>NC_044325.1:57272125-57872125 GCF_007399415.2 Gopherus evgoodei
GATGAAAGTCTCTGGGTAAAGAAAAGAGGAGAAAAATAGAGGGGCAACCTTATCGTAGAGGTCACAGATCACCAAATCAGGAGGAGGACGTGGGTGATTAGGCATTTCTAGAACACATACGATCTGGTAGCAATGAGGGATTTTAATTACCCAAACATATGTTGGAAATGTAATATGACAAAACACAAAATGTCCAGTACATTCTTGGAATATATTGGTGTTAAATTCTTATTGTAGAAGGTGGAGGAAGTAACCAGGAGAAAAACATTTTAGAATTGATTCTGGTTGCAAATCTGAAGCCTGAAGGCAATTTGCATGAAAAGTGATCATGAAATGACAGACATGATGATTCTAAGGAAAGGAAGGAGTGAGAGCCACAGAATAAGGACAATGGACTTACTGGTAGGTAAAGTCTATGGGGAGAAAATCTAAAGATCTGTCTGCACTAGAAACTTGCAACAGCGCACCTGCACCAATGCAGCTGTGCCACTGGAGCACAGCTGGTGAAGACACTCTAAGCCAATAGGAGAGCATTCTCCCATTGGTTTAATAATTCCACCTCTGCAAGAGGAGGTAGCTATGTCAGCGGGAGAAGCTACACCAGCACTTACATCAATATAATCCACACCTCTGAGTGACACTGTTATACCAAAGTTATAACTGGATAGTTTACTATCCACTACAGCATTATCTGTCAGGAAAAAAGAAGTTCGGGAGAGCTGGAAGTTTCTCAGAGAGACATTATTAAAGGCATCACACAAAATATCCTGACGTGAAGGAAAGAGAGAAAGAATAGTCAGAGGCCAAAAAGGAATCTTACAAAAAGCAGAAACATGGACAAAATGCTACAGATGAGTACAAAAGAATATCACAAACATGTAGGTACAAAATCAGAAAGGTGAAGGCACAAAATGAATTACACCTAGAAAGGGACATAAAAGGCAATATTAAATATTAGAAGCAAGAGAAAGATGAAGAAAGTGATGATATTAAGAAGGCTGAGGTGTTTAATTCCCATTTAGCTTTAGTTTTAATAAAAAAAGGTTACTTGTGATCAAATACTTAACAAAATGAATATTAACAACAATGGGGAAAGAACACAAGCCAAAATAGGGAAAGAACACATTACAGAATATTTAGTTAAGAAGATGTATTCAAATCAGCAAGACCTAAGGAAATCCATCCTAGGGTACTTAAAGACCATACTTAAAAGCTTGGTCTGGCAGGACTGTGTCCCTGGTCTGGTACAGATCAATATTTTCATTAATGACTTGAATAATGGAGTGGAGAACATGCTTAAAAGTTGGAGACAGGTTGGGAGGAGTTGCAGACACTTTGAAGGAGAGGATAAAAATTCAAAATGACAATAATAAATTGGAGAATTGGTCTGAAATCAATTAGATGATATTCAATAAAAACAAGTACAAATTATTACACTGAGGAACATGAATACATAATGGGGAAAAACTGGCTAGGCCATCGTACTGCTGAAAAGGATCTAGGGGTTATAGTGTATGACCAATTGAATATGTCAATAACGTGATGCAGTTGCAAAAAAGGTTAATACTCTTTTGAGCTGTATTAATAAGAGTGTGATATGTAAGACATAGGAAGTAATTGTCCTGCTCTAGCTGGCACTGTTGAAGTCTCATCTGGAGTACTCTATCCAGCTGTGGATGCTGCAGTTTAAGACTATGCCTACACTACAATCTCTGGCTGGGATTCCCCTGCATGAGCACACATACTCATGCTAGCTCTCCAAAAAACAGCAATAATACAAAAATACATCCACGTGGTAACAATCCCAGACTTGCCCATCTCTGAAGATCTCCAGCAACCTGCCCCCTGAGATGCTGCCTTATGTCCAGGAATCCTTTCTGGATAATGAGCAAAGCTCTTAAAACTTTGAGATTGTTACCAAAGGACAAGGAAGGAGGCTGTGGAGTAAAAACAGAGAGCAGTATAAAACCCTATGACAGATAGCAGTCCCATACTTTCATAAGTACTAAACATCACACACACTGCTTTTAAAGGACTTTCAACAAGAAAAAATAAGGCAGACATTGACATTTCTTTTGTCATTCTTACAGTGGAATGACAGATTCACTCAAAATTTCTGATCACACTGATCAACAGTTGTCAGCACTAACCATCTTTCACTGGGCTACTGAGGGAATGTCTACACTGCAATTAAAAACCTGTGGCTGGCCCATGGCACCTCACTTAGGCTCACAAGGCTCGGGCTAAGGTTCTTTTTAACTGACGTGTAGACATTCAGGATCGGGCTGCAGCCCAGGCTCTGGGGACCCAGGCTGCAGCCCAAACTCGAATGCCTACATGGCAAATAAACAGCCCCTTGGCCTGAGTCAGCTGGTACAGGACAGCTGTTGGGTTTTTAACTCACTTTCAGCTTCTGTTTTCCCTTAAAAATGCATCATTTGTACATTTTTATTGTTCAGATCTGTACGTCTAGGTCTTATGGCTTAGCTTAGTTATCTAGTCCAGACATCTGTTTGGTCCATGTTAACATGCTAACTTGGATTCTGATCTTACTTGAACGATTTGCTAATACTGTGATCAATATTTGTTGCCATTTTTTCCAACCAGCTGCTGCTTGCCCTGTATCATTCCTCCAATAGATGCAGTGCTTTCCCTGTACTGCCTCACTTCTACAAGGAGGTCTCTAATTTTATACCTTCCTTTGCCTCAATATCAATGCACAGTACAGTCTTGTGTTACACATAACTAGTATAACATTAACTGAAGAAAAATTCTGTGGAAGACAATTCTGTGTAACTCTCAGAGAACAGATCCTACTGTATATGGCATCAGGCATCTATTTTGCGGTTTTAATATGGAACATATTTTTTACCCTTAAAGCTGTTCTTTGGGGTGGCTCACTACTATCCAAGCATCTCTACTATGAAGTATCATTCATTGTAAATACCACTACATATGTTGCAATCTGAATGATATATTATAATCAAATTGTAATTTGAGATACTATACAATGCCATGCATCTAAGGAGGACATGAATCAGGCAGTCTTATTTTGCAATGTGAATCTACTTCAAATTTCACATTTGTGGAAGAATTTTTTTTTTTAAATATTCAGCGAACTTGTAGATTGCATTCAGCAATAAAAAAAACTAGCTCAAGAGAAATGTGTCTCCTCGTATTTAACACACAGTAGCAAAATAATTACAATCAGGTAAAATAAGTGATGTTAAATTCTGTAAATGTTGCTAAAAGGCTATTTTTAATTTTAAAATATTTGTTCAACATTTAAATATAAAACTTCCATCTAGCCCTACAGCTCCCTTTTAAACATGCATTCTGTTAAGATTTTGGGCCAGATCCTCAGCTGGCATACATCTGCCAAAGTTCTGCTGAAGTCAATGGAACAAAGCAAATTTATACCAGCTGAGAATCTGACCCTTTGTCTAGAACTGCCATTTATCATGGTGAAAGTAAAATAAATAAAAACATGTATTTGAACGTACATTCATTTAAAGAATTTAGTTCCCCTCTCTGCTCGAATGAGATTGGTGAGGCAAGAGACTCAGGAAAAGGAGAGAAGTGAGAGCTTTAAGATGGTCAAGGCAGTCGGGGCTCATGCTGAGTTTAATTACCATTTCCAACAGTATCAATGGTTCCCTCTGATGTCAGCAACTATCTGTGAATCCCACTGCCAAAGAGTGCTGGTCCACATACATAATGATAACCTACTACTGCTATTATGGTTGTTTATTTTTTCACAGAGTTGAATGCCCTACTTGTAAGAGGATATTGCAATTTGCCCTTCTCTCCAGTGAGGTTAAAAAAGCCCTTTTTAATCCTTCTTTAAAAGTGGCTATAGTGCACTGCTACTGAGTGCAATATACAACTGACTTTCTTGACAGATGTAACACAGGGCTAAACAGTGGCAAATAATTGGTTTACTGCCTATGAGAAGCAAGGCAGAGTTTGTAATCTCACATTATCCGAGATTTAAGTACAGTTGTACCATATTTACTGAGGCCAGAAGCATAGTCATTACTACAACATAGATGTATATTTTATACTGAAGTTACTGACAGATGAACACTCAGATGGACAGAGGCTTCTGCACCAGTAAAAGATTTGAGCCAAGAAAAATATGTTATCACAAACAATTTTGTCCTTACAAATGGGAAAGTCAACCACTTTATATCCTACCACAGATTATATCCTACATACTATGAACAGAAGCTTTGGGGTTGATTTTAAAGCATGCAATTTCAAGAAAGGGAATGACTTCTGATTTTGCTATAAATATTTTGAATCAAATTCAGATCCTAACTACATTCTGTAAGTGTTGTTTTGCTTCTGTCAGCCTGAGGTCAGGAGGACACTCTCATGGTATATTTCTAATTTTAACATTTTTTTCTCATGCTTCAGTTGGTGGGATCCTGCAAGGTTTCTACAGAATTAAATGGATGCTCTTCTTAGTGATTTGTTGAGCCCGTAGTGCAAATACCTGTAATTTGCATGGACTAACTCCACTAAATTTCAGTTGCCAGGACAGTATTTATGCCAATGCACATCAATCTTGGCTGCCACATACCCTTGCTTTTACAGTCTTGGGTCTATTCAGAGAAGCATGACAATTTTGTGCAAAAATGCATGGTGATTTTGTAATATAAACAAAAGTTTGCTGGGAACCATTAAGATCAGCTACTTATTTCTACTTGTGACGTAATCAAATTGAAACCAAGGTCTCAAAATGTAAAAGGCAAAGGTATTAACAGTTTAAAATTACAAGATCCGTAAATTTCTGCTCTTCAAACATGCAAGATTGATCAAAATGTCAACATTCTAGGATGATGTGCAAAGGATTTTTATCTTTCCCAGTCTATCCCTGTTACTATACTTACAAAATCAACCCCCCCAAACTTTATACATATTGGAAAATAGTCTATTCCAAAAACCAATTTTGAAATGCTTTACTAAAATTTTTCTGCCAGCGACTTTACAAAGAACTGAATAACATGTTCTCCCATCTAGCTTCAATAGATTTCCAAACACAGTCAACAAGAAGCTTTTCACTTTGTAAAAGGTAGATTCAAAATTATATGGGACCCATATTTGAGCTTAAAATTGACATACTTACAAGGGTAAGTATGTTGCATTGTGCATTTGTGTATTTTTCAGTAAGGTGTTTTCAAGAATAAATTTTAGGGTATATATTTTATATGCTATTTTAGTAAACAGATATACATTTTTGGTAAAATAAAATAAAGTAATACTAGAAAAAAGAAGATAATTTTCTGATTGAAATAAGTGAGAGAAAATCTTGTAGGGTTTTTTTGTAGTTAGATTACTGCAAAATAGAGAAAGCAAAAAAGTCAAGGATGCTTAGCATATCAATCAGTGAAGAGAAAGAGAAAATTAATCCTGGGAAACAACATTTTTGAAGATCTTACATCACAGATAAATAGCCTGGTCAACAGCATTTTCAAAGATATGACATCATAGATTAATAGGCCATGCAGCAATGGAACAGCCTTAAAAGAATTCTGACTGAATTTTACAAGTGAGTCTCCACAACCCTTTGAAAGAGCAGAGCATGTGCTTCCTCTTTCACCTCCTGACCTGTGTGGCAAGTAAGGGGAAGCAGGATCAGCACCTTATCTTCAATCCATTCTCTTCAGGGAGGCTAGATTAAACATTAGCACTAGCTCTATTCTATTATATACAGTTTCTTATCCTGCCTGTATTATTGTAAGGTATCTAACCACCTTCCAGTAGTGAGGTAAGTGACATGATTAACATCTTAGAGAGAGAAGGTGGGTGAGATCATATCTTTTATTGAACTAATTTCTGTAATAGACAAGCTTTCAAAATACACAGAGCTCTTCTTCAAGTCTGGGAAAGGTTCTTAGATTGTCCAGCTATGCCAGAAGAATGACAGAAGACACTGGATGTGGTTTAATTAGATTGCAATTTGGTTATTAACTGTCTGGGAGTACCCAGCAAACCAACATACATAGTGCAGGTATTTCCATTATCATTTCAATACATATCTGGTGGACTTCTGTTAGCCCTCTCTCTTTCCCATCATGGTCCGCAGCACACCTGCTGCTGAGAGCTTACCATCCCTCCACCTTGAATGAGGGTTAAGGTGGGTCATAAAGGGTGGGGGATTGGCTCCCTGCTGTACCAGCCAAAGTAGCCCCAAACTTGCCTTGCTTCTGCTCATTTAATGAATACCTCCTTTAAGTCCTTTACCAGTCCATTTATCTGATCACTATATCACTTCGTTATGGAGTACCTGCACTGGACATCTGCAATCGCGGCAACATAATGAGTTGCAACATCACAGCCTAACTCCTGTTCCATGTTTACCCTCAACGAATCCCTCTAGCCTCACGAACCCACTGTGAGAAAGGTGAAAATCCCTGCACTTTGCCTAGGCCAATCTGGTGGTGAGGGAAAATTTCTTCCCAGCCTACCCTTCAAGAAAGGAATGACTAGTGCAGTGCACACAGTGGTTCCTGACCAAACCTGATATTTCAGCACTTCCATGTGTGGAAGGGTGAGTTCTGCTCCACTTGGTTCAGGTAAAAGAGGGCTTCTCTTACTCAGCATGTAATGTATAACCTTCCTTCTCTTCTGGTCACTGAGAGGGAGGCGGGGAATGGGTCAGCGTGCCCATGCTGACATGTTCTGACACAAAATTACTCTCTCTTTTTCTCCCCCTTAAAGAGGTACCTACCTTCATCCAGTAAATCAGACAACAGCCCCCCGCCCCCTTAATGTGTGATGTAATCAGTGTCACAGCTAAATAGAAGATCATATAGTTCAGCATAAATAATTAGCACATATCCTAAGAGACCATGCAAGGTAGAATGGCCCATTAACACCCCTGCAGTCATAGAACAAAAACCAGGGTTAGTGGGCTATAGGTTGTTATAATAAGCCATAAATCCAGTTCAATCTTGTATTTAGCTGAGACACTCTTAGTACCTTTCCCAGACCAGGAGACGACCTCTGTGCAGATCAAAAGCTTGTCTCTCTCACCAACAGAAGTTGGTCCAATTAAAGATGTTACCTCATTCACCTTATCTCTCTAATATCGAGATCGACACAAGTACAACAATACTGTGTGATTAATATCTGACACATGGGGTTTGTGCTTTCTCTCATCCTCTACATAGGAGGAGAATAATGTTGACAGTGGAGTGTTTTGATTTGGAAAATTTTGGTGTCTGTGTGTGTTTAAATGTACATACTGTTATGTGTTTATGTTAGAGAAGGGAAGTTAAAAAACGTGCTTTGCATTCAAAGTGGAAGGTGGTGAGGTTTGAGATTGTCCTTAGTTCCAGGTTTAGTTTGTTCCAGAGCTTGGGACCAATACCTGAGAAAGGTCTGTCTCCTGCACAGACGAGCTTTACCCTGGTAATAGAAAGTTCAAGTGTGCCAGAGGAGTGGAACAGTCAACCATGATCTTCATCACAGAGCTTAAGGCAATTCTTTGGATAGGCCTGGCCTAGGTCATTGAGTGCCTTGAAGATGAGAACCATCCTCTGAACGTCACTTGATATTCTACAGGAAACCAGTGTAGAGGTCCGGGGATAGTTTTGATATGCTCGTGGCAGTCAGTATTGCTAAGAAGTGTTTGGAATTAGTTGGTGCTCTCTAAGGGCTGATGTCTTTGTGTCCACTTATACTGCATTGCTGTAGTTGAGATGGGAGGTATTGAAGACATATATAACCTCTGCTGGGATGAGCTGGAGTCTCCTAGCCAACCAGAAATGGCAGAAAGTATTGCTTGTGGATGCTAGTATGTGAGAGCTTAGCACTACTGACGGATCTAGGCTACAGACTGAACTGACCAACTGTGGGGATGTACCATCAACTAAAGGAGACTGCACCATGACTGCAAATTCTGCAAAGTACTTACCCTTGCCCACGAGCATCACCCCTGTTTTCTTGCACTTAGCTCCAACCAGCTGTTCTTTATCAATGAACTGATCTCACTCAAGCATGCTGCCATCTTGGTGGTAGTGGTATGGTCGGATGAAGTAAAGGATAAGCATAGCTGTATGTCATCTCCATATTGCTGGCACTGAGTCCATCTTGTGTTATCAGTTCAGCTAGTGGTCTCATATCGATTTTGAAAAGGACCAGAGAGAGAACGGATTCTTCTGGGACTCCACAAGTGGGGGTTTAGTAGAGGGGGTGCAGTTTCCAATCTCTTCTCTTTCGATGCATCTCTGCAGGAAGAACCTGAATAATTTAAACATATTCCTTTGGACTCTGCCATTTCTTTCAGGTAGCATCCTATGGTTGACTATCAGATGCTGCAGAGATTTCTGAAGATGAAATTGGATGTCCATCATCTATTCATTGGCAGCAGGAGATCATCCATCAGTATTACTAAAGTAGTTTTGATCCTATGTACTGGCCCGAATCCAGATTGTGCCAGGTCTATGATATTCATTTAATTCAGCGCCTGTGCACTACAGTCAGAATGTGGTTGCCCTAGTACGGGTGCAAAATGACTGTATGGTTCTTTGCATTTTCTCATTTGAACAAACCAGGCAGAGCCACCCAAAGCATGACCCACAGAGTTTAAAATGGAGTGAAGAAAAGGTCCACAAAAGCAAATGAACCTTCTTTAAATAGGTAAACAAAGATAAATGATGTGTTATATGTGATAACCACCCTCTATGTCCTTCCTGGGTGAGTTCACCTGATATCTAGCCTAAGCCATCACGACACACACAGAATGTAGCTAACACCACACAAAACAAAACATTGTTGCAGCAGTACATTAATAAGTTTGTTTGCAAATCAGAAGACAACTCAGAAGAATTACAATATATGAAATAAAATATTGTGTAAGTTACAGATAGGGTGACCAGATGTCCCGATTTTATAGGGACAGTCCTGATATTTGGGTCTTTTTTATATATGGGCTCCTATTACCCCCCACCCCGTCCCGAATTTTCTCACACGCTATCTGATCACCCTAGTTACACATCCTCCTACTAGTAATAGCATAGTTTGTACTAGATCTTCTTTCTGTACACAGGAGGGTGGAGAGAAAAGTGCATACAAATTCTCTTTTGCAAGGTTAAAGACAAGACTCTTCCCTATTACTCAGGC
The DNA here is from genome assembly GCF_007399415.2 of Gopherus evgoodei. NCBI lineage: Eukaryota > Metazoa > Chordata > Testudines > Testudinidae > Gopherus > Gopherus evgoodei. The sequence continues at coordinate 57,281,258 of NC_044325.1, forward strand.
ATTAGGAGTTGAGAAGTGGGCTGCCTGGTTACTCTTTCAAATTTGTTAAGCATCATATCATGTCCTGTCCACTTTGTCTTAAATATAGGTTATAAAAATACTAAATACTTCATCAGTCTTGATTTGCTTTTATGTACTGCAATATTAATATCTAGAGCCTCATAAGGGAATTTACTTACATGTGTTAAAGCGTTGATTTCCTAAGAAAAAGTATGAACTTCCTGTCTTTGAACATAAAGAATATAAAATGCCCCGAAATGTTTTCAATGAACAGTTAAATTTCAGAAAGCATATGGAAATATACAAGCACTATAATTACTTACTGTTATAATTATAGTGTACAACCTCAATACACTGGTTTTGCACAGAGTGTTGCTCTGAAAGAAATAATTGTCCTTAGCCCTGCCCGATGATCACAGAGTGAAAGGTTTGATAAACTGCAGCAAAAGAACTGAAAAGGTGTCATACACAGAGGTTTTAAAACTTTAAATGTATACACTCATATTTTTCCTTTTTTTTAATATATTTTTTAAAAAACATACTAAAAAAAGTCGCAAGCTTTGTTTTTTTTCCCTTCTATGCAGATTAAAATAAATGAAAAGAGCTGATAACTTTGTTAACTGGTAAATAGTTCATATACAAAGATTGCTTACCTTGATGGACTGACTATAAGGTCCTATGTTAGCAGGTGCCCAGTGAGAAATGCTCTGTACATGCATGATTTGTTTTTGATAACAGTGCACATCACCGATCGTACCGTCACACTTATGCGCAAGGCAATCCATCCAAAAGAGTACTCCATTAAGCAATGGGGCTTCTACACATACTCTGAAAACACAAATCATTAAAGATTATATGATTATCTTACATACGCATAGAAATATAAGGCTGGAAGGGACCTTGAGAGATCATCAAGTACAGCCTCCTACACTGGGGCAGGACCAAGTAAACCTAGACCACTCTTGGCAGGTGTTTGTCCAACCTGTTCATTTATTTATAAATATATGCGTGTGTGTGTCATATTATACACATAATGATTTAGCCTATTGAAAACAAGCCGCTAATAAGAGAGCAGCATCTCAGAGCCTATATCTATTGAAGAAGAATTAAGTTTGCAGTCCACACATAAAGAGGTGACATTTTACTCTCAGCAGAAATTCAACAGAAAATTACTTGTAAATGCTTGTTCTCAGGAAGTATCTTATAATACAGTCTTGTAAAATTCTACTGAGGAAAAGTAACTTTTTTTGACCACAGACAAGCAAAACATTTCCTCTTTCTGCCCACCACTCCGCCATTATCATCATCATAAGGATGGGTGAGTAGATTTTCTGCTTGGGCTGCTAAATTTTCAAGCCAATTTTGCAAATTTATTGTACCCTTGGGTCTGTGCTCCTGGCATATTACTAGCGAGAACTCCCATAGCCAGGTCTCTGTGCATAATGCAATTATGCGGCCATGCATAATTTTTCTTTTGACCAAAATGCAGCACAAGTCTGCTTGTGCTACGTAAATACTCCTAAAAAGTGATTTTCCTGCATCCTCCCAGCTTGTAACCTTTTTTCCTGTTCTTTTATAAGCTCCACATGAAGGGATAGGGGATTGTATGGCTAGCTATGCAACTGAGGGAGCAAATGACATGCAATAGCATGAGGAGCAGAAGAGGATGAAGCAGGAGGAAGGACTGTACTTAAAATATACTGAAGTGGAGAACTGTTCTTGTGCAGCTTTACGAGCTGTACAGTAGGAATAGAACCTGCCATGTTCTCCTCTTAGGCTATGCAGAAAGAGAACGCCATGTCTCTGTGGATTAGTAACCCTGGATGGCTGCCTGCATCTCCTAGAAGCCTCTCCCCACTCCCTTTTATGCAGTGCTTTAGCCTCTTCTGGTACAGCCCATTCTCAACTACTTTATTTCACTAAGTAAAAGTAAAAGTAATTAAATTATTTCATAATTAATTTACATGGCTGCATAATTCTGAGTTTATCAGAGATCTCAGTGCTCTTAGCTCTTATGCTGCCTGAGTCAGGACATCAATAAATAATTTAGGTCTAAATGATCACATCATACACAAGTATCAGAGAGGTAGCCGTGTTAGTCTGGATCTGTAAAAGCAGCAAAGAATCCTGTGGCACCTTATAGACTAACAGACGTTTTGGAGCATGAGTTTTCGTGGGTGAATACCCACTTTTGAAATTTCCACTACATGCATCTGACGAAGTGGGTATTCACCCACGAAAGCTCATGCTCCAAAACATCTGTTACTCTATAAGGTGCCACAGGATTCTTTGCTGCTTTTACATCATACACAGTGTGTTGTCCATAGATTTAAAATTTCACAGCAGCTAACCAGTTCCATGTGAGGTGGCTCATAGTGAGCCAGGCAAGGGTAACAGTATGTAATGGAGCTAACCATCCATTGGAACAGAAAACGTAACACATAAAGTAATGCAAATAATTCTCCAACCATGCAGGGAAGGTGGATGGGGGACTGTGAATCTGTTATAAGATACATTATCCCAAATACACCTATTATTCTTTACATTCTTGTTTCCAGTGCTGTTGCACCTGTGTTGGTCCCAGGATATGAGAGATGCAAGGTGGGTGTGGTAATATCTTTTATTGGACCCACTTCTGTTGGTGAAAGAGACAAGATTTTGAGCTTGCAAAGAGCTCTTATTTTGTGTAAGCTTGAAAGCTTGTCTTTCTCACCAACAGAAGCAGGTCCAATAAAAATATTACCTCACCCACCTTCTCTTTCTGTAATTCTTTAAGTAATTTTTGTTTTATTCCTCGTGAGAGTTGTCACGCCCTTGTGGGCTACAAACACAATTTCCTTTCAATAGCGTCAGGCCCTGAGTTAATTCAGGATTTTCTTCTAACTCTTGGGGCTTGATTGAACCATAAGGCTCTGCACTGAGTATAGGGCAGTGTATAGTGATGATTTCCCTGAAGAAGTCCTGGGAACTGGGTTACAATTCTGAAGTGACTCAGTGACAATTCTTCCCCAATTCCCTTTTTCTTTTTCCACACCCCTTCACAGGATGCAATTTATCTGCCCCAAATAGTGCTGGCCCAAATCAGTGTTGTTTGTGTAGGACCATAACTAAACATTTAAAAATTGAGAGAAAGTCTTCGAGGATTCTGTACTCCAGGCAGGCCAGCAAGGACAGAGTTGCCTAGAAAGACATACCATACTACTGTATATTCTCCTAAAGGACTGTAAAATCAATCCTCTTTGATGTCTCCATACCTCAAGAGGAAAAATTAAGAACATACAACACCAGACACAGAACAACAAAGGATTACTAGATAGAAACCTTTATTTCCAAGCTTTACAGTTTCTGACTGCTTTTGAAACTGAGTACACTGCAAACTCATACATTCATTGGGATAATTTTACTGCTGTCTCATATCATGCCAGATAAAACCAGGACTAACCAATCTTTTATCAGGCCATCTTACCATTATATAGAATTAGCAATAATTTTAGCCAATCATTCAGAAATTTAATACAATAAATATACGGAAAACATTTAAAAATATACTCTTTTAGTTACTGTGACTAAGGTAGAAAATATTTTTTTATGAAAAGTCAAGTGAAAAAACTGTCACTCTAGCACATCTACACTCTCTGGTTACAGTGAGAGCACCATTAATGATATTTAAACAGAATTAACTTTATTTGTATTTGATGCAATATAAATAGTGGCAGTGGAATAGCATCTTGTCGCAGAAATGTTGTTCACAGACTTATTTTGACACAGTATTTGCACTGGCATTTATCACATGACAATGCTCTAACTCTACCAATATCTCAAAGGTGTACGCATTTTCCATTAGTTTGTGTATATAATTTCACTAACAGAAGATACAAATTTTGGACAAATAGTTTTTAAAAGGAAAAGATGGCATATTTACTTTTAAATGGTAATGTGTTTCACATAAGCCAATCTCTCTCTTTAGGGTTATAACTTTTTATCCTTTCCCCTTCTTTCTCCCCCTTTGTGCTTATGTTCATATATCTATGATTATATTATTTTTAATTTTTGTAACAGTATCCACACAGTGGTTGCTTGAAATACACCAGGTATGGACAAAAAATGAAAGGGTGAATAAAAAATCAAATCAGATGGTTATGACTGGTATGGGGCAAGGCAAGCTCAGTAGTATTCAGACTGGTAATAAAGCAATAATGATTGAATAACAGATTATATTTTATCTTTACTATAGTGCTGCTATGTTGCAGAATTCCTACGATATATTGTATAAATTGTATTCGCTCTGTAGCAGTGGTCCCAACCTTTATGTCTGGTGGGTGGCAGATGAAGCACCCTGGCAGCGGTGGAGCACCCGCCGAAATGTGGCTGAATGTCTCTGGCATTTCAGCGGCGACGCCTCTTGATGACATCACTTGTCGGCAAGTGACGTCATCGAGGCATTGCCGCCAAATTTCTGCAGCATTTCAGTGGCGACACCTCTCGATGATGGCACTTGCCACTGACAAGTGATGTCATCAAGAGGCGTCACCGCTGAAACGCCGCAAAAATTCAGTAGCATTTCAGCGGGTGCTCCCCCGCCCGCCAGGACGCGGGTGCATTGCGCCTGCGGGCACCGTGTTGGGGACCCCTGCTCTGTAGCAACTGCAAGTTTGCAACTTAATTTCATTATTTTTGGACCTCTTCTCCACTGATTGTATACTGGGATAAAACATAGGAAGATTTTGTCAATTTTGGGGCATGACATTAATAAGGATCCATGAATATTTATCTTAGGGAAGGTTTCAGAGCAATGAGTCCAACACAGATCCAATTACTAGTAGAGCTATTACTAAGTAGTGGAAAATATATCTTATTAACTTGAATAAGTAATAAAGCCCTCACGGTTGCACAATGGGAAAAAGCAAAGAACGTGCTTCCTATAAAAGATTTTATGCAGCACTAAAAACAAAATCATTTTATCACTTGTAGAATCCTTTAACTTTATATATTTATATTTCCATTAATGACTTGGGAGAGAGGGTATGTATTAAGATAATAAATTCACAGAGAATACCAAATTATGTATGATGAAAATGCAAGTATGCTTGTTCTCGGTATTTATAATCCCAAACACAGATGTTCAATGGGAGGGAAAAATTTGGAAAGCAGTAACGATGAAAGAGATGTAGTGGTGACAGTGGCCAGAACAATAGACAAGAGTTAGAAATGCAACGTGGCAGCCAATAAAATGATCGACAGCATACACACAGGTATTACACAAAAGACCACTGAGGAAACAGTTCCACTTCCTACTCCTGTGGTATGACTGCACCTGGGATATTGCTTTCACTTCTGGGAAGTTAATTCCAAAAGATATTGACAATCTGGAGAGTCCAGAAAATGTAAAAGCTAACAAAGAAGTGGAAATGTTTATGGTTGCTCAGGCAGGCAAAATTAGGAGAAATGGGATGTCATTTTTAAAAATGAAAATTTAGGCTGAATATTAGAAAAGCCTTCTTCTCAACCAGAGATTTTAGGGATAGGAATAGATTCCTAAATGAAGTGATGGTATCCCCATCACTAGGCACATTTAACTCTGAATTAAAAGAAAGTATTTTGTAGGGAATATTTTAACATAGATATTTCATGGTTCTGTTTACTCAAGCCTGGAAAATGGATTAGGCTATTTTCTATGCAAAGAATATTTTGAGTCAAAAGGTATTGCTCCACCAAATCACATCCAGAAATGTATTGCTATCTACCTACCTATATATATATAGGTGTATATATATATACCTACCTATATATCCACCTATATAATACATTTAATTTATTGCTATCTATTAATCTATCTATCTATCTGGCAATAAATTGTTATAACAAAGCCACTTTTTATATATACATAATATAATTAAGTATGTATGGCACTGTCATTAATTGAATTATTATAATCTCGACTCTTCCTACATTTATGCAGATGTTAGATGTTTTATAAACATGAACAAAAACTGAATTTTACCTTAACTGACCTGAAGTTAAAGTTTACAAGTTTTAAGTATATCACATAAACTGTTGATAGGATTCTGTACACTAAATGAAAAGCAGTTAGTCAACCTATCAGTATTTCAGTTGCTAAGCACTGTAAAGTGTAAGGGCCTTTCTAGTTCTCATTCTGGAAATCAAAGAATCATAGAAATGTGGGACTGGAAGAGACCTCAATAGGTCATCTAGTCCAATCCCTGACAGTGAGGCAGGACTCTGTATTACCTAGACCAGCGGTAGGCAACCTGCAGCACGCGAGCTGATTTTCAGTGGCACTCACACTGCCCAGGTTCTGGCCACCGGTCTGGGGGGCTCTGCATTTTAATTTAATTTTAAATGAAGCTTCTTAAACGTTTTAAAAACCTTATTTACTTTACATACAACAATAGTTTAGTTATATACTATAGACTTATAAAAAGAGAGCTTCTAAAAACATTAGAATGTATTACTGGCACGTGAAACCTTAAATTAGAGTGAATAAATGAAGATATGGCACACTACTTCTGAAAGGTTGCCAACCCCTGACTTAGACCATCCCTGACCAGATGCTTGTCTAACCGCTTCTTAAACACTTCCAATGACTGTGACGCCACAACCTCCCCAGGTAACTTGTTTCAGTGCTAACTACCCTTATAAGTTAGGAAGTTTTTCCTAACTTTTCCACATTTTCCTAGTGTCTAACTTAAATAGCCCTTGCTGCAATTTAAGCCCATTGATTCTTGTTCTGTTCTAGGTGGTCAAGAAGAAAGATTTATCACCCTCCTCTTCATAACAATCTTTTATATACTCGAAGACTGTTAAAATGTCCCCTCTCAGCCTTCTCTTCTCCAGACTCAACAAACCAAATTTTTACAATCCTTCCTTGTGGATCATGTTTTCTAGACCTTTAATCATTTTTGAAACTCTTCTCTGGACTGTCTCCAATTTGTCTACCTGTTTCCTAAGATGTGGTGCCCTGAACTAAATACTTTTTTTCCAACAGCGTTACATTGTTGATTCTATTTAGTTTGTGATCCACTATGACCCCCAGATACTTTCTGCAGTGCTCCTCCTAAGCCATCATTTCCCATTTTGTATCTGTGAAACTCATTATTCCTTCCTACATGGAGTACTTCACATTTGTCCTTATGGAATTTCATCCTATTTATTTCAGACCATTTATCCAGTTTGTCAAGTTCATTTTGAATTCTAATCCGTTCCTCCAAAGCACTTGCAGACAATACCAATCTGGGAGGAATTGTAAACTTAATAAGTATACTCTCTATGTCATTATCAAAATGGAAGATTCGAATATAACCAGATCCAGGACAGATGTCTGCAGGACCCCACTCAGTATACCATTTCAGCTTGATTGTTCATCAGTTATTGAGCATAATTCTCAAGTTGTGAACCCACCTTACAGTAGGTTCATCTAGACTATATTTCCCTAGTTTGTTTATAAGAAGGTCATGTGACACAGTATCAAAACCCTTGCTAACGTTGAGCTATATCACATCTACTGCTTCCCCCCCCTCATGTACATTCAAAAAACAATCCAAAACAAAAAGACAATTCTCTTTTACTTTATCAGTAAATGGAATTTGCTAGATTTGACACACAACTTTCAAAAATTGTAGTAAGATTTTCAATGACCTAAGCATTTGCTACATCAGTCCAGTTTCCAACATAAAACTGCTACATAACCTGGAAGTCATGAGCAGAACAGAACTGGAACTGTGGGTGATCTTGCAGGCCTAGACTATTAGATTGGCTCATTCCAACAGAACTGGGTTTGGCAGGAAGTTTGGAGCTCTAGTCTGATAGACACTATACATATACTAAAAGGGATACGCTTGGTCTCTGCCAACAAAAGGAGTCAGGCTCACCATACTCGGAACATTGACAGCATCTTCCTGCCACACACATGCTTTTAATTACACAGTAGATATGCTTATGCTATTGTAGCAATTGTTCCATCAAGGAAATAAAAATGTATATGACGAAAATCCAGCATGCTCCCCAGAAAAAAGGTGGACAAAAGCCTACTTTTGATATGTGAGACACACAAAAATCTGTACAAAAGCTTCATAAATATAGTAGTAATACAGTATATTACAGTGTATCATAAATATACCATAGCAATAGTCTGATCCTACCTTGCTGGTGGACACAAATCAAACTCTGTCATATAAGCTGAATTTATAACAGCAAAATCTTTCATGTTCTTCATATACAGATGGACCAAAATAATATCTTTCAATTCCAATCCCTTTGAATTCATATTAGCTGCCAGAAAAAAAAATATAATGCTGTTAAAGATAGGACATTTTAAATGAGCATAGAAAGATAGCAGAGGCATCTTATGTTTGTCCAAGAAAATTAAACGATAATAACCTAACATTTACTTAACATGACTGAGCGCTTTAGTAATAAATTACTTTTCCCTTTACAATAATCTTTGATGGTATAGCCTTATTTTTTATTAAGTGCTTTTTTGTGTTAATTTTATCTGATAACACAGAGATAAAACATAACTGAAAATTCTTCAAACCTGAACTTAACACTTGCCTTAAGAAAATACATTGTATCTTAATAAATACATATATACAGCAGTCTACATTCCACTGTGCTACTGTGCAAAAATAAAAATAATGGATAGTAGAATAAACTACAATTTCCAGCAATTTATCATGCACTTGCTGGAGATCAAGCAATGGCAAATTCAGTATAAGTAAAGGGGCGTAAATGGCTGGAGAGACTAAAGGAACTGGGGTGATATACAGAAGAGTGAAGGAAAGACACACGTTTGGTGTCGGAGAACAGATAAAGGGATATTGGTGAGAAAATTGACTCAACCATAGCTGATTGAACAGAGGAAGAAGAATAAAGTTAGGGGAGTTAACAGGATGCATATTTCCATCCTGAGTGCCTTATCAAAATTTGTGGGACAGTATATTACTGTGTGGTCCTCATATTCTGCATTTAAGTCTCAGGAGCTACAAAAGCTAAATTAAGGACAAAGGTTTCTCTGAAAAGTGTGAAAGAATACAGAACATATACAGTAATAGGGTCCCATATGACACGAGTTAACTGCTACGCAAGCCTCTCTTCATGATAGTTTTGGCTATTTTGCCCTTTAAAGTTATAGATTGGACATAGATATTTTCCTTCTAATTAGCAAGTAGGATAAGCGCATAAAGATAATCTGCTGAGTGAGGCTAAAGTGAAAGCAAATAGTTTTCATGTAAAAATGTCTCCATTCTTTTAAATATATTCAGAGACAAGATTTTAAGCTTACAAAGAGCTCTTTCTCAATCAGCTAGGAAATAAGTGCACTTTTCAAACCTCCAGTCAGTGGAACATTTTAGCCAAGCATTATTTTTTTCTCAAGTGTGTGAGAAGTGTGTGATTTGAAACATATTTTTGGGGAAGAAATACTGGGCTAAACAGAAAAACTAATTTGTGTGATGTATAACTGTATTTGACCAAACTGAAAGGAAAGGGAATTTATTTCTTAATGTTCATAATTCTTAACTTTGTTATAAAAAGGATCACTTTAAAAAAAGATAGTAAAGGTGAAATCCTGCTCTGCCCTGCAAAAGGAATTATGCATGTGTGTTGGGCGGAGTGGGGAGATGGAATTTTTCTCCCAATACGGAGGCAGGGCACTGCTGGTGACATGAAGGACTGTGCCTGGTAGAAAGGCACATTTGGTGAAGCTTCTAACTACCACTCTCTACCTACACACCCACGCACCATTTTCTTGGCCCATCTACAAATCCTCCATCCATTCGTTCATACAGACAGCCTCCAAAGAGCTTTCATCCATGATACAGAAAAGAAGTACATGGTATTTCTACTGAGTTTGGGGCCTTTCACTGCCATCGAGGAGTCTGTAGGATTTGGTCAGGTATGACTCAGCCTCATTAGGACAGAACTGCTTTTGAAATTAAAGTACTATTGGCCTGAACGCTATTTATTTATTTAGAGAGACGAAGTGGGTAACAATATCTTTTATTGGAAAACTTCTGTTGGTGAGAGAGAGAGGCTTTTGAGCTTCTGAAGAAGAACTCTGTTTGGCTCAAAAGTTCTCTCTCTCACCAACTGAAGTTCATCCAATAAAAGATATTGCCTCACCAATCCTGTCTCTCTAATATCCTGGGACCGACACGCCTACAACTATACCGCATACATGTATTTATTAATGGATGGCCTGAGTAGGATCCTTATCCTGAAAATGCACAAGAGAGAACATCGGTACAGTCTGTACTTTGTAATACATCCAACTCTGGGCCAGATCACTGATGCCTATAGACAATAACAATTTATAATAGCTCAGGAACTGGCCCTCTATCGATAACATTTACTACTGTAATTTTTGTCTCCTTCCAAAAACTTTTAAGCACGAAAAGTCTGAATTAAAAATCTAGGTTGAAAAAGTAAAGAAAAGTACAGCACTAGATTCCCTCTTCAGCTTTTGATATTATGGGTTTGGATTATCATATGTTTCATGAAGTCCAGTAACAAATTTCCATTTCTAAATCCTTCTGGCAAAACTCATCTTCTTTAAAGGTGATTAAATCAATTAATCTTGCAAGTTAAAAGGACTTGTGTATGCTCCATTCTCCCAGCATGATAGAGAACAGGCTGAAGTCCTATGTACATTGCTAGTAAGAGTTCAGGAAAAGGCTCATGCATACCTGCAGATGATCAGTTTAGCGCTCAGAAAAACTTAGCAAAGAAACATATTGTGGTTTCTTCAGATGACAGGATCATAATTCATTCAACTTTCCCCACCCTTCATACGAAAAGGCAAAAACCCCACAGGAAATGTGAGCATTGACATTTACTACCAAGGATCAAAAAGCTACTATTTTGCCAGAAATGGAAAACAATACAGCTAATACAGTAAATACAAGTAATTTGCTGAAAGCAATAGGCTACTCAACTAGCCAATGACACAATAAGTGGGTTTTTAAAGAAACTTCTGATGGATGGCAAGGCAAAAACATATAATGTTTGGATTGGCAAATATCCAAAGAAATAAAATGAGAACTAAGGAAAATGTTATAGAGCCCCTTTGCTTCAATTTACAGATTATGCCCAAAAGATTTACACTAAATACTAGTGCCTTTAACTATACCCTCTTTGCTGATTTCCAGGTTGTTAAAAACTAGCTTAAAAGCCATCTAGAAAGCATGACTTCTTTGCTTTCTAAAAATGCTAAAGATTCTTTATCATTCTGTATTCAGTCATGAACTCAGCTGCACAAGCTGAATGTAAATATTTTATAGGCCAATATATCACAAGAATTCGTGAACAAGAATACAAGTCTACGCAAGCAGTCACTAAGAATGATTTTTATTTTTATGAATGAAAAAGAAGCCCGCATAAACATTCTTTATTTAAAGTTTAAAGTGCAAAAAGACTGCAAAACAAAATTGGAACGTTTTGTTTTATATGTCAATATCTTGTAAGAGCGTGATAGCAAGGAATCTAGCTTCCATGATTCCCAGGACAACAATTTTTCCTTTGCATTAAGTACATAAATGAGATATACTGCTACTGACCTAATCCTAGATGCTAAAATGTACAAGAGCAACAGCTTTCTGGAAAACTTAATTTAAAATTATTGTGGTAACAAAAGCCCTTTACCTAGCAGCCAGCATCTACAACATATATGCACAGACAGACTATGTAAACATTATATCTACATACACATATATACTATATATATTCCATTACATAAAACGATAGAGTTGTCTTCCACAAAGCTGTTAAGAATATTTTGGAAATAATTCTGATATAATGATTTTATCCTCTATCCTTGCTTTTTAGGGTCTTCAAAATCTGTGCACATTACAACGTATTCAATATTAAAGTTAGCAGTCTTAACAGCATGATGCCAGCCTGAGGCAAGCCTGAGATGGTAAGTTTATAATTATAGAATTAAAAGTTATCAAAACATTAAAATATATCAGCTCTTTACTTTGCACTGTATTTAAAAAACAATTGTTTTAGTGATAAATAATAGCTCAGTTTAATAAAGCACCTTGGAGGGAAGAGAATGCCTCCTGAGCTGCATCTTGAATGCTCCTTCCTTCTAGTGGAAGGAAGCGGGCAGTGATGCCTGAAACCCACTGGTAGCCACTTAGGGATTTTCCAGAACATTCTAATGGCTTACCTAAAAGAATGAAAGGAAATCAATCTGATTACAAAAACAAAAGACATCAGAGTAAGGTTTATCAAAGAAAATCTTTTAAACTGAATTGTCTATGCTCAGGAAGAAAAAACTTTTAGAGCAAAATTATAGATTATTAGATCATCTTCAAAAATGATTTATAAGCAGTAAGATACAATACAACTATTAAAAGTAAATGTGCAGCCATCAGCGTTTCCAAATGGAACCTGACAAAATCATCTCCCACAGATTTTCTCCAGAATACACTCGTTTCTTAAAAATTGCTTTATCTACAGTATTATTTGTCCATCTCGCAATTTCACTAGCTATACCGCCTAGTCAATGGTAGTTAGGTGCCTAACCTGCTAAGGCCCTTTTGGAATTCCAATTAGGCTCCATGCCACATTTTTTGATGCCTAAATATCTTTGAAAATGTTGGCTGCTAGGAACTCAGAAGTCAAACTATCAATTTGAAAATGGGACTTGGGCACTTTTGAAAATATTACTCTAAGAATATTTCTTCAATTAACAACTACAGGAAATAGGGGGAGGCTATTTTCTGCATCTTACTTGAACACAACATTCTCCCATGTTGCAATGGTTGCATATTCCCATTAATGCAAGGTGGAGTTATAATTTATTTCTAAAATGTACATAATGCCTTATAATGTGGAGGAAGCTGAAGGGTGAAATTCTGGCTCTATTGAAGTCAATGGGAGTTTTACTATTGATGTTAATGGGGCTAGGATTTCACCCAAAGTCTCTTGTCTCAGAGCTACAGTCTAAGGGCGTGAATCTACAATCTCCTGCATGTATAGTTCAAGCCCTGCTCTGCAGATATCTATGTCTGTGTACCATATTTGCAGACTGCAGATCAGATGCAGATACAAATTTTGTATCCATGCAGGGCTCTGTGTATAGTACCACTGCTTTTATGTAAGTGAATGCAATTCCTTGACAGAAGTAACTATTTGCAGGAACTGGCTCTAATTCAGATAAATAAGATTCAGAACATTACAGTTCAAATACTAGGAGGCATGGACATGTCATCAAGGAGGCGTTCAACACTGGTAGGTTGTACTGCTCATTAACACTAATGAGAATTACATGTATGAATTCACCAATGTATAAATCTAAGTTAATCGCTTCCAAATAGAACAGCCTGAAGTCACTTCTCAGCATAGAAGCTGCATAGACACCAAATGAAATTGTGAAAGTAGTCTGATTGAAAAGAAAGTTGTAACAGTACCACTTTCACATTCCAGCCACAAGAGAAAGTACATAAGGGACTTTTTGGTACACTGAAAATTGAGGCAGAGCAGGCTGTTATCTTATATTTTTAAAAGATGCAAGGACTGGGGAGGAGTATGTGTGATTTTTTCTTAAGTCACCATAACCTTTTCTCCAATCCAATTAATTGAAGGTTAAATTATAAAACAGATTAAATTACATGGACAGAGGCGGTGCTGTGAAAACTTGGTGTTTTCTCTTATAAAAAATTGACAGGGCTATCCTCTGAAGAAGCAGCATCAGTCCTGGAATTAATCTCAAATGCATAAGTATAAATACTGTATGTGATCACCCAAGATGATCTCCTTGTGCAGAAACAAAAAGTTTCTCCTTATATGCATTATCCCAGATGCATTTTTTCTTCAGACTGTCTGGACAGCAAAAATATTACAATTTTTTTATAATGTTTAATATTATGTTCCACAATAGTATATGAAATAAATATAACCCCTCTCCTAATGACAGAGCGATACGCAGTATTCAAAACTCACTGTATTGCAGAGAATTATGTTCCAATGATTTCCAGATGATAGGAGGGGTTTTCTGTGGTCCATCTGCCTCAGATACAGGTGGCATACTAATCTCATTACAGCTTACTTCGCAAGAACAGCTACAGATCATAAACTTGTCTGAAGATTCCACCTGATTGAAACAAATATTCTGACATAAGCAAGTGAATATTGTGCTAGGCTGTGGTAAACTGTCATGCTGAAACCTTAAAAAAAAACCCTTAAGATTTTCATAACAAGGAATATTAGCACTAAACGGAAAGCAACAGGAGTCATCATTATCTGGACCGCAAAATAGCACAATACACTATGATATTGCTGATGTGAAGTATGGAATAACACAGATTCAGCAACATAAAACAACAGATGTAAGGACTGATGATATTCAAAGTAACAGAGACAAGACAATACTGTAATAAATAAAAGTTATACCACCATTATCCAGTACAGATATACTTTACCAGAAATGAGGGATTCAGATATTCCAAAGCCACAAGGAAAAGACGGTTACTCACCTTTATAACTGCTGTTCTTCGAGATGTGTTGCTCATATCCATTCCAGTTAGGTGTGTGCGAGCCGCGTGCACGTTCGTCGGAAGATTTTTACCTTAGCAACACTTGGTGGGTCGGCTGGGTTGCCCCCTGGAGTGGCGTCACCATGGCGCTTGATATATACCCCTGCCGACCCAACCGCTCCTCAGTTCCTTCTTGATGGCTATTCCGACAGTGAGGAAGGAGGGCGGGTTTGGAATGGATATGAGCAACACATCTCGAAGAACAACAGTTACAAAGGTGAGTAACAGTCTTTTCTTCTTCGAGTGCTTGCTCATATCCATTCCAGTTAGGTGATTCCCAAGCCTTACCTAAGCGGTGGGGTCAGAGTGAGATGTCGCAGAGTGTAAAACTGCGGAGCCAAAGGCTGCGTCATCTCTGGACTGCTGAACCAGGGCATAGTGAGAGGCGAAGGTATGGACCGAGGACCAGGTAGCTGCGCAACATATCTCATGGATAGGCATGTGAGCCAGGAAGGCAGCAGATGAAGCGTGAACCCTGGTAGAGTGCGCAGTGACGTGGCTCGAGGGGACATGAGCCAAGTCATAACAGGTGCGGATGCATGATGTCACCCAGGATGAAATCCTTTGTGAGGAAATGGGTAGGCCCTTCATACGTTCTGCCACCGTGACGAAGAGTTGGGGTGTTCTGCAGAAGGGCTTTGTCCGCTCGATATAAAAAGTGAGTGCTCTACGGACATCTAGGGAGTGCAATTGTTGCTCCCTGCATGATGAATGTGGCTTCGGGAAGAAGACCAGAAGGAAGATCTTCTGGCTAACATGGAAGGCCGATACCACTTTGGGGAGAAAGGCCGGGTGTGGTCGCAACTGCACCTTGTCCTTGTGGAACACAGTATATGGAGGGTCCGCCATGGGAGCCCAAAGCTCGGAAACTCGTCTTGCCAATGTGATGGCCACGAGGATAGCGGTTTTCCAGGACAGGTACAGAAGGGAGCAAGTTGCTAACAACTCAAATGGGACCGACATAAGTCTGGTAAGAACCAGGTTGAGGTCCCAGGTTGGGGCGGAGCGGCATACCTGAGGGTATAGGCACTCCAAGCCCTTGAGGAATCGAGATGCCATAGGATGTGAAAACACTGAGCGGCCATTCTCCCCTGGGTGGAAGGTAGAGATGGCCGCCAAGTGTACCCTCAATGATGATACCACTAAGCCCTGCTGTTTAAGAGACCAGAAGTAGTCCAAGATGGTAGGGATCAAGATCTCGGCGGGAAGAATGTTCTGCTCTCCGCACCAGCATGAGAAACGCTTCCATTTGGCCAGATATGTTGATCTAGTGGAAGGCTTTCTGCTACCCAAGAGTACTTGTTGCACTGGGGCAGAGCAACGCAACTCAGACTGGGTCAACCACTTAGGAGCCATGCCGTGAGATGGAGCGACTGTAGGTCTGGGTGGTGAAGTTTGCCGTGGTCCTGAGTTATCAGGTTCGGGTGAAGAGGTAGAGGGATGGGGTTGGCTATTGACAGGTCGAGCAACATGGTGTACCAGTGCTGCCTGGGCCACGCTGGAGCGATCATGATCAAGCGAGCTCTGTCTCTGCGTACTTTCAGCAGGACCCTGTGGATGAGCAGGAACGGTGGAAAAGCGTAGAGCAGGTGAGTCGTCCATGGTATCAGGATAGTGCCCGCTATCGAACCCTGGGAGAAAGGAACAGAATATCTGGCATTTCCTGTTCTCGCAGGACACGAAGAGGTCTACACGGGGAAATCTCCACTTCCGGAAGACCGAAAGAATAACATCTAGGCGAAGCGACCACTCGTGAGAAAGGAAGGATCTGCTGAGGCGATCTGCCAGAGTGTTTCGAACCCCCGGGAGAAAGGACGCTCCAACTATATACAAGAAAGATATCGAAGAAACTACGAGTAGCTAGGGAAGTGGAGGACAGCTAAGCCGCACTCCACTGTTCCAACGACCGACACGGGCGGTAAGAAGGAACTGAGGAGCGCTTGGGTCAGCAGGGGTATATATCAAGCGCAATGGTGGCGCCACTCCAGGGGGCGACCCAGCCGACCTACCGAGTGTTGCTAGGGTAAAAATCTTCAGACGAACGTGCACACGGCATGCGCACACCTAACTGGAATGGATAAGAGCAAGCACTCAAAGAAGAACTTATAGAAACCATCTAATCTGACCATACAACTTTCCCAAAATAATTCCTAAAGCATATTTTAAAGAAAAATTTAAATGTAAAAATGGCTGATGATGGAGAATCCACCACAAACCTTGTTAAATTGTTCTACTGGCTAATCATTCTCATCGTTTAAAACACATACCTTATTTCCAGTCTGAATTTGACTAGCTTCAACTTCCAGACATTGGATTGTGTTATACCCTTTTCTGCTAAATTGAAGAGACCCTCCTTTAATTCTTTATTAATTGAGTCCCATATCGGAGCTCCACCATCTTGCCCAGGATCAGTGTGAGAGTGACAAGCCAATAATTACCCAGGTCATCCTGTTTGCCCTTTTAACATATCTGCACAACATTAGCTTTCTTCCAGTTTTCTGGGACTTCTCCTGAATTCCATAGACTTATTGCAAATCAACATTAATGGTCCAGCAAGCTTCTCAGCTATCTCTTTTAACTCTTGAATGCAAGCTATCTGGATCTGCTGATCTAAAAATGTCGAGCTTTAGTAGCTGCTTTTCAACATCCTCCTGAGATACTACTGATAAGGAAAGGATAGTGGTACTATTCAAAGGCAGGAGGGAAAATAGAAAGATAGAATTCAATAGTTATCTCTGACTTAAAATATTTGACACTGAGGTCTAGGAAAGTATAACAGGAAAGTTAAAAATGTTCTAGTGATTGACTGGTTCACTTCAAAAAATGAATGTATCCTAAAAATACTCACTGGGCTGATCTAGTGAGTCCACAAGCATCATAAACACCTATTAAAATCCACAGCAGTTGGATTAGACCATGGAAAACAGCACCTTCCAGAATGTATAAATTAAGGGTTTGTCTACCCTCTGATTAAAAACACATGGCTGGCCTGTGCCAGCTGACTTAGGCTCACAGGGCTCAGACTAAAGGCCTGAGCCCAAACGTCTGCACCACAATTAAACAGCTCCTTAGCCCGAGCCACGCGAACCCAAGTCAACGGGCACGGGCCAGCCATGGTTTTCAGTTGCAGTGTAGACATTCCCTAAGGGTAAATTCTTTTCTTGTGTTGCTCAGTGCACTAGGAGGAAAAAAATGCAAAGTGCCTACTCCTGTACCTTGACATAACTAGCACTCTCTTGAACATTGTGAAGGACATCCTAACTAATGTATCTGCAAGTGCTCCGTAGACCCAAGGAAGCATAACTAGTTGGCTTAGGGTCATGGCCAGGCCCCAATACACCTTCATGCACTCTGTGTTCAACAGCAGATATTGGATGGGAAGAAAGAGTGTGCATAGTTCTCATTTTATGAGCAAAGAACCATTGTACGCTGAGTTTTTACCAAGTCCTCCTGAGACACCCTGTTCTGTATGGCATGGTGACTCCTAGAGACTTGGCTTTGCTAATACTGCTCCTCTTCAGCTAAACACTGCAATGCTGAGCTAGGGTAGAATTTTGCCCATAGTCTCTGACTGAATATTACTATAAGCATTACCTCCATATGCTATTAATTCATCTGCTGCTCAATGGCCCATAATTTAAAATGATTTTTTCCTACAGTGTGCAACTTATGCAACTATGTACATTATTGCATTTTTATTACACACTAAATCTACAAAATGAGGAAAAAGCAGAATAAAGTAAGATAAAAAAGGAATACAAAAACAATATGAACAATTCTGCAGTTTTCTAGCATGAATTAGAATCTGGTGAAAATATCCTGTAAGCATGCAGACAATTACACATTATATATTGAAATACATACATCAAACTACATATAATCAAACTTAATTTGTGTAGTGAAGCAGTCAAAACTTGTAAATGCCAGAATTACGGTTATTGGTTTAACCTTAAATTGGCTCCTCTGTGCATCTCACCTTTGAACATCTGGCCCCTTCAAGGTGTCTCAAGTTAGGCATCCAAAAACAGACCAAAAATCAGTAGTCACTTTTGAATATTTAGGTCATCATAATTAGCCATATAATCTCCTTTTTGTATTTTTCCTCTCTCCTAAAAAAGCCCCTCCAAACATGTATGATGTAGTTCATTCCAGTCTTAAAGTGCTCTCTTTAAATTATGGGGCTGATCCCTAGCTAACTCCCCCTGCCCCCGCCACTGGCTTGGGTCAAAAGTCTGCATTGAGAACTCAACATTTACATAAATGTCTGGCTTCACTGGGGAGTAAAAGGATCCAGCTAAGTGAAAGCAGTATGTTTGGAAATTCTCAGAAAAGGTTAAATTACAAAAAGGTCATTATCTAGGAGAGGAACCTTAGCCCCTGGCTGCCTCTAAAAAGGCTCAAGGGGAATTTAGCAAGAACTGCAAACACTAAAGCTATGCTCTAAGAGGAGCTGCCGCTCTTTGATTGGACCTCATTTTATTCATTCCTCCTAGGAAGGTGTAAAAGACGGGGCAATAGTCTATTTTATGGGAGCCAACTGTACATTAAAACAAGTCAACCAAATGTAACATAATAGTGGAAAGATGAAGGCTGCAACTAAGCACAAACAACATATGCACTCCACACATTACATACCTTACAACATATTAGCATCCAACTGCATCTATATAATTTCCCATTAATTGAACAAATTCTACCATTTCTGTGGGTAGTTCTGTTTTGCTGTTGCCTATGGGGCTACGTGAGACCCACAACCCCTCAAGCATGTCTAGAAAATAAAGGGGTAGGATTCTCAGACAGCATGTAAGTAACACTCAAACTAGATTGCCCCTCCATGTGCAACCATATGGGAAACAGTGATGTTCCAAGAGCTGCCTCCTTTCCTGTATGTCTATAAGCTGTGCAGTGCAACCAAGCAGAAAAAGGTATTACTTTTCCTGCTAGCATGTAATTAGTTTTTCATTAATTTACAGTTGCTTTCTCTGGTTAATTTTAAGATAGTATGTATCATGAAACAGGCATTTAGTATTGGAACCACAGTGTGTGCAGGTAAAAACAGTGTTGTCATGAAATTAGCCAGTGCCTTGATGGCCTGGTTGTGCCCCTTCCTTCTACCCCTTATATAAGCATGTGCACAACCATCATAATACCAGTGTCAATATCGTGGTGGTGGTCTTGGTTTTGCCCCCAAAACAACTTGTCACAATACTTTCTCTTCCTTCTCCTCCAAAATGTTGAATTTCTGCTCAAAAAGAACATGATCCTCTACCAGTCGGAGGTTTCATGATCCATTATGACTATGAATATATAATTAGAAAGGAACAAATTCCCCCTTTCCAATGATATAATCCCTTTGTTTCCAGCCTTTGTAGATGATAAACTAGCTTCTTTAAAGTCACTACCTTATAGGTAGAAAGCTCTTTTACGTGATTATGAGATGTTTATTATAATTTTCCTCTGTTTCCAAATCCTGTATGGTTGAATTTGTGGTATGAAGGCATTTTACAAGTGAAGGGATATAAAAACAGTACCAATTGTATTTTTAATAACTCTCTATAGCAGTGGTGGGCTACCTGCGGCCCACCACTTCCTGCAGCTCCAACTGATTGGGAATATAAGAACATAAGAACGGCCATACTAGGGCAGACCAAAGGTCCATCAAGCCTAGTATCCTGTCTACCGACAGTGGCCAATGCCAGGTGCACCAGGGGGAGTGAACCTAACAGGTAATGATCAAGTGATCTCTCTCCTGCCATCCATCTCCAACCTCTGACAAACAGAGGCTAGGGACACCATTCCTTACCCATCCTAGCTAATAGCCATTAATGGACTTAACCTCCATGAATTTATCCAGTTCTATTTTAAATGCTGTTATAGTCCAAGCCTTCACAACCTCCTCAGGCAAGGAGTTCCACAGGTTCACTTTGCATTGTGGGAAGAAGAACTTCCTTTTATTTGTTTTAAACCTGCTGCCCACTAATTTTATTTGGTGGCACCTAGTTCTTATATTATGGGAACAAGTAAATAACTTTTCCTTATTCACTTTCTCCACATCACTCATGGTTTTATACACCTATCATATCACCTCTTATTCTCCTCCTTTCCAAGTTGAAAAGTCCTAACCTCTTTAATCTCTCCTCATGTGGGACTTGTTCCAAACCCCTAATCATTTTAGCTGCCCTTGTCTGAACCTTTTCTAATGCCAATATATCTTTTTTGAGATGAGGAGACCACATCTGTTTGCAGTATTCAAGATGTGGGCGTACCATGGATTTATATAAGGGCAATAAGATATTCTTCATCCCTTCTTTTCTAAAAGCCTGTTTGCTTTTTTGACCGCCCCTGCACACTGCATGGACGTCTTCAGAGAACTATCCACAATGTCTCCAAGATCTCTTTCCTGATTAGTTGTAGCTAAAATTAGCCCCCATCATATTGTATGTATAGTTGGGGTTATTTTTTCCAATGTGCATTACATTTATCCACATTAAATTTCATTTGCCATTTTGTTGCCCAATCACTTGGTTTTGTGAGATCTTTTTGAAGTTCTTCACAGTCTGCTTTGGTCTAAACTATCTTGAGCAGTTTAGTATCATCTGCAAACTTTGCAGCCTCACTGTTTACCTCTTTCTCTAGATCATGTATGAATAAGTTGAATAGGACTGGTCCTAGGATTGACCCTTGGGGAACACCATTAGTTACCCCTTCCATTCTGAAAATTTATCATTTATTCCTACCCTTTGTTCCCTGTCTTTTAACCAGTTCTCAGTTCATGAAAGGATCTTCCCTCTTATCCCATGACAACTTAATGTACGTGAGAGCCTTTGGTGAGCCCCCTTGTCAAAGGCTTTCTGGAAATCTAAGTACACTATGTCCACTGGATCCCCCTTGTCCACATGTTTGTTGACCCCTTTCAAAGAACTCTAATAGATTAGTAAAACATGATTTCCCTTTACAGAAACCATGTTGACTTTTGCTCAACAATTTATGTTCTTCTATGTGTCTGACAATTTTATTCTTTACTATTATTTCAGCTAATTTGTCCGGTACTGACGTTAGACTTACTGGTCTGTAATTGCTGGGATCACCTCTAGAGTCCTTTTCAAATATTGGTGTTACATTAGCTATCTTCCAGTCATTGGGTACAGAAGCTGATTTAAAGGTCAGGTTAGAAACCATAGTTAATACTTCCGCAATTTCATATTTGAGTTCTTTCAGAACTCTTGGGTGAATGCCATCTGGTCCTGGTGACTTGTTACTGTTAAGTTTATCAATTAATTCCAAAACCTCCTCGAGTGACACTTCAATCTGAAACAATTCCTCAGATTTGTCACCTACAAACAATGGATCGGGTTTGGGAATCTCCCTAACATCCTCAGCCATGAAGACTGAAGCAAAGAATTCAGTTAGTTTCTCTGCAATGACTTTATCATCCTTAAGTGCTCCTTTGTATCTCGATCGTCTGGGGGTCCCACAGGTTGTTTAGCAGGTTGCCTGCTTCTGATACACTTCAAAAACATTTTCTTATTACCCTTTGAGTTTTTGGCTAGCTGTTCTTCAAACTCCTCTTTGGCTTTTCTTATCACATTTTTACACTTAATTTGGCAGTGTTTATGCTCCTATCTATTTACTTCACTAGGATTTGACTTCCACTTAATAAAAGATGCCTTTTTATCTCTCACTCCTTCTTTTACATGGTTGTTAATCCATGGTGGCTCTTTTTTAGTTCTTTTACTGTGATTTTTAATTTGGGGTATACATTTCAGTTGGGCCTCTATTATGGTGTCTTTGAAAAGTGTCCATGAAGCTTGCAGGGATTTCACTCTAGTCACTGTACCTTTTAAATTCTGTTTAACTAACCTCCTCATTTTTGCATAGTTTCTCTTTTTGAAATTAAATGCCACAGTGTTGGGCTGTTGAGGTGTTCTTCCCACCACAGGAATGTTAATTGTTATTATATTATGGTCACTATTTCCAAGCTGTCCTGCTATAGTTACCTCTTGGATCAGATCCTGCACTCCACTCAGGACTAAATCGAGAATTGCCTCTCCCCATGTGGGTTCCTGTACCAGCTGCTCCAAGAAGCAGTCATTTAAAGTATTGAGAAATTTTGTTTCTGCATTTTGTCCTGAGGTGACATGTGCCCTGTCAATATGGGGATAACTGAAATCCCCCACTATTATTGAGTTCTTTATTTAGACAGCCTCTCTAATCGCCCTTAGCATTTCATTGGCAAACTGTGAACCACAGCCAATGGGAGCTACGTTCGGCAATGCCTGCAGACACTCAATGTCAGCAGAATGTTTCATGGCCCACAATCAGATTATCCTGAAGGGCTGCGTGTGGCCTGCGGGCTGCAGGTTGCCCACCACTGCTCTATAGCACACACTTTTAAGTAAATCTCTAAACACCCTTTCTGTAAAATAAGCATCATACATATACTTCACGATGGCATGGTGTAGAGTATGAAGATTATATGAGCATTTGCACAGGATCACCTGCAGAATTCTCTTGTGACTCTGATATTTATGAATAATACAAGCAACACAAACTTAAACCAAATAAAACCTTCGTAACTCCCACCATTGTCTTCTTTCTCTTCTAAATATATTAATATCGATAAGGTTATATGTATGTGTGTGTGTGCACATGCATGCGTATATATTATAGTCCTATCAACATCCATTTACAGATATGGATATACTGAATATAATTACATATATTTACACAAACACCTGTTCATCGACATTCCTTTTGGAAATAACTGTCAAGCTGTAGGAATTGTCTGATGTCACTGTAAAAACACAAAGGACTGCACAAACAGTTATGCAGTCCTGTTGATTGCAAGGCTTAGGATAAATGGCAATGCTTTTTCAAGGCAGAATCCTGGATTACTCCAACAATGCAGGTAATCAATCAGTATCAAAACCAGCACAGGTGCAGGCTTCAGCAGAAGCATTAGGTGTGGGACCTGGCACTAGCTTGAGCTATGGGCTCAATGCCAGCATAGGCAATGCTGCCAGATCCCTGTTTAGTTGCTGTTTTCAGAGCTATTACAAACACTGGCCTGCCATTACTGCCTACAGAGAAACTAATCTGCCTAGGAGGTTGAAACTTGAAACAGAGGATGAAGAGACTGCCATAAAGGCACTGACATTCTACAAATGATCTTCCCTTCTGTGTCTGTCCATTTAAAAATAAAAAATAGTATAGGATCTTTGTTACCACAAAATAACATCATGCTCTTTCACGTAAACAATATATTTTTTCTATTAATTATTGTATCTCTCCCTTTTCCCCATCCACTATGGTATGATATCAATCTAATTTTGGCTCTGAGCCTGCAAACACTTATGCATTTGCTTCACTGTACTCACGTGAGTCGTACTGACATAGGACATGAGTGATTATGAAGCCAGAAGAGACCAACATGAACATCTAGTCGGATCTCCTGTATAATACAGACTATAGGATTTCCTTGAATTAAATTCCTGTTTGAACTACCACATATCTTTTAGCAAAAATATCCAAACTTGATTTTAAAATTTCCAGTGATGGAGAATCCACAGAAACCCTTGATAAGGTTTTTCAGTGGCTAAGCAAAAGCATAAGTGTTCCAAAGTCAAGCACATGCATACATGTTTCTAGGTAGAGGCCTTTAGTTTTTAAGCAGGTACCTTATTTTATGTGTCTAAGGCTCCATGCACACATCAGTAGCATTATATGAAACACCAGTAACCACCAGACTCTTGGTGTTTGTCTTGTTAAGAAATTTAAATTCTCCATCACAGAAGCAGGTGCAGTAGCTTGTTGCTACCAAAATTTAAAAATGAGTTCT
The DNA here is from genome assembly GCF_007399415.2 of Gopherus evgoodei. Lineage (NCBI taxonomy): Eukaryota > Metazoa > Chordata > Testudines > Testudinidae > Gopherus > Gopherus evgoodei. The sequence goes on from NC_044325.1 coordinate 57,305,654, forward strand.
CCCATTCAATAGCAATCAGAATAGAACATGGCAGAGAACTCAAAAAACATAAGGAAAAATTATGATAATCTCTTTGTTCTGTGCTTTCTAAGTTGATCATATTGCTTGTTAAAACAAACATATTGAGGGGGACTACATGCAGCTTCTTTCAGTTTTTCATGCACTGTGTAGGGACACGAGAAATTTATTCTGAAATATCAGGGTATTTTGTTTTGTTCAATAAAAGGTTCTTGATAAATATAAAAGGACAGAAAAAGAACTATTCCTTTTATTGGAGAAATAGAGCAATTTTGGGTGGAATAAAGTAGAGAGGATATTGTGCACTGGCAGGCCAGATGCCAGCTCTTACCCAGGCTGCAGGCAACTAGCTAAGAAATGACAACCTCGCAGCTTGAGACCAGAAAAGTCACCTATAAGTTAGTTTTGCTCAAAACAGGCATTAGTCTTATAAGAATGTTCAGATTCTATGAAATGCTTGTAATTTTTGCTGCATGCATTAATTAATCTCACTTCTAATGTCTGTATTCCATGCTGTAAGAAAATAGGTAAGTTTTGCTTTATAACTTTGAAAATGTTTGCTCTAAATTTATTAAACAGGCCTGGGAATCATCTCTCCTCCTAACCTTGGCCCATCCAGAAGGACTATCAAAACCACATGGGCCATCAAAGATTATCATAATACAAAGGATTGGTTAATGGCCTTATTGCACCTGGGAAATACTACCTGCCCATCCTGTGGGCTTGGAAGCTGAATGAAGGAAATAAAAAAAAGCCACAGGAAAATTTTCCATCTTTTTGGCTGTTGAACTCTGAAGGGCCAGAGATTCTGAACTGAAGCCAGAGATCCCCAGGGGCTGCCTCCTGGGTTCACCCTGAAAGACACTTTGTATTGACAGATCACTACAATCCTGTCACTCTTTGGATTTAGAGTGTAACTCGTATGTGTGTATGTTTGCTTGCTTTAACCAGTAAATAATTCTCATTTCTTTTTCCTAGCTAATAAACCTTGAGATAATTTATTACTGGATTGGCTACAGATGTTGTCTTTGGTGTAAGATCTAGGGTACCAACTGATCTGGGTATAAGTGACCATTTATCACGAAATCCAGTTTGTCTGGGTGGCAAGATAGACTGGAGAGTCTAAGGGGACTGTCTATGGAGTTCACTTTTGTTACTGGCTTGATAAAAGCTAATTACAGAATACACCACCGGTTTAAGGTGCCTGCCCTGTTTTTGACAGTCTTCCCTAAGGTCTGCACTCACAGGCGTGAGCCATTCCTTATAGCATGATAGAAGAGATGCCTAATGTGCTCACTAAGCTCTTCAGATAAATCAGTGTACATTGAAAAGAACTTCCACTTCATTTGAAAGAAAGGTTTTGAAAGCATACCTAGAGCCAGAGTTGGTTATGCTTTTAGGATGTGGAGACAGAACCTAAATGTGCTGAGGGAAAGAACATGACATTCAAAAGTGGCAGACTGTCCAGATGAAAGGCCAAATGGGCAATAAGACACAACACTCTATGGACATAGATTGGGTTTTCCTGTTTTCCCATTCCCCAGGATATGCCATTGACAGTCTGAATCCAAAATGAAGAAGTTTTAAGGATTAGGTGATATTTTTAACACTCAAATAAATGCAAAGCTCTTTTTTCAGCATTTTCAAAGTATTGAAAATGAGAAGCATGATCAAACGAAGATTAGCAGAAAATATCATGCTCTAAGAAGCTGGACAGAAATGGTTTATCTAGATGTAGTTAAATCAAATCTAGGATGCAGGATTGTACTTCTTTAGTGAAGATGATATTTTCCAGACACATTTTCTAGCATTTACAAATATATCCTCAAATTGACTCGCTAGAAAGATTTGCTAGCCTTTTACAGAGTCATAAGAGTATTAGAAATTGTTTGCATTGCTACAGCACCTTTCTGCTGAGGGATTTCAAAGAACTTCACAAACAATTAAATGAGCTTCATCTCATGACTTTGGTTCGGCATGTAATTTACAGAGGTGGATTGGCTGGCTTACAGGACATCATGCCACTTTACAAGCAAAAAACACAGAAGATATACCTACCACCTCCTATCACAGGCTGAAAAACAACCACCCGCCTTTCTTCTTTCTACTACCTGCTACAGGAAGAAAACCTCACTATTCTTTCCTCCAGTTCTGGGATATACCCACCTTATGGGATAGCAGATAGTGCTGTGAGTTGTGCTACTAAATGCAAGTGAATGGTCCTGCTCAACTGGTGCAGGCACTACTGGGATTGAGGGAACAAAACATTCATTTTACAATCATTTGTCTAGGATCAGCGCAAGTTATAACTTTAGTCTTAAAATCTGAATATTACCTATTTTATTCAATTACTTCATTCATATTTTTGTAGACAAAGAAAAATTAACATTTGTACTTCGGCTGTGATTCAGAATCCCATGCTGCTGTGGCAATAAACCGATCCAATTTAAACATTCAACTAGAGCTACAACATCCTAATGGAGGTAAATAGACTTATAGTCCTTTATTTTTCCTCAAAGCCTAACATTTTCTCCATTTAATTTTACTGGGCAATTTTTCCTGCGTTTGAATATGAAAACAAGAACTGCTTATGAAATCAGCAGTTCTTAAAATATCAGCCAATAAAATTAGGAGAAGAATGAAGGTGGTGGGGGATGTTATAAGGTGGATGTGATTTAAAGTTTCATATTATATGACTCACCAGAATTAGAGAAAACTGTTGTCCATTAAAATGGTGTGGTTCTCATTTTTCCCGTGGTATGTGGCACTGGTTTCTATCCCTCGTTATTCATAAGACACTATAACTTAGCAAGGTAACTGCCCTCTCTTCTGACCTTTTAGCATGCTTTCAGAATGCCAAAGCACTCTAGGCTGTTTTACAATAACATTATACCCTTTTTACTGATGATTAAACTAGGGAACAGAGAGATTCAGCAATTTGCCCAAGGTCACAAGAGTGTCAGGTACACAGACAGAACCAGTCCCTCTTCAACCAAGCTCTGTAGGTTTCAAGAGTCTTTTTTTTTTCTGGCTAAGTGAATTTGGGTGCTTGCAAAAGATACCCCCCTTGACAGTCCTGGAGACTGAAATCCTGTTTCCAAAGAACTTGCACAGCACAGGCAACAACGCTACAAGATTCCCCACACTGCTCCATATGCCTCAGCCCTAGTCTGGAGTGTCCACTGCTAGGAGTGAAAGCATACTTCAGTTTACATTCAATCCTTGGCCTCTTTATAAACATTATAAACAAGGGTGCCAATTGGTGTTATTTGTCATGTTATCTTTTGTGATATGGACAAATGTCCACTAGGAACTTGACAAAGACTACTAGTGCATTTCACATACCAATGACCAGTTATCAGACAGTAACAATTTTAGCTCACTACCACCTGGGTCAGATTCAAATCAGTGATCTTCTGTAGAAGCATCTGATTTCATATGAGCAAACTATAAAGCAAAATACAATGGGTGAAATCTTGGTCCCACTGAAGCCAATGACAAAACTCCCATTCAACTTCAATGGGTTTAAGATTTCACTCATTACAGTGGTCTACAATTTTTGAGAAGTTGTCTGCTTCAGAGATAAAATGTGATGTTTATTATGTATTTTGATGTGCTGAATTCAAATATGACAATTCAAACAACTGGTTGGCTACTGTTTCTAAGATATTTAAGTTTTTACATTTATGCTTATGTATATTGTGTAGATAGTAGAGTTTTAATCATAATTGTAAACCTAGGTCGTTTCACGTGTTTATGGTTGCTTTACATGATAATATTTCACCTGTCCTGTTTATGTAACACTTTAAAAATGAGCAAAAGGGTTATATAAATAAAATTTATTATGAAACAAAAGGCAAAAAACTATTATGTACATAGTTTAGTCCTACTCAGTGTCTACTCGGCGCTTCTTGGCTTGTCTCTTGTATTCATTGTAAGCACCTCTTGTCACTGTCCAGCAATAGTCTGCAAGCATTGATGGGCTCCATTTGCCCTGATAGCCTGCCAGGAGATTCCAATGCTGTAGTCTGGAGCCCAACAGCTCTGCCTTATTCTTGGGTAGTTCCAAATCCCTGACAAGGTCATTCAGTTCACCTTGTGTTATGAGGTGTAGTTCAGAGGAGGAGGATGGGAGAAAATGTGGGTCCTGTGACATTGATGGTTCAGGACCAGAAGTTTTATCCTCTTCCTCTTCCTCATCTGACTCAAGTGAGAATGATTCTGGTGCATCAGGAACCGGCAGTTCTTCTCCGTGGGGTACTGGGCGTATAGCTGATGGAATGTTTGGATAATGCACAGTCCACTTTTTCTTCTTTGACACACCTTTCCCAACTGGAAGCACCATGAAGAAGTAACAACTGCTGGTATGATCTCTTGGCTCTCTACAAATCATTGGCACTGCAAAAGACATAGATTTCCTTTTCCTGTTCAACCACTGGCGAAGATTTGTTGCACAAGTGTTGCAGCATGTGTGGGGCCCACCTCTTGTCCTGATCTCCAATTTTGCAGCCAAAATAAAGGTGATAGGCTTTCTTAACCATAGTGGTTATACTGCGCTTTTGTGATGCAAAAGTCACTTCACCACAAACATAGCAGAAGTTATCTGCACTGTTCACACAAGTACGAGGCATCTTTGCTCACTTTGGCTAAACAAAAATGTGTCTCTTTGCAAAATCAAACACTGACAAATAAGAGAGCACCTGACACTGTATGATTTCTAGAGCTGATATAGGGCAATTTGTTCAGCAGAGTGATGTAAGCTTCGTTATGATTGCATCATCCATGACTTCTAGGAATAACATGAAGCAATTCATATCATGTATGACGCAATACCAGCTTCAGATTGCAGCATTCATTGTTTTGCCTAAAAAGCAAGTACTGTCCAAACCCAGCCATAGATTTATTCATAGATCCAGTCAAAGTTGTATTGTAGTCATTTCTGGTTTAAATTGAGATCCCTTCCCTTTATAACTCACTTATCCTCCGCCATTCCCAAGTCAAGGGTCGTATATACTGACCCAATAGCATATCTTGAAAACTAGAGCCAATCAACAATTTTAAGCATCATTTTCGTTCTCAGTGACCCAGAATTAGTAAAGTTGGACTACATTTATTTCAGAAGCATTTTGGCTGTAGAGCAGTGTTATATGCATGTGATGGAATATGTGTTGTTGGGAGGGGTATGTGTGAATCGATAGCAAGAACAGCAAACGATGAACAAGTGAAAAGCTTTTTTCACATTTTACCTGTACAAAACCAAGCTCTTATAGAAGAAAAATATTGATGAAGATAGATTTCTATGATATACAACACAATGGTGACCTTGTTTTTTCTGATGAAGTAAATGAGGCCTCCACGGACTATCAAAATGAATGTGCTATTAATAACATTATTTTTAGTTGTTTACAATAACCAAGGAAAAAAGCTTATTTGATCTGTTGATACCCAATGTTTTTATAAAGCTTTAATAAAAATATTAAGAAAATTATCTTTTTAGCCTTTTCTGTATCATGGGTAATGAAAGAAAAGAGGGTGTAGAAAAAGCTTTTCAATTATTATGCAAAAATACATCTTGAAGTTGCACAGTAATGTATTAAACGAGAACAATGAATAAAATGTTAATCTCCCTCAGGCACAACAGCTCATTGTGTTGCCAGAAACAATCTAAAACAAATTTCTACCTAGTCTTTGTAGTTAAACATGAAGAAATTTATTTGAAGAAAATGCACCACAGAATGGCAAAGAGAGTACAGATTTCTTTTATTGTACTCCCCAAAATTGTGGAAATGATTATAAAATAGTCAATTCAAAGAATGTAAAATTAATGCCTGTGAAACATAACTAAGAGAAGGAACTTTTTAAACACAGAAATAGAGATGTTATTTCAGCGATGAGATATGCATAACAAAACTGATATTTGATTTATATTAGAGCCACATATCACTGTGCCTTTTAGTGTTTGGAAATACTATGCAGTTTATTAATGGATTCTCCAAATGATTATATAAATGACTACTTTTATATATTTTTCATAAATTGCAAATATTTTTCTCATGCTTTTAATAACCTCTTGAAACAAAAATCAATTTCTCTACTGAAGTACATTTTTCCCATTGTTGTGGTAAGGCAGCTCTCAAGGGCTGAATTACCGACTGATAAAAAAAAAACCATGGGTTTTCTAAACACATAATGGAGGAGAAAAGGTATCATACTACAAGAGTTATCAATGGTTATCAATCTTGACAGTGTCACTTAAACATTACGTGGTTAAACTATGCTAATTTAGTAACATGTTACACTCTTCAAAGATGACTGCCTCTCCATAGTAACACTTTTTGAAAACATAGCTTATTATACCATGACAAAAATAAATTAATCTAGAGCCAAAAGATTCTAAATCCTTTTCCCACGACACCATCATTAGAAAACAAACTATTTTCCTTTTTAACTCTAGAAGATGTTAGTGTATACCAAAATACAGACCATGCTTCTATAACCCTACCTCTTTAAGAATGTGACAGCTTTGTCTACAATGAATTTGAAATATGATTTGCTATAAAACTGCTTGAAACTGTGAGGCTTTAACAAAATCTGAAACATCTACATAAGAAGGGGAAAAGAGCTTCTGAATAGATAAAAGTAAAATCTTGATTCTTATATAAAAAGTAATGCATTTTAATATGATTTTTTTGCCTGATTTATGTAGAGCTTTGTGTTTTTCATTTTCCCTAACCTGTCACACTGTAGTGATGAATGGTACATTTTAGCATCAAGTTTGCCATGAGCAATAAAGTCAGTGCCCCCAAAGAAATATTAATGTATTTTCACTACTCTCCCTCACCAGAGTTTTCTATTATTCAGCTTATTTGGTTTCACTTCACATAGTTGGTTGACATCATTTTCACAAAGTCTCTCATACAAATATTTTAAGATTTTACATCTTAAAAATCCCAAACAAGAAATGATGGGATGAAGCAGGGAGTACCTGCCACAGTTGAAAAGCTAGGAATGAGGTCATTTGGGAAGAAAATAGGGAAACATTTTGTCTCTTTGGAGAGACAGAATGCAAAAATTGAGACAGTATTGCTTATTGATAAAAACAAACAATCTATCTCTTCTAAATAAAGACTATTGATACTCTACGTATACTTGAAATGTTCAAAAGTCACCAGATGCACACAAAAAAAAAACCCACTGACCCACTGTATACGAAGTAGCTTGACTGATTTTCAGACTGTAAAAATAAACAGAAAAGGAAAGTAAACTACAATCAGCTGCAATACCAGAACCTCCTCTCCTCGCCCCCAAGGAATACCAAGAAGGTTTCAAGCACAGCAGGAAGATCCACAGGCATGTTTCATCAACAAAAGCAGTCTTCAAGATAGATTTTAAAAGAAGAAATCTCTTCATACCTGACACAAAAGCCATCAAGGAAATCTCTTATAAATCTATTATCCATATAACTTACCGGCATTTTAACACTATTTAGTAAATGTCCCTAAGTTCAATGTTGTAAAATAAAGTTGGTAACAAAAAGTCCTACTTTGATATACTATTGGCAGCCCTTTACAAAATTCTTAACATGTCATGGAGAAACATGTCAATATGTTCTTTTTTATCATTCAGAAATATTGCACAACCAATTTTCAAAAATACTCTAAGGGTATAGAAGTCTGTAAATGAAATGTTACCATTTATAAACACGCAGAAGGAAGAAAGGTGCACTGCATGTGCATAATCATTAGGAATGCACACATAGTCAGGGTAAGTTTGTAATACTCAAGAATCTGTCAGCACACATGTACCTCTACCATTACCATTACTAGGGCTCTTACTTCTGCACTGCACACTTTCCATGCTATCATAAGTTAGAAACAAACTGAATCCCTTTGAACTACTGCTAATATTTCTTAAGCTCTCTATCAAGTTTGGCTGGACAGCTCTCTCCTTATATGACAGAATATCTCTCTGCAGTAAACTCATTTTACTGTGGGATAGCTGACTGGAATAGGATTAGGGACTGATGCTTCACCTCTCAGACTCAGAATAATTACTAGCTTGGGTTCTCTACCATATGTGAAATGAGATCTGGTAGATACAACTCATCTACTGGGGATCAACAGGTCTCTACAACATCTACGTTTCACCAAAAAGAAAAATAAGAAAATCAACCTCACAGCAACTGAACACTGTTTATAGTGTTTGCTAATACAAAAGTATCAGTTGTGTTCTACAGCATGGGTGGCTGCACATGTGCTTGGCTGAACAGTGTCTGCTAAGCGCCTTGAGGTTTAAAGATGAAAAATACTATACAAATACTACTTCCATTCATTCGTTTGGCATAAGTGAGCATCTGTGTTGGGTCTTTCTGATGGCAATTCCCAAAAAACAGTTAAAGTAAGTACAGATTTTACAGCAAGTAGAAGGACAGAACCAAAAACTTGGATGAAGTACAAACTGTGAAAAAGCAACATAAAAAGGAAGTAGTCCATATGTCTTCACTGTCTATTCAAAGGAACATAAGATTTAGAAAGCTGTACTTGCCTTATCTTCTAAATGTAATTTTAAAAAGCGGAGGTAAGCCACAGGTGCAAATGCATCAGCTGAATGTACAACTACTTGAGATGAGTCCCTGAAATACAGAATCATAAACACTGTATTTTAATGCATGGTTTTATGGACAGGCAATGCCATTGTCCCTCCACTACTATTCACACTATGGTTTGCCAACTACTGCTCAAGGGTTTTGTTGTTTTAAAAAACTGGTTAATTAAGAGAAACTCTTTTTGTCATAAGTTTTGGTTTAATATAAAAAAAAACCTCAGCAGACTCTCATAATTTACATTTTATTTCACTGTCATAAATTTAATTCAGAAAACATAAACCATTAAACAATGGAGTTTTAGCTTCGGCTTCCTTTTCAACTGCAAAATGTGTGGAAAATGAATACAATTTACACCCATTTTAAGTCTATTTCAAACTTTCAGAGCAGTGTAACCAGCCTTAGTGTGAATGAAAATCAGGCCCACTGAAAGTAAGTATAAATGACATGATGACCCAAGCACTGATGACACAACAGTAAGCCAATCTTTTGTTAGTCAAGAGAACCACTAAGTTTTTATTTTATCAGCATTTTAAATCTTGGGATAACTTCAATTCCCACTAAATAATGCTCCAGGAATCACTATAATATTTGTCCCATTGAAAAATCTGATTGTGCCATTTAACTATCTTACACCTCATGTTGAAGGATTAGTAGACACAACTTGCTAATGCCAAATGCATTAATGGGAATGGTGTAAACTTCAGATACGCTGAGTGAAACTAGTTAATATTTAGTTTTCATTTTTACAGTCCTAATCTGTCAACCTCCAATTCATAAGAGGCAGTATCTATTGCCCTCGCCTGCACTGTTTCAAAACTAGAACATTTAGTAATGGAATTAAGATAGGCAAGGGAAAATACAGTATCAGAAGATGAAATACAAAAAAAATCTCAGAAGGCATAAGAGAAAGTCATATAAATAAAAAGTATTGGGGGCGGGGGTTTGGTACTCAGTAAAGCTACTGGCCCACAGATAGTTCACTTGGAATTACACTGAAGTAACTAGTCTTGACATTTTCACTAAGGAAGTGTAAGTACAGATACTCTACTTCGTAAACTGAGACTTTTCAGGATGTAATCTATTTACAGAGTAAGTGGAAGATATCCAGGGGGTCAAATGATAAAATTAAGTTAGTTAAAGGAAGGACATTGGCATCAGCTAGAGAAACCAGTGTTTAATGTCAGAACACAACCAATGAGTGTTCTTATCGCAAATAATCCCTAGAACATTTTGGATCAGATCCTCAGCGCATCTAAATGAGCATAGCTATATTAATTTCCAAAAGGTGATGATCTGGCTTATTGTTAGCAGGACGACATTCAATGTAGGTTAGAAATAGCAATATTGGGAGCAGAAAGATTTAAGCTGAAAATCCACTGGTGAATTTTACAACTGCTTTGTTCCCAAGGGTTCACAATTTTGGTACACCTGATAGATGTCTCTTTGGAAAACATTAAAGAACAGCAATGGGCAAAAAGTGACTGAAAAAATGATATCTTTTTTATAGAAGATACCTACTTTGTTCTATATTCAGACTCTCATTTTCTACTTCACTAATTAAAAAATAAGTTTCTGCTACCAATACTTCAAAAAATTATACCTTGCTCTGAAAAATCGATACAATGAGAGAGATATAGGTGTTATATTTGTTCACACATAAATAGAATTATTAACTCTAAGTTCCGTTGGTATTGCTAAACTGTAGAAGAACCCAGCTTGCTGTCCAGATCCCAGGTTCAATTTATAGGGCTGGAAGTTAGAAAACTTCTAATTTACTTGGCAACTGAACAAATTTTATATTGTGTCTCTGAGAGAGAATAATGATTTTTCAGAAGCAAAGTACCCTTTAAATAAGGGATTTGCCTACATGAATAATTAGTTCATGTCATGCTGGGGTGAGACTTTACCCCATGCTAGCCTGGGATGGTCTATGTACATGTGCTGCTGATGCCCATGAACAGTTTGTGAGAGTGCTTTGATCTAGTCATCTTTGAAATGAAACTAGCTCAAAGCGCTCTAGTTGTTCGTGTAGATAAGCACTAAGACACAGTACTACATAAGACTTCATAGGTGCAGGAATTCATTTCTAATATACCTATTTAAATAATGCCAATGAAACTAGAAATATCTGAAAGCATTTGGTCAGACTTGAATGATTTCCTTAAAGAGTATCATTTTTCTTGATAAACATGCTTTGGAATTGATCATTAAAAACTCCTAAGATGATAACATAATACCAAGGGACAGCTTTCATGAATGAATGCCGATGCATTTTTGAATCATGAGCACTAAGAAATTATTGATAATGAAATCTGTGGCTCAGTTGTATATAGCTATTAAATGAAGACAATAAAATATTCCTGTATGAAAACAAATAATTATCTTTAGTCATTCATTTTGAATTCTGTTCTCATGCAAAGCAGGAAGTGGAAACGGATAAAATTCATACATACAATAAGAGATGGATTGTAGGAATGCCACAGAATTTAATGATGATATTCTTGATAAATGTTTCTTGTTTATTGATTAATTTCCAGGAAATATTTAGGGAAGTCTATTTCTTTTCTCGAATGCATACATTTCCTACTTAGAAATGATGATGTTAAGGTATGTATGTATGAACATATGTATAAATAAATAAATAAGAGGACACTCTTTTTATTTGTTTGCTTTTTACTGTATTTGGCATTAAATAAGGTGACCAAGCTGAAAAAACTAAGAAACACTGCAGTAGAAGAGGGCATCTCAGACACCCATCAAGAAGAATAAGGTAAGTACAGTGGATTTGAACAAAGAGAGTAGAGAAATGGTAGTTCATAGCAGTTGTGTAAGTTTGGTTAATTCTGTGAGGATAAATTTGAGGATGGTCTGTGGTTGGATAGATGGGTTCTACTAGAGTAGGACAGGAGTGAAGGGAATTTGGGGATATATACATAAGTAAGGCTGCGAGTCTGTCACAGAGAACACAGATTCCGTGACTTTCCAGGACCTTTGTGACTTCTGCAGTTGCCGATGCAACTGACTCCAGGGCCCATGACACACCAGGAGTGGTCTCGTGTCGTTCCCTTGCCAGCACCAGCAGCAGTCCTGGATAGCGCACAGCTGTCCCCACTTCCTCGGAGCACCAGCGGTGCCCTGGAGCTGCCCCCTCCATCAGACCTCCCCCAAGATTTTGTCAGGGGTATATAGTACAGGTCTTGGACCATGAATTTTTGTTTACTGCCCGTGACCTGTCCATGACTTTTACTAAAAATACCCATAACTAAATCTTAGTCTTCTATAAAAATAATTTAAAGATTTAAAAAAATCATCTCATGGATGCTGTAATTATCTCAAAACTAAATAGCATAAACCCAGAAAATTCAGAGTTAAGGTTAAACTTCAAAGTGTTCCAAACATGCTAAGTTACAGAAATGCAGTTAGGGCACCCAAATACTGTCCAGTACAAATACCATGACAGAAAAAAAATATGAAACAATCCAACTAAACCCGTATCCCCCCACCCCACCCCTCCAAAAACCCCAACAGTTTAATTTAATCTGGAACCAGAGACACTAATATGCATTAAACATGAATGTATGGTTATTGCATGGTATCATTGCAGGGCTAAGTTAAGATTGTTTGGCTGCTTCAATTGAAGCAAAAGGTTAAGGTCTTTTTTTCAGAAGTGCTGGGCATCCACAGGTGTCGTTGACTTCCATGGGAACTACAAGTGCTCAGCACCTCTGAACTAGCAAGTCTAGGTGATTTGTTGAAAAAATTATAGTAGACTCTGGCAAAACTAGATCTCCTGACTTTCCTTCCTGTTTTGGCCACAAGTTCATCCTTTCTCTCCTAAATTTTGCATATCTTTAAACTTGTACATCTTCAGATGTCTAATTCAATTAACTCAGCATGTCCCTCACAAATTCTCCTCTGACATGAGAGGATACATGAGAAATTTCAGTAGTAAGAGATATTTTCAAAGGGAGCTTGGTAGGGGAAGGGTAGGAATAAAATCAGTCTTATAAGGGAAGGCGAGTCACAGAGCCTTAATTAGACTGCCATCATTCCGTAATAAAGCAAACATCACTACTGGCAATTTTCTCTTATCCACAAATCTAGCAGACTGCCTTTCTGTTCAGCGGAAAAATTGAGGAAATGCATTTTGTCAGACATTACACGTATGATAAAAACATCATCCAGGAAAAATACTACCCAGGAGTCTATTTACTATAATAGGTGAGTTAGATTTTTTCTTTCCATGTTTTGTGGGGAAGACTCACCTTCACTGTTTTTTGCTGGGATCTACATATCATGCAACCACAGGTTTTTTTTAGGGAGAAGAACTGGACTAGTTTAGTACATAGGATTTTTGTGACTTTAAAAGTCCTTAGAGATACTTGTATATCTTCATCTAAGCTTCAAAATTTTTCTGAGGTGAAATATATTTGAACTATGACAATCTAACCACCTAGCACTTACACCACCATAGTGAATGGAATAGCCTACCTACAGTCTCTAGAGTATCTAACAAAATAGCCAAGGACCTCTAAAAAAGCAATAATAGTGTCACAGATTCATAGATTCTAAGGATTCTAAGGATCCAGAATGGATTTATTGTGGTCATCTAGTCCGAACTCCTGTATAACACAAGCCACAGAATCCGCCCCTCTCCCCCGACCACCGAAATTCCTAGAGCATATCTTTTTAAAAATCCATCCAATCTTGCTTTTAAAATTCTCAGTCATACAGAATTCTCCATGACCCTTGGTAAACTGTTCTAATAGTTAATTAACCTCATTGTTAATTTTTTTAACGCCTTATTGCCCGTCTGAATTTGTCTAGCTTCAACTTTCAGCCATTAGATCTTGTTATAACTTTTTTGCTTGACTAAAGAGCCCATTATAAAATATTTGTTCTCCATGTAGGTACTTACAGACTGTAATCAAGTCACCCCTTAACCTTCTCTCTGTTAAGCTAAACAGTTGGTGCTCCTTGAGTCTAACACTATAAACACATTTTCTAATCCTTTAATAATTGTGGCTATTCCATGAACCTTCTCCAATTTATCAACATCCTTCTTGAACTGGAGACACCAATAGCCGATGAATCAGTGTCAAACACATTGATAAAATAACCTCTTTACTCGTACACAAGATTCCACTGCTTATGCATCCAAAGATCATATTAGTTATTTTGGCCACAGCATTGCACTGGAAACTCAAGTTCAGCTGATTATCCACCCTGTCCTGAAATCTTTTTCAGAGTCACTGCTTCCCAGAATAACGTCCTCTATGACCTACATTTTTTGTTCTTAGAGATACACATTTACATTTAGCCATATTAAAGCCCATATTGTTTGCTTGTGCCCAGCTTACTAAGCGATCCCGCTTGTTCTCTGTCAGTGATTTGTCCTCTTCATTATCTACCACTCCCCAATTTTTGTATTGTCTGCAACCTTGATCGGTCATGATTTTATGTTTTCTTCCAGGTCACTGAGAAAAATATTAAACAGCATTGCCAACAACTGATTCCTGTGGGATGCCACTAGAAATCCACCATCTCAGTGATGATTCTCCATTTACAATTACGTGTTGCAACCTATCAGTTAGCCAGTTTTTAATCCATTTAATGTGTTCCATCTTAATTTTCAGAGGGGAAGCCGGGTTAGCCTGTATCCATAAAAACAACGAGGAGTCTGGTGGCACCTTAAAGAAACGACCCTTAGATTAGGTGCCAAATGTAGTTCCACCAGACCTGAGAGTAAGGATCATAATATAGCCCTCCAAAGTAATCCTCTCCTCTCTTTAACAATAGCTGACACTTTTTAGTAAGACATGAAATCATTTTACTGCAGACTTGTCTGTATTCAGGCAGGGACTTCGAAGGGCTTGAGTTAAGCACCCAACCCCAATGTGTGTGAGTGTGTGTGTGTGTGAGTAAGAAAGAAAGAAAGAAAGAAAGAAAGAAAGAAAGAAAGAAAGAAAGAAAGAAAGAAAGAAAGAAAGAAAGAAAGAAAGAAAGAAAGAAAAGCAGCCAAACAAATTTCAGTGCATTGATATGAACATATCTTATGATGTTAATTAACACATTTTATAACAAACGTAGACTGAATGCTAGTCACTCTTTTTCTGGATGATGCTGTTGTGCACCAATATTACCAATTATCAATACAATGCTGATCAGACCACAACATTTTGTCTGGCTGAAAATAGAGGCCTTGATGAAGTCACTGTATCAAACGGGTCTTATCTGTAAAATAATAAAGTGCCATAAATGCCTGCTCCTTTTCCTACTGAAATGGATGGTAATTTGCCATTGATTTCAACAGAATAGTATCAGCCCCTTAATTGCACAGTAAATTTGTCACATTTCCTCTATTGCTCACTACTGCTAGAAGAAGATATAAAAGAATGGGCCTGTTTCACTACAGCACTAAATGTCCATATGTGCCATAGTGCTGACCTTCCATAAGTTGATGTATCTGAAATGGTATGCAAGTGACATTCCATTCTTAGAGACTGTTTACTTGAATAAGAATAGGAACAATAGTCAAAACATCTCAAAATATACAGGTTAAGCTATTCAACATCATGTACTGTGAAACCTGAATCAAGACAGAGAAATTTCCCATATCCCTCTAAACAGATTTTAACAAATTTCAGCAAAGAAATAAGCTACTCAGAGTAGCTGGATGTATTCAAGCAAAGTTTACATTTAAAAATGTCCCCTTAGTAACTGATGGAAAATGTTTAGCATTATCATTCTAAGTCACTGAAGTTGAAAAAAGAAAAAAAAAAAAAGACATAGAGTTAATGGAACCCGCAGGCTACTGATGTGGCAGTTTATCAAATGTAGCTGTAATGAAAGATAAATATTACAGGCAATTCGCACTTCATGAAAGGATAAAAGTGTCAGTGTGTAGGTACCAGTTTTACTGCAGGCCATAATCAGCAAGTAAACGAAAGTGCAAATGTCTAAAAAGTTTATAGCCTTCTATGAAGGCCTCGTCTTGTCAGGCACTGATTTAGGTTTTCAGAGGACTTTGCCAGCGTTAAACAAAGTGAATGTTTGTGAACTTAGAGGACATGTTCTACTCCTGCCAACAAATGTTGCCTCAAGCTAAATGTTAATATGTTCCCATCACTTAAATTTAAGGAAGGGGAAGAAACAGTTCCTTACACAATTATCTTCTTCTTAAACAGAGGACAGTCCAAAGTGAATGTTTCATATTCCCCACCTTCTCCACAAACATGAACTTCATACTTCTTACAGAGCTGAAACAAAAGGAAAAAACAGGTAGTTAGAATAATTGCTGCTCTTATACATAGCGTCAAATGTATTTTACTGAAAATGTACGTGTGTACAGGGCTTATAGTAACTTTCTCAATCTAGGTGTCTCACTACAACTCTAAAACAAGGAACAACCTCTAAAATGCACTGCATGTACTTGTAAGTTTCTGACTCTCCTATACAGTACTTTATACAAACTGATTCATAATACTTTTAAAGTTCCAAAAATTACTGCCATGTTGGTTTCCATCTCTGCAATAGTTACACTTCACCATCCAGATAAAACATCTCAGTGACTGCACTCCACTAGAAATGGAAGGATGTTGAAATAAGATTCCTTTAGGAAACTGGCTGGAAAATAACAATAACCTTTACATCCGCTCCCAGATCTCATTATACAGTCAGTGAGATATCTTGTGTTGTAAGCTCTCACCAGAAGCTACTGAATTCAGCGAACACATATTATTATTATAGCAACAGGTTTAACAATTGTGCTCTATGTATTTGTTGGCATAAACTCTTTTCCAAATCTTCAAGTAAAAGAGTTAATCCTGGCCCCACTAAAGTTAATTGCAAAACTCCTACTGACTTCAGTGGAGCTGGGATTTCATCCTTAGAGGAGAAGAAACATTAGCCATTTTCTTTTGGTTACATCCCTGAACATTTTTCATATCTTTTTTTGCACTTTGTTTTGTATTTACCTGATAGACAAGCCAGATACATCATACATGAAAGTAAATGTAACAGGTGCAAAAGAATACTATTTGTCTGGTTTTAATCATCCTAAATCCTCAATTTAGCAGTTTCTCACTTGAGGCCCGATCCAAAGTTTTGCTTGAGTAAAGAACGTAGAGCCAATCTCTTGAACAGTACATTCTAATTCTGTTTTAATAACACTGTAATGGTACATTGTAACCATGCAATGTAGGAATTTAATTATGCTAAGAGCACACATTAAATCTATGATACAGTAAAAATGCTAATTGGACACAGTACAAAGCTTTTCTAGACTCATGATTCCACTCCTGCACCTCACGATTTTGTGGTTATAATTTGACTTTTAAGTGGGCCTCATTCTTTTTAAGAAAGTGATAAACATTGTTACTCTTGTTCTTGTATTATCTTTTAAGAGGTTCATCCTGCAATCTCTCCCTTTGTGGAATTTCCATTTACTTCACCGGGAGTTATGTGCATGGAGGGTTTCCTTGAATGGGAAGATTGGATGCCAGAATCAGCACTGAAAGCTGATTTGAATGCACTGGGGGGAGTTGGGTCTGGGGTTTCCATCAGGGCAAATGGAGCTCATTGGATCAGGGCAGAGATTTAGGGCAAAATCCAGGGCCTTTTCCAGGCAGGTGACTGTACACTGATCTAAAATGCTGCAGTGGAGTACACAGAGGAACCCACCAAGCCTCCACAGGTTGAAAAGGCCAGAAGCATCTGGAATGGAGAGTTTTGGCAATTAGCCACCAAAAAATCATATATGTTACATGAATTATTCAGGGACAATAGGATACACCTCTCTGACTGGGAAGGATATATTTTTGACCAGTGTTAGGGAGGGAACTGTTAACTATGGATACGTCTACACAACAAACTAGGGGTGTGAAGCCTCTACTTGTGTACACATACTCACGCTAGCTCTGATTGAGCTAGCACAGGTATAAATAGCAGTGTAGATGCAGTAGCAGTGGTAGCGGCAGAGGAGGCCTGGCTGAGCCCTTCTGAGTACAAACCTGCCTGAAACCAGTGGGTATATACTAGGCACAGCTCAGCTATGCTTCCACTGATGCTACCAATGCTACTGCAGCTACACTGCTATTGATACTTGTGCTAGCTCAATGAGAGCTAGCGGGGGTATGTGTATATTAGCAGGGAATCAGATTCCTAGCTTAGAGTGTAGATGTAGTACATCTGGGTACACAGCCGGGGTGGAAGGGAGGCAGTCAAGCTAACTGTTGGCACCTCCTCATGGCAAGTGTACAGTGGAGGTACTCATTCACTCATGTCTGGTAAAGTGAGGCGACAACCCCCATTCCCAGACCCTTAACCCTCAAAGGAGGGGAAGGCAGTGGGCTTCCAGCAATGGACTAAGGCATACTAAGGCGGGGTGGGGGCTAACAGCAGCTCTCCACCGGGGGAAATCGTGACCTGCATTGTACATATTTTAGCTGGATAGTTCCCAGAGGAGTTGAATTAATAAAGCTGCTGCCTAATTAAACCACATTACTTGTACCTTCTCTGTCTGTGTGTGTCCAAGACAATGGAGGCCTGTATCCTGGAAAGCAGTAATTCTGAAAAGGATTTAGGTGTCACGGGGGACAAGCAACTCAACATGAGCCCTCAGTGTAATGCTGTGACAAAAAAGGCGAATATGATCTTTGAATGGATAAACAGGGAAGTAGTGAGTAGGAGTAAGGTGGTTTACTTGGTCCTGTCTGAGCACAATGAATTCTCAATGAGTTCTCAACGTCCCTTCCAGTGTTACATTTTTAAGATTCTATGATTGTACTTTGTCTTCTGCACTGGTGAGACCAACACTGGAATACTGTGTAGAGTTCTGGAGTCCACATTTGAAAAATCAGAAAGGGTGCAGAAACGAGCCACAAAAATTATTCAAGGGCTGGAGAAAATACCTCAGAGTGAGAGACTTAAAGTGTTCAATCTGTTTATCTTATCAAAAAAAGATTGAGAAGTGACTTGTTTATACAGTACAGTACAAGTAACTTTGTGGGGAAAAAAATACTGAGTAGTAAGTGACTCTTTAATCTAGTGGAAAAAGAACCAGTGGCTGGAGGCTGATGCCCAACAAATTCAAATAATAAATTAGGCACAATTTTTTTTTTTTGGTAACAGTAATGGTGACCATTGAAACAAAGTACCAAAGGAAGTAGTGGAGTCTTCATGTCTTGAGCTCATCAAATGATGACTACATTTCTCTTTGGAAGATGTGCTTTAGAAGTCAATGAATCAGAATCAGAAGTCAATGGGCTCAATACAAGGATAATTAGATGAATTAATGGCGAGTAATAGGATGTCAGATAAGATAATACAATAGTCCTTCCGGCCTTAAAATCTATTATGTGTAATTTTTATTAATTATTATTATTATTGTCATTGCTGATCCGACTCCTTGTGACTTTAATTCAGTTCTGAATCATTGTAAACTATGCATCTGATGCTTAACATGTTGAGCACCCTCAGCTCATTCCTAATACATGATAGAGTAACTGTCTATATCTGTCTCTAATTGAAGTGAGATCAAAAATATTAGTCCCCCATTTCCTTTTTTTTCCAGGATAAATTAAGGCAACATTATTTTTATAAGCATTTAGTCTTATAGATATATTTTCAGTGAAACTGTTTATATTTTACACAAGACTAAAGTTACTTTTATATTAGGGGATTTATGTTTACAATGCTACCAGAGGATTTCAAGTAATGGATATGTCTGATATGTTACATAAAACTGTACTAGTATTCCTGAGTATGGAGAGTATTAGTTAAGCTTTCGGTTTTCCTTAATAAGTATTTCTTTTAAAATATTTTTAACAGATCTGGATAACTTGAGTCATCACCTTAGCATAAAGAACACCAGGGACTCTGAACACAGACATACAAAGAGAAAGTAGTACAAAGAACTTAATCCTTTTACAGGATCAGATTTTTAATCATAGCCCTTTGACACTGAATATGAAGCTGGAAAATGTTAAATACCATTTTACTTGCACTCTCTTCAACTTTTTATTTCTGAAAAATATCTAATAGCTCAAACAAAGATGGTATCTGTCATAAAATTCTACATGACTGTTTACTCATTTTGTGATGGAAAATTCAAATCTCATCTTAAATAAAGATAAAATTATCTTTTTAAAGCCAAAGTTATCACAGACATTTCCTTCCTAAAGAGAGAATATTTCCATGTGTAAAAATAACCAAACATACATTTAATCAAGCCTTCGTTTTCAAAAATTATACTCCTGACATACAAGACAGTTTCACCTGTCAAAAAGTGCAGCAAGGTTTTTAGAGGACAAATCTATCAAAAATAATTAATGTTGATACAATAAGAATGGACAACTTACAAAACAGTTAGTCAGAACCTTTTATTCTTTTTCCTGCCAAGAGCGTCTGCTGCAATGAATACTAAATAGAGCTACTGAAAAATAAAACTAATACACAGGTTTGTTTGTCTTAAAAAAACAAAAAAACTATGAAATGCGTGTATTTTTGAGGAACAAAGAAGTTTGATATTTTCACAGCTGTAGCCTAGCTAAAAATATTTCACAGTGAGAATAAGGAATGAATGTTTACTGTGTAAGTTATTTCTAAACTTGATGATTCTGCTTTTAAGCCTTGAGTGCTATGAGTTCTTCCTGGAAACCAACATCAAACACTTCAAAGCTGAGAGTCTAAATTTGCTGTCCTTGTTGGGAAATCCCAACTTTCAGTGCCATTGGGTTTAGGATCATATTTGGTCCTGAGCATTCTAAACTCCCAGTGAAGTCACTAGCAACTGAAGATACTTAGCACCTCAAAGGATCAGGCTCTTAATGTGCCTTTTAGAAGTAAAAGAAGCTGAGCAATATTTTTCAAGTTGCCATCAGTGAGACAGGAACCAGCTTTCAAATACTTTAAAACACTAACATTTTTTACAGACGTGTGTTATCTTGTTTTGCAAGCTAGATCTGACATGCATAATAAATGTGACAACTCAATAAGAATAACTTGTAAAGCTAAACCTAAATTTCATGAGAGGGGGATCTTGCCTCATAGTTGTAATGGGTCAAAACAACCTCACCTCTCATTATATTTACAAATTACACCACTCAAGAAAAGTTGATATCCAGTCCAATTCTAAACCTAAAACAAATACCAGAATATCATGGAAACATCTTTTACAGTAGATGAAATCCAACATCAAACAAAGATACAAATAAATCTTTGATTATGTATACAAAGTGAAGGCACATAGTCAATACAACTCATCCTCCTGCTATCCTGACCATGAAACTGCAGGGTGAAGGCAGAGTTTATCACAGAATTTTAGTAGTCAGAGATGGAGGCCAATTCAATTACTGAATCCAACCTGCTGCAAGGGCAAGATTTTATAGCTCCCAGTCAGAGAACATATCAGGTATTAAACCTTCCATACACTTCATCTTCGCCAACAAGCAATAATTAAATTCTGGTGCAACTGTTCAAACCACAAACAATTTCTAGTTCTCTATCAAGGAAAAATACTGTACAAGCAAATATTACTGTTGCGTGCATTTGATTTTGATTTTTAAAAAGTTCTACACAGATTAGGGTTCTTGGCATGTTGCCAAGAGAACCATCTAGTTTAGCAAGGGTTGGGCACCTCTGTTACAAAGGAAATAGTTGGACAAGAACACAAATATAATCATCTCAATTTAACATAATTAATCAATACCTAGCTATTTAGAAAAAAATAATTCAAAAGCTTTCCTTGTCACAATGAAATAATATAATTATTTTACTGTGCTGATAGAAATGACCCACGATTATGGCCCTACTTAACTTGCAATATTGAGGAAATTTCAGATTCTGCAATATTAGGCTTCCACCATAATTTTGACAGCAGGAGTCCCGGCCACCACAGGGCTGAGAGTGCGCTCCCCAGCTGTCAGCCCCAAATGGCCACTCTCAGCCCTGAGCAGCCAACAGTGGGAGCCCGCACTATCCAGCCCCCTTGTTCTCACTCTCAGCTCCAGACCCCCACCAGCGGAAAATTGCAGAAAAGTAATAATGGACTCTATTACCACAAATAATAAAGTCTGTTGTTACTTTTCTACAATTTTCCATGGTTTGTCCACAACTCAGCTGCAATTTTTTGACAATCATCCTGCAATTCACATAGGGCCTTATCCATAATACAATAGAAGCCACAGAAGAACATCATTTCACTCATAACCTTAATATCCAGGATATAAATCAGAAAAGAACATACCGTATAAACTCTTTCATAAGCCAAATTTTTTTAGTAGAAAAGGGAAGCACCAGAAAAGGGGGTCAGCTTATGGACAGTTTCAGAGAGGGAGAGGTGGGACACAACCCCTCCCCACAAGAGAAGGAGCAAGGAGAGGCAGCAAATCCAGCGGAGAGAGAAGGGAAGAGGCAGGGCCAGAGAGTCTCTTCATTTCTGGCCACACTGCTCTCCCCACAGCCTCCGAAGTAGCTGCAGTTCCGGGGTTGGCAGGCTGCAGGTGTGCTGCTTTGCCCCGCCCCCAGCCGGTGGAGTTGCCGGTGGGTGCTTAGCCCCCATCAATTTTTCCTATGCTCTGGCAGCTTTTTTTTTCCCCCCCCCGAGGTGGCTCTCGTTTTTGTTTTTTGTTTTGCTCTGCCAGCGACACACTTTCCCCACCTCCCCACCTCCCCCCCACACCCCGTGTCCCAATATTTCATGTCTCTTATCTGGTCATCCTAAACAGGAGGCTCCAGGGAGCAGCTCCAAGGCAAAGTGCAGGAGCAGCACATGGCAGTGGTGGAAGGGACAGCTGAACTAATGGCAACTGATAGCCTGCTGGGTGGCGGCTGCTGCACAGAGAACTTAGGGGAATGGGGAGCTGATGGGGGGCTGCCGGTCCACCCTGGTTCCAAGCCCCCATCAGCTAGCTGCAATGGGCTGCTCTTCGTGGACAAAGCAGGCGGCTCCCAAACGACATTATAAGGGAGCATTGCGCAACTTTAAACGAACATGTTCTCAAATTGATCAGCAACATAAAGAAATAACAGAGGAGTCAGCAACCTTTCAGAAGAGGTGTGCCAAGTCTTAATTTATTCACTCTAATTTAAGGTTCTACATGCCAGTAACACATTTTAATGTTTTTAGAAGGTCTCTTTCTAAGTCTATAATATATAACTAAACTATTGTTGTATGTAAAGTAAATAAGGTTTTTAAAATGTTTAAGAAGCTTCATTTAAAATTAAATTAAAATGTAGAGCTCCTCAGACCAGTGATCAGGACCTGGAGAGTGTGAGTGACACTGAAAATCAGCTCGCGTGCCGCCTTCGGCACACGTGCCACAGGTTGCTTACCCCTCAAATAACATTAACCAGGAAGACTTTAAGTGAGGAGTTACTGTAGTGGGTTCATTGGAGTGTACTGTTTTCTATTGCTCTAGACTGAAGTTTTGATGTCAGAAAAATAATACTTTAGGACCATGCTCTAAATACTGACCCATGACATCAAAATAATTGAAATTTGTGAATTAATTTTGAAGTGTAATCATCAACAGACTACTTTCAACCAACCATGAATCAATAAAAGTACCATGTAGGAAACAATCTTGTGTGGAAACGCCTTAAATATTCATCAGTGGCACTTTTCAGGGCAGTGAGGGTCGATAATTCTTCATGGAAAGAAAGTCATTTAATTTTTAAATAAATGTTTTAGGTTTTCACTGGGTAACAGCATTCTCTCAATAATATAGGGTGGCAACATTCTCCTTTTGCTTCACTCTGTTTGCACAAATTGGAACCCTACAGGGAGCTGCAGGATAATTACTACTGCAGGACTGGGACATATATGGCTCAATAGACTCCACGCTGAATGTAAGGAAGGGAAAGTAGCCCTCTGGCAAAGAGATTTCAGAAATAGGCAGGTTGCGAAAGAAGGAATCTTAAGACCAGCCAAGCTGAGAGAAAGAAGGCTAAGCTAGAAGTGCCTGGCACTCTGACACCTTCTTTACAGAAGTAATTGCCACCAAAACCGATGTTTTTGACAGCAATTGCAGGAGAAAGGCTAAAAGGGGGGACACATCAATATTAAATTTATGTCCCAAAAAGGCAATGAATTGGACACTGAGAGTAATGAATTGGACACTGAAGAGTACACACTGATAAGACCCTTTAAAAATCCAAATATCAAGGGCTACAACCATCCACTGGTGGGGCGTACTGCAGAAATGGCTGCTAAATGGACTCTCACTGAACTGACACTATACAGATAGTCTAGTATATGTCTAATGTCTGTATTATCAGGAGATAGCTGATGAGATTCTGCCCAGATTGAAAACCTTTTGTATTTGCTACGTAAGTGACTCTGGCAGAATTTTTTCTGCTGTTCACCAGAATGGTTTGGACTTCTCAGCAGCAAACTCTTTCTTCATGGCTCAACCAGAGATCATCCATGTTGTTAGGCAAAGAGATTGCAAGTTTAGATGCTGTGATTTATCTTGATTTTGAGACAAAAGATCCTCACCCAGAGGTAGTGATATGGATGGATGAATGGAGAGTTCATGTAAATCTTTGTTTCAGCACTGCCTTGGCCAAGTAAAAGCTATGAGGCTGCTTTGTCTCTTCTGAGCTTCCTGATCATCCTAGGAATCAGAGAGACTGGAGGAAAAACATACAGCAAGTGGCTCAACATGGAAGAAGAAAGGCATCTGTGTCAGAACCTGGAAGAAAATCTCTTCCATTTGGTGTTCAGAGTGGTTGAAAGTCAATTATTGGAATCAGAGGGACTGGAGGAAAAAGGTACAGCAAGTGGCTCAACATGGAAGAAGAAAGACCTCTGTGTCAGAACCTGGAAGAAAATCTCTTCCATTTGGTGTTTAGAGTGGTTGAAAGTCAATTACTGGGTATTCCCACTCATGAAAGCTTCCTTGCAGAACACTCCTTTTTATTGAGCATTTGTGATGGTCTATGAAATTCCTATTGAGGGAATTCACAACAGTGTTTCTCAGCCCTGGGAGATGAAAGGCCTTTAGGAAGATATTGTTCTTTATGCAGAATTGGACTGCTCTCTGGCACAGCTGAGATGACATTGCACCTTCCTGCTTGTTCCGATAAAACATAGTAATGGCATTGTCAGTGAGAACTTGAAAATGAACATCTCAAAAGCCCGATACCTCAAAGTTCCTGCGTATTTATATGGAATGAAAGTTTCAGAGGCATCCAAAGGGCTTGAACTGAAGTCTGCCCAGATGGGTTCCCAACACCCAGTGGACACGTCTCCTATCAATGTCATAGTTGGCTCTGGTAGCAGGAAAGGAACCTCTGTGCATATATTCGTAGGTTCTCACCACCAATTCAGGGACTTACACACTCAGAGGGTATGCAAATGAGTATGTCCAGTGAATGTCTGCTTGGACAATAGCCAGGCCAGCAGACATATGAGGGGAATTCCGGCATGTTAAGTCATGTACATGCACAAGACCATATGTCCCAAGAGCTGTACACAAGAATGCGCTGTTGTTCTCAAGTTGCTCTTGAGTTCTCAGACAGAGGCTATGACCTGGAACTTGTTCATCAGGAGGTAAGCTATGGCAGTCGTGGCACTGATATCAATCCCTATTAAACTTATTTACTGTGTTTGATGTAATTTTGATTGCTGTACATGCAGTTTTAGACCTAGACAACAGAACAGATGTCTGAGAAGAAGGATGCTGTTATGGATGGGAGACCTTGACTCTTCCTGAACTAGCCAATCGTCTAAAACAGGAAATATCTGAACTCCTAAATGGCACAGATGGTCTGCTATCGCTATCATAAGCTTGGAAAACACCCTGGAGGCTAACAATAGGCTGCAGAATAGCACTGTGCAGTGGTAGTGCATGATGGGAGCCATGAATTGAAGATATTTTCAGTGGCTGGGATGTACTTCCACATGTCAAGAAGCATCTTGCAGGTCACTGGCAAACACCAATTTCCAGTATCCAAGGAAGGGACAACAGATGCCACGGTGACAATCCTAAATGTCATCTTTTTGATAAATTCAATCTGATTTCTTAAAACCAGAATGAGTCAAACCCATCTCTCTTTGTGATAATCAGGAAGTAGCAGGAAAAGAAGCCTTTCCCTCTGTGCTGGTAAGGGACTTCCTCTATTGCCCCCAATTCCAATACAGACGATAATTCTTGATCTAAAATAGTCTTGTAAGACAGGTTCCTGAAAAGGTATGGGGAAGGTGGATTGGGGAAAGGGAGGAGGGTGAGCTGTATAATGTAACCTTCTTTTTCTGTGCTGATGATCCACTTGTCTGATATAATCGCTGCCAATGCATCGTAAAAGAGAAGAAGGTACTTCCACAATAGAGGGTTTGGATGTATGAAGAAGATGAGACATTGTCCTCAACTGAGATATCAAAATGAATGCTTCAAAGTCATCAAAGTCTGGTGTAGAAAGGTGTGTTCTGGACAATGCCAATGTGTGATGCCTAGGAGACTTAGATCATCTTCTAGAGGCATCCTGAAATCTCTGATGATGGTAAGATCTGTACTCTGTTTGGGACTTGAACTGCTTCCTCTTTGTTACTGGAGTGTAGATACCCAGTGATTGAAGGGCAGCGCAAGAATCATTCAACATATACATGGCTAGGCAGCCAGAAGGACCCTCTGGGATGAATTGCCTTCTTGAGAAGATGTATTTTAAGGAGGAAATCCCTCTGTTTTTTTAAATTCTTGTCTCAAAGGGGGCACAAATAGAACATTTGTCCCGCATGTTGCTCACCTAAGAAGATTAGACAACTTTTGTACTTATCGCTAAGAGGAGTCATGGCCCTGCACATGATACGTTTAAAACTTGGGGATTTCTCCATAGTGAATTCCAATTTAAACTAACTTACTCACTACACCAAACTAAACTAACCGACAACTATCTACAAGATTTTTTTTTCTTTTTTACAAAGGCTGTCTAGCCAAAGCTCAGAAGCAGCAGGGAGCACCACCTCTCACCATGAGCAGTAAGAAGGAACTGAGGGGGAAGCAGCAACCATGCCCCTTTATTCCCTTGGCTCTCCCCTATCCAATGTCTCTTCTTTTCTTCCCCTCTCCTCACATCACTTTGGTTACTATGGGAAATGTTTCCCAAAGACAAAGGCTTTAAATCGTAACCTTTGGTTTAACCTACCTTTCTCAGAAAGCTCATTTCAGAACCAAACTCCACCAGCAAAAAGGGCTAATACTTTGGTTTGATAAAGACTTCACAAGTTAAAGTAAGTAAATAGCTTTTTATACCTGCTATTAGTGTTATCTCAACTGCAGATAGGGAGAGAGGAAAATAGTGTTTTGGGATTTTCTTAATGCAACAACTCAACCCTGATGCTTTTGCCTCTGGTCACAGAACATCAGAGTTGGGGCAAGAAGGTGGCATCACAGCCACATATATGTAATTTCCTTCTCTGCAAAATGGCACAATGACAGCACTGCAGGCCCATTCTGTCACTCTCCAAACCAGGAGACTTGATTTTAAGTGCTTTTTCATGAGCTGAGCCAGAATCTCCCAAGGAAAGAATAAGAAAACAGGAAATGGAACTCTCTACATTTAAACATTACTAGCCTCTACAGACTCAGCTAGATTAATCTAATATATGGTTGGAGCATAAACCATAGAGACTAGAGGTGTGGGTTTACAAAATCATTCACTCTTCTTGCCCATCAGAAATCAGAGCGTAGACACAATGGGGTATTTTGGGGGCAGAGTGCCTCTGACTCTGTAACTGCAGCCACAAGGGGTTTTCACAGTGGGAGTGTGATCTGGAAAGAAAGGGTGGTTCGGTGGTTAGTGTGTTAGCCTGGGACTTGGGAGACCTCCATTCAATTCCCTCCCACACCAGAGATTTTACGGGTGGCCTTAAGGAAATCACTGTTCAAGATTTTCTAAGGTAGCTGGCATCTATCTCCACCTCTAGTGGGATTTTCAAAAATATCTAAGCAAGTTAGGCACCTGACTCACATTAATTTCAGTGTGAGTTAGGTGCCTACCCTGCTTAGGTGCTATTCAAAAAATCCCAATAAATGCATATCTGCATCTTTAGGTGACTAAACACTTTTGAAAATCTGGCCTATAGTCTCTATGTGCCTCAGTTCCCTCATCTGTAAAATGCACGTACCTCACAACCTAGCTGACAGAAGGCTTACATATATAAAATCTTGTGAGGCACTCAAATAGTGCAGTCATGGTGGGTTATTTAAATACCTTAGATATAAAGGACTGGGCTGAGAGGAGCACAAACAGTAGCAATGAAAGAGGAGAGCCTGGAGATGGCCTCTATTCTCATAGCTCTTAGGGAACTGGGCAGGTGGGTCTGAAAGGGCTCCTCAGAAAGAGATATTCTGTCCCAAGGGAACTGGGAGCCTCTGGGCTCCTCCTGCCTTCAGGAGTCTGTGAGAGCTGCAGCCTTATTAATGGATTAATGTGATATTCTCCTTGATTTGGCTGAGGCATCATGTCCCCTTCTCTGCCACCTCACCATGTCTGGGCTCTCTCCTTATCCCTTCGTGTCTGTCAGTGTTTCTGATGTGAAAGACCTCATCAGGTTGCTAGAAAATAAGTTTTTAAAAATCATAAACCCAAGCATTTATCTTCAGTTTGTAGTTAATGCTTCAGTTTCACTACGTCAAAGGCATCTATCTAGTAAAAGTAATTTATTTGTGCTGACTTTAATAGCATGCAGACCACAAAAAGAGCTACAGAACAATGTTAGCTGTGTAAGCTTACTCATGCTGTCCTGCCAACTTATTTCAGTACTCTGCTGGAGGGGTACCCCGGTAAGAAGTTAATTCTGTCCTTTATACGCATTCAGTCCTTGCCTTTCTTTTGAGATGGTCAACAAGGAGCCAACTGTAAGGAGTTTTTGTGATCCATCAACAAGTATACTAGGAGCTGCAATGAGACTGCCAACTCATTTTACACAGACATCAAACAGCAATGACTTCTGCTCACTACTACTATGTGCTACATTCATAGTAGTGACCTAGAGGTGAAATGTTCTTGACTTCATTACCAGCTACATTATGCTCCAAGCTCACATTTTTGGTAAGAATTATTTTGAAACTCTGGATACCATAGACAACAAGGACTGGGAAAAATGTGTGAGGGAAATAAAATAATCAGAAAGGACTAACACCACCACCATTTTTCTCTCTCTCATTCATATATCCAAAGTAAATATTGGAAATATGTTTTAGCCTATACCCAAAATTATTTAAAATCAATTACTGAATGGTTATGCAAGAGTTTGAAGACACAATTATTATGTTGTTAAAAATACTTACTCCTTTGTGAATAAGAAAATGGGAAGCTCCTCAGATCATGCAGCAGTTCCAAACTGTGGGTCAGGACCCCAAAGTGGGTTGTGACCCCGTCTTAATGGGGTCGCCAGTACTGGCTTAGAGTTGCTGGGGCCAAAACCAAAGCCTGAGGGCTTCAGCTCTGGGCAGCAGGGCTCAGGTTACAGGCCCCCTGCCAGGGGCTGAAGCCCTCGGGCTTTGGCTTTGGCCCCCCCACCTGGGGTGGTGGGGTTCGGGTGGGCTTCGGTCCCCGCTCCTGAGGTTGTGTAGTCATGTTTGTTGTCAGAAAAAGGTCGCAGTACAATGAAGTTTGAAAACCCCTATCACAGAGCTATTGGTCATGGAACAATGCCAGCGTGCAATAGTTGAGGATCTAGCCCTATCTGTTCACAAGGATGAAGTTTCTGTTGTGGAACAACGTAGATAAATTTGCTGTCACTATTATGCAACTAATTAATATCTCGACACTTAAATTAGATATGAAAAATAACATAGGAAAGGCTTACTTATTGTGTGTGTTTCTCTCCCTCTCTCCTGCTTCCACTTCTCAATTTGTTTCTTGCCAGAGACACCCTTCTTGCTCCCAGAGATTGGTCAGCTCCATCCTACCATCTTTCCTCTTATTTTCTGGGCTCACTGACACACCACCCCATTTCTGGGGCATCTTCCCACTCCTATTAATCTAGCAGGCTTCCACCAATCAGGCATTATTCCTCTACTCTCCCTCACCAAGTACCCCAAGCTCCAGTTCCTTTTGCTTCTTGTACACAGTTTGAGTTGAAGTACGTTAGTCATAATTGCATGATCACCACAAAAGTATCTTATTACTTTATTTGCAAACAGTTATCAGAATCTTGTAGAAACAGCTTCTGCATAATGGAAACAATGTTTTTAAGTGAACTTCAGAAGTCAGTGGGAAAAAAATAAACCACTTTAGTGTTTATTATGGTCTTAAACTGCATATCCCTGTCTATCATCACCTTTGGCCCCAAAGAGTCTCCAAATAATCAGTGTAGTGAATTTACCATTCCCAAGCCATCTCCACTGAATCCTGTGTAGTACATACACGTAGCTAACACACGCTAGTCTATAACCCTGCTTCGCAGAGAGAGGTTTCTTTCTTGTTGTGCTAAATAAATGCCGAAATCTTAACTTGTACTGATTTGGTCAGGACTACACGTGGATTCTCGTTTGTATACCAAGCCTCAAATGCAATATGAGCTAGTGGGCATTACTTGGTAGCCCACCACACACAGAAGACAAGGGGCAAAAACTGAATCAGCAATTAAATATTGCAACAGTTATGTTTCTGGGCAGGGCCGCCAGAGGATTCAGGAGGCCTGGGGCAAAGCAATTTCGGGGGCCCTTTCCATAAAAAAAAGTTGCAATGCTATAGAATACTATATTCTTGTGGGGGCCCCTGCAGGACCTGGGGCCTGGGGCAAATTGCCCCACTTGCCGCGCCCCCCCCCCCCCCCGGCGGCCCTGTTTCTGGGCAGATGTTATAAAATGTGAAGCTATCCCATGAATGTCAAGTATCAGAGGGGTAGCCGTGTTAGTCTGGATCTGTAAAAGCAGCAAAGAGTCCTGTGGCCCTTATAGACTAACAGACGTTTTGGAGCATGAGCTTTCGTGGGTGAATACCCACTTCGTCAGATGCCCCTGACATGCATCTGACGAAGTGGGTATTCACCCACGAAAGCTCATGCTCTAAAACGTTTGTTAGTCTATAAGGTGCCACAGGACTCTTTGCTGCTATCCCATGAATGTAACCAGCAAGTAGTAAACACAAGGAGCTAGCATGCTCTAGTGGTTCAAGCACCAGATTGGGAGTTGGTAAAACTGGGTTATAGTCCAAGTTCTCACACTAACTTCCTATGCTGCTTTGGCCAAATCATTTCACCTCGCAGTAACTCAGTTTCCTCATCTGTAAAACTCACGGTACAGCACTGTTTCTTTGTTAAACTTAGTGGTGTATTTTAGCTTCCAAGAAACATAGTTGGTTATGACGATATTCTATTCAGCAAAGTTATTCATATAATTCCTAAAGGAAAACCTTCTTGACAAACACTCACGTCACAAAGAAGTTTGAACATCTGTATAAGGCTTGGTGATGGCCTTGCGTCTGTGTTGCAGCATCCATCTCTCATTCTGCAACCACACAACTCCACATGACATACAATTAAATACAGAAAACCAGGTTCACATGTGCAATCTTTGGTTCCTCAAAATAGTGAATAACACATCTAGGTGTTGTGCTTCATGTTCAGGAGAACGAAAAATCCAGCCAAATGATTATCTAATTTTAGTTTGTGTAAGGAAAAGAGTCCCGTCAATGCTCTTGGGGACATTAGTTTCTAGTGGAAAGGAATGGATTGTGTAATTATATACTTCAGGACAAATCCTTCCCGCTACATCCCTACTTCAATTCTGGGGGACCTTTTAGCAGTAAAACTGTGGCAATTGAACTGGTCAAAGAATCACAGAATATCAGGGTTGCAAGTAGGGTGACCAGACGCCTCAATTTTATCGGGACTGTCCCAATATTTGCTTGTTTGTCCCGTGTCCTGACCAATGTTAGGTTGGGACACTGGACAAACAAGCAAAGGCTCCAGAGCCTGGAAGGGCTCGCACCTTCCCCCGCCCCCTCCTTTCCCCATTGGATCCCTCCACAAATCCCCACCTCCATCCCCGCCCCCTCACTGCCCCATTGGCTCCCTCCCCAAATCCCCGCCTCTTGCCAATCACGCCATGCCCAGGAGACGCAGGGGAGCGCAGGGCCAGGGTGAGTGTGAGTCTGGCCTGGCCCCGAGCAGCCAGGACTCGGGTGCAGTACCTGGAGGGAGAGTAGGGGGGCGGCCCGTGGGGACAGGCGGTGGCTGTTCTCCCCACCTGGGCAGCGGGACTCGGGAGCAGCTGCTGTTGCAGCTCCCACTGCCGCAGGGGAGGAAGTGGCCAAGCACGTGGTGCTCGGCGGCTGCGGCTTTGGCGCCCGGGCCCGAATCCCCCGAGCCCGGGCCTGCTGCATGGATCCAGCAGCGCACACACTTCGCCCAGTCCCTGGCCAGTCACATCTGGGCTGGCTACCCAGCTGGTGCAATCCGGCAGCAGAGGCATCGGCAGCCCAGCCCTGTTCGTTTCCCTGAGGGACCCGAGTGGGATGGGGGGGCTGGGGCCTGCTGCCCCCACTCTGGGGCCGCCCATGGGATTGCACCAGCTGCGCAGCCAGCCCAGAAGTGACTAGCCAGGGGCTGGGCGCGCGCGCTGGGTCCTCGCAGCAGGCCCGGGCTCGGGGGGTTTGTGAGCACCAGAGCCGCAGCCGCCGAGCTTGGCCAGTGGTTGCTTCCTCCCCCCGCGGCAGTGGGAGCTGCAGCAGTGGCTGCTCCCAAGTCCCGCTGCCCAGATGGGGAGAACAGCCGCTGCCTGGCCCCGCAGGCCACCCCCACTCTCCCTCCAGGTACTGCGCCCGAGTCCTGCCTGCTTGGGGCCAGGCCAGACTCACACTCACCCCAGCCCCGCACTCTCCTGAGTCTCCCGGTCCTCCCTCCAACACTTGCAGAAGGAGGAGGAATCAGGGGTGGGGGATTATTTATTGATTTATTTTGCTCTGCCACCATTTTTTCCCCCTCTGCCCCTGCCCCGCATCCTGATATTTGACCTGGGTGATCTGGTCACCCTAGCTGGAAGGGACCTCAGGAGGTCATCTAGTCCAACCCCCTGCTCAGAGCAGGACCAATTCCCAACTAAATCATCCCAGCCAGGGCTTTGTCAAGCCTGACCTTGAAAACCTCTAAGGAAAGAGATTCCACCACCTCTCTAGGTAACCCATTCCAGTGCTTCACCACCCTCCTAGTGAAAAGTTTTTCCTAATATCCAACCTAAACCTCCCCCACTGCAACTTGAGACCATTACTCCTTGTTCTGTCATCTGATACCACTGAGAATAGTCTAGATCCATCCTCTTTGGAACCTGCTTTTAGGCAGCTGAAAGCAGCTGTCAAATCCCC
Source organism: Gopherus evgoodei (assembly GCF_007399415.2). Lineage (NCBI taxonomy): Eukaryota > Metazoa > Chordata > Testudines > Testudinidae > Gopherus > Gopherus evgoodei. The sequence goes on from NC_044325.1 coordinate 57,338,592, forward strand.
CCTCATTCTTCTCTTCTGCAGACTAAATAATCCCAGTTCCCTCAGCCACTCCTCATAAGTCATGTGCTCCAGCCCCCTAATCATTTTTGTTGCCCTCCGCTGGACTATTTCTAATTTTTCCACAATTGGATGAATGGTAGGGAGGATTTGGGGAGGCTGCATATCATCGATAATTCTGGGGCTAAGTGCATGCTCCAGTCTTTCCAAGATGACCCCTTTCAGTGGAACAGGCTTTGGAGGCTACTCCAGCCAATAAAATGTTTTAGCATATAGGCAGGATGTTTCCTGCCTAGATTTTTCTTTTTCAGATAATCTCAGTGCCAAGAGAAGCTACGGAGACCATACTGAGAAAAGAGTTCCCTTTAAATGAAGTATCAGGTTAAATATTGTCTATATTTGGATGCTTAGTATACAGTCTCTCTGTTAGTTAAAATTAGAAAACTTAAAAAAAATGGCAGAAATCAACTATATTCTAACTACAATACATACTCTTTACTCTTATTTCTAAGAGAGTTGGTGACTTTTGATGGAGTCATCTATCTTGATGCTATGGGAAAGGAAACAACCACTTATTCCTTCTTGAGTTTTCCAGCCCACACCTTCCCAGAAAACCCTTAAAATTAATCTTTACTGTTGTGCACACATCACATCTGTTTCAGAGCACAAAACTGCTTCATATAGATTCCCAAATACATGGTTGCCACTTCAAATTCCAAAATGTTTTATTTCTCAGTACTCATACTTATCTAATTCTGACAGTCCCTGTCATGATCAGCCACTTTAACATTACTTTTGGCTAGTTAAGACCATCATAATTACCTAAAAGTCAGTTTGCCCTTAATACTGAGGGTTCTTATCCTCTACCTTACTTTTCAAAACATACAATATGACACCTCTTGCCAACTGACTTTAGCAGGAGTTCCATTCTCATATGAAGTACACAGAAGATGTCTATGTCTTTTGTAAAACAAACTTTAGCATAACACTTCGTTTCTGAAAGTAAGTAACTGTTTCTAAAATTAAGTTAATTTTATTAAGTGAGCTTATATATATATATAATTTCTCTTTTGAAACATTGCATATTTTGAGCATGCTTTAAGTGATACTTACCTCCAAAAGATAAGGCTCCATTTGATCCAATGTTTTTCCTAGATGTTTATCTGGATCTAAACCTGCCAAGATATATTAAAATATATTTAACAAATAAAATAAATGAAAATAGTTTAGACATCAAAGTGGACTTTTTTTGTAACATTGTCCTTTGGAAGTCAGTTCCTGTATATTTAAAATCATTTTGATCCTAAAGTAAATGTACTAAGCTGGAATTCTCTCACTTATTCCCTTTGGGCAATCAGTTTCCATGCTTGTAAAAAATAAGGCTCATTTCCTTTGTACTGCGTCAACTGGAAAATGTATTGTTTTACTATATGATTTCATTTCTAAGAAACTTCATCAAGCACAAGGGAATACAAGGGAATATAGATAATTCAGGTTCATAGTAATAAAAAACTACCAGAGTCTGTGCAAGTTTATGTATTTAGATACAGTAGAACATCAGCCTTACAAACACCTCAGGAATGGAGATTGTTCATAACGCTGAAATGTTCGTAACTCTGAACATTATGGATATTCTTTCAAAAGTTTACAACAGAACATTGACTTAATACAGCTTTGAAACTTTACTACAAAGAGGAAAAATGCTGCTTTGTCCTTTTTTCACAGTTTACTTTTAATGCAGTACTGTACTATGTATTTGCCCTTTTTTTTTGGTCTTGGCTCTTCCGTTGCCTGATAGTGCACTTCCAGTTCCAAATGAGGTAAATGGTTGACTAGTCAGTTTGTAACTCTGCTGTTTGTGACAGTGAGGTGCTATAAAAAAAAACTAACTCTATAGTTCCCCCACTATTCAGAGGTGACAAATTTGCCAATGCACCCCTCATATTTTCTTTTACATATGCCTTTGCCTAGCCATATGTATGTGTATCTCTCTCTCTCTCTGACACACGCATACACACAGCATAAAAATGGTTTATACTTGCAGTGTCTCTTAAGTTTGGAAGGTGGGGGCTCCTTTGTTGCTTCATTTCTTTTTGTATCTTTGACTTTTCTTTTAAGTGTTTTTGATGTTTGTGTGTTTCCATTTTTCATTTTGACTGAACAGTTATGTTTTCATTGAGGTGTAAATATTAATGATGAGCTTCTTTTTTGTAAATGTAATCATAGACTCATAGACTCTAGGACTGGAAGGGACCTCGAGAGGTCATCGAGTCCAGTCCCCTGCCCTCATGGCAGGACCAAATACTGTCTAAACCATCCCTAATAGACATTTATCTAACCTACTCTTAAATATCTCCAGAGATGGAGATTCCACAACTTCCCTAGGCAATCTATTCCAGTGTTTAACTACCCTGACAGTTAGGAACTTTTTCCTAATGTCCAACCTAAATCTCCCTTGCTGCAGTTTAAGCCCACTGCTTCTTGTTCTATCATTGGAGGCTAAGGTGAACAAGTTTTCTCCCTCCTCCTGATGACACCCTTTTAGATACCTGAAAACTGCTATCATGTCCCCTCTCAGTCTTCTCTTTTCCAAACTAAACAAACCCAATTCCTTCAGCCTTCCTTCATAGGTCATGTTCTCAAGACCTTTAATCATTCTTGTTGCTCTTCTCTGGACCCTCTCCAGTTTCTCCACATCCAGTCTTTCCAAGATGACCCCTTTCAGTGGAGCAGGCTTAATCATTTAACTGGCTGCCTTTGCTCCTTTGAATCATTTAACTGGCTGCCTTTGCTCCTGCATTAGCTTTTTGCTTTTGTGTTTTGTCAACAGACATATCACTTTAGGCTGTGATGTAGTCAGTTCTTGGGAGCAGAGCACACAACTGGAGCTAGTCAGTATTTGGATGGAAAAATATTCATGTCCAATAGCGCCTCAGAACCTGTTGTGTGAGGTAACTTTTCTCCTTCTCGGTCAATACAAAAAAAAAAAAAAAAAAGATCCCAGTTAGCTCTGAGGAGGCACTATGCTACTGGAAGTGTCATCTTTCAGCTGAAACATTAAAAAAACAGAGGTCCTAACTATTTGAAGTTAATAAAAATCCAGTGGTGATTTTTGAAAGAAGAGGAATGCTGGCAAAATTACCATCTGAATAGTTACATTCTGCCAACCGTACCTAAATTATTCAATATTTTTCACTGGACATAGTATTTACCCTTATTTCCTAGGCTACATTGCTTCTGCCATCAGAGATGGCTGCATTTCAGGAGTGGATGAAGCAATATCTATAGCAGGGGTCAGCAACCTTTCACAAGTAGTGTGCCAAGTTCACTGTAATTTAAGGTTTCGCATGCCAGTAATATATTTTAACATTTGTAGAAGATCTTTCTCTCTGTCTACATTATATAAACTATTGTATTTAAAGTAAATAAGGTTTTTAAAATATTTAAGAAGCTTCATTTAAAATAAAATTAAAATGCAGATCTTATCAATTTAGTGTGATCCTTGTCTGGGGTCCCAGCCACCAGCCCCGCTCAGCCTGCTGCCAGTCTGGGCTCCAGCCGCTGGCCCTGGGGTTCCATTCACTCAGTGGGCTGAGTAGGTGGCTGAGTGGCTCAGTCCACTGCCAGTCGGGGTCGCAGCCGCTGGCCGGCCTGGGTAAGCAGCTCAGTCCACTGCTGGTCTGGGGTCCCAGCCACCAGTCCTGCTCAGCCCGCTGCCGGTCTCAGTGAATGGAACCCCAGGCTGGGACTTCAGACTGGCAACTGGGACCTCAGACCGGCAGCAGACTGAGCTGCTCAGCCCACTGCTGGTCTGAGGTCCCAACCCCGCTCACCCCACTGCCAGTTGAATGAATGGAACCCCAGCCTGACAGCGGGCTGCACAGGGCCAGCAGCTGGACCCCAGACTGGCAGTGGGCTGAGCGGGCTGGTGGCTGGAACCCCAGAAAAGGATCCCAGGCCCTGCTCAGCCCGCTGCTGGCCTGGGCTGAGCGAGGCCGGTGGCCAGGACCCCAGACCAGCAGCGGGCTGAGCCGATCCCGGCCACCGGTCCCCCTTAGCCCACTACCAACCTGGGGTTCTGCTCACCCAAGCCAGTAAGAGGCTGAGCAGGGCCGGCAGCAGGAAGCCCAGACCAGCACCCCGCTGAGTGCAGCCGGCACTCCAGACTGGCAACAGACTGAGCCACTCAACCCACCGCCAGCCCCGCTCAGTCCGCCGCCGGCTGAGTGAATGAAACCCCAGGCCAGCAGCGGGCTGAGCAGCTCAGCCCGCTGCCGCTCTGGGGTTCCGGCCGCCGGCTCCTGCCCAGCCAGGGTCTCAGCCACCGGCCTGCTCAGCCCGCTGCCAGCCTGGGGTTCCCTGGGGGTCCCCAGGCCAGCTGTGGGCGCTGAGTGGGGCTGGCGGCCGGGACCCCGGCTGGCAACGGGGCAACAGCTGGAATCCCAGAGCGGCTGTGGGCTGAGCCACTCAGCCTGCTGATGCGTGCCATCAAAAATCGGTTCACATGCTGTAGGTTGCCGACCTCTGATCTACAGTATAGCTTGTAAAGCACTTTGGGATCCTTCAATAAGAAAGACACTATATAAATGTAAGATATATTAATAATATTAATTAATTATTATTATTATAAAGTTTTTGCTAATTTCAAGTAACTGGCATACATTCACGTTTGTTGATAACGGACTCAGTTTATTTAAAATTCTGTGAAGCTGAAACAATTTAAGTAAGTTAGATTTTAAAACATTAAGGAAGATTTTAAACATTTAATTGAAGCATATTGCAAATTATTTCACAACCTGAGGGAACTGCTTTAAAGATTGCTTAATAGCTAAAATGGAAAAAGTCACTTTTTTTTTCTGTATGTCATTAATAGAGTGAAACTTCATGTTTATATAGATTTGAGAATGTAATCTGCAACTTTGGATAAGACGCTATCCAACTATGACTGTGGCCAATATGAGAATCATTTTAAAATATTTTAATTTTATTTTGGGGGTTCATTCAGTTTAGAAGTGATCCTTTCCAATGAAATCTATATGGGGAGTGGATATAAACTGTAGTTTAACAAAGGTTTTAAGAACCAGATGAATTTACAGTACCTTCAGAACCAGTCACTTGCAAATTGTGATTCTCTAGTGGTATACATTAAATCTAGGAAAGCTCTCATAATCAGTCAAATGCAATTACCAATCCTGTTTCTACTATCAAGGTAATGAACTATCAATATTTATATATAATCATAAATCACAGAACCCAACTTAACTTTAACTATTTGGGTTTTTTTCCCCCTTAAAGAAAGGTATAGATTACTTTAGAGTTTCATAACAATTCAGATTAAAGCAGAAGAATACACTATAGACACTTACTACATATTATTTAATCACATCATACAGATTTTTTCTCAGTGTGACCAGCTCTAAGAAAGCTGGATGGGTGGATAAACCCACAACTAGTCCCAAACTTGGATAACTACACAGAATTAAGAAATTAATTAGGAGGAAGAACCATAATTTGCAGAGCTGACATCTATTTTACTTTACTTTCATGTATCAACGGGAAGCAATTACGATTCAATTAAAATATTCAATTTTATTACTTTACTGACTGACCTTGAAGTTAATGCCTGTTTTATTTAATTGCATCATCTATGAGTAAATGTTAACCCTAGAATGTTATGCCCCATTATTTTCAATGCATTTTTCAACTCCCCAATTGAATTATATCAGTTAATTTATTATCTGCTATCAAGAAAGCAAGTGAGGCTTTATTTCTTTGAGACAATCCAGTATATGATGAGAGAAACATCATGAAAGATTTGATAACGCTGTTTTTAACAGCGCCCAGTAAAATGAATTGTGCACTCATCTCAACTTTTGTGGCCAAGACTTTTATTGTAAAATCAGTATGCGGTAGTACAAATGGTGTAATCACTTTGAGAAGCAATTTCTAGTCCATCTGTAATTCCTGATAAATTCATTGACAAGAACTGAATATCTTCTTGCATTAGTCAGCAAGGACTGCAGAGCAATCTTTTGTTAATATCCACTTTGCACAATGCCACAAGACAACTGCTAGAATTAACTGCAACATTGTAAAAGGATTTATACAGAAATTTACCAAATTTCAATCCTCGCACTGTTGTGCAAAAAAATGCGTAAAATGTACAGATGACCACTAAAAGTCAAGCATTTCAGAAGTGAAAAGTCAGAGTGCATTACATGACTGCAAAATATATTTAAATTGTTCATTTTGTTCACACATACAAGTATACCATAAAGTCTTAAAATTAAATCCACTCTTGTAGATACATTTTATGATATCATTTAAAAAACCCTCAAGGCTCTGTTTTCATAACATGATGTTCACTTAACACAACAGAAAATGTAACAACTCATTATATCTATGAAAACATAGTTTGAAAAAGATCTTCTCTTGTATGCATGTTTTGGAATTTAAGTGACTATATGCTTTTAAATGAAATATTTTAATAGACTAAATCCCAATTTTTTTCCCTTTATTTCAACAAAGAATAGTCCTAAAAGAACATTTTAGCAATTTAAATCTGCAAAGATTGCACTGACCATGCTCAAGCTTCTCTGAGCTCCTAGTGCTGACCAGACTGTGCATGTGTCATCTCCACAGAGCAACTGACCATGCTCATTCTGACTTTCAGTGTATTAACTGCTCTGTGCTGGGCAATGAAAATGAGAGCACTGAGCCTGTATCTTCTGTGCTCTCAATGATGACACCAGGGGTAGGAAGCTCCCTTATTTTAATACAGAGGGAAGGGAAAGGAGTAGATTTGGACTCTATCTGTCAAGATTGGAGCTGGGGAGGGTGGCAAGGGAGTAAAACTGGGACTGGCTGGGGAAGGAGACTGAGACTAAAGCTGGGATTGGGTTGAGGGGAAGTTGGGAATATTTAGACAAGGATACTGGGACTCTAAGGGGGGAGGCTGGAATTGGGAGCCAGTGAGGAAAACAGACCCTTGCCTCATTCAGTGCAGAGGATTGAGTCTCTTAATGAGCAGCTATTCAATATTCTGTTTATCCTAATTGTTCAGTGTGTGACCCTAAGGTTTATATATTGAACCCTACTCTGAAGGCAGAATTATTAATTTACTGAGTTTTTCTATGGTGCTCATCACTATGATATCTGAATAATTCACAAACATCTATTAATTTATTTTCACAAGACCCCTGTGAGGTGAGAGGGTGGCATTATTCCAATTTTAATATGGGGAACTGAGACACTGTAAAGTAAAAAGTATCCAATAATTTTGGATGTCGTATTTGAGAAACCTATGATCCGTTTTTTCAGAGTACTTACAATTAGATAGTACTTTATAAGTTCAGCTAGCCCTCTTTGACTTCAGTTGCAGTTAAGTGCTTAGAACTTTTGCAAATCAGACACCAGGCTCAAAGAAACCAAGGAACACTCCATTAGTGACTCCCTGTAAAGAATCAGGTTTAACAGACCTGCCGAGCATCACACAGGAACTCCGTGGCAGAGGCAGAGAGTGCATCCAGTTCTCCAAAGCAGCATTAAATTACTTTAACCATGAAAATGTTCTCTCTCTTTCAGCAGTTCTCTGCCTTAGTCACTACACACATTCCAATTTCTGCAACAAATGAGCCAAGTGGTCAATAGAACACAAAACCCTCATTCATCCTTAGAGCAAGTCCACCCTGTGCTCTGAATGAGGCAATGGGACTGTGGAAAAAACAGTATGTGATCATGTAATTAAAGTCTATACCAGAGATTGGCAACGTTTGGCACATGGCCTGCCAGGGTAAGCCCCCTGGCGGGCCGGGCCAGTTTGTTTACCTGCTAAGTCCACAGGTTTGGTCGATCGCAGCTCCCACTGGCCATGGTTCGCCGCTCCAAGCCAATGGGGCTGCAGGAAGCCGCAGACAGCACAAGACTTTAATGTGGGTATAACGAGGGATGTGATGTGGCAAGTAAACAAACTGGCCCGGCCCGGCCCCCCACATTAAAAAAAAATCTTACAATTGTTTTACAGAGAAGTTCTAGCATCTCTATACTTTGAAGCAGGAAATTAAAATTTGGCAGGGGTAAGGGGAGTAGATGTTACCCAACTGTTGAGGATATTCCTTTTACTATCCCTATGAAAACCCACCCAAATTATAAACCTGTGAAAAATCACAGTTTGCACATGCTTAGCAGAGACTTGTTAAGAGATTGGCAGATAAATTCGTTGAAGATACAAACTGCTCAGAGGTGCTCCATCCTCTCACAGACTGGACTGCCAACTGCACTGCGCATGCACAGTCTTCATAGAGCGACTGAACATGCTCCAGCCTAGTATTGCTGGGGGCTGAGAGCAAGACTTTCCCTACAATTCCTCCTTCAAGCAGCCTGCAGTTGTTGAGGTGCTAGGCACCAGAACTGGGACGAGGGAGACTGTATGTGTATCAGTTGCCTTTGTTTTACCCATCTCTGCCTAAGAGTTGTCAATGTATATAGTAAAATATCTACAGACAGACAGTGTGTACCAGGAAGTCTCTGGTTACCAGTCTCCAGAACACAGCTCAATACTTGTCTCTCTATTAACATAGGCCAATAATTCCAAAAATAGGAACCAAAAGTCAGGCTACTAAATCTATATTTAAGCACCTAAAATAAGTGAGCTGATTTTCCCAGGTGCTGAGCACACAGTCACTCTCATTGAGGCACAAATGGTCAACTACAAAACCCAAGGCGTGGAATGAAATGAAATGAAGTCTACAAACTTTTTGGTATAAGGTTTCTTGGCTACTCTCCTCCATTAACCTTTCCATCTCCACATCTACAACTGCTACCTCAAGTGCCTCTCCTCCAACTTCATCCCAGATCCCTTGTAGTACTGCCTCTGCCCCCTTCAGTCCACTAAAACTTCTCTCGCTAACAGCATGAAGGCTAAATCCAGGACCTCGCTTCCTTCATATTCTAACTTCTCTGCTGCTTTTCATTATCTCCATTATTCTCTCCTTCACAACCTTTGTTTACCCGAGCTTTTGTGACTCTAATGTCTCCTTTTCCATTTCAAACTTCTCTGATCATTATTTTTAGCATCCCTTTCTCATTCTCTGCTCCATCCGTAGCCCCTTTCTCCCATGTCATCCTTTCCTTGGATGATCTCATCTGTTCATTTGGTTTCAACTACCATCTCTGTGGTGATGACTCAAAAATCTACCTTTCTATCCCTTGCCTGTCTCCTTCCATTCAACCTGCCTTTTGGACATCTCAGGCTCCCTCTCAGACATCTTATGTCACCCCGTCTCTTTGAATCAAGTTTCTCCTTTCCTTCAAGGCCCTTCACAACTTGTCTTTCCCCACTTACCAACTCTTTTTCTCATCACATCATCATCCTTGAATCCCTTGTTAGCTTTGACTGTGTTTTTGCCTCCTGCTCCCACAGCCACCTTTTCATTTTCCATGCTGAGCCCTATGTATGGAATGGGAATGTCTGTAATAGGGTAAAATGGCTCCTGGTGCCTCAAGAGCCATGACCCCTCTGATAGTACAGGACAAACAAGTGACAGAGAGCTTTCTTTCTGTTTTGTTGTTGTTAAATAATGTGAGTTGTATGGCTACCTGAATTCAGCACACAAATGCATTAAGGAAACACGTCTGAAGCAAAAAGGTCAAATACATTTACATTCCATAGGGTATGAGCAGATTATGGAAGATTTGCTCAAAAATGTAATTACTATAGTATGTGCTGGTTAGGAAACAAACAAAGTTTTTAAGGAGAGGAAAAAAAGGAGTAACATGATAGCCATTCCTAAAGTGCATGCCAGGCATCCACTTGATTTACCAACTGTGTCAACAGTACAACGAATACAATCATAAAAACGAGTTTCAAGCCTTCAGATTTGTGTGTAAGAAAATCATTTAGGCTAACTTTGTTGAAGAAGGGTCTTTTTAACAGATGTTTAAAGGCCATGTTTGAGAATGTCTTATCTTATTTCCAAGAGAATAGTTAATCATTAAAATCTTGTACTTGGTGATACATAAGAAAATTATTTTCCATTTTATCTTCTATTTAGAATTATGATAAATGAAAGCAGTATTTTTCCCATTAGTAAAAACAAACAATATTGAAAGTAAAGGCTGTAAATGTTGTCATAAACTCTATTAAAGCTCTAGTGGCTACCTCAGAAAAAGCAATGGAAAAACAACTTAAAATAAGCGTAACTGGCTAAGAAAGAATATCCTGTTCTTTAGTTTTAACCTAATGTGAAAAAGTGCTTGTATTTACAGTGGAGTCTGGAGGACTATGAAGGGATCTAATATTGATTTTTTTTTATCTGTTTCACTTCTCCTCCTCTTTCCTTTTGTTTGTTAACACTCACTTGTCAAATAATCATGTCTTTAAATTGTCTGGGAAAATCAGATAGCAAATTTTTAAGAGAAGAGACGGTTTTCCACTGTGTTCTGACAGCACCTAGCAGGAAGCCCCACCCCTCAATCCTGATTCAGGGAACAGATATTCAAAACTACTCAGAAATGACAACTTGAGCACAATTTTTAAAAGAACCCCATTGCCATTTAACTGAATGAGGCAGATTTTCAAAAACAGTTCAACAGCCAGAAGCTCCCACTTATGTACCTAAATGGGAGCTATTGAGTGCTTTGGGTAAAAATCCTAGTTCCTCCAAAGTTAATGGGAGTTTTGCCATTGACTTCAATGGGGCCAGGATTGCCTTTCGTGCAATACTGCAATGGAAATAAATAATCAATATTCTCTGCTTCCATTATTCCCAAACAAATAAATAAGAGTTGCAATATATTTTCTTTTATAAGGTCTAATAAAAGGGCTAGGATTTAGAAATATTATTTACCATGGGAAGCTAAGAGACCTGCCTTCTTAGCTGAATGCTTCTCTTATTTGACCTAACGATTACAATTTATTATTCAGAGGTTTAATCTTACAATGGATAATTATTATACTGTAAGAGAACAGGAAGGAACTGCAATGTATAAATTGACTGAAGTAATACATATTAATCTCATAAAAGCTAGAAATTTTGGCTTTGGAATTCTGATTTGGATGAAAATATTGAATAAGAAATTTTTTCTTGGATCCTCAAGCAAATAACCTGTACTAGTCCTTAATAAAATGTATTGAAGATTAATAGACTTTCAGAAGATTATTGTTAAAATATTGGGAAAAGCTAACAGCTCTGAAGTTAAGTCAATTTAACTGTAAATAAGACATTAAAATAATTCAAATGATATAGACAAAACTCAAATTTAACATTTCATTATTTAATATATCATTGTAGCTGGGGGTTACAGATAACGTTTGACTCGGGTCATATAAACTAGTCTACTGTAATCAGACTAAATATAAATGTTATCTTCATATTATCCTTGATGGTGAGAAATCATTATAGATCATACTGGGAGGTGGGGGGAATCCCCGAAGATGTACTCTCCCTACTGCTCTGGAGTGGAATAAACTATCACAGGTACATCTAATATGCTGCCCAATGTGCCGGCATAACTAATTTAGTTTAAGACCTGTTGCAGATGGGATCTTAAGTTAACTTGAGAAATCATATTATATGCACAAACAGGGAATCATTTAGGTACAGATTCTGACACAGTTACTCAAGCTGAATAGTACTTTTGTCATAACTTTCCTACTCAGATCTGAACCTTAGAGTTCAGAACATGAGAAGCTAGCATGAAACCTCCAAACTTAATTACCAGTTTGGATCTGATATCGCTGCCACCAGCCAGAAGATTCCAGTGTCTGCTCACTCTGGTCTCCCCAAAACCTTTCCTGGGGGACCCCAAGACTCAGATTCCTTGAGTCTCACAACAAAGGGGAATAAACCATTTCCCTTCCCCCTCCTCCCCTCCAGGTGTTCCCTCCCTGGGTTCCTGGAGAGATATACAGATTCAAGCTCCGTGAATCTAAACAAAGGGATTCCACCCTCCCCCCCATTCTCTATTCCTGTTAAGTACAGACTCAATTCCCTCGAGCCTCAACAAGGGGGGGGGGAAACAGGTCTTCAAAGCAAAACTTTATATAAAAAGAAAGAAAAAGACATAAAAATGGTCTCTGTATCAAGGTGACAATATACAGGGTCAATTGCTTAAAAGAAAAAATGAATAAACAGCCTTATCCAAAAAGAATACAATTTAACACATTCCAGCAACTACACACAAGTTAATACAAAAAAACAATCTAAAGCTATTGTCTTACTATCCTTGTACTTACAACTTGGAAACAGAAGATTAGAAAGCCTGGAGATAGAGAGAGCACTCTCAGAGCCAAGAGGGTCACCGAACCAAGACAAAGAAGAAAAGAACTTACACCCAAACTTCCCTCCACCCAGTTTTGAAAGTATTTTGTCTCCTGATTGGTCCTCTGGTCAGGTGTTTCAGGTCACTATTTGTTAACCCTTTTATAGGTGAAAGAGACATTAACCCTTAGCTAGCTGTTTATGACAACTTTAACCCACAAATGACCTAACTGAAGTCTAGTGTGAGTGAGGGGATCAAAATCAGGCCTTTCATGATTATGCTGACCCTTTATTATGCTCTGTTTCATCTGCTTCCTTTGGACAATTGACAATTGATATAGCAGGATCTTGTGGTAAAGGAACCGATATGACAGGGGTAGACAACCTATGGCACGCATGCCGAAGGCGGCACACGAGCTGATTTTCAATGGCACTCACACTGCCTGGAGCTTGGCCACCGGTCCAGGGAGACCTGCGTTTTAATTTAATTTTAAATGTTTAATTCTTAAACATTTTAAAAACCTTATTTACTTTACATACAACAATAGTTTAGTTATATATTATAGACTTATAAAAAGAGACTTTCTAAAAACATTAAAATGTATTATTGGCACGCAAAACCTGAGATTAGTGTGAATAAATAAAGACTCGGCACAGCACTTCTGAAAGGTTGCCGACCCCTGCTATATGATAGAGGCAGCTATTACCAGCGATTTTTCTGCTAATACTGGCTAACCTGTATCATTTAAATTTGCTAAAGTGGAAATACTTTAGGGAAAAACTCATCACAGTTACTGTTTTGTAGACAGCCCTGGGCACCACAAGGAGGGTGCTAGAGATAAATTTGTTTAAACAATTTTCTGCTGTTCCTAGTCAAATCTGCTCAGAGTTATTGGATGTTTATCTCCTATTATTGGCACCTCTGAAACATACTCACTTTAAGTTTTGGCCTTGGGACAAACCGAAACTGACTAACATATAACAGAAGGGACATGAAAATACATCATGTACGGTGCTGGTAACAGTGTTCCTGTTACACATAAGTGAAAGTACTTGGTCTCCCATCATTTGGAGCAGCACACTATTCCAAGATGGAAAACTCCTGCAGCTGACAAGGCTAACTATTTGTAAAGGTGGATTAATGCTCATTTACTTGTATAATTATGTGCTGTCCACATAAACCCTAAAAAGCCTTTTACCTTTCCAAAATTAGCACCAAGTTAATGGAAAACAGGACACGGGAGGGTGTGTGGGCATGCCAACGCTGATGAATGTCAAGCTCAAGTTACCTGACTTGCTTGTTGTTTTAACATCTGTACAGTATACCATCTAATGCATCACCTCTCAGACTTTAAAATCTGTTATTTTAAATACATTCATAGCAATTTGGCTTAAAAGTGCCTTTGATTATTAAGCTAAAAGGCAAGTAGGTAACCTGTATCTTTAGCTTCTTTGCCACCTGATATGTTAAACAGCCTTCATAACTTAAACTTACTTTAATAAAGCATGCAATTATTAAAGCATTGCAGAATGGCCCCAAAGTATGCAGGCTCCATTAAATTTGCTTATATCTAATTATGACTGCCTGAGGCAGGTGAGAAATTGAGTCTGATAAGATCTTTCTTTTTACCTTAACAAAAAAAAGAAAAGCAGCAGTGATTTTCTATCTAATTACTATCTACAACTATTTACGGTATTTGCTCTTCAAATGAACACTCCACAAAGCATTCTTTGTGCACTAACCAGTCAATTCTAACTTTTTAAAAGCATCTGAGATACAAAAGACAAGTTTATCTTGCTTCAGGGATGATACAGGTCACCAGCGATGTCACCCCTGCAGTCACTTTCTGAATCACTTACCACTTTTTAAATGGATATTGGTTTATGAACTAAAAGTTATTTTGGTTCTAAACAATTTGTAAGAAGCACTGAATTGTCATACAGTTTAAGAGAGCTGCTTATGAGCAAAGCAAATGAAACAAAAGTTCAGTTGGTGACATACAATTACTTAGTTCTGAAAAAGCATATTAGCTAATCTTATTCTTTCGTCTCACTAAGATAAGTGCTGTAAAAATACAAGCAACATCCCTTCTCTGTTTGCTGTACATGAGCTGGAAACTTTCTTTCTTTTAAATAAAAGATCTTGAGCTTTTTTTCTTTATTTAAGGACAGGGAGGAAGTGAGGCAGTTAATTCCTATATATTGTACCCAATCACTCCCACCAGAGGAGAAAATGCTATTAAAAATGAGATCATCTCATGTAAACCTAGAGTGAATGACAAAGTTTTGTGTTTCTAGTCATTTTAATAATGCTAGCAGCACTGAAAGATCCACTGAGAACAATGAAATGAGACCATACTAGTAAGTGCTGTAAAACTAAAGTGTTCTGACAAAGGAAACCCAGCTGGAGCTGAAAGGACTTCAACAAAATAAATAAATAAATAAATAAAATTAAACCAAAAAAAAGTGATTGTCGTTTCAAACCAGGCTATGAATAAACAACTAAAGTTACTCTACATAACTCTTAAACAATATTACACCACAATATTACCCCTTTGTTTTTTAAAAAAAGGTATTTAAAGAAGTAGAAAAAGGCATTAGACACAATGTGAAAGTGTCACATATGTGCTGAATGTAAGACTTGTCACACTCCAAGGTTATATGACACAATTTATCAGATATATATTTTTATCCACCCATGTAGAACTGACTCTTTTCTATTATACTAGCCATTCTTAGGTCTAATGACCCATAAAACCCTAGTGACCCCAAAAGAAAAAGGAGGTTTTGTCACTTTTATTCTTAAACCCTAATCTGATACTTTTACATTAAAAACTGCTTCGAGTCCTATAATTTGGAAATGATGTAGTGTGCCATTAATAAGGTTCTCATCTGCTTCTGTATGGTTACAGAACATGTGCCACTCAATAAAGCTTTCTTTAATAGTCCACTAGGGTACATCTTTTGTCTTTGCAAACAGTCAGATCATCTTTTGTAATGGCTTGCTTCAATATAAAAGTCACGCTCTAAACCATTGCCAATGAAAGTCAAAAGATATGTTGATTCTGAACTCTGATTTACTCAAACAACTAAACTATAACTGTCATTCTTTCAAAAATATCAGAGACACACCACCTAGTGTGTGCTATCAGCTTCACAAATTTAAAGACTGCTGTTATACAAGTTCTTTAAGTCCCAATATAAATGTTGGATGTTAATTTGTTAATTCTTTGTTAAATCCTTCTGAACCCATCTCTAGCCATCAGTTTGTATTCCCTATGAATGACAGTACTGTGGACCATTGTATTATATATGTATGTATACTGGGAGGGGGAAATAACAACTGAAGGAATTCAATGACTAAGCTACAAAAATCTATTGTGTATATTATGTATTATTTATAGGTTCCATTAATTGTTCAGACATACTGTCATATTCTGGCAATACTCATTTTAAAAATCTATCCTTCTTCACCTCTTCATATTACTGTTTCTCACTTAAATTACAAAATAGAGTTTTTGTTTTCTTTTTCCTTTTGAAGTTGCTCATTAATAAATTAAGTTTACCAAAGTGTTAACATACAGCATTGTTCATAATCTGGATACCTACCAAAAGCTGCTACTTTTATGATGATGGCTTGAATGTTAGAGGATATCATTTCTTTGAGCAAAGCTTCCTGGTTTCGACGCCAAAGGTAAGCTAAAGGCTGCAGATTAAGCCTCTTACACCTTTTTGAAAGAAAAATAAAGACAAATCATTGGCTGAATTTGAAATATTATGCTCTTTTACAAGGAAAAATGTGTTCAACAATAAACGTAACATTTCTTGGGTGTCCTACTATTAAACGTGTATGTTTTCTAAACCTTTAATATTTTATCATAATGAATGTATTAAAAACATGTTATCTTTTGCAGAGTACAATGTGCACGCATACTGCATGAAAAAAGAAAACTAAACAACCTGATTCTGATTTTAATTGTACCTGCTAACACTGAAAGTGATGATTGACTTCAATGTAAAGGTCAACAATGAGCTTTCCTGAAAAAACCCCACCCTCGGTTTTTAAAAACTTGGCGTAACTGTTCTATAGCTTCTTTTGCAATTACTATTACATATTTTCTGGGAGTTGGGCTATATTCTGCTAGATTAAGGTGTATAACTAGCAACATTCTATTGCTTTTCTCTGTAATTTTCAGCAACCTGTATATAAAGTATTGGTGAGGGCAAAACGAATGAAACAGCCTCTAAAGTGTTCATATATAGAGCAGTCATTTTTGGTTGATAGTTGTTTTGGAGTGGATTTGAAATTCTTTAATTATTTTGGCCTGAATAGGTTCTCTCTTTTTTTAAATAGTTAAACACCATTGATAAACACCAACATTTAGAGGCCCAAAGTTAAGTTAATAAATGCATATTCTTCCCCTCCTATAGGTACCTAAATATGGAATTAGAACCCATTCTGAAGATCTAGGCCTCAATGCAAAGTAAATTGCTCAAATGTTTTCACTGGATTTTCCAAAACATGGAATAGGTAAAATGAAACAGTCATCCTACTGATATGCCTAACTATAAAGTGTGAAAATGTAAAATAAAGGAACAAACATCCTTTTGAACCTACATCATGGGAAAGTTTCAAACTATAATCTACTAAAAAATATTTATTGTACATTTTCTACAAGATGAACTCTGATTGCCCCAAACTGATTCTCACTTTAGAAGATAATCTTCACTCTTAATTTTTTCGGGGTGTTCATTGATTATTAAGGACAATAACGCGCTGTTTAAGTGATTTAAAGCTTTTAGAGCAATAATATTAACATATGTATGCATATGGTATTGCAGTTTGTTTAGAGGGGTTAGCAAGCAATTATTTAATGATCTAATTTAACTGACACAGATAAAGAGTGGGGTACAGGATTTTTAATTTTAAAATGTTGTGGGCTTCACAAATAGGTTATTATTATTATGTACTGGACAGATAAGGATTCTGATATTCCCAGATTGAATGTGGAGTCAGAATTCTATAGTGTTTTTCTTCGAATTTCTTTAGCTTTTAAAATTTCCTTAAATTATCTTATGACAGGGGAAAATACTCTTTAGTTTGTATAAGTCAAGCATTCACACTGAGTACTTACGCATAGACTTAGGTAACCTAAACTCCCAGTTCCTCCTTCAAGAGGAGGGAAAATTGGATGATCTTCATGAAGTCTGTATTATTAATAAATAGTGATTTTTATAGGAATGTAACGCAGTTCTTATTTTTCTCAGGTTTGCAAAAAAAAAAAGTCTCTCTAGAACTTTTTTTAAACCATCCTACTTGTGAGTTAGTCATGAAACCACTAGAATTGTATTTAAATTCATAAAAATAAAAAGAGGCCCCTAGCCAAGGCTCTAGGCATACCTGCCATTAATTACAAAAACAAAAATTTAAACAACCTGAGGAGCACAGAATCAACTTTACCACCCATATATCTGATTCCCCTGAAAAGTCTACCTCTGCAGAAGCTTATAACAAATAGATGCACCTTGCAGTGTGCCCCAAAGGCCAACATACCCAACATATTTCAGACTAGTAAAGAAGCTTGCTCCAAAGCTGAGGGCCCTGCAATGGGAAGGCCCTCTCACCAACCAACTTTTTTTTAAATTAAGGGAGATTCAAGTACTTTCACTGAGCGCTTCAGCAACTGTGGTAGTATGGTCTGAGAAGAGGTGGACTCTCAGGTAGAAAAGTACCACATCATTTAGGGCTTAATAAATCAAAACTAACACCTTAAATTCAATATGGAACCCGCTATATAGCCATGCACATTATGCAGCACTGGTGACTCATGCTGCCACCTCAGAGCACTGCTTAATACATGCATTCTGCCCTAGCTTAAATTTATGGTTTGACCTAAAGTATATCCTCATGTAAAGATTATTGCAGTAATCCAGTCTTTAGGCGGCAAAGGCACAGATCATAATAGCTAGGTCCTCACCCAAAAGAAATGGTTGCAGTCTCCTGGTCAGACTCCAATGGTAAAAAGCTTCCCGGATGCTGTTTCTGTATCATCATCCAACAGCGTTCGGGGAGCTAGCACAACCCATAGATTGAGAACCCATGTAATATATGGCAACAACACACCTCCTTCACTGAACAATCAATCTGGATATCTCATTCAAATGCTTCCCCCAGTCTTCCTGAATCACGTCATTCTTATCCCATCTGAGCTTCACCCAACCAGTTCTCATGCATACTAAGTCTACCTCAGACTGGCTGGATCATGAATAACTGCACTGAGTGCCATCAGCATACTGAAAACACGGTGAGTATCAAATAGTGTTTTCTTGTATATAGGACACATCACAGCTTCTCTAAGAGAACATAGCAGCCTTCCCTTCCTAATAGAGGCACTGACAATCACAACTAGCCCACTAGTATTCATCACCTATGATGACATAGATGCATAGGACAAGCTGTGCGACTAAAATGATTATACTAACTGCACTTTAGCATGTCAATGATTTTTCATTAGCATAAATTTACCCAGGGAAGAGCTAGCATTTGATTTCTCTGCCACCATGGAGGGAGACATTTTGACCTAAATCCTACCCCTCACTTCACCTGAAACTCTGAGCCTCACGTTAAGGTTTACACTCTTCTCCTTCCAAAGCTCCAAGAGTTGTATTTGCAAATAGACTTTCTAAAAGCCCAACAAAAAGTCTTGTGTATGTTGCTAGGGTGTGTATATTTGCAAGTGTATCTTTGTACATTCAATCTCTGTTGAAACTCCCAGAAGATGGAGTATGGTACACTCACATTAAAAGAATCTTCCCACTATGAATGAGAAATGCAAGGTGCTGCTTAATGATTTTTTTTTAAATTATTATTAAACAAACTTCTTCTGTGACAAACTTTGGTAAGTTTTGGCTTGTCTTCAAGAGGAAGTAATGGGAGTACAGACAATATCAGGTGTCTCATCTATTTTATTAATTGAAAAGCTATGGTGCTTTTTCTATTAACTCCTGATCATATTTCAGGAGATGCTAGATTCAGCTGGTTTGGGGGAAAGTATGATGAATCAGTGGATGAGCTTTGTATGTTCTACAATATAGCTTTGTTTTCAGATTCTTGTGGTTCAAAGTTATATTTATTATGGTTCCCGTCATTTTTATTTTCTGTCCTTAATGGAAATTTTAGTTGAAAAATGTCAACTGGTGACCACCAGATTATTTTGTCAAGTATCAGAGGGTAGCCGTGTTAGCTGGATCTGTAAAAGCAGCAAAGAATCCTGTGGCATCTTATAGACTAACAGACGTTTTGGAGCATGTCATGCATCTGAGGAAGTGGGTATTCACCCACGAAAGCTCATGCTCCAAAACGTCTGTTAGTCTATAAGGTGCCACAGGATTCTTTGCTGCTTTTACAGATTATTTTGGTAAATTCTAGATTTTGGAATTGAGCTGTGAACCTATTGTTCCCTTGGCCTACTGGATCCTCCAGCTGAAACTGAGAAAAGTCAGTGGAAGTAAATGGCCTAATACCTCTTCCATTATATCAATGCCAAAACTCTCAATAATGTCAATGGATCCAGGATTAAACAGAAAGAAGCCTGTAGAACAGAGGTGGGCAAACTACAGCCTGCGGGACTGTCCTGCCCAGCCCCCGAGCTCGTGGCCCGGATCCAGCCGGGCGACGCAACTGTAGCACCTCCTGCCACTGGTGCTCCAGGCAGCACGGTAGGGGGGCAAAGAGCAGTGGGGGGGGTTGGATAGAGGGCAGGGGAGTTCGGGGGAGGCCAGGGGTGTGGATAGGGGTAGGGGCAGTCGGGGGGGGAACAGGGGGTTGAATTGGGGCAAGAGTCCCGGGGGGCAATCAGGAAGGGGAGGGTTGGATGGGGTAGCAGGGGGCAGTCAGGGGCAAGGGGTCAGGGAGAAGGGGTGGTTGGATGGGGCAGGGGTCCCGGGGAGGCCATCAGGTATGAGAGGAGGGGTTTGATGGGGCAGCAGGGATCCGGGGGTGGTCAGGGGACATGGAGTGGGGGGCGAGGGTGGATGGGGCAGGGGTCCCGGGGGGGGTCATGAGGGAACAGGGGGGGTTGGATGGGGCAGGAATCCTGCGGGGGGCAGATAGGAGGTCGGGGCCGGGCCATGACCCCCTCCCCTAACCAGCCCTCCATAAAATTTATGAAACCTGATTCGGTCCTCAGGCTAAAAAGTTTGCCTGCCCCTGCTGCAGAATCCATCAAATCCATCTACTATAATTTCACTACTGGTATACATGGAAGATATACATACAAAGAGAAAAGCACAGTGCTTTCAGTTAGTTTTATGAATCAGGTATCTTAGAAAATGGAATAAAAGCACCTGTTTCTGTTCTATACTACAGACTTTTCGTTGGTTTTGTTCACATCACTGACAAAAAATATCTTTTTCAAGTTTATAAGTAACTTCTCAAGAATATTTTCTTACACGTCTTCCACTCGAACTCGTTGATAGTCAGAAAGAATGGCTCCTACAGAGACACCTTCCACTCCTTCCTTGTCCTTTGGAGGAGGAAAAAAGGGAATAGTAGTGTTACAGATATGTTAATGCACATTCTCATCGGCAGACTGGAGATTCAGAAATACATAGTACTTCACTGTGAAAACCAACCAGAAAGGATGGATCCATTTCTCAGTACCTAGTATCAAAAAAAAAAATGAGTAGTCTGCAAGGCTGATCCGGTCCGTGGATACTACTCCAACCTCAGATGGAGCAGTACTCTGCTACCTTAGTACCACTACTCTACAAAGGAAACGTCCAGTGTATCTGCAAAGCATCAGACCCTACCCTGCTCCCTGTTCCTAAAATTCCTACCACCATTCAGTGTAGCCTCTCTGGGTCCATTATGCCTGGTACCCTCCATTCCAACAGGGGAAAGACAGGATTTGCCATTTTGCCCAAGAGCACAAATAAAGGCTTTTTATGTTCCTCCCTCCTATAATCTATACTGGGATGTTTTGCACCACAGAGAAAGTCTCTGAAGATTCCTAATGATTTTTCTCTACTTTAAATTCTTTGCTCTTCTCCCATACAAGGTCCCATGCCACAACAATGAACCCAGAAAAAACTTTACAGGCAGTTACTACTTTTCCTTAAAACAAGTCTCTGTCACCCTAAGGAAAATCATTCCATCAACAAACAAATCTTATCAAGATACAGTGGTCATCATTAAACAGCATTTTGCCAACGTTTATGACAGAGTGGAGTGTGAGATTATGATGTTTTTCCCATACACAGAACAGTAGATATCTGTGGTAACTGTGAGCAACTGTTGACTTTGATAGCTTCTGTTATAAAACAGATTTTCTGGGTTGTTTTCCCATATGATCATTGTTTCTGTTTTTAATTACTTAAGCTGATATTCTTTTTTTTGAAAATATAGTAGAAATATTACATTTCAAAATGAATGTACTTATTAAATGATTCATGGGAAGCATCTGTTTTTTCTTTTTTTATCTTGAGTTCAAATCAGAACCAATTTACTGGAACAGAAGTATCATTCTTTTTCCTAAATTTTCACCCAATAAAACTCACTTGAGCTGAATTAGTTTTCCTGCCATGGCTGATCATGGTTTTAAGGTGTATTTTCTCCTCAAAGGTTCCTCTGTCTTGTACCAGTCCTGTGAAGTTTGCAGCAAAATTTCCTCACAAAACTTTCATCTATATACCTATCCATATATGTATCTCAGAATGAAATTGGTCTTTTTTGTCATGACATTCAATTGAAAACTCATAGTCAGTTCCTTATCAGTATTACCCTCCAAGTCACTTGCTTCATAACTATTTTTAGATAACAATTCCCTGTTTTATCCCTGTGCTGCATTACCCTTTCCTTAGTGTATTATTTTATATTTTTTTACATTAATTCTCATCTCATACCAGTCCAACCAAATTCCCAAGTTGTTCATATCCAACTGTATTTTTGATAGAAAATCCTCTCTATTTGTCATAACTCCTAGCTGTACCATCTGCAAATTTGATCACTGTTGAATTTACATTCTCCTTCAGGTCATTAATGAATGTTGAATAATACTGATCTCAATACCAAGCTCTATATGGGATTTCACTTGATGTCTCTGCACATTCTGAAGTAATACTATTGATAATAAGTTATGATATCTTATCTGTCAGCAGTTCATTATCCATTGATATTATTATCCAGACAATACTCCTCCTGCTTCTCTTTGAGATTTCTGTACAATATTAAGTGAAAGGACGTTTAAAAATACAGATAAATTACATCCATTGCACTTCCCTTGCCCACCCAGTCTGTTGTTATATTTAAAAAGAAAAAGAAAAAGAGTAATCAAGCTAAGATAAAGCTAAGCAGAATTGTCTCTGACTAGAATTCTTTTCAAACTTTTCCATGGAGCCTTGTTGGGTCTATTTAACGAGTATACTATACATTTGAAAGCATTTCTCAAGTATTTCTTTGTTCTGTTTGTCTTTGATATGTGAGATACTTGTACTGCTCTTAGTAATACTAGTAGCACTTATATATAGGGTTGCCAGGCGTCCAGTTTTGGACCAGAATGCCCAGTCGAAAAGGAACCCTGGTGGCTCCAGTCAGCACTGCTGACCAGGCCATAAAAAGTACGGTCAGCGGCGCAGTGGGAGCTGGGGCTAAGGCAAACTCCCTGCCCTAGCGCTGTGTGGCTCCCAGAAGCAGCCGCCAGTTCCCTGCAGCCCCTAGGCATATATGCAGCCAGGGAGGCTCCATGCGCTGCCTCCACCCCGAGAGCCAGCCCCGCAGCTCCCATTGGCAGGAACCATGACCATTGGCTGGGAACTGCAATAAGCACCGCTGGGATGCCGCACCCCCTTCTCCACTCCAAGCCCCTGCCTCACCCCCGGAATTCCTCCCACATCCAAACTCCCAACATCTTGCCCCAGTCCCCTCCTGCACCCCAAACCCTTCTTCCCTAGAGCCCACCCACCCCCAGCTGGAGTCCACACTCCAGTCCCCTGCCCCAGTTCGGAGCCCTCCCCCACACCATGAACCCCTAATTTCTGGACCCACCTGGAGCCCGCACCCCCGTCCAGAGCCCATACCCCCCAGAACACAACCCCCTGCCCCAGCCCAGAGCCCTCTCCCGCACCCCATCCCCTCATCCCTGGCCCCATCCTGGTGCCTGCACCCCCAGCCAGAGCCCTCACCCCCCTCCCACACCCTCACCCCCTGCCCCAGCCCAGTGAAAGTGAATGAAGGTGGAAGAGAGCAAGTGACAGAGGGATGGGGATGGAGCGAGTGGGGCGCGGCTTTGGAGAAGGGTGGGGCAGGGGTCTTGCGGAGGGTTGGGTGTGTTCTGTTCTGTACAATTAGAAAGCTGACAATCCTACTTACTGTGTATAGCACAGTCAGGTACAAAGCACTTGTAATTATCCCCATAACAACTTGTTAGGTACAGCAGCTAAGTATTATTCTGTATATTTGCAACTTATGTAAATAGTATATGCTTCGCATTAGCATTACATAGTTATAAATTAGGCTACACCATAGAATAAGTATTGAAGTTTAAGTATATTAATGCACTTCTCAAAAGATTTAAGTTCACTTAGCCTTCATGCTTATGCCTTATACACATCCAAGGAGTATTAATAGATCAATGACCTATTGAATAAAATGTGAATGATGCTACTATAATTTATGTTGCTCATTACCACATTTACAACCAGATTTTCTGTTTATGCATGTGCCATTATTTTATGAAAACCATTCTATGTTGTGAAGTGAGAGTCTTCCATTTTCATTAATATTCTTAAAGTTTTCCGTGACCATTTTGAGAGTACCATGTTTTTAACTGAAAATAGACATTCCAAAAATAAAAATATTTACAACAAACTAAGGCTTTACAATCTCATTTTATGCATTAGGTCTAGAAAGCAAAGAAAATATCAGGTGTTGTGTATCCAAAGCATGACTTCTGTTAATTATTATCACTATGAATGAATGACACACTAAACACCCTTGTTCTAATTACTGTGTATTTCTACTTCTGACCCAGCCACTGGGATGTATTTAGACCTGACTTGCTCTCTACAATATGGCAAAACTGCACAACAATATGCTGTTGATTTTATATTCTGGCTGAATTTACTCTTGGTTCGTCACTGTTTTGTTTCGCCTTTATCAGTTTTTCTGTAATTATATAGTGCCAATGAAGGCATAAAATATAAGCAAGTACACTGCAGAAACGAGTATTCATCCAGAACTTGAGATTTTCAGGTATAGAACCTTTACAATTCTCCTGTATCACCTCACATCAGGAGATTTATTCTCAACTGGCTTCCAAAACATTTAATACAATCCCAGTAATGAACATTTTATTTCCATGTTTGCTAATCTCCAACATATTGTTCTGTATGAAAGTACACAGTAGCATATATTTCCCTTAATCCAATACAGCAAACTACTAGTAATGGAGACATTTAACCAGTTACTAGTGCAGGGATCAGCAATCTTTCAGAAGTGCTGTGCCGAGTCTTCATTTATTCACTCTAATTTAAGGTTTCATGTGCCAGTAATACATTTTAATATTTTTAGAAGGTCTCCTTCTATAAGTCTATAATATATAACTGAACTATTGTTGTATGTAAAGTAAATAAGGTTATTAAAATGTTTAAGAAGCTTCTTTTAAAATTAAATTAAAATGCAGAGCCCCACCCGACTGGTGGCCAGGACCTGGGTAGTGTGAGTGCCGCTGAAAATCAGCTCGCGTGCCGCCTTCGGCACACGTGCCATAGGTTGCCTACCCCTGTACCAGTGTCTTATAGAATAACAGAATACATTTTGGATTATTGATGACAGACATTTCAAGGTAACCACGTTTTTGTACCATTAGTAGAAGTAGTACAGTATTATCATAGCATCTAGGAGTTCTAGTCATGGACCAGGACCCCCTTGTGATAGGCACTGTACAAACACAGAACAGATGGACTCTACCCCAAATATCTTACAAGACAAGACAAGAGATGGAGACAGATAGACTGTGAAGTACAAAGAAACAATAAGGCAACCAGTAACAACTCTGAAAAGTGCCAGTTCACCAGGATTAAGAAAGAGAAAACTAGAGGAAACTTAACAGGAGTCTAAACTATTTATCTGCTAAAAAAGGGCAGCTGAAAAAGTGGCTGCTTTAGGGCTGGAGCTGTTTGTCTTTGCCAGAGTAAAAGGGCCAGTTCCATAAAAGCATGAGAAAGGAGAAAAAGTTACCATACAATGATAATCCTACACTATGAAGACCCACTAGGATGCAGACAACCAACAAGAAAATAGCTGCTGTACATGAACACTACATCATACATCCCCACTGAGAAACTGTGAAAGGTAGGCTGATAGGCTATTATGTCAGACACTGCCACAAGTTAACGTGCATACATATGTTAGACACATGGGAATTTTATAATATAGTGTTAGCATATAAAGATACATACTCACAGCCACTTTAACAGTGTGAGGAATGATAAGGCTGTCAGAAAACGTGCTGTAAATAAACTGGGAGTATACGACCTGCTTAGTCAGACATGGGACTGAGTCTGAAAATAATAAGATATCAATATACGAGATCAAGGAAACTTGACTAAACTTTAGAGTTCAGATATTAGAAAAATTACTACAATTGCATCTTTTCCCTCAACAAACTGAATCCCTATGTGCATTCAAAGTCATATCTGTCCACTACAGTGATCCCTGAAAAACAGCTTAGCTAAGAGAAAGTGAACTGATCTCATGTAACAAACAGAATTGTTAACTATGTTAAAGGCAAGGCTGTTGCAGAAATGTGAATGAGGGAAAATGTGGAGCCATAAAATCTTTTACTAGTGATGATGCATGAACCAGAAAAAGAAGAGATTTACTTTCAGATCTCAGATCTGTAGTTATATAAATCCCAAGATCTTTTTACCTGTAAGCAGAGCAAATTAAAGCTATTATTTTAAGCCCCACAGTGTCATATTTACCTGGTCAATTGTCAGAGAACATTACTTTAAGAGTCTCTAAGAAGCAAGGTGGATTTGATTTAATCATGGATTTCTACATAAAAGTGCATTCTTGTTGGCTGTTATAACCTTCATACATTTTCTTCACAACTCAGAGATAGATGTAGGTTTCATTTTTAGAAGGTACACACTATACATTTTTAAAGTGATTTATTTTGAAAACTTTCAGATTAGTTTTACAGCTATAGCAGAAAATGAATGACTATTTGGTTATTTCATTTATTAAAGGTAATTGAAGCAGATATTTATGAAGTCATTGGGAGGTGAACTATCATTAATATTTGGAGGATTTTCTTGCCATGCTGTATTAGGAGGAGAACATCACCAGACAGACATTTAAATTGTTTTATTTAACTAAAACAACAAAGTTATGTATTCTAGATCTTTTTCTTCAACAGCAAACATACAATATTTTAACAAAACAAGCATATGAATTTCTGAATTTAGCTAAACATTCAAGTTTTTTTTTCAAATCAGGTCTGTTTTTGTTAAAATTGTTTTTAACTAAAAGAGTTAAATGAAATATTTAAAAAAAACAAAAACAGAAATTAAATCCACTATGTCAGCCAGGTCAACGTGAGAAACTTAAAAAATCGGCTTCTGTAGCTAACTCAGTCGTCTTCACCTTCATTTTCCTGTTTGTTTAAAATCTGGAAAAGAAAAACAAGCTTTCCTGCTTTTTGCAGGTCCCAGACGATTTCTCAATTTGGAATGAATTAGTCCAAAGGAAGAAAATATTCTTTCTACACCGGCAGAAGAAGCTAATTCTGTTTAAAGTGACATTATCACATCAACAGTCTCTGAATCCAATTGCTTAAGTGTCTTCCACCAGTTCACTGGTGTGACTTTCTTTAAAACATCATCAGCAAACATATATTTCTTGAATGGTTCTTATTCCCAAACTGGGTCTCTTTTATGGCCTGCTGCCATTATTGGTTTTCCCTTCCAGTGAAAGAATGGTGTGGTAGATCTCAAATCAATGAAGGCTACGCTCAGAAAGACCCCAAGACTTCTGGAATATGCTGCTCATACAGTTTCACTTTTGTTTCTACTCCCTTCTCACATTCATCTCCAGACTTCTTCTCCTTGCCCAGATTTATTCTGCCCCCAACAATCTTCTATTCATTGAACTTTTTGAAACTCTGCACTTTCAGAGAGAGGTAAGGGATTGACTCTGTGTACACAAATTTGCAGAGGGACAATAGAGCTGAGGTCTGTTATTTCTCACCTCTATATATTATTTATTTATTTATTTAAAACCATTTTTGCTGTTAACAAGCACAAATCCACAGTCTGAGAACTACAAAACTAAGCATCGCTAGACTGAGCACTGAGTCCCACTGGATAATAGAAAGATTAACCTAAATAATCTATACAGAATCCCATGGAACCCCATAAGATTGGGTCCCTAATCCATGAACTATTGTAACTCATTTACAAAACTTTTCTTAAATATTACATGAATATATTGTCTCATACTATAGAATTTTAATTTATAATCCCTATTCCATGATGAGATATCTTTGAGCTATAATGTATCTTACTTAAAACTGTCTGAATTTTTAATTTTTTTTAATTGATTTTTATCCACTCTGTTAAGAAGATACAAAAAGTCAGAAGCATAGACAGACATTTTAAACTGCACAAACTGTAGCACAGTAACTTTTTACATCACTCATGTTTAATTGTAAATTTAAGGAACTGTAGTTAACTGAAATTCCTCTCTCTTCTACATCCAAATAGAATCTTTTCAGTAATGTGAGCAGATATGGCTTTGAATACACACACAGGGAGAAGAAATTATAACCTGGCCAGTTCTCAAGAAACAAACGACTTTGGCTACCAGCACCTTCTCAACAAGTCTGCCCCAGTACGGACGCTGGAGTCAAAACTGAGACCACTAAACCTCTGCCAACATCTCTTTCAAAATTATGTCGGTACACAAGACACGAGGGTGTTGGAAGAGTTTATGAATAATTTCCTTTTTGCTACAGACAGGTGACAAACATCAATGCCCTTTTGTCAGCAGTCTGCAACACAGACACTCAGAATGCACTGCTGATTCACATAGAAGTCCCAGGAGAAGAGGCAGCCAACTAAGCTGGCTTCACTCACTTTTCTGGAACAGATCACAGAATCATGATAGGCAGCCCCAAAAGTCTCGATCCCTCCCATTTCCTCTCTCTTTTAGCACCTATGCTATGTGAGGCTGCTTGGGGAAATCATGAGATATGGTGGACTCCAATGCCACCTAACCTTATGATTCTCTCTTAGCACATGCCACCAGTGTAGTTATCTAGATGACCTATTGTTTAAGAGAAATAAACACCTGGGTGAAGGCAGTAAGATGCCGCAGTAGTCCCCAAAATCCTCTGAGGTAAGAGTGAAATGAAGCATGGAAAATGCTTCGAAGAACTGGCTAGATCACTAACCTCAGTAAGGGTATCAGCCCTCCAATCATCACTATTAGGCTACGTATTGGGGATCAATTTATCGCATCTCGTCCGAATTGACGCCTGTACTCCACCGCGGCAGGAGGAGTAAGCGGAATCAACGGGGGAGCTGCAGTGGTCGACTCGCCAGGTAAGTCAAACTAACATACTTCGATTTCAGCTATGTGAATAGTGTAGCTGAAGTTGTGTATCTTAGTCTGAACCCCCCTGCTAGTGTAGCCCAGGGATTAGAATCTTACTGGATTCATCCCTTCGTCTGGAAACATTAGCAAGTGGAGGAAAGAAAGAATGTCTTCTCCACCTGCAAGAGACTATGCCCATTCTTCTCATAAAAGGCCTTGCCATGTGATCCTCTTCACAGACTTCAGATTAAGCAACTACAACCCACTCTACTGGTGGCTGAAAGTGAAGGCCACATAAACACTCCTGTTTGCATAGATTCAGCAAGCCTTCTCCAAAACCAAGCAAGCTTACGTGTGTATCACACTGCTGCTAATACACATAATAGTGGCTACTCATTCAATTCCAGCTCCAATTCATGGTCCTTTAATTGGCCACAACTCCTTTTTGACTGCTGGGGGCAGAGGTCCCTAAGATATGGAACTTATTGATAGAGAAGAGAATGAATGTGGCCATTATCAGATCAGAATGCAATGGACATGCTAAAAATAAGTGACTTACACATATTGTATTCCCAATCGATCAGTATGAAGTAGGCAGGAAATTAAACTTCATTATGAATCAAATTTTCTGCTGGCCTAACTGCACTGTAGTCAATGAAATTTGGCTGTATTTTTTTGGTTAACTTTTACAACTGCCCATGCATGGGTAATTTAAGTCACTCCGATTTTCTTCAGTTTCACAGCATCCCCAAAATGTTCCTTCCCAGAAGCTTCATGTGCATCTTGTAGGGGAAATCTAGCTGTGAAGCTGCCAATGTGAGAGGAGATTAACACCTTAGACAAATATGCTGATAACTAATGACACTTGGTGGGTAATCTGACTTTATCTACAGTCCCGTCTGCATGACTTACTCATAAAGGACTAAGGTCCTGATCCTAACTGGTGTGGAGCATCCACTGAAGTAAAAAGGAATTGCAGATGCCCAGCATTACTCAGAATCAACTCCTACAATCATTTCTCCTGTTATGAATAATCCTTACATCACTGTGAGAGTTTATTACATTAATTTGCTATTTTTGTTTTATGTATTGTGCAAATGCAGAATCTACTTTTATCATTTGTTGTTGACTAGTCAATTAGAATTTAGATTAAGTTCCATCTTGCATCCTTCCCAATGATAAAATATACCGAAGAGCAATAATTTTATCCAGTAGGCAATTTTACAGCACCAGTCATCTTTCCTCAACAAACTGTAATTAAATATGGATATTATTAACGGTATAATTTTTCTTACTAATATGGAACACAGAAGACGTACAGAAAATGTAATAAATATTAACAATTCCATGTCTTTTGTGTACCTACTTTTTCTTATCTTATAGTAAAGAACAGATGAAGTATGAGAGCTATATTTAAAACAAAAAAAACCCCAAAGTTCAAAAGAAAATTAAAATTGGTTCTAGTTATAATTTAAATACTGACTACTGCTTGGATCTGCAATGCTATTCCATATTCACCTAGCAGCACTGAAACTGAAGCTAAATCAAAACTTAAAGACATGATAGGAATCAGAAAAAGAACCACACTTCTTCTTCGTGTATATGTAACATGCTTCAGGTGGCATGTAACCAGAATGTATCACCAAATTCGGTCTGCTGATTGGATCATTAGCTTCCCCAGCTTGGGCAGGGTACTGACAGGGAGCGTGACGTGAACACTGATCCATGCCCCCAGAACCTCACACAGGAGACTGAGCTTCCATTCAAATACACAATAACATCACTATTCAAGACAAGGTCTATCTATCTAACTGGTTGGTTTGCAAATTATTCTATCTAATTGGCTGGCCCACAGAACACTGGCTGGTCACAGGGTTCTGACTTCTCTCCTTGTTTCCAGCTGTCTCTATAGACCTCTGGGCTCTTCACTGTAAAGAGCTATCAGTGGGAAAGGAATATCCAGGGGAAAAAGAAATGTCTCAACTAATAACTATATCTAGGGTAGCAGAGAGACAAGAGGGAAAGGTGACTGAGCAGCATGTTAAGGGGAACCAAATAACAGGTAAGTACATGCAGAGGAAGACAAGAACCTAGCGACAGGAGAAATGAAGACAAGAAGAACATGCTGCAGTGAATAGCAAAAATCGAAAATATTAGTAGTTTCTTTCAAAAAGGACAAACATATGTCACATTAAAGACAGCTAAAAATTAAAATCATTTCCTAATATTACTTTTTTATGGAAGCCATTACTGTAACTACCACAGAGATGTTCTGCATCCCTGCAAATATGAATAGCAGGAAAAATGATCTACCCCTGTGTTCCTCACTATGAAATACTTTGAGAATAACTGGATGTACATACTTTGCAGGCAACCAACACTGTAGTTTCTAGGCACTGAACTAAAACAGAAGTCAATTCATTCAATATGGTTCATTTTTGGTGTGTAATGGATCACATCTGAGAGGAGGATTGGGCCCTAAATGTAATCACCTAAAAAAACCCAAGTTGTGATGATATAAAACAACAAAGTTTCAACTTCAAATAAAAGTAGTAGAGATCATCCCATCCCTGTTTGTTTGTTTTTCAAACATAATTTTGATTGAACGAATTTAAAATGTGTATTAAAGCAGATCTGCTCACAGGCTGAGAGAGCATGAATGAAGAAACACATAGATGTTTCAATTACTTAGCAGAACAGTAAAATTTTCCTCATTAAATGATTAGTTGAAGATGTCCAGTAATACAGCTTTACATTCTGATAATTAAAGCAAAATCTAACCAGATCTTTACTTTTAAGGATTCCAGTAGTGCACTAATTAATTGACTCTTAAAGAGTATTCTATGCATTACTGGGTTTGCAAGTTAGATGTAGCATCCAGTATTTTACATGTTTTGAAGAATATAAATGTATATGAACACTAGAATGCATAGCTTTATCACGGCCAACTAAAGGCTTGATCCTGCAACATGCTGATCTCTCTGCCTAGTTTAATCAAAGCACTGAGGCACTTGCTAATTTTAAGCACTGAAGGAGTCCTTTTGACTTCACTTAAATTTTGATGGATCAAGACCAGAGTGCTGAGCACCTTACAAGATTTTGCCCTAAGTTAAAAAACTATTCTGTCACACCATAAACAACACCATCTTTAATTTACACATTGCATGTCCATCACCAGTCTTCTAGATACTTCAGATTCAACTCAGATCAGATATCATTACTTTTACCACATTAGAAGGCATTTCAGTATTTTTGGTTAGAGTTGAATTCTTCTGTAGCACCACTGTTAA
This sequence comes from Gopherus evgoodei, assembly GCF_007399415.2. Taxonomy (NCBI): domain Eukaryota; kingdom Metazoa; phylum Chordata; order Testudines; family Testudinidae; genus Gopherus; species Gopherus evgoodei. Next base: position 57,370,736 of record NC_044325.1, read on the forward strand.
TTGATATTATGCAGTAAATAATGCTAAATTCTCTTACACTCCCTAGGAAATTATGATGATCACCATCCCTGCCTGATCTAATGAAGAGCCAGCTTATAAATGATCATCATGTCTGTAACAAGCATAACCAGCTACTGGTAACACAACCAGAAACTGAAACATTGTCCTCAGTTATAGTGTTATACTGCATCCACTGCTAGCAGGCTGAGTTACAAAATTAGTCCTACATATAAATTTTAAGTCTCACAATCAGGTGTTTCAAAAGAACAGGTGGAAAGTAAATTATTTGACATTCACAGATTTATAGATTCCAAGGCCAGAAGAGACTGTTTTGATCATCTACTGTGACCGCTGGTACAAATAGGCCATAAAACTTCCTCAAAATAATTCCTAGCGCATACTTCTTAGAAAAACATCTAATCTTGATTTAAAAATGGTCAGTGATGGAGTATCCACCATGACCGTTGGTAAATTGTTAGATGACATGATGCTCTACAGATGAAAAATGTATGTTGTATATATTTATAAACAAGGAGATTGTTTGTTTGAAAGAAGTCTTTACCACAGTGAAATAAAAAAACTTGTTAATTTCCTTCTTTTTAGTAAAAAAAAGTTTCTTCCTCTGAAGAATTGTTTTTCACCTAAGAGGCTTTTCAAAAAAGAGACTTCATAAAAATAACTTTTTGATCTGTCACCAATTGCAAAGACAAAACTTAACTTTTGGGAATACAATTTAGTCATGCATGTAATTTCTGTGGTCATTAGCAACACTGAATTTCCTTTCTTAAATCTTTGAATTTATCCTTTGGCAAATACCAATCAGGCCCAAACTGGTAGAAGTGAATTCTTAGAACATTATGTCATATGGAAAGTAAATAGATGATTAAAGCTTTAAAACTACTGAGGTTTAAGGAGCTAGACTCAAAAATTTTACTTTTATTCATTTGAAAGAGGTTTCTCAAGGGATTTTTTTTTTAATGTTTTACTGAGTATCAGCAATATAAAACATTTTAAAAACTCACAGAGTCTGACACCCAGAGCTGTCTGATTAAGTAGAGAGCTTGACACAGTCTCAGCAGTGTGACTGATTAAATCATTATGATAATAATTTATGTGTTGTTTTACAGTACCAAAAGAAAAACATTGTGTGTAGATACATTACCTTATGCAGTGACTAAATTACAATGAAATTCTAAAAAGACACAATATGGGTGTGGTAATATCTTTTATTGGACCAACTCCGGTTGGTCAGAGACAAGCTTTTGAACCTACATCATTTGTGAATTTCTATAGTTACTCTAAATCTGCATATTTTTCAGTTTGAGGATTTTATCTGTTTTACAACACAATGAAGTCACAACCAATTCAGTATGAAATACAGCAGTGATCTGAAGCCATTTATTATACTTTTTCAAGATTTTTTTTTCCTTGCTAATAAGGTAAAGTGACATTTTCAGGGCTTTTACAGAAAAAAATCAAAGAATTATGTAACTAACTAGTATAATCTTTATCTACAGAAATAAATAGTGTCAGAAGTGTTCAGCTATAGCAGCTGCCTTGACAGCAGCATCCAGAAGTGTTTCCAATATGCATTTTCCCATCTCCCATGGAAAATTCCCATTTAATTTGCCATAAGAACACTTACACTATTTTAAATCCGTATCCTCAACACAGGATGCAAGCTCACATATTTCGGAAAAACAGAGATTAATAATAATTATGTCCATTTAAGCACTCTGGGATTAACATTATACTAATATTTTTTCCTTAACTCTTCAGTTCTATGTTTCCAGGGGAATAGCTGCACTGCCAACTACATTTAATAAAAAAAAAGACATCACCTTGCATGGTATATATGAATCAGAGCATTAACAATGTTGTCTCAAAAACAAACTTACTTCCATACCTATATATAATCATCCATCACACAGCTCTCCACACTCTTCATATTACTTACTCATTCCCCTTCCTTACCAAAACAAATAACATATAGGTTATGTATGGTGAACTGAGGGATCAGTATTGCTGCAGTGGTATGTGTGACACTAAATTCTTTCCTTACTGACAACCTTTATAGGTTTGTTTCTATATATATAAATGCAGATGATATTTTATTATGTATGCAAACGTATAATACATTTTTGAATATTGCTGATTTCTCACTCAGCATAATTACACCATTCCACCACAGTTACAATCAGCAGACATGCTCAAACTGAAGACACACTCAATTTAAAAGAGAAGTTGGTAGTAAAAGAATAGTCTCCATAAGAAGCCTTCAACTTTAGTCTCTACTCTCATACATACACCATATACCCCTTGAACTAAAATGGCTTAGGTGTGTGAAACTTTAGGGTACATTCAAGACCCTTTTATTCAGAGTTTTGAGAATTCTAATCCTGTGCTCCCAACCACTGTACAGTACTATTTCTGTCTGAATAACCCTTTTATGAAAAGGAACAGTATGTTTCATCGTGTATTGTTATGAAACTCCTGTAATAACTAAGCACAACACTCTTAAACATGTCAGTTACATCTGTCCTGAAAGTGATAACAAAAGAGCAGGATAGCTAGACATCAGTCATTAGATGAAAATAAAAGCCATATTAGACCCAATCTAAATGGTAGTAGACAGTATATACAGATTATACTATTTCCTAGAATATTTTCCTTTGATAAACACAATAAATATTTAATGACATTTATTTAAACATTACTATTTGAATGGGCAGCCGTTAACATGACATTTTGTAGCTGGAGTGAGTGGTCATCTCAAGGTTAGGCTTCAGGCATTTTCTGGAAGCTTACTCTGCCAATATTCATGATTTATTCATTCTGCAGCTAAAGAGAGAATGTCAGCTTCTATAGTTATCCATGTGGTATCTTCCAAGAGCACTAAAACAATCACTGTTAGGTTTTTGGTGTCTGTTAGGCCTAGTAAAGTCACTGTTACAACACAATGCTAATAAAGGACCTCAGTTCAGAAAAAAAAAAAACCCCACTTGTTATGCTTTCTTGAACTGCCATGTGCTTCAGTGCTTTCCGGACCTCAGGCTTAAGTGCTCTAATTTACCCAACATTTTTTTTTTCAAAGGGGGATGAGGGGAATACAGGGATAAAAGTAAACTATGTTTTGTGTTAGCTTTCATAAACTGATCTACATTTGGTCTTAATTTGCCCTCCTCCATAGTTTGCCTCAATCTTGTAGAAAACTTAGCATATGCTTAACTTTAAGCATAGGCAAAGTCCTACCTACCAGTCAAAGGGCTCTGCTGGACTGTGTCCCTGGCATCGAGAGTAGTTTAGCAGCCAAGGAAGTAAACCTGGGAAGCTTTGAAAAAAGGTTTTTTAATTTTCTGTTTACATAACAAAGTAACAAGGACTAGAAAAAATATACAAAACAACAGGAGGAAAGTTTTGATTTCTTATTTTAGTTTTTCTAGAAGATTGTTTTCCCATCCAAGATAATTTTTGAGTTTTAAAAATATTTCTCATTTCTTTTTGGGATGAACCAGAGACTTTTCTAAATTGTTTGCGAAAAAGCAGAGAAAAAAAGAGAGCAAAACTCCATTCTGGACTGGAGAAACCTTCCACACAAAGATTTGTCAAGCCTGACATTTTCCACAAAAAGTTTCAATTTCAACAAATAAGCATTTTCCAGTGGAAAAAAACATGTTGTTGAAAAGTTCCAAACCAGCTCTACTCATGACCAATTTTGCCAATACAGTGGTACACTAATGCTCTGTTATTGTAATAATTCTGGTTTCCTCTTTAGAAAATTTGCACAGTGCGCAGAATACTTATTCTCACTGTGATATACCACTTCACAGCATACTTATCTCCAGAGTACAGTACACCCAGAAGGCAAATAAACTTATGTATCTAGGATGCTAATTAATGTACTTAAATTTTTTACTAAAATGTTTAAAAAGTATTTTTCCTCATTAAAGTTATCAATGTCTGACAGTTTTTAAAAATCACACACATCAGTGGTCTTAAAAAAAAATCTATTAATCAAACATGATGTAAAAGGCTCAGTAGTGGCTTTACTTTAGCTGCACACAAAGGTAACTATTATTAGCTTTATTTTTCACTGTAGGTGAAATGAGTATATTATTAGATTTCCCATTATAACCATTAATATATTCCCAAAGCTTTTAATTCATGAACAAAGGATAATCCCCCTAAGGACTTAGTGCTAGATTAACATGTGGACCTCGACAATTACAATTTTTAATAAAGTGTACAAATCATGTTTCAAGTTGCATAGATTTTAAATTATATTATTTTAAAATAGTTTAATAAATATTAATTCAAAGGTATTGTGACTCATGCATCATAAATCAATTTTAACTCTAAAATAGCTTCTGGTAGAAAGTACTATAAAAATTATTAAACAATTGCTCTAAAGGCCTCAAATCATAAATGTCAAGACTATTCCTTATCCAGTTGTTAAAGTAGTTATATCACACATAGACACGAAATGCTGACACATTTCAATTTATATTTTACATTTTGTACATTGTGATTTCAATTAAACAATTTTTTTTTTATTTCAGCCACAGATATTCATTTAAGAGTGGTGAATAGTAGTGTTAGGAAATCTCTACATATACTGCACTCTGGCATGCCGTACTATGAAAGTATCAACCAAAACATTCATCAACCAAAACATTCTATTTAAAACAGTATTAGCCCAGAAGGGATTTTTTTAATTTCACATTTTTACATCTTTATCCAACAGTCTCAGATTTGCAAGAAGAAAATTAGTGATAATGCTTTCAATTTAATTAGTGTATTACATGCACTGTAATTATTAGTGGGAAATGTTATATTAATGAATGTAAAAGTTAGCAGTAAATTACCTTGTAGTTATTATCAATTTCCCAAGCTACTGCTCCTTAAGATAACCCTCTCCCTATGGTCCTTCCGGTAATTTTTCTCTGCCTGATAAACATGATGATTAAACAGCACACAGTGCAAACCTTTGATACTTTTTAAATTAAATCCATGCCCAGCCTAAGGGCTGTGTCTGATTTCAACTAAATGTGTCAGTTAATCAGATAAAAAATTATCAGTAACTCAAAGAAACAGCAGCCTTAGGCTTCATCAGTGCCAGAGAAAGCTGAACAAAATAAGACATTCAGACAATATCACATTATGAGTAAAGGTTACTGATAAGCATATAACTAAACAGAACTGTTCACCACCTTGATAATGTCTGTCTTTAGAGAAATGTTGCATGAAAGAAAGAAAGAAAGAAAGAAAGAAAGAAAGAAAGAAAGAAAGAAAGAAAGAAAGAAAGAAAGAAAGAAAGAAAGAAAGAAAGAAAGAAAGAAAGAAGCAAGCTAGCGTACCATAAACACCATTTGTACCAAACATGTATTGTGAGAAAAAGGTATTCTTGACGAATCAGCTTAGTAAAGGACAATAACTACTTTTAATGTTTAAACAGACACTAAATATTTTTGAATATTTATACAGTAGCTTTACAAAAAAAATGGAACTCAGAAAACATCTTAAAAGGGCAAGGGAGTATGATAGATTATCTGTAAATAAATTCATAATTGAAATTAATAGCCAGTTGAAGCTTGCCTTAGTCACACTAAACTATTGTAAAATTTTAAATTAAAGATTCAGATCATTTTTAGTCTCTGAACAAAGTTCACCAGTCATTTGCAGTATTACCAATTACAATGCAAGATATTGTCAGGGGCCTGATTACTACAATAACAGGATTTTAAGACTTTCACAATTATTCAGTTGGTTTGCAAACTTACACTTCAGTTCTGCAGTATACTTTTCAAAGCATTCTAGAATCCCTGATTATGTTGATTTCAACTACAGTACACTATTTTGTAAGCTCTGATATGCCAGAGAAAACCCTAAATAAAATATATTATCGAACTGTCTCTAAAAAATATAACAGAAAGGGATATTGAGAGGTCCACCGTCAGCAAAGTCCAGAATAGGCTTCTACATTACTAAAAAAAATCAGTTAAAAGATCATCCATTCATATAAACCTATTCCTTGGTGTCTAGGTTCTGATGCTCTCAATGTGCTTTATTTTGAAGACCCCAAGACAGAGGCCCAAAGAGAAAAAATGATTGCCCCAAGCAGAAAGCTCCTACCATTGTCAGGAGATGGGCTCTCTCTCTGCTGCAGACCTCCCAAGGTGCATGGGACACAGCATTTTGGTGGTGTCTAGCTTAGTATTTTGACTGCATAGCATTCCCGTGCCTATTGCCATTTATTTATTTGTATCAGCCAGCACAGTTTTGAAGCACAGAGTTAGGTTCCTTCTCTTCAGGGCTTTTTCTTCCCGTTTTCCATCTTCTTTTTTTTTTTCAAAAACTAAAAGCTCTATACAAAAATGTTAAAAATAATGGTAAGATGATATGGTTAAGAACAAAATGTATAGAATACCAATGTTAAGGCTGTATACGTAATCTTAACTCTGGCCCTTATGCACATGTATTATAGAATAATAGCAGATTGTATGATTCAGTTCTTCAGTTAGACAGGGGAGAGGGATATGGAGGAGGCCACTTAGGGATCTGGGGCAAAAATCATACTTGGTCCTGTTACTGAAGGCAGGGGGCTGGACTCGATGAGCTTTCAGGGTCCCTCACAGCCTGTGAGATTGGTATATCTCCATATTTATGATATCACTATTTAGCTATAACCTAAGAAAGTACATAGAATCTTAGAATATTAGGTTGGAAGAGACCTCAGGAGGTCATCTAGTCCAATCCTCTGCTCAAAGCAGCCCCACCAACTAAATCATTCCAGCCAAGGTTTTCAAACCAGGCCTTAAACAGGATGGAGATTCCACCACCTCCCTAGGTATCCATTCCAGTGCTTTACTACCCTCCTAGTGAAACAGTGTATCCTAAATCCAACCCAGACCTCCCCCACTGCAACCTGAGGCCATTGCTTCTTGCCTCCTCAAACTAAAAGTGTTTTAATACAGCCAAATGTGAGGTTACCATCTAGGACAAGGAATGCAGGTCTACAAACAGGTCACTGAATCACTGGAAAGGAGTGACTCTGAAAAGGATTTAGGATTCAGAGCAGATAAGCAACTCAACATAAGCTGCCAGTGCAATGCTCTGGAAAAAAAAAAAAGGGCAAATGCAATCCTTGGATACATGAACAAAGAGTGAGTGAAGTAGGGGATATTTATCTTGTGTATGTCATGGTGAGACTGGAATTGGAACAGTGAATGCAATTCTGGTTTTAAAAAGGCATTGAAAAACTAAGCGGGTACAGAAAGAGCCACAAAATTATTCAAGGGTGGAGTAAAGGCCTTACAGTAAAGACTTAAAGAGCTCATCTGTTTATTTCATCAAAGAAGATTGAGGACAGACTAGATTACAGGATGCATAAATCAATGATTAAAAAAAATTAGATTTTTTTTTATTTAAATTGGATTTTTGATAAAATGCTCTTTGGGGAAAAACCTGTCTAAAGGCAGTAGACACAAGTGAAACTGTTTGAGCAGCATATTCCAGTCTTGAGGTCTTCTGAGCGTAGCCTTCATTGATTTGAGATCTACCATACCATTCTCTCACTAGAAGGGAAAACCTATAATGGCAGCAGCCATAAAAGAGACCCAGTTTGGCAATAAGAAACCATTCAAGAAATATATGTTTGCTGATGATGTTTTAAAGAAAGTCACACCAGTGAACTGGTGGAAGACACTTAAGCAATTGGATTCAGAGACTGTTGATGGGATAATGTCACTTAAACAGAATTAGCTTCTTCTTCTGCCGGTGTAAAGAATATTTTCTTCTCCTTTGGACTAATTCATTCCAAATTGAGAAATCGTCTCGGACCTGCAAAAAGCAGGAAAGCTTGTTTTTTTTCCAGATTTTAAACAAACAGGAAAATGAGGTGAAGACGACTGAGTTAGCTACAGAAGCCAATTTTTTTAAGTTTCTCACGTTGACCTGGCTGACATAGTCGATTTAATTTTTGTTTTTGTTTTTTTTAAATATTTCATTTAACTCTTTTAGTTAAAAACAATTTTAACAAAAACAGACCTGATTTGAAAAAAAAAAACTCGAATGTTTAACTAAATTCAGAAATTTATACGCTTGTTTTGTTAAAATATATGTTGCTGTTGAAGAAAAGATCTAGAATACTAACTTTGTTGTTTTAGTTAAATAAAACAATTTAAATGTCTATCTGGTGATGTTTCTCCTCCTAATACAGCAACGGCAAGAAAATCCTCCAAATATTAATGATTAACCTGTTTGAATTGGAGATAGTTCACCTCCCAGTGACTTCATAAATATCTGCTTCCTTACTTTTGGTAAATGAAATAACCAACAATCATTCATTTTCTGCTATAGCTGTAAAACTAATCTGAAAGTTTTCAACATAAATCACTTTAAAAATGTATGTAGTGTACCTTCTAAAAAATGAAACATACATCTATCTCTGAGTGTGAAATATGTATTAAGGTTATAAACCCACAAATGTACTTTTATGTAGAAATCCAGATTAATAGATCTTAATGTATTAGTGATTTAAATCAAATCTACTCTGCTAGATTATAGTGTATGAGTAAATTCACAGGTATAAAATACCAGATACTAAAATACACTTTAACTTAGTGCAGAAAGGCCAGTAAGAACAACTGCTGGAAGATGAAACCACACATTCAAATTAGAAATAAAGCAATTTTTAACAGTGAGGATTATTAACAAAATCAAAGGAAGCGGTGGAGTCTTGTGCATCAAATTAAGATGGATGGCTTTCCTTCAAGTATGCTTTAGCCAATACAGTTATGCTTTCCTCAATAATATGTTACTGGGACTCAATAGAGAAGTAACAGAGTGAAAGTTAATGGCCTGTGATATACAGGAACTCAGACCAGTGACCTAAGGACTCCTTCTTGCCTTAAATGCTATGAATGAACCTATGAATATCTGGCAGTCCTGTGTATTAGCCTTTGTATGCATGGTCCACGATTTATAGAAATAGTGAAAGTTTGCAGACATATTTGGGCCACTTAAGTTTTCACATAAGCAACTTTACAAAAATAGACAATGTAGAGGAGGTAATACCTTTTACTGGACCAATTTCTATTGGTGAGAAATACAAGTTTTTGAGCTACACAGAGCTCTTCTTCAGGTCTAGGAAAGGTACTAATTGTCACAGCTAAATACAACATAGAACAGATAGTTTGGCATAAACAGTTAACACATATTCTACGGGACCATTCAAAATGAAGTGGTGTTATTTGTCTCACTAATATCCTGGGACCAACCCAGTTACAACAACACTGAACGAAGATAGTAACTAATGATGTCTGAACCCAGTTTTAGTAAATGAATGAAAATAATATTACAAAATAATATGCAGTCATAGCTAAGGCTATAAAAAAGTAATGATTCAGGAACGGTAGTGGTCATTCCCTAGTTAAGGTTTAAACTGGCATCCCATTACAAGTTTGATTATTTTAAAAAATAATCTACATTAAATTTTGCATGCAGCATCTCATCTCATATTAGAGTTCAGCTGGGAAGTTTGGTAATGTTCAAAAAAGGAGTGTTCAAGTTCCGGTTTTTAGCATTTCACTTTTTTAAAATTGCCCGAACTTTTTTTTGGCTCTTCCTTTTACCAAGATGACTTCAAACAACAAATCTGTCTTATTTTGAACGCTTTGCTAATTAAAAGTGCCTTGTAATATTTTTAGAGATGTTGCTGGGTGGGTGGGGGAAGCGGTAGGAAGCTTACAAAGAGATATTTTATGTGTATGAAGAACAATGTCTAAAGTTTCATTATACATACGGCGGGACTTTCAAAAGCATTCAGTGTTGGCATAGCCTTGAGAAACTAGGAGAAAATGAGATGGGGTGGGAGAGTTCAGGAGAGGACAGGAGGGAGTATCACAGGTCTAGGAAGCAAATATAGACTGAAGGTGAAGCAAGAATTGTGGTGAGCCAGCGAGTAAACGTTTGCAGTAGTCAATGTGAGGAAAGATTAGGGCAGGTGTTCACTGGGTGCTGGCAGTGAAAATACAGGGGAACAAAGGAATTTTGATGATGATATACAGAAAATCAAGATAAAGCCCTAGTATCAATATCTGGCAAGGAATGAGTAGTCAAAATGATATCATTTGTGAGTCTAAGGGACTCAGAGATAATAAGAGGATAGTAAAAATAACCTACAGCAGCACACAAAGGAAGATGTTTGGGAGTATTTGGAATTGAAGATGGGGACTTAAATTTTCATCAAATTGAAGTCAAATTAGCAGTGGAACACCCAGAAAGAAATGGTAGAAGGGAACTGGAGATGCTGCGAGTGTGAATGGAGGGACTAGTCAGGTAGACTAGCTAGTGTGCCCTAATCACAAAGAAAGGAGTTGAAGCTACAGGATTAGAGATGGTCCAGACAGGGGTAAGACGCATAGACAGAAAGAGGAGGAAGACAGAAGGGTGTAAAACAGAGCCCTGAAAGAAATGCATGGAGAAAGAGGGAAAGCCCGCAAAGGAGAGGCAGACAGATAGGATGGAACCAGCAAAACACTCTGGCATTTATGGATGAGAGTTTTTAAGAGAGCCAAGTAATCCTTGGTGTCAGGATAGCAGACAGTCTTTGTTGACTGTCTCTGTAGAATAACTTTCTACACAGAAGCCTACTGATAGAGAACTCCACTGTCCCCTCATTTCTTTCCTTTTGGGGCCTTAAATCACACCTGTAAAGCACCACTATCAAGCATGTTTTTATAGGTTATTTTCTATTCTATGTTGTTTATGGAGTTCAGTGCTGATGAAAAGCGCCAAGTTGATAAGCCCTCGAGACTGATGTCCACTAAACAGGCAAAGCAGCGGGAGCAGAAATGAAAACTTCCTCAAACTGCTCTGCCAATGTGAATCAGCCTTCATCTTAGACCATATATTGGTCTAAGAGGGTAATTTGCGTATTTGCTGAGGTTGCCAACAAAGATGCCTATCAGAGCCAAATGTGGTGGGTTTTTTGTGAGGGAAAATACTTGTTCATCATTAGGGACTGAATTAGTAACACGTTTTTCTTAAATATTACAGCAAAATGCAGTATCTTTTCATTGAAATCTGCCTATCTGCAAGATCATAAAGTGTTTTTTTAAGTGAAACATTTTCATAAAATTTGAAAATGAAATTTCATTCACAAATGTTTTTGCTGAACAAAATGTGACATATGTTCATATTATATTTTCAAACTGTGAGCTGAGTTGAATTGTGGCGAATGATACAAGTCATGCGTTTTGGAATCTGCTTTCCTGATTGGTTGAGCCAATCCTCTGGGATCATGTAAGTTTATCAAACTCATTTTGATTAACTGTCTCAGTATAGATATAGGTGAATTCTGTGCTCCCTCTGTCAAAGGCCAGGAAAAAACAAACACAAAACAAAGCAAACACACATTGATACTTGCAGAGCTCAGACTCTGGGCTGCTTCCAGCTGCAGTGTGGGAGACAAAAGCCACTTATTATCACTTGCAGAGCTCCCACCAAGGACTTGAAGGGGTCAGCGGCAGCCCAGCCTAGCAGCTCCACAGGAAAGATTGTTAGCTAAAGACACCACAGAACTGGGGGCGGGGGAGGAGAGGGCACTATCCACTAGTCCTTCCCCCAAATGCAAGAAAAGGGTGGAAGATCTTATGCAGAGGCAAGGGACATGTGACCTGGAGACATCATCAGAAAAATCTCCAAACAGAACATTTTGAGATTCCTCTATCATCAGATTTTCATTATATTCATTTTGCTATGCTGACAACTTTATTTTTTAAATGTAGATTTGCTCTGATAATTTGCATGTTGTATTTGTATTTTATTTTATTGCCCTTTTAGTCAGTGTATAGGTCTGCAGAGTTAATGTTTATATATAATGTGGGATCCGTTGGTAAACAAGATGGATTACCTGCTCCCACACCATAACCACCAAAAGCAGCCACTGTTAAAAAATTCTGATTTTAAAACCTGGAAATGTCCACTTCTGTTAGAAATATGTTTAACCTATTACTGCTACTATTATCATTATTATTTCTATCATGGTAATACCTTTTTGTGCTAAAAGTTGTACAACACAAAAGAAGAAATGCCCCCTGCTTCAAAGAGATAGAACCACTGAACTGGAAGGGACCTCGAGAGGCCATCTAGTCCAGTCTCTTGCACTTAAGTATTATCTAGACCATCCCTGACAGGTGTTTGTCCAACCTGCTCTTAAATATCCCCAATGATGGAGATTCCACGACCTCCCTAGGCAATTTATTCCCGTGCTTAACCACTCTAACAGTTAGGAAGTTTTTCCTAATGTCCAACCTAAATTGCCCTTGCTGCAATTTAAGCTCATTGCTCCTTGTCCTATCCTCAGAGGTTAAGAAGAACGATTTTTCTCCCTTCTCCTTGTAACAACCTTTTATGTACTTGAAAACTGTTATGTCCACTCTCAGTCTTCTCTTCTCCAGACTAAGCAAACCCAATTTTTTAAATCTTCCCTTGTAGGTCATGTTTTCTAGACCTCTAATCTTCTCTGGACTTTCTCTAATTTGTCCACATCTTTCCTGAAATATGGCACCCAGACCTGGACACAATACTCCAGTTGAGGCCTAATCAGCACGGAATAGAGCTGAAGAATTATTTCTCATGTCTTGCTTACAATACTCCTGTTAAACATCCCAGAATGATGTTTGCTTTTTTTGCAGCAGCGTTAAACTGTTTACTCACATTTAGCTTGTGATCCACTATGACCCCCAAATCCCTTTCGTCAGTACTCTTTCCTAGGCAGACGTTTCCCATTTTGTATGTGTGGAACTGATTTTTCCTTCCTAAGTGGAGTACTTTGCATTTGTCCTTATTGAATTTCATCCTATTTACTTGAGACCATTTCTCCCATTTGTCCAGATCATTTTGAATTTTAATCCTATCTTCCAAAGCACTTGCAACCGCGCCCAGCTTGGTATCATCCACAAACTTTGTAAGTGTATCCTCTGTGCCATTTTCTCAATAACTGATGAAGATATTGAACAGAACCAGACCCAGAGCCGATCCCTGCAGGACCCCACTCATTATGCCCTTCCAGCATGACTGTGAACCACTGATGATTACTCTCTGGGAACAATTTTCCATCAGTTATGCACCGACCTTATAGTAGCTCCATCTAGGGTCTATTTCCGTCGTTTGTTGTAATGTGAGACAGTATCAAAAGTTTTACTAAAGTCAAGATACACCACATCTACCCTTCCCCCTTATCCACAATGCTTGTTACCCTGTCAAAGAAAGCTACAGCATTGGTTTCACAAGATTTGTTCTTGACAAATCCATGCTGACTGTTATTTATCAGTTCTTATCTTATGGGTGTTTGCAAATTGATTGCTTAATTATTTGCTCCATTATCTTGCAAGGCCTTCATCTAAAGTTGTTATATGCAAGTGTGGCATCAGTGGGGCTCCCAGTGGAATCGGGAATCCACCTATATTGAACAACTTGCAAGATCAGGGTTGAAGACATGATGGAACATATGTATGAATGTAAAATAAGAGGTATGAAGGTGGAGGGCATACAACAGTTAACAATACACTTGTGTCACATTATTGACTTGAACTGGGACCATATAGAACATGATTGCAACCAAAGTCCTGTAGTGGCACCAAATCTTGTATAAAGGAGGTCAAATGAGGTGTCTAAGACCAGGTTATAGGTTGCTGGTTATGATTACACTGTCTGTGTGCATGTGTCATTTTTGTAGTTGAAATTATGAATATTGGCGATATACTATCTGTATTTCAAACTTATGCTATGCTTCTGGGTCACATCCCAGACAAGCTGGTGTTAGCTCTGCTTAGACTACTTGATGGTCCAATAAGGACCATCAGCTATACAACTGACCCATTGAGAGAAGGCAGATATGCCTTGTAACTCAGCAAAGTATGCAGAAACTTGCCCATGTGACTCCAGACTCCATTTTACTGTAATTTTCCACAGTAAGAACAAAGAGGTGTTCTTACACCTTGTCATAAACAGATAAGTATGAGTTACTAGAACAAAAGTGCTTCATATCTCTTTTGCCTGGAAAGGGTTAACAAGAACAGTGAGCCTGGTTGTCACCTGACCAGAGGACCAATCAGAGGACAGGATACTTTCAAATCTTGAGGGAGGGAAGTTTTTGTGTGTGCTGGTAGTTTTTGGTTGTTGTTCACTCTGGGGGCTCAGAGGGACCAGATGTGCAACCAGGTTTCTCTCCAATCTCTCCGATACAGGCTCTTATAAGGTCAGAATAGTAAGTACTAGGTAGATAAAGCGGGTTAGGCTTATGGTTGTTTTCTTTATTTGCAAATGTGTATTTGGCTGGGAGGAGTTCAAATGTGTATTTGGTTGGAAGGAGTTCAAATGTGTATTTGGCTGAAAGGAGTTCAAATTGGTATTTTGCTGAAAAGATTTTAATTTGTACTTGTATACTTAGGCTGGGAGGGTATTCCCAGTGTCTATAGCTGAAAGACCATGTACCTATTCCATTTTTTAAATTTACAAAGATAATTTTCACTGTTTTTTCTCTCTTTAATTAAAAGCTTTTCTTGTTTAAGAACCTGATTGATTTATTATTCTGGTGAGACCCCAGGGGACTGGGTCTGGATTCACCAGGGAATTGGTGGGGAGAAAGGAGGGAAGGGGGAGAGAGAGGTTATTTTCTCTCTGTGTTAAGATTACTTTCTCTCTCAGGGAGAGTCTGGGAGGGGGAGGGAAAAGGAGGGCGAAAGTTGAATTTTCCTCTCTGTTTTAAGATTCAAGGAGTTTGAATCACAGTGATCTTCCAGGGTAACCCAGGTAGGGGAAGTCTGGGAGAGGCAATGGTGATGGAAAGGGTTTACTTTCCTTGTGTTAAGATCCAGAGGGTCTGGGTCTTGGGGGTCCCCGGGCAAGGTTTTGGGGGACCAGAGTGTACCACACTGGAATTCCTGGTTGGTGGCAGCGCTACAGGTTCTAAGCTGGTAATGAGCTTAAGGAATTCATGCTGCTACCCCATCTTTTGGACGCTAAGGTTCAGAGTGGGGAATTGTACCATGACACACCAGGAAAAGACTATAAAAGGCTGATGCGTCATCTCCATCTTGTCTTCAAACCTGCTTCATACTGCTGGAGCTACAAGGAAGCTCTACATAAAGGACTGAATGACCTATCCCAGCGGGGGATGTTCCAGAAACTTAATTCAAACCTGCAGGTTATTCTATCACTTCTTCAAGTCTGAACTAAGACTTTGCCATTACTGCATGTAATTGATTCCATTTAACCAATTCTAGCTCTCATCTATATTTTCCTTTTATGAATAAACCTTTAGATTTTAGATTCTAAAGGACTGGCAACAGCGTGATTTGTGGGTAAGATCTGATTTGTATATTGACCTGGGTCTGAGGCTTGGTCCTTTGGGATCAGAAGAACCTTTTTTCTTTTACTGGGGTATTGGTTTTCATAACCATTTGTCCCCGTAACAAGTGGCACTGGTGGTGATACTGGGAAACTGGAGTGTCTAAGGGAATTGCTTGTGTAACTTGTGGTTAGCCAGTGGGGTGAAACCAAAGTCCTCTTAGTCTGGCTGGTTTGGTTTGCCTTAGAGGTGGAAAAAACCCAGCCTTGGGCTATGACTGCCCTATTTTAAGCAATTTGTCCTGAATTGGCACTTTCCGTTGGGTTCCGCCAGAACCAGCATTGTAAACAGCTTGTAAACAATGCTGATTCTGACAGGACCTAACGGAGAGTGCCAATTCAGGACAAATTGCTTAAAACAGGGCAGTCACAGCCCAAGGCTGGGGTTTTTTCCACCTCTAAGGCAAACCAAACCAGCCAGACCAATAGGACTTTGGTTTTACCCCACTACACTGAGCTACTTTCAGCAAATTATAGTTACCCTTTTCAGTTTCACTTTTACAAGCTGTACCAGCCAATCCATCACCCATCAAAAATCCCAGTTCGAGTCAATAACGTGACAACTTGGCAGAATTAGATTTTTCTAATTAAAATCTAAATGAATAATATCTACATTTTTAAGCTTTTTTTTTCTATTTTGAGCTATTAATTTTTTTGTGGTTGTGCAAAATTATGTGTTTTAAGCATTTTTTATTTTTTATTTATAGAAATTTTCACAGTTGTGGGAAATTATGGAGGGGGTCAGACAATAATTATTCAATGACAGTAGACAAAGAAATTCAAAAAGTTAACGCTTTATAACCATTAACATCTGAAGTAAATACTCAGCAGCAACCACAACCCACACAACAAAAACACTAACCCAGGAACCTATCTTTGCAACAAAGCCCGTTGCCAATTCTGTCCACATATCTGTTCAGGGGACACCATCATAGGACCTAATCACATCAGCCACACTATCAGAGGGTCGTTCACCTGCACATCTACCAATGTGATATATGTCATCATGTGCCAGCAAAGTCCCTCTGCCACGTACACTGGCCAAACCGGACAGTCGCTACATAAAAGAATAAATGGACACAAATCAGACGTCAAGAATTATAACATTCAAAAACCAGTCGGAGAGCACTTCAATCTCCCTGGTCACTCGATTACAGACCTAAAAGTCACAATATTACAACAAAAAACTTCAAAAACAGACTCCAATGAGAAAATGCTGAATTGGAATTAATTTGCAAAATGGACACCATTAAATTAGGCTTGAATAAAGATTGGGAGTGGATAGGTCATTACATAAAGTAAAACTATTTCCCCCTGTTTATTTCTCTCCCTCACTCCCCACTGTTCCTCACATCTTCTTGTCAACGGCTGCATATAGACCATTTTGATTACCACTACAAAAGGTTTTTTTCTCTCCCGCTGGTAATAGCTCACCTTAACTGATCACTCTCGTTAGTGTGTGTATGGTAACACCCATTGTTTCATGTTCTCTGTGTATATATATTCATCTTCCTACTGTATTTTGTTAGTCTCTAAGGTGCCACAAGTACTCCTGTCC
Source organism: Gopherus evgoodei (assembly GCF_007399415.2). NCBI lineage: Eukaryota > Metazoa > Chordata > Testudines > Testudinidae > Gopherus > Gopherus evgoodei. The sequence goes on from NC_044325.1 coordinate 57,387,708, forward strand.
TTTTTGTGGATACAGACTAACATGGCTGCTACTCTAAAAAGATACTGTTACATATTATTAAACAATCAGTTTGTAAACACCCACAGTATAATAGGGTTATAACTAATAGCAAACATGGATTTGTGGTGAACAAATCTTGCCAAACCAACTTAAGATCCTTCTTTGATAGTGTTATGGGCCGAATGGATTTGGGGGGGAAGCTGTATCTTGATTTTAGTATGGCTTTGACACAGACCACATCACATTCTCATAAACAAACTAAAGATGAAATTACTATAAGGTGGGTGGCAAAACTAGTTCAGAGATTATATTCAAAAAGTAGTTATTAATGGTTCATTGTCAAACTGGGAGGACATATCTAGTGGGATTTCACAGGGGTATATGCTTGGTCTGGTATTATTCAGAATTTTCATTACTCACTTAGATCAGTGGTGGGCAACCTTCAGCCAGTCAGGGTAATCTGCTGGTGGGCTGCCAGTTTGTTTACATTTGCACGGCCACCTGCAGCTCTCACTAGCCACGGTTCACCGTTCCCGGACAATGGGAGCTGTGAGAAGCAGCACGGGGTGCAGTGGCTGGCCGCCACTTTCTGCAGCTCCCATTGGCTGGGAACGGCGAACCACAGCCACTGGGAGCTGCGGGCTGGCATGCAAATGTAAATTAACTGTCTGGTGGCCCACCAGCAGATTACCCTGACGGGCTGCATGCAGACCGCGAGCTGCAGGTTGCCCACCACTGACTTAGATAATGGAGTGGAGAGTACACTTATAAAATTTGTGGATGACACCAAGAGCAGAGGGATTGCTAACACTTTGCAGGACTGGATCAGAATTCAAAACAACTGACAAATTTGAGAAGTGTTCTGAAATTAGCAAAATGAAATTCAATAGACAAATGCAAAGTACTTAGGAAGGAAAACTCAAATGCACAACTACAAATTTGTGAACTGGCTAAGTCATATGTCTGCTGAAAAAGGATCTTGGGGTAACAGTGGATCACACATTTAATGAGTTAACAATATGATACAGTGGCAAAAAAGGCTAATATTCTGGGTTATACATTAGCAGGAGTGTCATATGGAAGACATGGGAGGTAACTGTACTGCTCTCTTCTGCACTGGTAAGGCAATTCTGGGAGCCACACTTTAAGAAAGATGTGGACAAATTGGAGAGTGTCCAGAGGAGAACAACAAAAATGATAAAAGGATAGAAAACCTGAACTGTGAGGAAAGGTTAAAAAAAAACACAACAACTGGACATCTTTAGTTTTGAGACGGCTGAGGGGGAAGCTGGTAATAATAGTCTTCAAATATGTTAAGGGCTGTTATAAAGCTCTCCATATCCACCAAAGGTAGGACAAGAAGTAATGGGCTTAATCTGCAGCACAGGAAGGTTAGCTATTAGGAAGAACTTGCTAACTAAAAGGATACTTAAGTACTGCAATAGGCTTCCAAGGGAGGTTGTGGAATCTCCATAATAGAAGGTTTTTAAGAAGTCGGACAAACACCTATCAGGGATGGTCTAGGTATACTTGGTACTGCCTCAGGGCAGAGGGGTTGCACAAGGTGACCTCTAGAGGTCCCTTCCAGCCCTACATTTCTATGTTCTATGATAGTAAAAATCACATTGTCAGAGAACATAAGGGTAGATATAGAACCGAGACTCCTTTGAGATTTTTTTTAATTGATGACGTACTTTTAAATACACACTTTCTCAACAATTTTGCTCCCACTGTGGTACAGAAGGGAAATAGGAGTTATACAAATTGAACTGGTGAAAAATTACACCCACAAAAAAAAAACAGCTATTTCACTTAGCTCACGGAATCACTGAACAGTTCTGAAACAATGACATCTGTTGTTTCTAATGCAATTTCCTAGTATACAATTAGCACGTGACCCATCTCCTGCCTGGATGCTTCAAACGGCAAGAGAGTGTTAATATTAGAACATGCACACACAAATATTTAATTCTCATCTATATTTAATTAGACTGAGAATCTTTAGAGCACGTTTTAGCATTACATTTTAAATAGTGGAGTTACAAACCTAAGAAAACTGTTCACTACAGAGATCCTATCAACCTGCAACTGCAATATGCTGACATACCATAAATGCAGTTAAACTGAAACCCAAAGTGAACAATTAGAACTCACTTACTAATGGATTAAACAGTGAATGTTTTATTTTTAAACATATTTTCACATATAAACTATTATATGGAATACAAATAATGTAGTTTGGCATCGCAGAGCTTTTTAAACAGATACTGGAATAGTTAGTATAAAATGAGTTTCAAGATATTCTTTAGTAAACAATTTTATTCAATGTTATTTTCAAATTTAGTTTTATTTTATGCAAAAGAAATACATTGTGCTAAATGAAATATAAATACTCTGTTTAAATGTGTATATAGCAGGGTAGATAATTGTTTTTTTTAAATAACAATCAGATATAGATATAGATATAGTATAGATATAGATATAGATAATAGATAAAAAACCTGTTTCAAATAAAATCTGACATCAATAAAAAAACATGTTAAGGCCTAATCTTATTATAATTTAGTTGTAAATGTGAATCATGTTTTGTTAAGAGAAGTTAATGAATCCAAAACATTTGGATTGCTTTGCTTAAATTGTATATGCTGTTTGTGTGTTTGTTTAAATTCCAGTTACCGGCCTAATGCAGCTCGACACAAATCATGAGCAAAAAGTTAATTATCTAGTAAGTAAGCAATATACCATTCACCACTTTCTAACATACTAAAATGTACAAGTAATAAGAATCCAAAAATATTAAACTATAAATGTATAGTTATAGTGTACCCTCCAAGGTAGCAAAAAGATGTACCAAATCTAGTGTTAAGGCTCTATATAATTGTAAATCAACATGTTTTAATGGTTATATCAACCAATGAAAATGCACCGTTCTTTAGAAAATAACCGATATGCAAAAGTTTATTTAAATTGATGATCTATATTGAGGCTTTCCACTTGGTGACTTAAATTGCCTTGATTTAAATCAATTCACCTTGATATATACCTACCACAAAAAGTAGAAGACCAAAAAACAAATCAATACTGAACTATTAGTTACTGAAAAGGTTAATTAGGATCTCTCTATACAATGACAAAATTATTATTGTTTCTTTGCACAAATCTGCTGAGGGCACAAGAGGCCTTCCATATCAACATCAAAAGCTACAAAGTCTTTGTCAGACAGACAACAGTCTGCAGCGAAACAAAAATGCATTTTGTGAAGAGATTTGGTTTCACAAAAATGTCTCCTTCACCTTTGAGATTTTCTACTTTAAATGCTCAAATAATTACAGAATAAACTCGCCTGCAGACACGTCTTTCAGGAAATCTTATTTATAAAGTGACCTCAACAAGGACTGATTGCTTAACTTTATAACCAAATTTAGCATGAGCAGGCAACTTGAGAATGAATGAAAGAAAATTATAGTGTAGTGACAAGATGCCAGTAAAGATATACAAAATGGTGACATACCTATATGTATTTCTGTTCTCATACTAGGCACTGGAATTAAAAGTGTATTTGTTTGTCATTTTAAGAACAACCTACAACAGTTAAATATGGCATCCATGAAAAACACATATCAGCTTTTAAAACCTGTTTGGCACATTATATCAAAAAGTAATCAACTACTGTAATTTGAAAAGTTTCCCTAGGCTTTTAAAATTCAGAATCTACAATTAAGTAAGGCAGAATCTTTAGCCAAAAAAAAAAAAAAAAAAAAAAAGGCCTTGTGTACTGAAACTAGAGATAGACCTATCCTACTGACCTGTTGTTATATATCTATTTGTGTTTAAGGTAAATTTGAGTCCAAATGTCTTCTAACATGGAAATACACTTCCTAAATTGAAAGTGGGGAGGAGGAAGGTACTTTTTTTTTTTCATTTTTCTTTTAAAAGAGAAGATTCAGAGTTGTGACTGAGGCTTAGAGTGAACCAATTCCTCTAAAGTCAACAGCAAAATCCCCTTTGATTTCAACTGAGCCAGTATTTCACTATTGGAGTTTAATACTCCTCATACCACCATCACCACCTTAAATGGCCATTTTTTTAAAAAAAGAATGGCATCTTGATTATATAAATGAGTTACAATGGCCAAAGAGTAGTCTTTCTAGATAAAGCCTTGTCTACGTGAGAAAAAACATTTTCAGTGTATTTTTATTTTCACCACACCAAACTGGTTAGCTACTTGCCAATAACAACTAGGGATGACAAATTTAGACCAAGCTTGACATAAGTAACTTGACATATGTAACTTGCCTCATTTCTTAGTGAACCTGACTAGGAAAGTGAAGTAGTCATAACAAGCAGTATTCTGGAGTCAGGATGACTAAGACCAGCAGGAACATCTTAAACAAGCCTAAATATAAGATAGAGGTCAGATTATGCATGAACAGCACATGGACAGAGCATGCCGTACAGGGATTGGTTCCTGATAATTAACTAACCCATTTATGAAGTGTATGATGCAATCTATAGATAAGAACAAGAGTTGGTAGAAATATATATAAGAAATAAATGAAAGTTTGTTGTATAACTCTGGATTTGTAATGTATTTATTCTGCATCCACCCCTGATGATTGAGTCTGATCAACTCAATGAAGTTTTGCTATGTGCCAGATAAAGGAACCCAAGTGATAAGACTGGGGTTAAACTGAGTTTTTAGGGAACCGAGTGGTAGAAGTTTTGCGGAAACCCCAACATAGTGCTGTGACGCAGACTCTATTAATCTGTAGCAGATAATGAATAGTTTATTATACATGTAGTTTTACTGTCAAGGATCACAACCCAGCAATTAAGCAATGGCACTGGAAAGGTTTAAATTTAAAGAGGCTTTCAAGGTACTGGAGGAATGGAGTAGATCTAACTGAGGTCCTTAAGGACTCCCCAGGGAAGTATTAGTGGCAGCCTGAGACTGGATAGAAAAGGAATTCCAACGAGTAGTGCTAAATAAAATTGTACATAAGGAAAAGTTTTGTTGCAAAGACCCCTTGCATTTAAGTCTGATAAACTCAGGGTAGCTTTGCTGTATGCCAAATAAAGGAATTTAAGTAACAAGACTGAACACAAGTATCAGAGAGGGAGCCATGTTAGTTTGGATCTGTAAAAGCAGCAAAAAGTCCTGTGGCACCATATAGACTAACAGACGTATTGGAGCATGAGCTTTCGTAGGTGAATACCCACTTCATCGGACGCATGTCTGAACACAGAGTTTTGGGGGAACCAAGTGGAAGAGGACATAGTGAAATCGCAACAAGAAGCTTCCAGATGGTGATGGCACACTCATTTTCATATTGAAGGTTGAGCTCTCCATAAATTTCCAGTGTAAAATATCACTATTATGCAGTGTGATATCTCAACAGCAGTAAATGCTAAAAACGTGGTTCTGTACTGTTGGGACAAAATATAGGAATATACGGACACACATTTTTCTAAATGGATTATAATTACATAGATGCAAATGACAGGTTTAGGCACCCAGATATATTGGAGCCAGATAATTAAAAATATAAATGCAAACACTTGCACTTGCAATTAAATACGGGTGAAAAAACTGTGTTCATAACAATGGCAGTGTGGTTAAGACAACTATAGAAATTTGCCCCTAAAATCCTGCTTTCGATATACATGGATGTCATTGTAAAGAAACTAAAGGTGATCAACTTCCCCCACCAATTGACTTTTTTAATGTTTCTCCATGTTACATGTAGCATGCATAACTATCTCAAATTCTGCTAACTCCACTGATTTCAGTGGGACTACTCATGGATTAAGCTATAACTTAATATGAGTTGCCAAATCAAGCTTAGATTGTAAACTGCTCAGGGTAAGGACTGTTGCCAACTTACTGTCCTTGTAAAGCACCAGCCAGCCCAGAGCAAAAATATTAAAAATTAACAGACTATTATCCAATTCAGTAGCAACCACATAAACCTTGAGTTAATATGTGTGAAACTGCATAAGGAGTCTGTGGCAGGGCCATGTATATAACTACAGCTGGTTAGGATATAGGTGGGAAAGGCAGTCTGTGGAAAATTTCAACTTTTTGACAAAAAGTCAAAAGTATTCCATGGAAAGCAGATACTTCTTGGGAAAAAAATTCATTTAGTCAAAAACCCATTTTCCATCCAAAAACAGTTTTGAAGGACAATTTTCAGTTGGTCCTGATGAACTCAACTCCGTTTCCAATTCAGTGCCATAAACACAAGAGAACATTCTTCTTTTCTTGCAACTGTGCCTCATTCACTGTCCACCGTATGCAATGAATGAAGTATAGATCCTGCAAAAAAGTGATATCTTATGTAATTAGAGACTGTTGGTAAAATTTTCAGAAGCACCCAAGTGACTTAGGACCCTAAGTCCCATTGACTTTCCTAAATTCCGAAATCACTTTTGAAAATGGGAGATAATTAATCCCTTAGGCACTAGTAAAAAGTCCACCCTCCATCGCAGGATATAGAAACACATGGGACTGGATCAAGTTGCGCAGACAAGCTTACTTCTGAGCATTCCCTAATTTTGGAGTGCTTAATTGCCATATTATGTCCAATCTAATGGTCACTTTCCCCCACAGGAGTCGTCAAGCATAACTGCTTACCAGAATTCTCCCTCCCAATGAATCTCAGTATTTGGATTACTTTCAACACCATAGTCACCCTTATGGAGTACAGTGTATTTTACTGCTGCATGACAGATGCAGACTAAAAATTCTAGATTGCCCATATCAGGGCAGTAGCACTTCAGAGATGATCAGTCTGTGGGAAAATGAGAAAGGCAGCACAGGCCACACAGAAACAATTTCCTCTGCAGCCAAATCATCTCTGAGGCAAAATCTGATGTTGCAGCCATGGTACCAACATGCACATGATGAGTCAAGGTAAGGGTACCTTACAGGGGAAAGGAAAATGACTGCTAAAATGAAGTGGGGGTGAAAGCTGAAAGAGCTGGGCCAACCATAATCTTAAAGTCCTTGCCATAGTCTACACTCAGGGTTTTATCATGGAGAATGGAAGACCACACAGCTGGAATAAAGCAGGATTAACAGGAATATGGGGTCTTTAAACTTTCCTTTGCTCATGCTGTGATCCTTGCCTATTTGTATTAGTTTATTATTTGGCTGATTAAACTCTTAAGCAGCTTTGCTTACATTTCAGAACAGGTCCTTCAATGCTAAAGAGAACATTTTATATTTAATCAGTTTTCCCTTCTTGCTTTCCTTTCATTCTTGATATATTTTTACATAAAAATAAATTACAAACTAAGATAGACAAGAGGACATCACTAGCTGATCTTGCCTCTTTAAAAAGGGCTGTATTTATGGGGAGGAAAGTGTTTAAAAATATATATGTGAAATGAAAGAGTACACTTATTTGAAAAGAGTACACTTGATGTGTATGATTATGAAAGAAATGTACTTTGCATTCATAAAACAGAACATGCAAGGTTCAAGCAAGCACAAATTTGGAGATGAAAATCTAAAATGCACAAAGAGCAGTGACTTTTTATGTTCCGAAAACGACTTATGTCATAGCAGACAAAATTCATGGAGGTCTTTATTTATTGCAGTATTTCAGGATACATTCTTGCAAATGCTGAAACATGCAAGTAACTTATTCATATTCTCTGGTAAGTAAACATCATTTCACTTAAGTTTCTGGCATGCATATTTGCAAAAATCAGGCTGTTATTTGCCATTTCATTGTCCTCCTGCAAAATACACAAAAGAAAGACTCATGGAAGAGAACATACCTTAGACAAAAGTAGGCTGCCCTGTATATTTACAAAATAAATCCTTCAACTCCTCCCCCATATTTCTTTCAAAAATGTAGCTTTCAGAAAGAAAAAGAAATTACAAAGGGTGTCTTTTGCTAAAGCTAAACCGCTATGCATCATAATATAAAACATTTTAAAGTATAATAGTTCCCTATTATGCATTTGCAATTAATCATATAGGACTTTTTTGTGGAATCAGCCAAGTCTCAGTTTCACTTAGGAGAACTACAAGTAAGTGAGCTAACTTACATATACTTAACTTCTTGTCCTAGCAACATAGAAAGAAAGGCTAGAGGCAATGGATGTGCTTTAATTAGGTTGCAACTTTATTTACTTAATATATCTGGGAATACTCAGTGACACATTGTTCAGTTCAGGTTCCTTCTGTCATGCTGTCTAGAGTGGCTCACAAGCAAGGACACCAACCTCAGGGCAGACCGTTAAGAAGCAGGGCACAAACCCCAAACTGGTTCTGAGTTCTATAATTAGATTTCACCAACCAAGTAACAGGTGTAAATTCCTCAGGCATTATACAGCCTTAAAATGGAGTCACAGACGGTCCCTTTGGGCAATCTGCTCTATCTTGGCAAATCCTCATGAAAAACTAAATTTAAACCTGAGTATCCTCTGAGAGCAAATTGGAAATTTCATAATTGAATAAAAACACTGCAAATTTTGAATTGAGCCTTTTACAACCAAACAGGCAATTCTGATCTGCACCGCTGATTAGTTATAAAACTCATCCAATGAGGAAATAAAAACAATACCAAGTGACTTTTATAACTATCCGACACAATGCTGAGTTCAAATATTTCCATTTGTTTGCAAATAGTCACAGAGAATTATTCACTGAAGAAACTGACTAATAATTTTGAATGAGGAATAAATTCAGGAATTTCATAATTTATTCATGGGCATTTCACAAAAACAGCCACACAAAATTCATCTCCATGCATTACTCACACAGTTTTCTCCCTGCTGGAAATATATATATTTCTAATAATATCAAAACCTGTCAATGGTTCAACTGCTGGTGTGCTAAGAACATAGCCTACCATGTTGACTAATACTGTCTCATTGTTTCCTTATACTCCCTCAGGGCAGTATATCCATCTGTTCTCTCGTCTTATTCTTAGACTGAAAGCTCTTTGGGACAGTGACCTTATTTTTGTTCTGTGTTTGTGCAGCACCTAGAACAGTGGAGCTGTAGCCCCAGGCTGGGGCTCCTAGGTACTACAATAACAATAAATAATATTCCTCCCATCAAACTTCTGAATTCTGATCTGTGATGTTAAATCTGCTCTATAGAAAGTTACTGCAGCCTCATGAGTACAAAATTGTAAATGTATTAGGCATAGAATTATAAGGAGAAGGAAGACTGTAAGGCGATAAGCATTGGTTGAGCTCATTCAGGAACTGAAGATGTGCATCTTCTGATCCTTTAAGCAGACACTTGTATCCCACTATGACAAACAACATTCATTGGATCAGACAGCTACACAATTTTTCCCCCTAAAACAATGCCCTTCATGTTTGTGGATTACCTGAACCAAAAATATACACATGTAGATTATAAATATCACTTTTTTTTCTTTGTCATACAAAGGCAGATCATAAAAGGATATAGTTCTTTGAAGAATTGCACTCTCTTTACTATTTAACTACATTTGAAAACCCTAGGCCTGGACAATTTTTTTCCTGTCTTTGTGCAGCATCTAGCACAGTGGGGCTGTATGTAAAGACAAACATAAATAATAAATAATAATAAATAAATAATTTCATTGATTTTAGTGGGGTGACTCTTCATCTCTATTGTGCAAGATGAAAATCAAGCCCAAAGGACTTACAGTATACTAACAAGCAACAAAGAGTCCTGTGGCACCTTAAAGACTAACAGATGTATTGGAGCATAAGCTTTTGTGAGTGAATATCCACTACATCAGACGCATGTGAAAGCTTATGCTCCAATACATTTGTTAGTCTATAAGGTGCCACAGGACTCTTTGCTGCTTTTTACAGATCCAGACTAACACAGCTACCCCTCTGATAGTATACTAACAGTTCCATTACTGTCACAGGAAAACTGATAGATTCGGTATGCATGCAGTTATTTTTCATCACTTTTCTATGAAACAATGTACTCATTCTTCATATCTGCACATTCAATTTTATCAATTTAAAAACTTGCTATGCAATAGCTGCACTTTCTTGGATAATAACAAACAACTGTAATCATTAGGAAATGCCAGTGTTATAGTTAAATATAATCAAATACAGTTCTTGAAAAATCCACTTCTCTATTCTCCATTTCTTGGTGAATTGGAGCTTGAGTCCTACATCATGCACCTGTAATGGTGTGTTCCTGAATCTGTAGACATATCTCCAATGTCTCTGCTCCTCCTCACAGCTTTCCCAAATAGCTGCAGAGTAAAGTGAAGACTCCAACTGGCTTTAGTTATTAGGTAAACATGAGCATTAATAATGAAACTAACAAAAATCACGTGTCTTCTTTGGGTGGAAGCAACCTCTTTCTCCCCTCCAGCAACCAGAGCAAAGAATGAGGTTCAAAAGTGTCGCATATCTGAGCAAAGCAGAGGCTGACCAAAACACAGAGGCCCCAATCTGGGGCCAAAAATAGCACTTTGGTAACCCAGCATCTTCCCCTCTCCCTGTGGCAGGTACTGGGGTTGGGTTTTTCATCAGGCCTTTCCCTGTAGATATCACTGTACTATTCCTTGATTCTCCTCTCCTTTCAGGTATTTCTAATAAAATCATTTGGAATGCACATTGTGTCTTCAAATTCTGATGAAGAACTAGAATGATGTTAATTCTGAAAGCAATAATCAGTCTTGGTTTCGCTTTGATCAATATTTACCTCAAGTCAAAAATCTTGATGCTCACCTCAACAGAAATCATTAGCATCTTAACTGATACTACGGTAAGTCATTACAATAAGTAACAGGAAACAATATGAACAATCAAACTATTATTGTATATACTTTCCAAAAGTCATCATGTTTCACACAGTATCATATGTAGTTATCTCTCACCTTATAGAAACTATATAAAATGTTAGATTCTGCAACGCTGTTTTCTAATGCACCTAATACTTATGCACCTCATATGTATACCTCATCCTAATATTTCAGTTCAGGGAAACTAACCTAAAATTAATTGAAATCAATGGGACTTCAGTTGGGTTAGGATTAGTCCCAATTATACTTTAATTCTAGATTCCCCCTACTAAAGCCAATTGCTAACCCAATAACTCATGCTATATTCACTTTTCACTTTCATTTGCACAGTAAACATTTTGTCAACTGAGATTTATTTTATTGGCTTACTTACTAGAAGGACCACTCAGATGAAGCATCACTTTGTCACAGAGGTCTGACTATTACCCAATTGCAAAGAGGCTAAATAAGACATCAGGAAGTTATGCGACTTGAGTAAAGTCACAGTGGACCTGTGACCCATTTTGCATTGCAAGATCTTTGGTACTTTGTCCTCTCTTACTATTTTACCACACTTTCTCACGATATATTTTGGTCATACAGGTAGAGAGCTATATATAAATAGTCTCAACACGTCTGATTAATGGTGATAAGTATATTCACTTCTACAGCTTCCTTAAAGTGTATACTGTGGAGCCATTTTCAGAGTTTATGGCTGCAGAATGGCTGAAAACCAAGATACTTTCACTTTTGGTTATGTAACTGGCATAGCTATAGGTTTTTATTTAGATAACAGTGTTGCTTTAAAATTGAATCTTTTTCTTTAAAATCTAATTCTGCCTGTTCCATGGTGTTTTAAACAAAGTTTGGGTGGGTTGTGGGAGAGGAGGAAGAGGACTGTGAACCTCTAACTTCTTTAAGTCTTAAAATGTTATATTTTGTAAAAATGTATATGCTCTCTAAATCTAGCGTACAAAAGGGTTTTTTTGGTTTTGTTTTAATTTTATTACAATGTATGACATTCTATTCTGTTGGATTTAAGATGTTAAGGATTTAAGAGTCTCCTCAGATGTGTAGACAGAATCTTTTTTCTTGAAAATATGTAAGGAGATCCTAGGTAAATATGACAAATAGCCTGCATATCAGAAAAGAGGATCAGGCAATCAGCTCTTTCATTTCTTTTTAATCCCCAGCTTTGAATGGCCTCTGAAATATCACACACTAAATCTTATGCAAAATCTCTAACAAACATTACATATTCCAACTTATTCCACTGACAAAGTATTCTAGTTTAACCCTCTCAAAAAGAACACCCACCTCTGCATTGGCAAAGTCAACTCTTCTTCTGATCAAAAGGGGCCCATACCCTCAAGTACAAATACCTGTCCCCAGCCTCTCTCAATTCACTGGGTTTTAGAACCCATGTCCCTTGTCTGGCGAGTGCTACTTAGTTGATGGCGAGTCCTCTGTCATAAAACAGTTTTACTGTCCTTGATTCACATAATCAGGGTAACAACACTTTATTCTTCCTGCCCCAATAACAGAGAAACTGGGGATCCCACAGCCCAAAGTGACCATTTGAGCCACTGTGGGCTCATGCTAGGTGGGGTGGGTGTGCCTATGAAAACAAGATCAGCCCCTAAAGTTCTTTTCCACAGCTTGCCACAATTCCCACCAGATGTCAGGCTAGAGATCATCCTGACTCTTCTTACATCAGCACTGGGAGGGTGGGCAGCAAGACCAGAGTGTCCCCAGCCCCAGTGCACCAGGCAGGCAGCACAATCCGAGTGCCCCCAGCCCCAGAGCACCAGGTGGATGGCATGGGTGGTGTGCCCCCAGTGCTGGGTGGGCGGCATAGTCAGAGGACCTGGGGGTGGAGCATGTGAGGGGCCACGTTGGGCTGTTTAGGGGGGCACAGCCTTCCCCTGCCTATGCCACCCATGTCCATGGTTTCCACTGAAGGTAGGACAAGTAGTAATGGGCTTAATCTGTAGAAAGGGAGATTCAGGTTAGCGATTAGGAAAATGTTTACTAACTGTGAGGGGAGTTAAGCTCTGCAATAGGCTTCTAAAAGGAGGTTGTGGAATCCACATCAGAATTGTTTTTTAAAAGCAGGTTGGACAAAAACCTGTCAGGGATGGCTTAGGTTTACTTGAAACAGCCAGTGTGCAGGGTGCTGGACTTCATGACTTCTCAAAGTCCCTTTCAGTCCTACACTTCTATGAAGCTGTGATTCCAAGGCACCATTAATAAAAAAAAGAATTTGCAGATCTGTTACCACATCTGATACACTAGGTGAAAGATTACTTCACTCTATCAAGGTGCAAAGTCAAGCTGCTTAAAAGCTACTTATTACATCCATTAACATTAATTTATTGAAAATATAACCAATTAAAATTTACACTCAACGTTTACATGATTACGTCTATATGTATTACACAAAGAAGTCTAGTCTGTGGAATTCAACCCCACAGGAATTAAGGACTAATTCAAACCTTGTCAATTTCCAGTACAAGGTGCACTTTTTGGACTTTGTATTTCAAACAAAAAAAAAGCATGTCATGCACAACAAAAAATTCACACTATATTTTTCATCCAGGGAAAATAAATGAATCACCATATATGACAGATTCCAGTCACATCACTTAATATATCTCTGGAAGATGCTCGGTGATGGGCAGAAAAACTAAGCAAACAAAATGTTAAACAAAGAACTGACATAACAGAGCTGAGGAATATGATGAGAGTCATTAAACAACGTTTACTCTACCACAGTAAAACTTGTCTAATGAAGAAAGACAAGTAGTGGCTTCCTCATTCAGGTTACAACTTCGGCACATGACTATGAGGGGATTTGTCCTTACAAACTAGCCAAGAAAATATTGGCTGGAATTATTTATCTAGTTTTTCACAGGAACCTAATAAATATATTTGCCAGTTTCACTTGAAAACCTAAATTAGTTATTGGTAGGGTACGTATGTGATTGCACAATAAGTTTTATATACAGCAGTCAAAAGTTCAGTGATCAAAATAACTGAGTTAATTCCAGAGGAGTCAATGTTTAATACAATACAAAGAAAAATTACTCTTAAATCAATCACTGGAACACAAAAACTTCATTAATACTCTCCTCTAGACTAAACAAAAGCAGAAATTTTCAGCCTTTACATTTTTACTGTTTTTCTAGCCTCAAACAGGAAAGGCATTTTAGATATATAGAGCTCATTAAAGAGGCCCTCTAAACTAGTGCAATAACAGTAAAAACATTTTGCCATATATGCAAGTACCAGCCAGAGATTTAATGGCTATTTCTATTACACAGTTGTCAGTATTTTTAAACTTGATACTTTTAAAGAAAACAGTTGACATCACAAAGTTAATTTTTAAAACTGCGATTTGTCAAATCTTTGGCAAGAGTCACACACACAAAAAGTAAAACATCCATTTGTTAAAGAAAAGTTCTCAAGTGTAATTCAAAATTTCCACCCCTTGGTACCCATACAGCAATAAACTAATTGAGCAACACAGGTCATTTCTGCTTGGGGGAAAATCCTGCCCCTACCGGGCAAGCATACAGACTATGGCCACAGCAGAAATGGTGCACAGAGTTTAGGATGCTGTAAGGAATCCAGATCTCCCATGCACTGAAAACATAGCTCTACAAGGTACTCCTTTCATTCCATTGTGAGGAGGAGAGGAGGGCAGAAGAGAAGCTGACCAGGATCAACTTGGCATAATAGCAACGCAGATATGTCAAAAAGAATTTTAATTTAAGACATTTGAAAAGATTGCTATGGAAGATAACAAAGAGAGGCAGTGCCAGAATTTAAGAGCATTACCTAAATTTAGCCTTTAGTTTAGAAACAAAAAACAAAACAAAAAGTAAAATATCTAGTTTCTGTTTCATGTTTAACAATGACTCAACTTTTATTTACTGCAACAAAATAAATGCAAGTGACAACAGTAACTGACAATGTCAGAAAAACAAAAAGATTTCATTGATAACAGATGGAAATGATATTTTCTATATCAATGGTCAAACTTCCCCCCTCTTTCTATTGAGAAAAGTTCCCTCACATATTCTTAGGGTGCAAGAGTCACGAAGATATTTTGCCACCATAGCGATATAAAATGCAACACACTTAGTTATGTGTAAACTGATTTTTAAATATTTTATATATAATTCATAATTACATATACTTTTAAAATATTCACTAAAGAATAAATTAAGACCATATCAGGGACTAATCCTAATAGTTTAAACAATATAATTTACATAATATAAGCAAAAAAGTTCAATCCTGCAAATACTTATGCACATCAGTAATTTTACTCAGGTAAGCAGCTTCAGCTGAGTTCAGTACTACTACCTGAGGCCCTGGTATAGTTATTTACAATGTACGGCCAGACTGCTGAGTCCACACATATCCTCACTGAAGTACACAGGTGGTCTGCTGTTCCTGCAGCATTCCACCTGGATGTTGTAAATTACAGGATTGGGGCCTAAAATGTAAAGTTTTCATTTGTTCAAGTTTTTACAGGATTGGGCCTTCTATTAGGGGGCCAAAATTTTCCCCACAGTTACAGTATCTTCAGCCGCTAACTGTGGGCAGAATTTGGCCCTAAGTAAAATGGTTCAGTCTCAACTTATCATTAACAAAGTTCAGAATGCTAAAAAAGCAATGTAGTCAAAACTACCTTCCATGCTGCTATATAAAAGGAATGAATAATAGCAAAACTCTGTTCATGATGTTGAGACTATATCTCATAATCTTTTATTTACATTCTGTGCCAGAAATCAGTTTTTAAAAGTTCTTGTTATTTACAATTTTATTTAACTTTTCACTGTACTTTTTAATGTTTTACTAGTATAAAAAGATGTTGATATAAATTTAAAATAAAAAAGATTTTGATTTTATAAATCTGATTGTAATATTCCTAATCAGATTCATAATTAAAATTCATCTCATTGGATAACTGATAAATATTACTCTAATCTGTGTTAATTTTTTAATTTCCAAACGTACTACTGGATATAAAAAAGTATCTGCAAAAAAAGAGAACAAAACTATGGTAAGGAATAAAGTAACTACTTAATTAAAGACACATTAATTTTTTTTATCTAGGGAATTTTTTGTTGCAATAAAATGCAATTAAAGGTTTTAAATAATTCTAATCCTGAAAAGAATGTTAAGGGATAGTTTATTCATAAATCTTTTTATGATTTAATTAATCTATTAACCTTTACAAACAGATACACTTTCCTAGTAAAGGAACGCTCTCAATATGGTTTATAATTGTAGGTTCTGGCTTCATTAAAAAGTCTTAGTTTCAACAAAACCACTCATTTATGCAAAGAGCAATGTATACTAGATCACCAGGGGAAAAAAATCACTATTGTTTGTCAAACATTTTTTTAAAAAAAACTTTTTTTTGTATGTCAAAGGTTTTTAAAACCTTTTCTTGTATTTTCAATCCTAAGAAAGGGCCAACTGTGAAAGCCTGAATGTGTAGGATGATTGTGAACCCTACCCCCCACCCCAGTTAATTAATCTGCTGGATGAATGACAGTGCGCCTAGGGGCATGGCACTGGTGTCCGACACACAGCGTTCCAGTACACACACTGCCTCACATATCTACATTCTGCACTGCAGGACTCTGCACGACAAACTGCAAAGGCCTTCACAGGCTTCCACCCTCCCTCTAGCCCCTTGTGTCTGAGACATATATTTAATTAATTTAATCCCTTTCCATCTTTAAGTTTTAATAAACTTAAAAGCTGTAGAATTATGAGCAAAATTAACAGCTGCACCACTCAATGCTAACAAGATTTATCTTACAAGCATTTCCTTTTCTGGTTTATGTACTAATATATCGATTTTCAGAGGCATGAAATAATGTAACTAACAAAATTAACATGTTTTGATATTTTCAAACATCTAACCTTAACCTTTCTGTAAAATACCTTTGGATAAATCAACGTTTAGAGATTTTCAGTCTAATGGATTCTGTGATTTCCATTTTACTGCATTTAGATTTTTTTTTAACTATATACATATCACTTTTCCCCCTCTAAATTATACTCTGAACATTACTAATACCTAATCTTTAGCAAGGTAAAGATAGCTATTTTTAATTTATTTATTTTTCCAGCAACAGGATAAAACAGACATCCCTTAATCTCTTTTTACCACCAGAACAAAACATCTTTCAAATCAAGATAAAATAACTAAATCTTGAATGTTAATATCATTCTGAGAAAAATAATACCATATGACTAGAAAAGACCATCCCTTTAGGGAGAAATGTTGTGTTAAAGTGGATTATTCTTTTAGTGTTGTAATAGAAAGGCATTCCACCTAGTCCCAGATGGAAAATCAAAATCTGCATTTAAATGGAAATACTGTGAAATGGATCGGATAAAAGACTCAGAACTGTAAAGAAGAAACATCTTTTTATATTTTTAAAACAAAATTTAAGTTTTAAAAGAAAAATACTTTTTAAAGATGAGGTTTTCTCTACTTGATTTTGCATTTAGATGATAAACACACATTATTTGCAAATGTTGAGATATAGTCAATCTATGCTTGGTGGGTTTAGCCACATGACTCCAGTTAACATGTATGTGTTGTACAGCTAAAATTCTGTGTATAAAGTTGGAGATATGTTTAATTTTCTGCACATTTTATACCAGACCATATTATAAACAGTTTTTACAAAGTGATGATGTTTCACTGACAGTGTTTTATGTACTTCACATAAAATCAAATCTCAAACCAAACTTGAGAAAAAGAACGCAAAGAGCTAAGTAATACCGCATGTTACTTTTTCTGACCTGCAAATGATTTTAGTTATTTCAGAAGTTATGGCAATTTTCTCAAGTCCTTAAGGAGTCTGGCACCATTGCACATTTCTTAACACTTGCATTTATTTTTATATTATAAAACGATAAAAACAGCAGGAAAATGTTCATATAGATTGGGGACTTGTAACTTTGCTGCAAAAATACTATTAATATAAAATAAGCTCTTCTAATGTGTGAAGAAAACACAAGAAACAATGATTGACATTCACAGTACATACAGACTACAGGATGAACTCTGGTGGGCAAATAGCACTGATTTCAATGATAACTAGCTTTGTGTGTCTTAATAGTGAAAACTAATTGAATTGCTCTGAAAAGACTTGGTGACATTAGAACTATGCTGTATCATATATTTAACTGGTGAGCTCATCATTAGAACTCACATCAATTTGAAACATATGATGTTCTTTGAAAGGCAAGGACAAAAACTATAAACAATCTGACCACTCTTTTTTTCTTTCCCTGGAGATTACAGGCAGTAAAATGTGTAACTATCTCCTCAGCAACCAAAACATAAGATTTAATTTATTTGAAATTAGTAATTTGATTATTATTCTTTAATAAAGTTCCTGTGATTCAGATATTTGCTTACTCTCTGCCTTCATGTGATGTTTTGGTAATTAGCCTTGGTTCAGCTATCTCTGGTACCTTTAAAAGCTACCATGGGAAAAGAGAGTTAATTTAAACACACACACACACACGCTACTCTGGTGATTTAATCTGGAAAACCCAGAGAAAAATTATTATAATCCTTTCAGGCAAAATTAAAAAAAACAAAAACACCTAATTTAAAAATGACTTCATTTTGTATGCACTGTAATCAAATTGCATACATTGTTTTGTTCACCTAAACTAAAATTCCAATTTTCTTTCCCACGCCTATAACCTTAAAAAAGCCAAGTGGACAACATGCCACTAAGCAGAGGGTTTGAACAGAAGTTTAGTTCCAAGCTTTATAACTGAATATCTTGGGGAACAAAGGAGAAAAACTTTGTCAAATGTACTGTAAAGTCTTCTTTAAGCACATATGCACGCGCACACACACATCTTTGAACTAGCTTCCTAGCAAGAATCAGAGAGTCATCCATGCTGGAAATCAAAGCCAAGCAGGCACGAAACAATCAAACAGGACCAAATTCCACTCAGTTACACTGGTACTAAAGGGAATTTGATCCCGATAATCTTCAAACTGCGACTTCTACATAAGCATTTTATCTATAGATGCTTAATTTAAAAAATTAAACAGGTATGTTTGAACAAATTCTTCAAAGACAAGTGACACTGCAATTGTTTCTGGTGCATATGGAAGAAAACAGATGATCACTAGACTTAATATTATAAATGAGAGAACTGGTGCTATTGATAGTATGTACAACTCAAAAACTAAGGTATAAAACTTGCATATAGACCACTATAGGACAGTTTTGCAAACTAAACCATTGATTTAACATGATAGGGCCTATTGCTTTTACACTGTTTGCATCTCCAAAATTCAACTGTAAAACCAGTTAGAAGGAGATTCCCCAATCACGGCACATCTATGGAACAATTTCTTCCTAAACTGTTTATTTTAAACACAAAGGAATACCCACTAATGACCTGCTTCCTACAAAATTAAGCTACTGAAACAAAACAGGTAGCTCAAAAAGAAACATTATTGCCTATTTAGCTGATATGTAAGACCTTGGTCTGAATTCTACTCAGTTACACCTCTGTAAATCATAACTAATTGCAATGGCTGATTCACAGAACAGAATTCAGCCCAATGAGTAGCTATCAGTATGAGCTTACAAGTAACAAAGAATAAGTGATAGCAGAAATAATTTTTTAACTAACTTTGAATAAAAATAAAAACAAGGTAAAGGCAGTACTATAGCTTGAATTACAACATGCAGTTTTCCTCTATTCATATTTAATTTTTAGACAACTGTCTTACAGCCCCACAGATTCTTTACTGTGCTATCAACTGTGAAATAATTTAAACAATGCAAGAATAAAATATAACCAAACCTCTTTAAAAAAACAAGTTATGTCTTAAATTGTTCACAAAAAGCCTAGTATTATTGCAACATTACAGATAAGACATAAGACACTCAAAAAGTCAAGAAATACAGATTTTTAAGGATGAACGCTCAAACAACATTAACAATGATAATGTTAAAATACTGTAAACTGAGGTTGGCAGACTTAAAATCAAGACATATCTGAAGACCAGATACAGTAACTAGTATACAAGACTGTATCACAAGACCAGTTTGTATTATATTCCTATTGTATTACATCATACATTATTTCTTAGGTAAAGAGCAACCGTGTCTAACACAAAGCACCAAGCAGGCTGAATTAAGACTGAGCTTTATCTCCTCGTTCAAAGTGTATGACTTCTCAACCTTACTGTTTTTTCCATGAAATTTGGTATTTCTTTTAAATAACTGCCCATGCAGATGGCAAAAGTTTCAAGTTCTGGAACTATTTGGACTGATACCTGCCAAACCCAGCAGTTCTTCATTGAGGCCACCTTAACTTCAGTGGGAATTAGGTGCAGGTTCTTCGCCAAACACAACATACAATCATTTGTGTACAGAAGCATAGAATTTAGCACTTTTCAGCCCCAAACATTTACAAATTAAATAATATC
Source organism: Gopherus evgoodei (assembly GCF_007399415.2). NCBI lineage: Eukaryota > Metazoa > Chordata > Testudines > Testudinidae > Gopherus > Gopherus evgoodei. The sequence goes on from NC_044325.1 coordinate 57,407,976, forward strand.
CTCTGAACTGCAGTTGCTTCCTGAGCCATGTCTACAATAGTGTGGCCAGGGAAATAAACACATACAGGTTAACTGATTTGTACAGAGTCAAGAGTTCTTGATTTGAATCTCAGTCTAACACAAATTTGCTGCGTGACTGTTGGCAACCACTTACGGGGACTGTACTGTCAGCTTTAAAAAATATATATTATACTCTGCTACATTTAATAGAGGAACATTTAGAAGGATGTGGAGAGAAATAAGGAGGAACAAGCAGAGGAGAAATGACAACAAAGAAAAAGGAGAAGATAACAGAAAATGTACGGTCAGAAAAACAATCACAAAAAAAAGTATGGAAACAGAGACAGAAGAGTAAGAACAATATTCAATAATAAGTGGCTACAGCCACTTCCCCTTGCTGATGACCAGGAGCCAGATTTGCAAAGGTATTGGACACAAAGATGCAGATAGGCACTTACATTAACAGATTCCAAGGCCAGAAGGAACCATTGTGGTCATCCAGTCTGACCTCCTGCCTTCTTTCCAGCATGGCTTCAGCATCATTAGAAACAATAGGAGGTAACGGCCATCTCTACTGTGGTCAGTCTCACATTCACTTACAGAAGTTGGTCCAATAAAGATATTACCTCACCCATCTTGTCTCGTTAATACCTTGGAACCGACACAGCTACAACTATACTGCATACAACAAAGGGACATGGTGACCATCATTCTAAGGGCAGCCTCCAGATTCAGTCTCATTGACAGTAATGGGAAATAATGACCATTTTGATTAAGATTAAAGTTTCCCAAGATTGTAGGTAGAAATCAAATTGATGAGATCTCTTAAATAAACCACAAATATCAGAAGATTTCTAATAAAATTGGGAGAGTTGGCAACTCTGATGTTATTCCTTATTCTAATAAAATTTCTCATTCTGTGTTAGAGGAAAGTGACACAGCAAATACTGTATTAATTTCTTGCTCTTCTATTTTTGTCTCTATTGTAGTTTTTCTGACCTAATATTTTTGTTTTTATCTTCTCTTATTTCTTCTCTACTTGTTTCTGTTCATTTCTCTCCACATCATTCTAAATATTCTTCCTTTCCTCTTCCACCCCGTGTCAGACCTTTCACTCTCCTTTTTAATTCTGTTTGCTAAATTCTGTATCCTCCTTACTGAAACAGACTCTTTTTTGTCCCCTGAGGAGTGCACTTGTCAGCCCAGGTTGGGTCAGTGTCTGCTTGCAGATAATGGCAGTGTGAATGAGTTTGCAGTAGGCTTGCCACTTGCAGCCCTGCCCGGGTGTTGAGTGAGTCATGCTTCATCGTATCTGACTTTTTAGGATTTGATTCTGATATCACTTATTAGTGGTGTAAATAAAAACAATTACTTTCAGCAGAGTTACATCTACATAAAACAGGGAAAGTGAGATCAGATTTGGACCCTAGACGGCTTGAGAACACATGCAGAGATCTTTTCTACTTAGACTGTACAATCTTCGGGACAGTGACAGTCTTTTACTATATAGTTGCACAATAAGTGGCTCATGGGGCCCTCTTGGTCTCTAGGCACTACTGTATTACGACTACTAAACAATAATAAATAATCCCACTTTTTTCCTGTTCTGTTGACAGTTCCACATGACTACGCCTAGTGGAAAACGTAATCAGATTGGTTCTCCATGAAGTTCCTGTAGTTTTTTCGTTGTGCTGTTTAGTGATTTCATAAATGTTCCAAGGGTATAATGAACAGAATTGAAGCAACCTGCATCCCCAGAAAGTTCTATGATAATTGCATATTTAAACATTCTTATTCCAAGCATTTATTCTTCGCTGTTGACATCACAACTCCCTTTTAGCTCGTTTTTTTTTTTTTTTACTAATAACAGATTGTGTTGCTATTATAATTATAACCTATTGAAACACCAGTAACATAATCTCATTTATGATGGGACACACACACCTCACACTAGATCTGGCAGGGAAGGGAAGAGTCTCTCCTGCTTGAAAGCTTGCCAGCTAGTGAGAGAGTTTCTACCCAGGTACATTAAATTTATTCATTATGGGTTGCAGCTGAGTCTTTTGCTAAGTTCTAATTGTAGCTCTTCAGGGTTGTTCTGTCACAACTCTCAGTAAAGTCTGTTCAATTTTTCACCTGTGTGCACACTCACACATTCTAGATTCAATGGATGTCAAGGGAGAGTTATTAGTTTAAAACATGAAGACCAGAGAGTCCACATTTTCTGTGACAACCATAACGAAAAGTGTACAACTTTAGGGATTTAGTTCTTTCTCTCATTACTTTACCACGGATACTTGAATGAAAATGGAATCTCCTTTTCTTAATTCATTTTTTCCTTCATATTCCTCCTCCAATTCTTTGAGACACCATAAGTTTTTTTCATAGTAGCAAATTGTGATGTCACAAGTAGGATGATGACTTCAAGCAGGAGAATAAGAAGCAGGAATATTAAGTCTAAATTAAAATACTTTTATCTCAAAAACTTCATAATATACAATAAGTGAAGAAAAATCAGAACAAGTATACATTTAGGCCTTTTATTCTGTTCATAATCAGATCTCAGGCACAGTACACTTGATGTTTAAAGCGGCATAGTCAACTTCAAATCCAGGCAGGAAACCCTTTTCTCCTCCTCCCCCTCCTCACAGAAAGAAGACTTTAAAACTATTTTTTGTACAACTCACCCCTAACTTACCATGCTGATTTTTGGTGGTTTAAAGGTTATATTTTCCTGCATTTTAAAAGCATGCTTCCGCTCTTGAGTTGTGAAAGATCCAAACAAACAAGAAGGAACAAAAAAATACTATGTTCAACATGCTGCAAATGGATAAAACAAACAAACTGAAAAATACAAATATTTTTCTCTAATTTTTTTCAGTTAAAAGATCTTAGGTGAAATAATGGCCATTCTGAATAAAGTCAAAAGTTCTAAGATTAAAGGTAGAGATCAAGTTGATAAGAACTCTTAAATAAACCCCAAATATTACAAGACTTGTGATAAAATGGTAGGACTTGGCAACAGTGCTGTTTCTAATAAAGTTTCTTGTTCAGTGTAAGAAGTAACATTCTGGATCCTTTCATTATCATTTGACAAAATGCTATGCTATTTGGGAGGAAGTGTGGCATAGAGTTACAGAGCACTGGAAAGACTCAGAAGACCTAGGTCCTATTCTCACTCTGCCACTGGCCTGCTGGGCAAGTCCCGTTGCCTCCTTGTGCCTCAGTTTCCTGTAAAATGGATAATGATGCCGACCTCCTTTGTAAAGTACTTTGAGTCACTTTGTTAGAATGTGGTTTAGGGAAAAAAATTATAAATTAACAGTTTAATGTGAAAAATCAGACACCACACTCGGTAAGAGCTGAGGATCAGATCTCAGGACTACCTTGTCCTTGTGAAAAGAATAAAAAGGGGGCTCTGCTATGTGTCCATTAAGTTCACTCACTCTCTTAGCTGACATAATGGTCATAATAAAAGCCATTTTGATAGAGAAATGATTAAATGCATACTCAGCCAATAGCAGTCAAAACCAAACTGAAGTACCAAGAAGGGAAAGTGTTTTTAACAGGAGGATATGCTTTCATAAACCTTTCATAAACTTTTAAACTGAAACATGAACACACAGCTAGCTATCATCAAGTAAAGTAAGATAGGCAAAGTTGTTGGGCAACTCCCTTTTCATGTTCTCTGTATGTATATGTATCTCCTCACTATATGTTCCATTCTATGCATCCGATGAAGTGGGCTGTAGCCCACGAAAGCTTATGCTCAAATAAATTTGTTAGTCTCTAAGATGCCACAAGTACTCCTGTTCTTTTTGTGGATACAGACTAACATGGCTGCTACTCTGAAAGGACCTTTAGCGATGCATCAGACATCCCTTGATTTTTTAAGTATATTAAGTATTCCGGAACACAAGGAACGGAAGTTGATATAGGAGACTTCTCATGCATCCATGCCTGAAATCTGGACCACTTTAGATGGTCCAGTGGAACTTTTTCTAGTGTTGACTAATATGTCCTACACAGATGAAGAACCTAACAGCTGAAGTGGAGAGAGTCAAAGTCTGATCACACACGCAATCAGAAGAAGGGACTACAGGTTGGGGTGAAAACTCTTGTCCCCCTCCAAGGACTGGAGATCAGAGACAGAAGAACATATATTTGAAAATGCAAAAAACATTCAAAAATATTTAATAAATTTCAATTAGTAGTCTACTGTTTAACAGTGTGATTAAAACTGCAATTAATCGCAATTAATTTTTTTGAGTTAAATCGCGTGAGTTAACTGTGTTTAATTGACTGCTCAAATGGTGATCAATAACTGAAGACTATCCCAACTTGAACTGCAGTCCTAGGATATCTAGTGGTACACAGGTATTGTTCTTAAACAAGCAATGGAATAGTGGCGGCCATAAACCCCATGAGACCCAGGAAGAACTTTACCCTCTGTGTAGGACAACTGCAATTCTTTAATTGACATTGCCTCATTTTTAGAACTCTGTCTTCTGGCAGAAAAGCTCTCTTTTCTATTGAGTTCAATATGGTGCCTATAAAAGGAAGCCTTTGTGTAGGACAAAGATTCAACTTTGGAAGCTGAGAAAAAAATAAGGGTCTTAGAAAAGACTGGTTGTACTGACTACGTGGTGCAACTAGTCCTTGCTCACAGCAGCCTTCAGTAGCCAATCGTGTAAATTAGGATACACAAAAGTTCCTGGTTCCTCAGATATGCCACTACAATCGGTGCTGCAGAAATGCCAAATAGCCTTGTACTAGAAATGGTGCCCAGCCAGCACAAACTGAAGGTACTTTTGATGATTTGTCCAATTGCAATATTTGCATCCTTTAGATCGAGAGTCACAAACCAATCCAGGACCATCAGTGAAAGGATTATGGAGGTCAGAGTCAGCATAGAGAATTGAAACTTCCAGAGATACTTGTTTAGTTCCCTCAAGTTTAGTATCGGCCCAATTCCCTCTTCCTTCTTTTGCACCAGAAAATATCAAGAGTAAAACCCTGACTCCTCAGGAAGTGGGATCTCTACTGCTCCTGTCAGAAGCAACTTCTCTATTTCTGTAAGAAGAATTGCCTCATGAGAGGCATCCCCGAAGACTGGGATGGGTAGGAGAAGTTCTAGGGAGGGGGTCTTTTGAATTTTATGGCATTGTCCTTTTTCACAATCTTTGAAACCTCTGATCTGATGTAATCTGCCTCCATTTGTTGATGAAGTGGGCTAGCCTGTCTCTAAAGATAGGGATAGAAAAGTGCTAGCTGGCTGGTTCTTGGCTCTCCGTCATCTCATCAAAACTGAGGCTTGCTATTCCAGGACAAGGGCACAGACAAGAAAGTGGGATGTTTGGATATGGAAACTTGTATGAAATATCTCTTTCAATAGTGGCTCTGTGAGGCTGCACATTGATGATATCGTTGGAGTCTTGGACTAGACAAAAAAACAGGAGATCGAAGGCTGGGCGTAGTGCTACCTCTGATATCTGACAAAAGGAGTGGAGGGCCTCCCTTTGAGTAGATGGAATCAACCCCAGAGATCAAGTTGTTGATCTCATGTCCTTCAGTTTTTCTAATGAATCATCAGTCTTTTCACTGACAAGATCTTCAAAAGGGAGATCTTCCATTTTCTAGCTGGAGAAGAGGCTAGAAGCCATGCATGGCTTCTGATGGTCTCAGGCAAAGCTAATGCTCTGGCAGCAAAGCCCAAAGAATTGAAGGTGGCCCTGAGGGAATGTTTAGCTATGTTCTAACCCTTCAATAAATGGCAATTGCCAACCATCTCCTGTCAGCATGCAAGTCCTGAAGAAAAAAGCAACATTTTCCCCCATATATGGAATTGGTAATGGGCAATGACTGCCTGTTAATTCACCATCCTGATACCAAGAAATGAGGAAAAGAATACTTTTCTCTCCATGAGTCAATTTTTCCCCTCTATTAACTGGGGTAGAGTGTAATTGTCTATACCCCATCCTGTGGCCAGCAACAGCCACCACCAGCAAATTGGGCACAGGGTGGATATGGAAATAAGAGAACCCTTCAGAGGGTATCTGCTATAGTTTGTCAGCCTTCTTAGAGACGGACTGACACAAGGTGAGATTGGACTACACAGATTTGGCCAATTGTAACAACTTATCCAGGATAGGGATAGGGAATCATATCCTACTTTTGGCAGTAGCACAGAGGGCATCAAATACCGGGTAGGAAATCTCTTCCGCAGGGAGAGGAATTACAAATTGTGGAGCTACACAGCATCCTGAGAAGAACAGGAGTTTGAAACCATTCCCATATGTTCATCTAGCGATAGGTCAGGCTCAGGTCAGTTTCTAAATGTTCCTATTCAAAGAGTTTGGCCGATGTACATAGCAGAGAGGCATTGCTGCATATATTACGTTGGTAGATGTGCAGGTGAATGAACGGTGATGATGTGGCTGATCTGGTTAGATCCTGTGATGGTATCGCTGGTGTAGGTATGTGGGCAGAGTTGGCATCAAGGTTGAGTTAGAGTTACTATGGTGCGGTGTGGTGAGAATATGCTTAAGGTTGGCGGGTTGTCTGTGGGTGAGGACTGACCTGCTTCCCAAGGCCTGTGAAAGCGAAGGATCATTGTCCAGGATGGATTGTAGATCATTCACCTGCAGTCCACCAATGTAATATACGCCATCATGTGCTAGCAATGCCCCTCTGCTATGTACATCGGCCAAACTGGACAATCCCTACGTAAAAGGATAAATGGACACATGTCAGATATTAGAAATGGCAATATACAAAAACCTGTAGGAGAACAGTTCAACCTCCCTGGACACACATTTGCAGATTTAAAGGTAGCCATCCTGCAGCAAAAAAACTTCAGGACCAGACTTCAAAGAGAAACTGCTGAACTTCAGTTCTTTTGCAAATTTCACACCATCAGCTCAGGATTAAACAAAGACTGTGAATGGCTAGCCAACAAAAGCAGCTCTTTAAGAAGACTGCAGCAGTGCTTAATTTGTAATGAAAGAGGTGCCTGGGCATAAATGAAACAGCAAGCCCAGAGGTGCTAGCGCTCAGCCCTGGCACTATTAAGCACTGCCCTGCAGGGATCCTCAGAGGAGAGATCAAGAAGTGTTCTGGGAAAGAAACAACAATGGGATTGGCCTCTTCTTCCTAAAAGGAGACAAAGACCCTAGAACTGAGGATACATGATTCTTTTTAGGTACTGTGAGCATCATACATGGATCTGAGGCATGCACCAGAGCTGAAAGGTGGACTTAGGCTGCCACAGTTACAGAACTTGCTGGAACCGACCAAAGACCAAGTCAGGAAACAACAGAGGATCCGAAGGTCTGGACATCATTGGATCAGATGATACACATGGGTTCATTTCCTTAGTTAATGAAGCTGGAGGTGGAACAGGTCTCTGCTTTGGAACTGTGGTGCCTCTCTCAGAATCGGACAGTTCCAATAACTCTGATGAGCAGGAACTGGCACTGCTAACTTTGGCTGTTTTGTTCCTATGCTTCTTTTTCTCAGTGCTGCAGCATCCAAGACTGAAGGTGCTGATTGCCCTAGTTCAGAGGGACCACTTATATCCATCCTCCAGGATGTGGGAAGGTAGCCAGAACCGATCCTCATCCCGCAGCCGAAAGGGTTACATCCAGGTCAGATTGCTGTGATGCAGGAGGTGTGGCATCAGTGAGGGCAGCCAAACTGGTCCTCGACCTTACTTCTGGAACCGGGGTGGGGCAGTGAGATCTGAATATATTGCCATATGGTTTGGATATATCACCTCGGGCTTGACTGAGGGAGCCACAGGAACCAAGTCCAAGCCGAATAGAGTCTGTGGATCCTTAGAACTCTTCAGTCAATTGGAAATGACAGAGGCCATGGGGGCCAAGGCTGACTCTTGAAACCCTGAAACATAATTCTGAATGGATCCAGAAGATCTAGCCTCAAGGCCTTCCTTAAGCAGGAGTTGCAGACGAATCTCCTTGCCCTTGTGGGTTCTGGGGGTGAATTTCCAACAGATCAAATACTTAGAAAGTAAGTGGTCCTACTCCCAGACACTTCAGGCACTGCACCGTCATCTGATATTGAGAAGACAGTGGGGCAGAAAGCATACCTTTTAACCTCTGGCTCTTTTTGCCTTTTTCAGTTCTGCTATACCACAAAACCAGGGAGACACCCTTACTACTCACTAACTTACTGTAAGCTGACACTAATTTTCTGGAAGAAACAAGACTCCAGCCTTGAAGAGACAGGAGAGGGGTTCACATCTGTTTAGGTACGCAGTTGGAAGGAACTGAAATGGGGCAAGTGCTCCACCTCTATATAGCCTTGCCCTCAGTATGCCAGGGACGCTGAGGGATGAGTCGGGTTGCCAGAGTGCCCTAACTGATGCTGCAGGAAAAGAGTTCTACCACAAGGCATCACAACATGGTGCAGTGTCCTGAAAGTGGGATATGCAAAGCTACTCGAAGAAGAAACCAACGTTAACCTCTAATGGTTTTGTGTTCTTTGTAGATTCATATGGTGATAAGATCAGCTCCACAACGTGTTATTCTGATCATAATTCAAAGAACTCTATAGCCTTTTAAATAGAACAACATTTCAGAAGTCTTTACATCCAAGTAATGGAAAAACTTATAGTCAATATCCTTTACTGCCTCCAAAGTGACATCTTGGAACCATATATGACTTATAAAAATAGCAAATAAGTGCACTTCTCCAAGCAGGGGCACATCCAGTTCACAAATGTTTCTGTTTTTATGGCTGTGTTTTAGTTTATACTCAAGTTAGCAACTGACATAGAAAAGTGAGGGTCTGTCAATACATACAAACACCAGAGGCAGTAACAAGGACTTTTAACATATAGTATATAATAGTATTCACAGCATCGACTAATGCACAATCAAAACATTTGCAGGCTTAAGCAAGTTACTTCTTTAAAATATGAATTCATATATTATTTATATTGTAGCAATGCCTAGAGGCCCCAAGCAGGGATTGGGGCCCCATGTGTAACCTATCATTTAAATCAGCTTCTGTACCAAATAACTGGAGGATAGCTAATGTGACACCAATTTTTAAAAACTGCTCCAGAGGTGATCCCGGCAATTACAGCCCAGTAAGCCTGACTTCAATACTGGGCAAACTGGTTTGTCAGACACATAGATGAACATAATTTGTTGGTGAAGAGTCAACACGGTTTTTGTAAAGGGAAATCATGCCTCACCAATCAACTAGAATTATTTGAGGTGGTCAACAAGCATCTGGACAAGGGGGATTCAGTGGATATAGTGTACTTCGATTTTCATAAAGCCTTTGACAAGGTCCCTCACCAAAGGCTCTTAAGCAAAATAAGTTGTTGGACAAGAGGAAAGTCCTGTCATGGATTGGTAACTGGTTAAAAGATAGGAAACAAATGGTAGGAATAAACAGTCAGTTTTCAGAATGGAGAGAGGTAAATAGTGGTTTCCCACAGGGGTCTGTATTGGAACCAGTCATATTCAACATATTCATAAATTATCTGGAAAAGGGGGTAACCAGTTAGGTGGCAAAATTTGCAGATGATACAAAACTACTCAAGATAGCTAAGTCTCAGACAGACTGCGAAGAGCAACAAGATCTCTCAAAACTGGGTGACTGGGCAACAAAATGGCAGATGAAATTCAATGTTCATCATATAAAGTAATGCACATTGGAAAATATAATCCCAACTATACATATAAAATGATGGGGTCAAAATTAGCTGTTACCACTCAAGAAAGAGATCTTGGAGTCATTCTGGATGACATCCACTCAATGTACAGAGACAGTAAAAAAGTGAACAGAATGTTGGGAATCATTAAGAAAGAGAGAGATAAGAAGATATAAAATATCATATTGCCTCTATATAAATCCATGGTACACCCACATCTTGAATATAGTGCAGATGTGGTCTCCCATCTAAAAAAAGATATATTGGACTTGGAAAAGGTTCAGAAAAGGACAACAAAATTATTAGGGGACTTCCATACGAGAAGAGATTAATAAGACTGGGACTTTTCAGCTTGGAAAAGAGATGACTAAGGGGGGATATAATAGAGGTCTATAAAATCATGACTGGTGTAATGAAAGTAAATAAGGAAATGTTATTTACTCCTCCGCATAACACAAGAACTAGGCGTCACCAAATGAAATTAATAGGCAGAAGCTTTAAAACAAACAAAAGGAAGTATTTTTTCACACAACGTACAGTCAACCTGTAGAACTCCTTGCCCGAGGATGTTGTGAAAGCCAAAAACTATAACAGGGTTAAAAAAAGAACTAGATAGGTTCATGGAGGATAGGTCCATCAATGGGTATTAGCGAGGATGGGCTGGGATGGTGTTCCTAGCCTCTGTTTGCCAGAAGCTAGGAATGGGTGACAGGGAACGGGTCACTTGGTGATTAACTGTTCTGTCCACTCCCTCTGGGGTGGCTGGCATTGTTCACTGTCAGAAGACAGGATACTGGTCTAGATGGACCTTTGGTCGGCCCAGTATAGCCATTCTTATGTTCTTATTTGCTAGGTTCTTAACATACATAAGGAAGAAGAGAGTTCCTACCCTAATGAGCTTACAAAGTAAGTGTGTAACAAGAAACAATAGGTAGGAACAGACAGAAAGGAGAAGCAAAAGATAGAAGTGAGAAATCCCTCCGTGGGAGAAGCAAAAGGAATAGAAGTGAGAAATCAGTTTTAGTAAGAAGCAGTGTCTTAGGTGTAGAGAAAGAAAGACACTGAGGATGCAGGCAAGCAGAGGGTAGACAGAGCATGCATAGAAGAAAAGAGGGGGAAAATGAACTTGGGACTCTCAGTGATGGAGAGACTGGAGAGCATGCTTTTGAGGAGGCTGGACATGTGATAAGAACTGGAAAGAATGACCAGCAATGAAGCATCAGAGGAAGAGCACAGCAAGAAAAGATGTGGAAGACCAAGGATATGATAGACTCTGTCAAGAGACATTTGAAGAGAAAAGGACTGAAACTCCAATACTATGTACCTGTGCTAAAGACTGGAAGGAGTGGCAAAGGATCGTGGCCCTCTCCAAGCCCGAGTAAATGGTAAAGTAAGTCAAGAAGTGAAGTGTAATAAGCCATGGTCACAACACGTCAGCTGCCTAGCCATTGTCAAGTGTAGGTATCACAAAAGAATGGAGCTTTCAATATTCAGGTATGGAATTATCACAAGGAGAACTGACAGCAATTCTACATTTTTGTTGCCTAGCATTTCCATTGAAAAGATTTTTGCAACTTTTTTGGAGCATTTTTCACCACTTACTTGTTGCAATAGGCCTTTGAAATTTGACAGGGAGAAAGCCTTGAGGCCTGAGAAGTGCCTTTTCTTTGTATCATAAATTCTGTTAGTTTTTGATAAGACAAACTGGGAAAAATTTGGCAGCTTGCCAAAATAATTACTGAACAACAAATATTCTCAGGCTGGGTTGACACTGATGCCATCACATCAGCAACACACATGATGACACAGCCGTGGGAATACCTTGGAGCTGCTGAAGAAGTAGTAAGGGAAGGGGGAGAGACAGTCAGGCCATGGACCCCTCCAATCACCCCTTGAACCCAACACGTAGCCCAAGTAGCCATCTCCTACTTCTGAGATAACAGTCATCTTCTGTCATCTGCTAAAGTAATTAGTTCTGCTGATCAAGTGGCAGAAGTCTGCAATGCAACAATGAAGGTTCAGGGTTCAAACCATGTCTGTGATTGGGGGGCTGTTATAGATGCATGTAACAGAATCTGATTTTACCTTTCTCTTTTTAAAAACTCTAGGAAATTGCATTAAGTATATTAAAGAACAGTATTCAGGTTGCAAAGTCAAAATTCAAAAGTTATGAAGTGCCAGAAATTATGCACAACCTTAATTTGGCCCCTTGAACATATGCATTATGACACAGACTTTAATAACATGAGCACATACTATTTTTTCCAGTCCTGACTCATTCAATGTACAGGATGGATACAGAAGGGGCAGAATTACAGTTGCACAGGACAAGCACAAATCTGACATATCTAAATTTTTGAGAGCTCAACTTTTCAACCTAACAATGACACGTGTTACAATATGTTTTCATGTAATTTTCCAAATACAGCACCTACTTACAAAAGGTGTCACTACCACCATTCCAGTTAGAACTGGATGCTCTGAAAGTGAGGAACTGGGACCCTAAGAAGAAAATGCTAACGGAAAGCACATGACTGCTATCTTTGGCTAAATGACTGAGAATATCTGGTGATGGGTACGTATCATTCTTTGATGCATTTAATTTTGAGGGATATGGTACCTTTTTTGTTAAAACACTTGGATAGTCAAACGTTACAGGATATTGTTTTTAGTTAGTTACAGATATGTGATTGCCAGAGCCTCTTTCTCCATATATTTCTTGGGTTAGCTTGCTGACTGACCAGCAGTTATCTCTTTCAGGGCCTTTAAAGTGGCACTTCCAGATAAGTGGAAGGAAGTTCTATCCTCAAAATATCTTATTTTTTCCTTTAAGTGGTGATGACTTCCATAGGAATGCTGTGTCCTGCTAGTGGAAGGATGTACGTGAGTGTCATACAGATGCAGAGCGAACCCACCAAATGTTATTGTATGCTGTACATAATTCAATCAGCACTGGGTTGAGGATAAGCCTGAAAATTTTCATCCCAAAGGATGAAAATTCCAGAAAATTATAAATGATTGAAAATAGAGAATTAGAATGGAAACCATTAAGCAACCTTCACCATAGCAGTCACTGCTGCTCTATAGAAATTAGTTAACATATTAATGTCTCCATTGGGGAGGGCAGAATACTTAATGCCAGAATTTTAAAACCACTCTGTAGCTAATATCATGGACCTTGTATAAAAATAAGATCTAAGTCTCACAATAAAAGTTGCTCTGAAAGCGTTTATTGATCTTCCCTCTGCGCATACATCACCATTCTGTAAAGCAATACTTTGGGGAATGATGATTCAGGCAATGAATAAGTCACTATGGCTAGGGTAATAAATAATGACTGATAGACTTTTCCCAAGAATAATGATCTGATCTCCAGTAGTATAGAGATAACGGAGGTGTAACAGACAACAGGGGCACTTCCAGCACAAACATCTTGACAACTGAAGACCAGGAGTAATTCTAAACAAAGTTAAAAGAAGGTGACAAAAGAATTGTTTCTCTTTCATTCTGCTGCTATTTGTTTTTCATGTAAGATGAACACAGGGAAAGGAATGAGTAATTCAATAGGAGAGGCAAATAGTTATATAGCAATAGCTATCAAAGATTCAGAGAAACACAAATAGCAGTTTAAAAGTCAAATTCCAGGGGCGGGGTCTCTTCTCTGTTCTAGCACATGGCCAAAGACATGGAAGCTAAAGAAAACCAAGGGACAACTTTATACTAGATAATTCAATGCATCTACTTTCAATGACAGTTCTGTAATACATTTTGCCCTGCCGGTATACGATGGTATCATTGTTTCAGACACCAAGAAATACATGACAAAAAGTCTTGTATCAAACCACATCAAACAGAGTCTAGGCAGCACCACCGGCTATCTAGAGAATCGTTTACAAGTTAGGGAATAAGGAAGAGAACATGAAACAAGTGGTCTGTGGATAACATGGAAGACAGCAACAAAAGGGGCCAACAGAATGCAGAACAAATAGTTCTAGATTAAAATAAATACCAGGGAAAGAGGAAAAGCTCAGTGGTCTTCCCTGCCTCATTCTTCATCATCTAACTGTAAATGTCATTTTACTGCAGCTTAAGGATACTACTTTACTTCCCATAGCACTTTTTAAAATATGCATAACATAACATTACAAATTTTATTTTGTTGTTAAAAAATGTATTCCTTCAAATCACAGAAAGAAAAAAAATATCAGTGTGGTCTGTAAACTTCAATTCCAAGTTAATAACAAACAGGGCACTAGGGATATAACAAAGACACAAACTGCAGGGGAGGGAAGTGTCATCTTTCTTTTTGTGTTGTTATATAATGCTTTATTTATATGTATACCAGCAAGGCACAGTATATTACAGAAACTGTCATGATGATAGATAGATAGATAGATACACCACACTTACTTTCAGATCTTGAATTTTACTTTTAAACTATTATTTGTGCTTCCCCAAAGCTTTGATAGTCACTGCTATATAGCATATTTAGTTGTTTCTTATGACATTTTTACTGAAAATCTAAAAGAAAGGAATTGACTGGGCATAGAATACAATATCTTAAATAGATACCCTCATATTCAATCTGCATAACTTTTGCTCTTCTAAAACAGTTAAGTTTTGGAAATTAAATGCTTTTGTCAGTAAAACGTCCTTTTCAATCTTACCCTTGAAAATCTGTCTCAGCTTAGACTTCATAAAAGGACACACAAAATATTGGGCAGTAATCTTTAGTAATTTCTTTGAAAATAAGTGTTCACGGATACAAAATTAAATATACTCTAAAAATATTTACTTTATGAGGTTTTTTCAGTCAGAAACTACAACAGTTTCCTCTCATAATCCACCTACATTAAAAATCAAAGAATTTGGGGTGGGGGTTGGCGAGCAGATATTCAGGAGGATTGTATTTTTGGTGGAGGTTGTAAATGATCATTGACATTTTAATTAAAGAAAGAAACGTTAGCAGAATAAACGGACATTTTCTGAAACAGTCTGCAGTGGCTGCTCTGTCACTTTTTGTATCGTCTTGGTAAATTATGGAGACTCTCACTAGACGAGCAGCTGTAATTCACTGTGCTCTAGTAATGTAATCTCTGTTTATCACTATTTTAATAAACTGAATCTTAATTTGGTATTTTATTGCAAGAAAATATACCTCCATTTTTTCCTCAATACACAGTGTCTTGTCTGTCTTGGAGGTTAGAGTTTAAAATTAAACACTTTTCTCATGCAACTGAACCTTACCTATTAAACAATTAAAGAACTGCCATATTAGTTTTGATTATTAAAATGTTTTATTGTACCTAAATCGACTTTCATTACTGAGGAAAGATTCCCATTGTCTTTAATGGGACTTCTGCCTAAATACAGTGTGAGTGCTGAAGGTCTATTGATAGCATCTATTAAAAGATTTTAAAAAGGGAGATTAAATACCAATTCACAAATTACACATGAAATGCAATTCACCACTTAAAAACATTACAGGCCAACATCTGCCGTTTCTCTATTATTGCTTGCAAGGTTATTCAAAAAAAATTAGAACAATCCACAATGTCAACTGCAGACTTCTGATACATTTCTGGGCTATAATATGGGGAAAGGGAAAAAAAAAAGAAAAGATACTGTAGATATGGATTTTATCCTAAAAGCCATAAAATATGGTTACTGAAATTTAGGACATGTCAACACCTTTATATGAAGTTTATGAAGGTGGCAGAGCCCCAAATCAGATCATTAACAAGAAGATTCAATTCAACCCAAAGAAAACATTAAATACCAAAAGTGATTGATATATTGGCAATAACTGTGTAATCACTTTACAAAATCTAAATTTAGTTAAATTTAAACTGTTAAGGAAAACCATTTCCCTATTTAACAGAATTTAACATTCCTTCATTCTTTTCTGCTAATGTGTTAGCAGTTACTTTGCTCACAAATACATCCTTGTCCTTTTAACTTCTCTAACGCATACCAGTCAACAGACAATAGATTTGGGAGTGTTTTCGGTATTAGTTGGTGCATGCTCCATACCATGATAATTGCTTCTTCCAGCAGCATTTCAGAATATAAAAATCACAAATGCTGGTAAAAAGTGAAGATCTGCTATGACTAGGGGCTAGAGATTATCCATAAACTAGGTAGACAAAAATCTAAGCTTCTATGTATTACCCTCTCAAAGCACCTCATCTCTGACCAGAAGGTGGCATTTTAATGTAGTCTTCATCTTCATTTATCAGATCTCAAACACTGCCAAGAGTGGTTTGTGATGCAGAATAGTATCAACTACAAATGAAACTCCTAACACTTGTGACACGGTAAAAATGGTCTTCAAAGGTAGAAAACTGGTGCATTAATCTACTCTTCCACCACCTCTTCCAAAAGTACCAAGGGATGTGGGCAGTCATGTGTTTAACACAAATCATCAGAGATACAGGAATGTTTTGAATAGCCATCATTGGTTACATCATTAAAGATAATTTACTGCAATGACTTATGATTTTCAATTCATAGAAGTGCATTAAGAGTGTGTTCTACACTTACATTAACACTCCCCATCATAAAATAAAGCCATTTGACTTCTCACAGAGTGACTTTTATGATGCTGTTATAGAGGGAACTAATTGTAGTTAAAACATTTTTTTAAAAAGGTCACGCTTTTTTATTTTAGCATATAATATTTAAATAGTATCCTAGGAGTGCTGAAGTGGTTTTGGTTGTGGGTTTTGTTTTTTTTTTTAACACAAGACCTCCCAATAAATTTCACATTTAGTGGGAAAAAACATAAAATAAAAAGCTATTTGCACACAAGCTATAATGAGATACAAAAAAAAATTTAAACATTAAATGAGTTTGGGAGACAAATGAGTACTAATGAATGACAAATACTTCAATCATTGTGTGAATTAAAACATCATCATTAATAAAGCCTATGTATCCAGTTCATAAGTAAGCATAAGTTCCAGGCAGACCATGCAAGATCCAGCTCCGAAGAAGTAATAAGCACAAAGGGTGTGAGTTTAACACTATTCTGTTTTGAAGCTCAGCTTCAAACAAACTTCAAGAACAGTCTGTATGGCTCAGAAAATTCCATCTATCTTAAATTACTGATACAATTTCTGAATAGCCACTGGGTAATGACAAGCAGTAGCTAACAAATCTGAAAGAGGACAGAATAGTCTATTTTGTTCATTCCCTTTAATGTAAAGCAGCCGGTAAAAATCAAAATGTTTCCTTAAAAAAATGGGCTCTTGTATGAGCTAAAAATAAATCTAAACATCCTGCTCTTTACCTGTATGCTCACATCGGCTGCATTCATTCAGTAACTGTTTACAGACAAACTATAGAGGGCAGTGTTGTATCAGTTTGAAGCTTTACAATGGAAGTATGGCCCAAAAAGAGAAAACTGTCAAAAAAAAAAAAAAAAAAAAGACCACTACCCCACACACACAAACTACAAAGTTGGGAGGATGCAAATATACTAAACCTAATACAAAAGTAAGGCAAAAGCAAAAGGACAGAAGCTCTGTTTCTGAAGAAGACTAGACTTCAAAAAAAAAAAAAAAACTACACACAGACTGTGAGACTGAGAAGAATATTGCAATACACACATTTGCATTTCCTTTTGTAGTGCTTCCCATGGAAAAGGTAACTAATCATAGCACCTCCTTATCCTTTGCAAACAGCAACCTATTACTGGAATCCTGGCCACAATCAATATGAAAATTGTGAGGACTGTTATGCAATTCTTCTATAATTCTATCAACAGGAAGAATACCGTCTCACTGCAGTTTTGTTTAAAAGGCCAATTCTATATTTTACCTTTTTGTAATGACAGCTACAAATCAATCATTTCTATTCTAAAAGTGGTAATGCTGGGAAAATATATATCAAATGAAATCCTAACCTTTCAAGAAGAAATGAATTTAAATGTAGTGATCAGGATCTGTTTAGCAACAATAAGTGTCCAGTTCAACATAATACAGCCAAGTTATTGCTACACTGAAACAGAGACACACACAATATCAGTTGGAGGGGCGGGGGGTATTAAATGTTCGCTTACATAAAAACTAATTCTATATTTAGGTAAAATTCACTTTATAAAAAGAAGCCTAGAAGAGATAAGTGCTTATGAATCCAAAATGTGATGAAATATTTTATTGTTCAATTAGATTAAAGTTTTCTTGTCCTCAATTACATTTTATTAGAACTAATCCCAATTACGCTTCATTAAATGCTAATAAATTTTAAAATATATTACATGCTGGTTTATGAGGGCATTGTAAACAATATAAAGAAATCAATTACCTCAGCACACATTAGTAGTATTTTAATATTTGTCATTTTTTGTCCTTAAAAAGCACATTGAGATTGCCAACTAGGAAACCGAAAACACTGAATACTGAAATCTGTAGCAGGCTTTTTGACAGCAGCATGACAAAGTTCTTGAGGCCTTTTATGAACGTTAGCTTCACCTGTGAGTTAAGGAGAAAGGGCCAAAACAAAGGGCTAAAAAACAAATTAAGCAATGAAAAATAAGAAAAAATGCTAAAATAGCAGAAAAAATGCCCATTGGGAGACATCAAGCAGAGAACTGTTTAGCAACAACTGATGCACAAATAACCAAAAAGCTAATGGACATTGCCTGGTGGACATTCACCCATATGCATGCTCATAGAAATGCTTAGAACATATAGGTAACTGTGGAAAGAAATGCACTCATAAACATCCATGAGAATAGATTACCATGTCACATTAGAAACAGGGTGGGTGAAGTAGTATCTTCTGTTGCAGAGAGAGACAAGCTTTGGAGACACACAGAGCTCTTCTGCAGCTCTGGTAAAGGTAGTCCGATGTATCCACCTTGTCACTTTAGTGTCCTGGGACTGACATGGCTACAACTACACTGCATACATGTTAGGCAAATCAAAACCAAGATTAGCACCAATCCAAAGAGAAAAGAAAGGAGAATATAAGTGTGCTAGAAAAGGGGGCTTCATCCTATATTTTTTCATCTTCACCAGACCTTGGAAGTGCAGGGCCTAATCCAAAGCCACTGAAGTCAATGAGACTGTCTTCACTGACTTTAGTGGGTTTTGGAATAAGCCTATAGGGCAGAAATCTGAAAATATTACACTTCTTGAAGTCTTAAAACTCTTAAATCATAAAGTTGTATGGTTATTAAAGATGATCCATATATTTGCAGTTTATTAAAATTCACAATCTTATTTTCTGCTAGTGAAAGACAAGGGTTAGACAGAAAAGTGTTAAATAAAGCTTCACGTATTAAGTTAACAACTACACCACACACTCATCTATTGCTTCCTTAAATTATTAATTAATTTATTTTTGTTTAGGTCCTCCTGAGGCAACATATTTTTGTCGGTATGCTACATGCACGCAAATAAACTACATGTTTTTGCTAGATACTAACAATGCCTCATTTTTATATATTTTTATATATACTGAATACATAATCCTACAAAAACTGGAATAATACAAATGGATTTAATAATTTAAGGAATATGTAGTTTCTAACAAAAAAGTAAGCGTACTTTTAATTCAGAGAAATGGGTTTTTCAAGTGATACATTCCATTCTTATTTTGACAGGCCTGCAATTGGATCCAAATGCTGCTGTTATTGAGATTGCTGAATCCATGCATGACACTTTGAAAACAATTCTAATGAAATCCAAGAAAAAAGTTTTGATAACTTTTACAAAATTGATTTGAACACTAATGATTTTTTCCATTTAACTACAATGTTGAGTGCCAAAATGTTAGTACTGTAGATAACTTTCTAAACAGTCAAGGTATTTAATAAGATACTTGAGGTTACTTCCTCCCTGTGCAATGCAATGTATTAAAGCCGATTTTAGCTAACTAATTTATTGAAAGCTTGATTGTGAGCAATAGCTGCTAGAAGAAATACTGCATTGTTGATTCATATACAAGCATTTCACTTAACTACATTGGATAATAGCAGTGCTCCTAAAGGAGTATAAAAGCAATGTGATTAGCAGTCATTACTGTTAATTAGTGTTCATTTTACATTCATAGGGATGAACCTCTTCTGTGCTGAATAAATGGAAAAGTTTCTTTCTGAAGGTTTGCCAAACCTGGCCTAGGTAAGTACTGGAATAAACAGTCAACTACCAGTAGCAGAATTTAAAACAAAACAAACAAAAAAAAAAAACCCCTAGGACCGGATCAGCATCCAATTAGTGAGACCCAGTTTTTAAACAGGAAAAGGTTTGAAGGGAATGAGTAAAACTGGAAACTCATACTTCACATTCTGCAATCTCACTGATAAAAGGAGGAAATGTGTGTTTATCAAACTTGCTATAAGTGCACAGTTCATTTGGCGTCCTGTAAACAATGCCCGCCTGCTCATTTCCAAATGCATGTGAGAATCTTGCAGACCCACAACATCATATTCAGCAGGCAAGGTCACACTAGCGATGCCCTGGAAATGGGAAATTAGGAAAACCTGGCAATCAGAGGTTTAAGGCTGACCAGAAAAAGCCCTAAGGCTTGCTTACCATCTTTCACCACTAGCCTGGCTGTCTGTGCTTATTCAGTATTAACACAACAGAACTGGGAGTGAAAGAAAACAATTCCACACACCTAACAGGGAGAAATACACTGACTTTCTTGTTTACATAAAGTTCAACATTTCTCACGGTAAGAAGCCACCTCTGAAATGTTGCTTAAGATCCCACTCCAAAAGGAAAACATATCCCTCCTGAACATTTCAGACAAGAAGTGGGGAATAGCAGGCATCCTGCTGATTAGTAAGCTTCCTCATTCCCCCCTCATTTTAAAATTCAAGCTAAAATCCAACCCTCAAGTTGTAAATAGAAGAAGACATAAAAACAGAGGAAAACAATTATTTTACATTGCTTACTGTGTAGCCAACCACATGACCACTTCTTCCTTCCATTAATCCACCAAGTCACTCGTTGTTAATTACTACAATGGTACCCTGTATCTTCACCAGAAAAGACAAGAGGCTCCACATGAGAATCAACAAAAGCAAACTGCTGGCCACGTAGGTCATGAGTGTCAAGGGACAATGCAAATTCTTGCAGAACAAGATCTAGTCATTCTAAAAGTGAAGAGAGGCTACTATCTACTACACGAAAACAACATGCAGAAATCAGTGCTGAAAAATTCACCCCTAAAGAGAAGTTCAATTATTTACTTCTCTCTCAGCGTAGGTCACTGATTTTTTGCCCAGAGCAATACAAAGCATTTAAGCATTACAGCCAGAAGGATACACAGTTCCAGAATTTTCACCTATAGATAATCCATATAATTAGTACTCAATCAACACCAGAAGGCCCTAAAAATACTGCCATTATTGCGTTTCTCACTGCTGTTCCCTTGAGTAACAAAAAATATGTTTAGTTTTTAAATATTCACTTTATGAATTTCATTTGCTGTATACAAATTTAAATTTCAGTTGATGCACTGTATAAAGCTTATCTGTCAAAAATCAGAACTACACTCACCCCTCTTGGTTTGCAGTTATTTTAATGTCTGAATACATCCGTGGTTATGCCTTTTGAAAACTTCTCCAGAAAGATTGCCTACCACCTGCGGCAATTTCAATATTCTGCAACTTTTGCATGTAATAACAGGAATGTTTAAAGGAACTACTGCACAGATTAAAGATTCATTCAACAGAAAAAAATAGAATAATGGAATTCTCTTGGACTGGGAAGAAATGGAGTATGATGGTCAAACCATAGGACTGTGCAACCAATTTACTGACCACCTTTATTTATTCAACATGTATCATTAGTAAAAGAGGGAGAGTACTACCTAACCAATATGGCGATAAAATGCTTAACTAATTGGGTAAAAAGGACATTGAGATACTCAGGCTAAATGTTTTTAAAGTATTATTACTAAATTAGTAACAAGTTAATTCATCCCTTTATATAATGCATAATTACTTTCACTGAAGTCTCTTTCATATTTTATATTATCATTCTTCCATTCACTAAGTAAAGACAATGAAGTACTGTACTCTTTCCTCTCAGCACCCATACGTAACTCACATTAATCGGAGCAAGGTGTGCATCATGAAGAGCGCACAGTACATTGTAGGTACTACTGCAGATAAAGGAAAAGGTCATGGTGAAATTAGCACACAGTACTGATGCTTTGAAAAAAAATCAATGTTTTAAGAAAAAGAATCAGACAAGTTCTTGTTTGAAGTATCTGCAAATGTAGACTTAACTAAACAAAACTGGATGTAGTCTTTTCTAGCTGATCTACAGGTTACTGAAGCGATAAAAACACTTTTTAAAATTTGTGACTAAGTCAAGTAAATGGTAAATAACATTTCAATTCAATAATTATGAAATATTATCCTAAAACATTTGTTCAAAGAAAAATTGCACAGTTGACAAATGGTTTAGTTTACAAATATTTAACAATACTTTATAACACGTTAACAGACAATACTTTAAATCCAGCAACTGCAGTGAGTAACTCAAAAATGTAACTGTTGCAATGACGATACTGTTATTACACAATATATGCCACATGTACGTAGTACCATCTTATTAGTAATCTCATATGCATACCATGAAACAAGTTATGCGGCCAACTACCAACCAAACCCAATTTACCTCTAATCTAAAAGCAGACTATGCGATATAGTTATACCAAGAAAGTTAGACTTTGTTATGCATTCAGTTTTCCTGATAATATCTGAAATATATTACTAGTTGTTTATTGGCCACTAATTCTCCAGTTTGTACTTTTGTATAACTAATGTTAAAAATCTATGTACATTATTAGAAAACGATATTCATTCATAGCTTTCAAACCAAAACATTGGACAATCTAAATGAATCAACAATAATCAAAGCAGAAACCATCTAACTGCATGCAAACGGTACACCATTATACTACCTCCTCATTCACACACACCTACCCTGCACCTTTCTGGAAGGGCTCCTCCCAGACTAAACTACTTTAGATAACTGATAAAATTAAATATGTATGAAAGCAGAAATACATTTTTAGTCTTCCCTTTACCCAGGCTTAGCACAGCAGCAATTGAAAAAGGAACTTTTGTTCTTTATAGGTCTCCCAAAGTACAATTGCCCAGCAGCACTACCAAGCTTCTCTGTAATGTAATCCTTCCGCCAGTCAGAGCTGGCAGCAACAAGACCCAGGTTCAGTATCTAGGGATTCCTTTCCAACAATATAACACAAAACCAGCTGAAGCCCCCCAGTGACCTGGGACAATTACACACCACCCTCTGGGTGCCTCTAAAAGGCAATACTTCCCCTCTTGCAAGCATAGAGTCTGAGTGTAGCAAAAAATTTTATTAAAAGGAGGGAAATAATGCAGCATCAATTTGGGAAACACTGCAAACAGGGTTTATAAACAGAAACCATGAGCAGAAGACTCACCAACAAGTAAGTTGAGCAGTGTCCTTTTCCCTTCAGGTTCTTAAATCCAGCAACCCAAAAGTCCCTTTAATGCGCCCTTCCCTTCTCTGCACCCCACTCACAGTTGCTGTCCTTGGACAGTGCAGACCCAGAGTTCAGAGGTGCATTTGCAGAGTTCACGCCCCCCCTGGATGTAGGGGGAGGTAACTCGCCGCCCCTCTGCCGGGCTCTGCTCTGGCACTCTCCACCAGCCACCCTGCTGGCCACTCGCCGCACCTCTCCACCAACCGCCCTGCTGGCCACTTGCCACACCTCTCCGCTGGCCGCACCTCTTGGACATGCGGCGCGCCTCTCTGCCAGCCACCCTGCTGGCTGCACCAAGATGTCTTCAGGGTCCCCCGTCACTTAACACCTCTCAGTGATTTCAGCTCTCAGTGATTTCAGCTGTTAGTGGGGGAGCCTCACTGCTGGTGCACACTGGGCTGTCTCTTGCATCAGAGACACTGCCCCAAAGCAGGTCTAATACTTAGACCTAGGTATCATTGATTTCAGCTCTGCAGCATGTAGCAAGACTCTCAATTCAGTCTAAATTAGCTCTATTATTACACACTGGAGAGAGGAAGGGTCAAATGGTGTCTGGGACCCTGAGGCAAGGCCCACATCAAAAGGTACAAGTACCTGTCCCCACTCTCTCTCCACTCACTGAGCTTTGGAATTCATGTCCCCTACCTAGCGAGTGCCATTCGGTTGAGGGTGAGTCCTTCAATTGGGAAATGCCATGTACAGTTTTGCTGCCCTTGATTCACACAACAAAGATAACAATCTTTATTACTCTTTCCCCAATAACAAGGAGACTGTGGATCCCACACCAGCCAAAAGTGATCATTTGGGCAAGCAATCCCATCATGCTGCACACCTAGGCAGGGCAGGTGTGCCCGAGCAAACAATATCGGCTCCTGAAGTCCTTTTCCACAGCTCATCTCTAGATGTCAAGGGAGAGCTCATTCAGACTGCTTACATCCTCCCCGCAGCCGAGAATTTGTCATCCCAACAAATCACACTCCCTACTATACCAAATTCATTAGTTCCCTCCAAAGGGCCTCAGGAAACCCATTATGGCTTCAGAAAGCCTGTGAGCTAAGTGTATTGGTTCTTCGCTAGCCACCCCAAGTGCATCATAAGTTAAGCGGTTTACTGGCCTTATAACCCTGTCCCACCTATTGAGAATGTGCATTGCAGAGGTAGGGGGACATCTTCTTGGGCGACGGATGGTGAGGGTTCCTTTGAAGGTCCCTCTACTAGCATAGGCTCCTGCATCTCTGATTCTAATAGTGGAAGGTTCGAGGCACCCAGGACACCTTCCACCTGTATGCCTTCACTGTCCAATAACCTGTGTGTGTCAGGGCAGTCTCATTGGCTGCACAAATGTGCCAGCAATGGGCCTAAATACTTCCTCCACAGTGTTTAGGGATGAAGAGGTGGAGCTCTCTCAACTAATCGAGACTGAAATCTTGTCTCCTTCCTTGGATACACCATGGTAGCATCTTCCTCCTCAGACTCACTCTCAGATGTGCTGAATAGGTGTAAATTAGCCACAGGGAGCACACTATCCACGCTGGATGGTGGCTTTGGTCTAGCACTTTTCCTCTGCCCAGTTGTCATGTTTAGAAGCAGAACTCTATCCTCCAGCTGGAGCTTTTCCGAACGCACCCTAGCATCATACCGATGTTTGTTACGGTCTGAATTTTTCCAAGCTGCAGACGTAGCTAAGTGATAAGCATCTCACAGTTTTTCTCTTAGTCAGGATACATACTGCTGATGAGTCTCATAGCTATCTCCATCATCTGATACGCCAAAATACAAGTCTATGGGTAATCTTGATTCTCGCCCAAACATCAAGAGATATGGGGTTACTCCCATAGCATCATTCTTTGTGGCGTAGGCATGCACCAAACCCACAACATGCTGGCTCCGGGTTGCCCTCTGCTCTGGCTGTAAAGCCCCCAGCATATCTAACATACTTTGATTAAACCTCTCTGGCTGAGGATCACCTTGTGGGTGATAAGGCGCTGTCCCAGACTTTTTAATTCCTGCTATCCTCAGCACCTCCTTCAGAAGGTGACTCTCAAAGTCCTGCCCCTGACCTGGGAACCCATATACTGAAAAATATTTTTCCACAACACTTGAGCAACAGTGGTAGCCCTCTGGTCACATGTGGGATATGCCTGCGCATACCATGTAAAATTGTCAGTCACTATTAAAATGTTCCCGACATTCCTCCTGTCCACTTCTAAAGACAAGAAATCAATGCATACCAGCTCCAAAGGTTTGCTGATGATGATGTTCTTCAAATATGCAGCTCTAGTGGGCAGAGTTTTCCTTTTGAACACATCGAGCGCATGTCTCACATTTCCTGCTAACGTCTTCAGCCATCTGGGGCCAATAGAATCTACTATGAATAAGTTCCAGGGTCCTTTCCACTCCTAAAGGTCCAATGATATTATGCAGGGCCCTCATGGCCAGGGCTCTGTACTCTTTTGGTAGCACTAGTTGCGGTCGTTGCTTTTGTAAAGGGTCAGTGGTAATTCGGTACAGCACTCCCTGAATCAGTTTTAGTTTGTTCCATTCTGTCAATAGTAGTTTACCCTCAGGGTTAGGTGGAATAAATCTCCCCCTCCCTTTTGGCAAGTCGTTTATCATGAATTTCAATATCTTGCAGCTTGGCTTCTTGCCAGTCAGACGCATTGAGCATGGGCAAGAGATTGGTCCAACACGATATAGTTCACTGAAGCAGAAGGCACACTTGCAGGGGGCAGGCGCGGAGCTTCTGCAATACAGCCATGAAGGCTCTCATGGGCCTCTGGCTCTCGACGACTCACATTGAAAATAGCTCTCACTCCATCCATAGGTATCACAGCAACTTCCGATGCTTGTGGAAGCTGGGACAATGCATCCACATCTACTTTGCTTCTCCCTGATTGGTAATGAATGCTGAACTCGTAACTAGCCAGAGCGGCCACCCATCTCTGTCCTGTAGCATCCAGCTTAGCACTTGTTAACATATAAGTCTGGATTGTTGTCTGTCCATACTTCAAACTGAGCACCTACAAGTTGTCTCAAATTTCTCAGTGATGGCTCCTTTCAAAGCCAAGAACTCCAGTTTGTGGATGGAGTACCGAGTTTCACTATCAGACAGCCCTCGGCTAGCAAAGTATACAGATTTACATTTGCCTTCCAGTTCCTGGTACAAGACTGCTTCCAGAACCTCCAAACTACCATCAGTATGCAGGATAAACTGTTTGCTTGGGTCAGCAAAGACTAGGACTGGGGCATGAGTTAGGCAATTAATGATTTCCTGAAAAGCCCTTTCAGATCTCTCATCCCACCATGGTCCAAATGGTTCTAAGGGGCCATAGTGTCCCTGCTGAGGAGGCTTTGGGGACCTCTCCTTATTCTTAGTCTTAGATTTGTTCTTGCTGGACTGGTATCCCCTGGTAAGATCATTCAGAGGTTTTACAATGGTAGCATAGTTCTTCACAAATATGCAGTAGTAGCAGCTAAATCCAAGAAAGGTCTTGAGTTTTCTGTAATTACTTGGGCAAGGCCATGCAGTGAGGGCATCTGTTTTATCGCGATCAGTACTCACACCCTCTTGAGACACAATGTGACCCACATACTTCACCAAGGTTCTGGAGAACTGGCATTTGTCAACTGAAAGCTTCAGCCCATAGGCTTCCAACCAATCTAGAACTTTAAGAAGTCTTGCTTCATGCTCCTCCAAGGTTCTTCCAAATACAATCAGGTCATCCAAATAAACTAACATTTGCATTAAATTCATGTCTCTCACAACTTTCTCCATAAGACGTTGAAATGTAGCAGGTGCTCTAAAAATCCTTTGGGGCATGCGTTCAAATTGATAAAATCCTAACGGACAGATAAAGTCCATCTTCTCCTTATCTTCTTCTCCCAGAGAGATCTGTTAGTATCCACTTTGAAGATCCAATACAGAGAACCACTGGCTATGCAGCAAATAGTCCAAGGCATCTTGTACTCGAGACACAGTGTACTGGTCAACTACAGTGCACCTGTTTAGGGTGCGGTAATCAATATACATCCAATTTTTTCCCATTCTTCTTACAGACCACCACAATGGGTGAGTCATACGGACTGCAAGACTTGGTAATTATGCCATCTTCAATCAGCTCCTGAAGATGATGTCGCACGTCTTCCATCTCTGAGAGGATACATTACCATGACTAATGCTGCATTCTCTCACCTGCAGTCCTGGCCACCTTACCATAGAACCCCAAAGAAGCAGTGTACCTACAGGATGTTTCATGAGATCTGGGTGAGGGAGCCTATTGAACCAATGCTCCTACCTTTAAACCTACTACTCTGGGGGACTGATGAATTGGCTCATTCTAATCACTACATGTGATTACAAAGCAGGCTATGATAACATCTTGCTGGAATTCCTCTAGCACCTTGGACCAAAGGCATCACAGTGGCTTACTAACTTCTGCATACGGGTCTATAGCAGGGCAGTTATCCCGCTTCTAGGGAAAAGGGTAGGCTGATTGGAAGAGGCAGCCACAGCTGTGGCCACACCCAATTAGGCCACAGCTGGCCCTGATATAAGTGCTAAGAGAGGAGCTGGGTCAGTCTCACCTCCAGCCTTGGAGTGGGAAGGACCTAGCTGCCTTGGAGCACAGGGTACCTGAAGTAGAGCAGTGCTGGGGAAGGGCAAAGCAGAGCTGGGGAGCTCCAGCCTGGCAACTCCCCAGACTGAAGGCTTTGTTATGGCCGAAGGAAGTACTGGGGCTGCAGATATGCAGCCGGGGATAGGCAGCTGGTCCAACCCCCTTGCCAATGATGAGTGACCATTACAGACTGCAGTTTGCTCCAGAGAAAGGGGGCTAGAAAATAACTGGCAGTAGCCACTGAGGCAAGGTGAGCATGGGGGAGTGGGTTCCCCTGGGAGGGCAGACCCAAAGTGTGGGGACTGCCATAAGGCAGCACCCCAAGGTAAGGCGAACAGAGTCCGAGAGGGAAACTGGGGCCTGTGGCAGGAGAGACACTGGCCAGCCGGGAGTGCTCCAAGTGCTGGAATCAAGCTAATTCCCGGACAACCAGCAGGAGGCGCCGCAGCAGTGAGTCACCGATCTGCTACGAGGTCATTAATAAGAAGAAGCTACCACGAACTTGGCATTAAGCAAAGATGATTGCCATTCTTAAACCAGACAAGGACCTCTACAATGTGTCGAGGTTACCACCCAATATCCTTGCTGTCAGTGTGTTTCAAGGTGTTTGATCCTCCAACGAACTGCTTCAGATTTGGACGATGTCTTGCAGGGCAGGCAGGGTCAGGAAAGGACTACCTTATCGAGAACAGTTTTCAACAAAATCCAGAAACAGGAGCCATCTTCTTTGATTTGTCTGATGCTTATGGCAATCGTTTGACACAGACACCTTTTGTTTAACCTCTCTCGAGTGGTACCACATTGGGTGGTTGAAATAATAGAGCTCTTTCTCCAAATATGCGGTTTGGAGTACACCTGGGCAACTGCTTTAGCTCTTAGAGGTGTCAGATCAACAGCTTTCCTCAAGGCTCAGTTCTTTCACCAATACTGTTCAATGTGTACATCAGGGGTCAGCAACCTTTCAGAATTGGTGTGTCGAGTCTTCATTTATTCACTCTAATTTAAAATTTTGCATGCCAGTAATACATTTTAACGTTTTTAAAAGGTCTCTATGTCTATATTATATAACTAAACTATTGTTATATGTAAAGTAAATAAGGTTTTTAAAATGTTTAAGAAGCTTCATTTAAAATGCAGAGCCCTCTGAACTGGTGGCCAGGACCCACGCAGCGTGAGAACCACTGAAAATCAGCTCGCATGCCACCTTCGGCACACTTGCCATAGGTTGCCTACCCTGGTGTACATCAACGATCTGCCAGCTACACTCTTGCACAAGGTTATCTATGCTGACAACATCTGATGCAGCTACCAAGCTCAGTCCTTCTCAGAAATTGACGAGGTCTTGTATGATGATATGAAGCTCATGGCAGTCCATTATAGTTGATGACACTTGCAGCTGAGCTTTTCCAAGACGGTTTCTAGTGTATTTCATCTGCATGATGCAAGCCACGAGATAAATGTTTCTTCAACAGCCATCTACAGCATGATCCAAACCTGGTTTGCCGCAGTGTGACACTGGATAGGTCATTAATGTACCTCAACCACTTGAAGACAATGGCAGCCAAAGTCAACACTTAGAACAAGCTGATCAGAAAATTTGCTGGTTCAACCTGGGGTGCAAGTACCAAGATACTTAGAAATTAGCCCTTTCCCTCTGCTATTCACCAGCAGAGTATTGAGCTCCTGTCTGGTGTTGCTCATTTCACACAATGCTGATCGGTGTAAAGCTGCCAATATTTATTAATATAACACCACCCCATATTCACCATGAGAAAGCCTCTGTCGTGCAGCTGGCCAGGATCAATGAGAATAGCAACCTGCCATTGTACGCAAACATCTTCAACCACCTGTCAGCTTGCCAGTCTTCTAGATGCCCTTTATGGTCATTTATGCCAATACAGGACATGATGGTGGAATCTGCTTAGTGCAACAACTGGTCAGCAATGACAATTGTCAATCACTCTCTCGTCACTGACTCAACCATCTGTCCACTAGGTTTTGATCTGCCAAGGCACCTGTGGTCATCTCTGAACCAGTTTTGAACAGGAAAGAGCAACTGCGCAGCCAATCTCTTTAAACAAGGTTTTTCTAATGACCTGCAATGCAGCTGCAGTCAACTTCAGACTATTTCAGATATCCTTGACAAGTGCCAACTGACTTATTTCGACAATGGGCTATTGGCTCTCCATCTGGCTGATTATGACACCATCAAATGGCTCGGCACATTGTGCATACACTGAGAGGGAGAAAGGAGAACCAAACCCCTTAACATGTGCAGGACAAGATGAGAGAACAGTTAGAACATTGCTCAGCTATCATAATATTACTCCTAGTAAACAAAACGTTTGCTGTTGTGAAAGTAGAATGAATATATAGTAAGAATAGAAAGGATTAAAGAAATGTTGTCTGTACCTTAAGCCAAGTTGTTGGAATGTTGCACCAGGTGTCAGGAATACAGACATTAACATAGAACAATTGCACCGTTTCAGGGCAATTGGTGAAGCATTAGCCTTAGATCGATAACAGTTAGTAAGGAAATAGGATATGCATGCTGTGCCCCAGGTGAATTTTACTGTTTTGACTTCTTTGTCCCTTTGTCTAAATTCCCGCTCTTTTATCTGTATAAATGTTTGGGCCTTGCATGGCCACTCACATATTCTGAATGTTATTGGCGGAGCGCTGCACTAATAAACAGAGTGGTCTGACAAATTGGGAGTCCTGATTCTAACTTTGACAATTTGGATGGCAACCGTCTTCACTGGGGCTGTGTGATTCCTGACTGTTTTTGTAGGATGACCGTGGCAGCCGGCACCTGGGCATTTGGCCCAAGCGGTCCCCCACTAGAGCGGAAAGGCGCACAGCCACAGTGAGGTCTACGCCATCGAACCTGTTGGTTCCCACTCTGTTCTGGTAGGAATCCCGGGATCTGACATCAGGAATCTGGTCAGGTAATTCTCTCTGTGTTTTGTCCGAACTGAGGACTGTCCTGTTTCTGTGTCTATCTGTCCTCTTGTGGAGTGTTTGAGTCTGGGTGCCGTCTCTGTCTGGGGATCAGCCGACCAAGGGGTTCCTGTCCCCGCGGTCTGAGTGAGAGGAATCTGCACAATCGCAGCCGCACCGCACTTTGGGTAAAACCCCTGGTGTGAAAGCAAGGGCGATTGAGGCAGTAGTCTGTGGGCTCCTGTTGTGTGTTGCACTGGGCATCGCTCTGACGAACCCGAATTTCCTTCTTGTGTGATGAGTGTTTGAAGTCCTCCTGTATGGGTAACCAGACGTCTAAGTCGGGACAGTTCCCTAAATGAACGCCGGTTCATTTTATGTATTTAGGATGGGTCCAGACTCCTGTAAAAAGGGTCCAGACTCCTGTAAATTTCTGGGAAAATGGTCTAGGCTAACTCAGGGGGATCCCAAAACTCAGTGGCCACTGTTAAAATCTTGGAACAAAGACTGAGTGGACGTCTTAAAGGACAAACTCGGCCAACCTAAAACTAAATTGACTAAAGGAGAGGTTAATTGTTTCATGCAGTGGTGGGAAGAAGCAAATCGTAGGTGGACAAAATCAAAACTGGCCTCTCTCAATTATTCAAATAATAAGTTAAAAGCTTTATTAAAAGCCTCCTCTCCCACCACCAGACCGAGTGCTCCCCTTTACCCCGTCCTCCAAACCCCGGATCGATCCAACCCCCTTCATATTCCCATCTCATTGTAAAAAGGACAAAAAGCTCCTTGTTCTGCTCCCCTTTGTCTGCCTCAGAAACGGATTCGTTAGTGTTCCACTACCAATTCAGCAAGAGGGGGGACTCCTCAACTAGCCCCCACCCTTCCTGGTCCCTTTCCTTGAACACTTCTTTCAAAATTGTGAAGTGACCACAATAGCACTCACAAACGGTTCATTGGAAAAAAAGCAGGATTGGGCCCAGAAAAGCAGGCAAGCAACAAATAAAGAAACTGAAAAACAGGTTGGAAGCCCTAAGGGTATAGTGTCAGGAGTAAGAAAAGCAGTAACTGCAGGCATGAATCCCTGGAACAATACTTAAAATGGTAAAATCTGAAGTGATAAAGGTATCATTTTGGGACATAAACAAGTGATTTAAGTGAAGAGAGTGAAAAGTTAACTCTACAGAGGCTGGAGAGAATTAAGCAGTTAAACTTTGTGGAAAATGTTAAAAAGGACCATGTTAAAGAGAGAATTCTTGGTTTCTTTGCAGCCATTCTGAAGGGAAAATGGGCCCTTTTGCAGAAGAATGCCTGTAAATCATCCAAATATATATACAGCTATGTAAAAACAAAGTAGTGTAAAGAAATGTTAAGAAAAAAAAAAGTGTATGTATCTATTTGTCTGTGAAAATATGTAAAGTTCTAAGAATCTAAACCAGCACATCTGGTTTGTAAAACTCCTGTTTTGTAGGGGTAAGATAAATTGATTTTGTTTTTGTTTTAATGCCACTACAAATTCATTTGACTCTAATTCAAAGTTGCAAAACTGACAGACCCTTTTGCAAGACACAAGCAATTAGTGTTGTTTGGCTTTGGGATTTAGCATTTAACCCTTAAAGGGTAACTTCATTCTTTACAAAAATTAAAATGTTTTTAAATAAAGACCAAGTCATGGCTGCAATAGGGCAGTCAAAATCAGGAGAATAGGTAGAGATTCTGGAGTCTGTTTGGTTGGTTGGTTGGTTTGTTTTTTTTGTAACAATAGCAGATAAGAGCTGTAGTGAAAGAATAAGAAATTAACAGTGACCCTCTGAAGCAACAGCAGAGGTGAGGTGCACAAAACAAAAGAAGCAATGTCTACACTACAGAGTTGCAGTGCTGGTGAGGGGGTTACAGCGCTGCAACTTAGGATGTGTACACACCTGCACGGCACTACCAGCGCTGCAACTCCCTGTTTGCAGCGCTGGCTGTACACCCGGTCGAGCCTTGGGTGTAGAGGATCCAGCGCTGGTGGGTGTAGACACTCACCAGCGTTTTTGTTGACCTCCGTGGCATAAGTAGGTATCCCAGCATACCTGAAGAAGCCTCTCTGGTAATCAAGCAAACTCCATTGCCCTGTGCTCACCTGACCCCTCCTTTAAATGCCCCGGGGAATTTTAAAAATCCCCTTCCTGTTTGCTCAGCCAGGTGTGGAGTGCAATTAATCTATCAATCACTCAGCGACCATGCCTCCATGCACCAAACGAGCCCCAGCATGGACCAATGCAGAGCTGCAGGACCTCATTAGTGTTTGGGGAGAGGAGGCTGTGCAAACACAGCTGCGCTCCAGAAGGAGAAAGTATGATACGTATGGGCAGATATCGCAGTCCTTGATGAGAAGGGGCCATGAACGGGACGCCTTGCAATGCAGGGTAAAAATTAAAGAGCTGAGGAGTGCTTACTGCAAAGCCCGTGAGGGAAATTGCCGCTCAGGAGCTGCCCCCACAACCTGCCGGTTTTACAAGGAGCTGGATGCCATACTTGGGTGTGACCCCACTGCAAATCCTAGGAGCACGATGGAGAGTTCAGAGCAGGGAGAAGTGGGGGATGTTGTAGAGGACGGAGACAGTGAGGCTACTGGCGTGGAGGGAGACACCCCAGAGTCCCAGGACACATGCAGCCAGGAGCTCTTCTCAAGCCCGGAGGAGGCTAGCTAGTCGCAGCAGCTGGAAGCTGATGTTGAGGAGGAAGCTGAGGATCGTGCTCGTGGTAAGTAGTGTGCTCCCGTGTCTCCCACTCCCCCCCAGCACGTAGGCAGCCCCGCGGTGTGCTCAGGTGTTCCCCGTCCCCCACTCCAAGCAGGCATCCTGCCCCGCGGTGTGCTCCGGTGTTCCCCAACCCCCGCTCCAAGCATGTATCCTTCCCCGCAGTGTGCTCAGGTGTTCCCCGACCCCCGCTCCAAGCAGGCATCCAGCCCCGCGGTGTGCTCCGGTGTTCCCCGACCCCCCTCCAAGCAGGCATCCTGCCCCGCAGTGTGCTCCGGTGTTCCCCGACCCCCCCCCCCCAGCATGTATCCTTCCCCGCGGTGTGCTCTGGTGTTCCCCGACCCCCCCCTCCAAGCAGGCATCCAGCCCCGCGGTGTGCTCTGGTGTTCCCCGACCCCCACTCCAAGCAGGCATCCAGCCCCGCGGTGTGCTCTGGTGTTCCCCGACCCCCCCTCCAAGCAGGCATCCAGCCCCGCGGTGTGCTCTGGTGTTCCCCGACCCCCCCTCCAAGCAGGCATCCAGCCCCGCGGTGTGCTCCCGTGTTTCCCACCCCCCCCCAGCACATAGGCAGCCCCGCGGTGTGCTCAGGTGTTCCCCGTCCCTCACTCCAAGAAGGCATCCAGCCCCGCGGTGTGTTCTGGTGTTCCCCATCCCCCACTCCAAGCAGGCATCCAGCCCCGCGGTGTGCTCTGGTGTTCCCCATCCCCCACTCCAAGCAGGCATCCTGCCCCGCGGTGTGCTCTGGTGTTCCCCACCCACCCTCCAAGCAGGCATCCAGCACCGCGCTTCCTCCCCCCCCCCCCCGGTCAATTCCCACTCCCAAGGGAAATCGGGGCAAAACCACTCACCCCATTGCTCGCCATGACTTAGCTTGCCTGCCCTCCCTGTGTTATGTGAGGTATGTGAGAAGGATGCTACCAAAAGTCTAAAAAGTCCTTCAAATTGTGATAATAAACAATGATGCCTATGTGTATTACATGGTTCTATCTCTCTGTTTTCTAGGGACCTTGACTACTGCAGCCGTATCACCGGCCTCACGTAGGTTGCAGAACTTGAGACGGAATCCTAGGAAATCAAAAGAGGAATTGATCAAGTCTGTAATGAGCCACTACAACAGAGAAAGTAGGAAGACAGAGGAATGGAGAGAGAAGACCTATGAATGGAGAAGCAGTGTACATGAGTGGAGAAAGACTGTACATGAATGGAGGCAAACAGAAAGCAGGAGAAAGGAATTGTCTGCCAAAAAAACCACAAAGCAGATGATAAGCCTCCTGTCTCGCCAAACTGAGTCTTTCGAGTCTCTTGTAGCCATGCAGACAAATATGTACCGTGGTGACCCACAGCCCTCCCAAAGCCCTCTTCCTTGTTCCCCAGTATTTCCACAAAACAACTTTCTCCAGCAGCCAGTTCCGTATTATCCCCAGCTGCCCCCAACACCTATAAGATCACCTACCAGCCCTGATAACTATAATTCTTACCCTGTTCACTCCACCCCCATTATTCTGCAGCATAGTAATCCTGAAGTGCAGCAGACAGTGAATACTGATCAAAATAGGACATATTAAAACCTGTAAATGTACAGTCCACCACCCCTACCCCCTTGCCTGTTATGTACTGTATGTTGAATAAAGTTTTTTTTTTCTATTTCTTTCACTATGTTTTATTGTTGCTGGAAGTGGTAAATATTACACAGCAAGGTAAAGCAAAGCACACCAAATGCATCAAACATTACTGTTGGCTGTCAGCATCAAATTGCTCCCTTACAGCATCCGTAATCCTTGAAGCCCTTTCCTGGGCCTCCCTATTAGCCCTGCTCTCTGGCTGAGCAAACTCATCCTCCAGGCGTCGAACCTCGGAGGTCCATTCCTCACTGAATCTTTCACCCTTCCCTTCACAAATATTATGGAGGGTGCAGCACGCGGATATAACAGCGGTGATGCTGCTTTCCACCAAATCTAGCTTCCCATAAAGAC
The DNA here is from genome assembly GCF_007399415.2 of Gopherus evgoodei. Lineage (NCBI taxonomy): Eukaryota > Metazoa > Chordata > Testudines > Testudinidae > Gopherus > Gopherus evgoodei. The sequence goes on from NC_044325.1 coordinate 57,443,428, forward strand.
AGCGCCAGCGAGTTTTCAAATGGCCAAAAGCACACTCCACAATCATTCTGCACCGGCTCAGCCTGTAGTTGAACCGGTCCTTGCTCCTGTCAAGCTTCCCTGTATATGGTTTCATGAGCCATGGCATTAAGGGGTAAGCGGGGTCTCCAAGGATCACAGTGGGCATTTCGACGTCCCCTACTGTGATCTTGCGGTCTGGGAAAAAAGTCCCGGCCCTCAGCCTCCTGAACAGGGAACTGTTCCGAAAGATGCGTGCATCGTGCACCTTTCCAGGCCATCCTGAGTAAATGTCAGTGAAACGCCCACGGTGATCCACAAGCGCTTGCAGAACCACGGAGAAATACCCCTTGCGATTAACATACTCTGATGCCAGGTGGGGTGGTGACAGAATAGGAATATGCGTTCCATCTATTGCCCCTCCACAGTTAGGGAACCCCATTTCTGCAAAGCCATCTACAATGTCCTGCACATTCCCAAGAGTCACGGTTCTTCTTAGCAGGGTGCGATTAATGGCCCTGCAAACTTGTATCAGCACCATTCCAACGGTAGACTTTCCCACTCCAAACTGGTTCGCCACCGATCTGAAGCAGTCTGGAGTTGCCAGCTTCCAGATTGCAATAGCCACCCGCTTCTCCACAGGCAGGGCAGCTCTAAATCTCGTGTCCCTGCGCCGCAGGGTAGGGGCGAGCTCAGCACACAGTGCCATGAAAGTGGCTTTTCTCATCCGAAAGTTCTGCAGCCACTGCTCGTCATCCCAGGATTGCAGGACGATTTGATCCCACCACTGAGTGCTGGTTTCCCGAGCCCAAACGCACCGGTCCACGGAGCTGAGCATGTCTGTTACTGCTACAAGCAATTTACTGTCTTCACAGTGAGGCGATTCAATATCATCGTCTGACTCCTCACTCTCACTGTCACTCTCACTGTCGCTCTCACTCTCACTCTCATTTTGCAACTGAAGGAATAGCTCCACTGCCAAGCGCGATGTGCTGGCAACATTCATCAATAAGGTCATCAGCTGCTCAGGATCCATTTATAAAAAAAATCGCAGAAAAAGCGCTGTACAATCGCAATGCTGCCACACTCCTCGGAATGTGTACCAATGCACCACGTGGCATTGGAACAGAAAGCGGAAAGACAATCACACTTCCTTCCCCTTCCCACAAGCCACAGCGCCGAAATGGGACGAGGTGCTCTGTGGGATAGCCGCCCACAATGCACCACTCCCAACAGCGCTGCAGTGTGGCCACATTTAACACCACTTGCAGCGCTGGTTGCTGTAAGTGTGGCCACTCTGCAGCGCTGGCCCTATACAGCTGTACTAACACAGCTGTAACAACCAGCGCTGCAAAATTGTAGGCGTAGACATATCCTGAGCCTTAAAATGGCTCTGTGGAATCAGACTGTCACTTTGATAAGGATACATGAAAACTCTGTAAGAACAAAAGAAACAGTTACACCTTATGTAAAAATTGATATGGTTAATGTTTTTAAAAAGTTATAGCATACAAGGAATGTGCATTAACAGGTGTGTTGTAAACAAGACACGAGAAGTCATTCTTCCGCTTTACTCTGCGCTGGTTAGGCCTCAACTGGAGTATTGTGTCCAGTTCTGGGCACCGCATTTCAAGAAAGATGTGGAGAAATTGGAGAGGGTCCAGAGAAGAGCAACAAGAATGATTAAAGGTCTTGAGAACATGACCTATGAAGGAAGGCTGAAGGAATTGGGTTTATTTAGTTTGGAAAAGAGAAGACTGAGAGGGGACCTGATAGCAGTTTTCAGGTATCTAAAAGGGTGTCATCAGGAGGAGGGAGAAAACTTGTTCACCTTAGCCTCCAATGATAGAACAAGAAGCAATGGGCTTAAACTGCAGCAAGGGAGATTTAGGTTGGACATTAGGAAAAAGTTCCTAACTGTCGGGGTAGTTAAACACTGGAATAGATTGCCTAGGGAAGTTGTGGAATCTCCATCGCTGGAGATATTTAAGAGTAGGTTAGATAAATGTCTATTAGGGATGGTCTAGACAGTATTTGGTCCTGCCATGAGGGCAGGGGACTGGACTCGATGACCTCTCGAGGTCCCTTCCAGTCCTAGAGTCTATGAGTCTATGAGTCTATTTTCCCTCGGACATGTGCGGTGTATATTGTAAAAAGGGGTAAAAGAAATGCAAATGAAAGATGCTGCTGAATTAAAATCCTATTAGGGCTCCAAAAAGAGCCGCAATAGGCTGTTTTTTTCTTTTTCAGATCCCTGTGTGTTAAGACAGAGTCTCTGAGCTCTGCTGATGGCTTTGAATCCAAAAGGCAAGCCTGTGTTGATGCAAATTACCTAACTGATAAAGAAAGAATGAGGAATGTATGCATCAGGAAAAGATAAGGTGTGAAGGCCATTGTTATAGCCAGAGTCAAGGGACGGCTGTTAAACTGTCTGGCATCTCAGAGTGGATACATGCTTCGCAGTGTAAGAATGCACCACCCCCAGTGAACCAACCACCACCTCAGGACCACGCAGAGTCAATTTTTTGACTCCAGAAGAAGACGTAGAGGAACAGCCTGCAATACCTTACAATCTACGCTCTCGTAAGGGTTGCCAGAAGCAGATGACTACATAAAGCAAGGCCCAAGAAGAAGCAGTAGTGAGCCTAGTGCCTGCTGCCTGGTGGACATAAAACTATAACTGCAGTTCCCTCAGTTGAGGTTGTCAGAACCAGAAGGGCCCTGCCTCCAACATGCGCCTCTGGTGGTGCCTGTTCTTCGGCTGCTGGTGTCTTAAGGTCTGGGGAGTCCACAATGACAATTCTTTTATCCAGCAGCAAGTGTGGATAGCTCAGACCCTTATTATTTCTAAATGCTGGGTCTGCAGCCACATCCCAGCCCACTCTCAAACTGGTGTTCCTGTCCTGGCTATCCCACTCAATTCCCCAGACCTCACTGGAGGACCTTGTCCATTTAACACAATATGGAACAGTAATGACACCTGGGAAGAGGCTACTGGCAGTTCCTTTGTCCCACTTGGGGGAGTAATGCACCACGCAAAAAGACTCCTAAGGTTACAAGCAGTGGTTGAAATAATGGCAAATGAAACTGGAGAAAGTTTAAAAACCCTGGCCAAAGAAACAGGGGTGATCAGACAGGTTGCCCTCCAAAACCGTCAAGCATTAGACATAGTGCTGGTGGCCAAAGGAGGGACCTGTGCTCTCATTGGAAAAGAATGTTGTGTGTTTATACCTGACAATACCAATGAGGTAATAGATCACGCTAGCCACTTAGAACAAATCGCATATCTTCCTCATGAAGAGCTGAGTTCTTTATGGAAGTGGCTAAGTAATCTGCTCAATTTCTCTGGCATAGGAAACTGGTTGTTTCAGGGAGCCCTAACTAGCCTGTTTGGAATCTTAGTGATTTTTGTATGCTTTCAGTTAATCTCCTGTTGTATCCAGAATTGTGTCACCCAGATGGCTGCCCCAAAACAGAGTGCTAATATGATGATTTTGAATATCGCTGATGAACTAAGAGATAAGGAATGGTTAATTTGTGGAACTCAGTAAGGGTTGGTCATGGCATACGCCTGACCAAAAGGAGGGATTGTGAAAGTAGAATGAATTATATAGTAAGAATAGAAAGGATTAAAGAAATGTTGTCTGTACCTTTAAGCCAAGTTGTTGGAATGTTGCAACCAGGTGTCAGGAATACAGACATTAACATAGAACAATTGCACCGTTTAAGGGCAATTGGTGAAGCATTAACCTTAGATCGATAACAGTTAGTAAGAAAATAGGATATGCATGCTGTGCCCCAGGTGAATTTTACTGTTTTGATTTCTTTGTCCCTTTGTCTAAATTCCCGCTCTTTTATCTGTATAAATAAGACTGTTTGGGCCTTGCATGGCCACTCACATATTCTGAATGTTATTGGCGGAGCGCTGCGCTAATAAACAGAGTAGTCTGACAAATTGTGAGTCCTGATTCTAACTTTGACACTGTCTTTGAATAAGTATCAGTCCTTTTCCATTCCAAGACCATATACCCCTGAGCTTGAAAATTAATTTTAAAAAAATAGGTTTAAAACTCATTATACTGCTTTCTACTGCTGCCACTAAAAAAGCAAATGTTTCTGGCTGGGGCTTTTGTGGGTTTTAGTTGCCAGCAAATAAGATTGCTGATCCATGTCATCTCACCATTTTTAAAGCAGAATTCCACTCTGCTGTCCTCCTCCCCCCATCCCCCTGATAAAATTAATGGCATGATATGGTACAGCATGCAAAGACTTTAATAATTAAAATATTTTTGTCTACACATTTTTATATTGATCTAGTTGCAATATTTATTTTTCAGCTGATGATCAGTAAAAGATACTGCAATTATCCTGCAGTCCTCAAGTCCACCCTACCTGTTTTTCTCAAATGTGTTTTTTCTTCTTGATAATCTTTAAGACTCTAACCTTGCAAAGCCCTCCACACACAGAACTCGCACTGAACTCAAAATAACTTTGGAAATATGCATGAGACGATGGAATTGTTGTAATCATACTTCATAAATGGGTTCATATAAATTTCTTTAAATTATAAACAGAATTATAAATATTTGGGATAAACTTTCCAGAAACTCAAGAATAATCATGTCAGAAGATTTTATTATGGTAAAGGATAAGCCAATATTTCGAAGAAAAAATGCCTATTAAGAACAAGATCTATAACATACATTATATATACACAGACACATATACACATATATATATCAAAAGCACAGAATGAACCTGAAGACCTCTGTAAAGGTTAACTGTCAACAAACCTTATCAACTAAGGGCCAAGTTCTGGTTTCCTTGGAAGAGTATGAGTAAGGAGACCTACTCAGGTGATTGGTAGAGAGCAGAATCCTCCACCAACACCCAACAGCCTAGTATGGAGCACCAACAAAGTAATCTGCATTCTGCTGTACTGTCTACGGGTCCACTGTACCTACCACCTAGACATAGGTTTTAGCCACAGGACCCACATGTCATAGATCCAGATTCTCCCACACCTAGACCCCGCACTTAGCTGCCTGCACCCAGAATCCACTCACCTCACATCTGGATCCCCCCACACTGAGCTCCTCCACACTTGAATCCTGCCTGGTTGAGTCTGCCTGACCCATACTTGGTGCACCTGGCGCAGAGGGGCAGGCCTCAGGGTGTTTCTGGGGCAAGCCCAGGCCATGCACTATATCAGGGTTGGGTGCAGCCTCACTGCTGAGTCCAGGTCCTGTGGGTGAGGGGGCTGCAAGGTGATCTCCCACCTTTATGCAGTCAGTGGCCTGTGCTCCCCACTGCCATGCTAGAGCCTCTGCATTTATTTATTGACAAACAACACTTGCAGAATTTTAAAATATTGTGCGCAGAATTTTATTTTCTTTTGGTACAGAATTTTTAATTTTTTGACGCAGAATGCCCTCAGGAGTAGTCACTGAGGCCATCAATACATACCATACAACCTACTTGTATTGATGGCCTCAGTGACTTAAAAGCAGCAAAGAATCCTGTGGCACCTTATAGACTAACAGTTTAGTCTGTTAGTCTATAAGGTGCCATAGGATTCTTTGCTGCTTTTACAGATCCAGACTAACACGGCTACCCCTCTGATCAGTGACTTAAGCAGTCCCTTCCAGTCCTATGTGTAACATATAGGGATATAAATAGTAACCCTAGACAATCTTTATCCCCTACTAACACATTAGACTATTTTTAAAAAAAATCTAATTTAGTCATACATTTCACACACAGGGTGGAACACGATATCAGAATGGTCAGTTTCACATTTGTCTGCAGTCATTTTCACTCTCTCAGTCTTATACACTAGCACAAAATGCTATGGTGGGCTTTCAAACACTGCAGGGTAATATTTACATTTTTAAAAAATCTTGTTTTTATAAAACTGTTTTTAAAAATATTTAATACTTTTCAATTCATATAAGTTTTTTTCGGTGTGATTTGTTTTAATTTATTATTAAACAAGCACTTGTAATATAAGCATACGTTACAAACTAAATGCTAGACATATTATGTGGTTTTATTCTAGACAGACCCTTTCCTGCATCCTCAGATCCAAAGCATTACATAAAAAAAGAGTAATGCTATTTTGGCCACTGCTTTCAAATTATTTCAACTTAAGACTTTTAATAAAAGTCTGAATTATTAAAAACCTTCATCAATTCTCTTTTTTTCCTACTTTCAACAGGCAACAAATTGAGCTCTCTTTAAAAAAAAATATATTGTAACACAATCTAAAGAAAATTTGAATCATTTAGAAAAAAAGCTATTGTGGTCAAAGACTTGCACATTAAAGCTACAAAACTGCATACTGCCATAAGTAAATGCTTAAAATAAAAATCGATCAAATGATTTTAATTTTGCCATTAACACTCAAAAGGTAAAAAAAATTCCAGTTCCATTTTTTCTAAAAACTAGTAAATACCAACATAAAGAATGATAGCTCTTCTAGATTCCTTTTCTTCCCTATAATTACTCAATTATTCATTAGAGTATTCAAAAACCCCATTGCAACTTTTACACCAGAATTTCATATATGGGTTTGACTGTAAGGAGATGGTTACCCATCTACTATAAAGGCAATGTATTTCCAATATTTATGTCTGTAAAATATCCCATACTGGAATTCATATTTCCACACAAGAAAGAAGCAGATATTTAGTTCCAGACAACTTGATAATATCTCTTTCAACTATAGTTATAATTATCGTGTACGAACTTCCAAAGCAGAAGTTGTCAAGATTTAACATTAGCATTAATTTATGTCATAACTGACTGTTACTATAAAGATAATGGCAAAGCATCCATTTCTCCAAAGACAGCATGGATCGAAAGGGAAATTTCATCTTAATTGCCACTAATCTCCCCATTTTTAATTAAATTGATCAGTAATTTATTATCTTTCCCAGCCTTAGAAAGCTGTTATCACAAAGCTTCCAACAGATAGCATATCTGTACTTCCCTTCTCCAATGCTGTCATTTTCAAAAAAAAAAGTAAAAGTGCTGCAGCATGTTTCCTCAAATTACTGTCCTGCCTCCTATAAACACCATGTTAAAAAAATTTAAAAAAAAAACTTCTTTGCTCTCTCTGGACTGGTTGCACAGCCTCGAATGCCCTATTTCTCCAAAAGATTTAGAAGAAACATCAAGAATCTTGCACTCCAGACTAATGGATACCATGGGCAAAATTCTAGCCTCGCTGAAGCCTATGAGAGTTTTGCCACTGATTAAAAGAGCTTTGAGAAAATATAACATAATATATATATATATAATATAATGGGTTTAGTCACCTTGCCCTAGTAATAGTTTCTGATCTCTATAACATTCATCTTAGAACCAAATTATTCATACAATTTTAATATAAAATAATGATCAAGCCATTTAAGCATGACGCTTTCAAGTTTATCAATTATAAATCTGATGAAATAAAATTATAATTGGACAGGTATTGAATACTTAAATAGACGATCAGAATTATCTTTTAGGCAACTTAAGGAAGTTTTTCTAGGACTGTAAATATTCAAATTAATCATTTCATTTTAGTAACAACTTTCACAATTAATACTGCCTTCTGACATTTACAAAAATATGATTATGTATTCTGGAAAATTCAAACATAATCTGCTGAAAGACATTCAGGACAATGAAGAAACTTCAACTCTGTCATTCAAAGTTGCTTCTTTCCTCTCTGTGATCCAAATTCCATTGGAACCAATGGATGTCTTTCTATTGATTTCAATGGGATTTGAATCAAACTCCAGGTAATAAAGATCACATTACATTTTTTGAAAAACAGTTGAATAAATTTCAGTGTCTTAGCCAATATATCCATTTTTATTGAAAGAACGATTTTACTGCTAAAAAGATTGGGTAAAGCTATTGCTAAGTATATAATGGTATTTAAACATAGTCACTGCACTATCAATATCAAAATCATAATTGTAAAGTACTTGGGAATACTTCAAGTATGAAATGCAGTATGAATAATATTCTAGCACTTTGGGTTTTATTTTATAATACATAAGTCCATGAAAAAGCAAACGCATACATTTCCTGTACACTAATAAACAAAATTCACACAAAATCTATGAGAACCAGTGGAAAACAAGCAAAATATTACATCAGTTGCATAAACCTCAGAGAACTTTACATCATATTCTCATGATAAATAATTCTCTTTACATATAATACTTTCTGAATACTTTTGCATACAATTGTTTATTATTATGGGCACCTATTTATTGTATATGATCAAGGGTTTTGGTTTAAAATGAGAGATAATCAGTATGGTCTATCTTAACAGATTAAGATAGTAAACCCCCATTTCTCATAAGTTTATACTGTAAGGAAGAACAACAGACAAGAAAACAAATATTACACAAGAGTATAAATATTTTTTTAAAGTTTTCAAAACTTTCCAAGTGGAGTGAGTTATGCAACATACCTTAACAAGTTTCAAAAGCTGATAAAGATCTTCGACCTCATCTCCTTCACACTTGGTATATACTCTTCCAGTGTCCACACTGGTACCCTTTATGGTGTGACGATAGAGAGGCAAATCCATTGCTTCAGCATACAGGTCTATGGCATGATGTCCTACTGTCTGATACATGTAGCTGTCCAGCTCATCTGTCCCTTCTGCAACAATTAAATAGAGACTAAGTACATCATTCAGCATTTATAGAAAATCATAATACTTTAAAAGCAACAAGAGTACTTAAATCTGACTATTCCTTAGTTCATTGACACACACATCTGTGATGGCATCTCTACAAACATGGAATTAAAAAAAAAGAATTTCTCCCCTCTTATATTTACATATAACTATGTGTCTCATGCAACTGCCTACTTCTCAATGGAGGTGTCCACTTCACTTCTCCCCTACCATTTCCAGTGCTTCCTCCACAAATCCCCCACTATGGATCCAACCCAGAACCAAGTGAAGCCAATGGTAACTTTGCTTTGCTATGCAAGAGGAACACAATCCCAGAGGCACAGACCAATAGTTTTTACCTGATTTCCAGCATACTTAGTGCAATATACATAGAACACACTACAGCACTTACTCTGGTGCTTAGACATAGGCTGTCAAAACTTCCTGAAACTTAGCCATTAATACATTTAGTACTGACAACATGATACTCACAGCATCTTATTTCAGTATAAATGGAAAAATAGAGGATTTCAGCAGTAATTTTATATTGTTTAATACATTGTAAAGAAATGGAAATCTTTGTTGCTGCATCCAGGGCTTTTTAATCTTCTTTCCTTTTAAAAACTTAGGGTAGAATTCACCAAACTTATTGCTGCTGCTGCTTTAATTAAGAGACAAATTTCACTAAACGTTCTTACCGACTGGTTGGCAGCTAATCGATAACAAAAAAGGTAGCTCATGTAGATTATAATAATTAAACCACAAACCTTACAATTCACATTTTATGTATCTCAGGACTTATCCAACAATTGTGATCATTATTGATCATTTTTCAATTGATCAATAATAAAGAACAATAATTATTGCTCAAAGCTACAATTCACTGGTAAAAATTGATAGAGTTCACTTTATTTTAAGACCACCCTAAGTAGTCCTGGAACTTCCCCTAACTTCAGCACTTCTCTGTGAGGGCAGGCCTCTGAGCCCACATGGAAGGAGTTTGAAAGGAGAGGTCCCTGTATCACGGAAACAAGCCGTGAAACAAGTTGTGAGGTAACTATAATATGCTAAAACTGATCATTATAAATAAGTGTACTTGACTTTACTATAGTGTGTAATGATTTTTAGAATGTACATGGTGACTTCCAATAATAAGAGAAGCAGGTATTTGATCAAAATGGTCTAGGGGGTTCTGTAGTCTTAACAAAGTAACCAGGACAGGAGAAGTTGATTTTACAAGAAAAACAGAGTATTTTTAAATTTATATAAAATGTGATGCCTGAAACGAACAGACAGGGTCCATTTTAAGCTGCCACTTAGTTCTGAATGTGCAGTTACTTTATTACTTGAGGGTCTCCAGGCAACAGTGGTACAAGATAAAATAAAATGAATGGGGAAGGCCCTACTGCTGCCTGGGGTATCTCTATTAACTTTCCATTGCATTTCCTACCAGATACACGTAAAGAGGTCATTTTATGATTTAAATGACAATATTCTACATTTCTGATGTGGATACATTAGTTTTATAACAAACATATTTCAATAAGATTCAAGAGTTTTGTCCTGGGTACCAAAGGAATAAAGTGCTCTAACCTATTAATTGCCTACTCTTATTGCCCCAGCCTACTGATTTTATATTCACCACCTCTACCAATGATTCACACATGAACTCCTCCTCCCAGAAGGCACACCTCCTCCTCAGTTTCCCTCACAAACCTCCACAGTTCAGACGGTGAAGGTGACATTTGTGGCGCCTCATTCCCCTCCCACTGGTACAGAAGTCACCTCCTTTTCAAATATCACCTTAAAACCTTCCTGTTCATCTTAATTTAAGATTGATGCTAAGCCTCACTCACTTTGCACTACCTTCATTACTGTACCCATGCATTCTCCCCTTACTACAGTACAAGAAAGTATTTATGCATTTTCCTCCTTTTAAACTGCAGATTCCTTTCTCTTATCATTTTTCATTTTCTTGTATTGTTTTCTCGCTTGCTGCTTTACAAGTGGCTTTAACAAATTCTCTAAATTGTCTCTCCCCTTCTTCACCTTTCTCTGTAAAGACATCTAGGATATCTGCCATATGTACAAAAAAAAATAGCAGGGTTTAATTCAGACACAGCTGCGCCTCAGCTGTTTCCTATTTCGGAAAGTTTCCTACAAGCAATAAGACATTCTTACCTGTGTTTTCAGCAGGCCTTAAGTTGGCTAGAGCAACAATCTGATGCCCAGCAGCAACACACTGCATCATATTGTAACAGCTGTCCTTTCCACCACTGGAATTAGAAAAAAAATGAAATTATCGGACAATTAAACCAGGTCACTACTAGGCATTGTCGCCCTTTTTTAACTTTTACCTGGTTACTTCAAAATTATAATGCAGGGCCACAGAACAAAGTTTTCAAATAAGAAGAATTAAAGAGAATTATAACAGTAACAAACATCTAAGACTGTACCATACAAAATCTTTGTAAGAATAGAAAGTATTTATAAAATGCTGAAGAGTTCAGTTAGATATAAAATCCATAAAGTTTATGTGAAATTCCTAATTTGATGGCAGAGAGAGAAAAACGTATATTGTATGGAAGCTCTTTGGAGAAGAGGCTGTCTTTTGCACAAAACTCCTATTTCAGTTACACATAATCAAATCTTAAACAAATGTTAAGTAGTAATAATAAAACAAAAACTATCTGATCTATAGAATACTATACTTCAAATGTCCATCTTCAAATTGATAGACACTGCACCACAACCAGAGGGGAAAGTCTGTGCTTCACTTCTCTAAGAGCCAAAGCACAGAATTCACAGCCCCAACGGGGGAGGGAGGCAGTGGGGTATATATATAGTGGGGTGAGAAGAGAGGGTGGGGCAAATTTGGGAAGTGCAGGGCTGCAGCGGACAGAGAAAGAAGTGACTTTCCCCAGCTCTAGGGCTACGGTTGCTGGGGAAAGATGGCCCTTCTTTCCAGCCCCAGCTCAGAGGCTGCTGTGGCAGCGGAGAGGCACATCCATTGCACTGGAAAGGTAAGACTACTGATATTAAAATATGAGTTGTGTGCTTTTATTCGTAGAACAAAAATGTTAATTAAGTTTTTATTATATTGCGCTTTTATCCAAAGTATTTACAACAGCTAACAGTACAAACAACATTTAGAAAGATCATCAAGCGGTCTGTCGAGACCCTCAGCAATTTTTAGTGGTCCATGGAAAAAAAGTCTGAGAACCACTGGTCTAGATAATACTAAGTCCTGCCTGGAGTTCAGGCAGGGCCAGTTCTACTGTTTTCGCCACCCCAAGCAGCACGCCAAATTGCCACCGTGGAGGGCAGGGGCAGTCCGTGTGCTGTTAGGGCGGCACGTGCATTTCCGCGGCAGCGGCAATTTGGCGTCAGCTTCTGTCTTCAGCTGTCTCCACATGGACAGCTGAACATAGAAGATTATGTCAAATTGCTGCCGCGGAAATGCGTGTGCCACCCTAACCGCACACGGACTGCCCCCACCCTCCGCGGTGGCAATTGGGTGCGCTGCTTGGGGGCAAAAACACACGGACTGCCGCCCCTTGCAGATTGCTGCCCCAAGCACCTGCTTTGGATGCTAGTGCCTGGAGCCGGCCCTGAGTTCAGGGGACTGGACCAGAAGACTTCTCAAGGTCCCTTCCAGTCCTATGATTCGATGATCAACTGTTCTCTCTGATTTCATTGCTGTTAAAATTTAACACAAATCTGTTAATGAACAGGTTTTCAGCAAGTTTCTAGTTTGAGGCTCAATCACTTTTCAAAATAACCATGATGTCAAATTTCTTCTAAACAGCCAACAGACAATGTAATCTAAAGCCCTATCTCTGTTATTTTGACAAAACATGCTTGGTATAGTTAACTTAGTTACTGTTCATTTAGTAACCAATGAGATTGGAAAAAAGACTGGATGGATCAAGAAACAGTAATGGGACAGAGAACCTTACCCTTACAGAGACTTCTTTCTCAAAACTAAGGGCTGCAACTTAGCCCCGATTTTGTCCCTAAATATAACTGCAGCCAAAAACAATTATACATGAATTGTGTAGCCTTTACATATCCAACTACACAATTTATGAGTATAATCAGGAAGCTATATGTCTAAGCACTATAAAATGTACCCACAATTATTTGTACCAGCAAAATTGTGGATGTAAACTCAGAAACTGAAAGTCACCAGTCTTGATATTGCCCTTGCTAGCATTCTCAAGAGAAGGACCATGAAATTAATAGAGATGGTAACTGAATTACACTCAGACCTCAGAGGTACCACAGAAACAGGGTTGAGGCATGTTGCTGGGACAAATCTAAAGAAAACTTGCATTGCTACTGTCTGTATTGTATCTGTGACATACACTGGGAAATTCAGTGGTGGCTTCCACAATCTGGCATGTTTTATGAGAAACAATTTCATTCTAATTTTTCTTGTAAACAACAAAATAAAGCACATTGGCTAATTTACCAAAGTTCTTAAACATTATCACACCATTCCAATATTAAAATAAAAAATGCTCAAAAATAAAATATCTGCTAATTTCAAAAATTGCTTGAAAAGAATATAGATTTTTAAAAGGATGTACTTTGACATGATTTTAGGCCCAGGGTCCCAGTTTGTTGTTTATGGACTACTTGCTGATGGTCTGTACCCTTGGGCTGAATGGTTCCCTGGAACTGGCTCTCCTCATTTCCAGAGAAAAGAAAAATAACAGATGAAAGAGGCATGGGGGATGAAATAAAGAGCCAAAACAGAAAGTGCAATAAACTTTTTTCCAAGAGGGCAAAACATCTCAAAGACAGCTAAATTGTACATAAAAGTCCTTCTTATTATCACTCCTACACAACAGCAATTTTTGCAGCTGCCACTGACGTGAAAACAATCACAAATGAGAGGGAAAACAGTCTGTGAAATCATGAATGAGAGCACATGTGGGTCCAACAATACTCAGCCCTCCACTAATACTTAATACTGATAGCTGGAGAGCCCCACAGAGTCAACAGAAACACCAAATATTCATGAATTGGTGTCCTAGCATTACATTGTTGAGATTTTTTTGTATGCCACTGCATGATGATAATCACCTGAGGCCAGAACTCCATGATAGTTCTGTGACTCTTAGGGACTCCATTTGTCAAAATATTTCCTGTCTCCTTCTATTGCTTTCTAGCCTCTGCGAGAGAAAGAAGCATTTTTCATCTCTCTCTCTCTCTTTCTTTGTCCTACTAGCTGATGGAACACGGTCAGAGTTTTTATTTTCTTTCTTTCTCTTCCTCGCCTTTACACCCTAAATTCCTGACTAGTTGCAGGGAGAGACAGGATTACTACAACTTCTGTCCGTTTTTTTAATGCTACCCACAAAGCTTCAAAGGGGAGAGCCATCAAACCCAGGGATTTCACCAAATGGGGCCCCCCTCAAAAAGCTGTATGTGGCTCTAGAGCAGTGATACTCAAACATCAGTGGTTTGGGACCCAAATTAGTTATTAACATTACCCAAAAGAGCCACAATAGTGTGAATTCATTGTTTCATTTAGTACTGTACTAAATACTCATATTTAAACAAATATGACAGGGAAAATATTTAGTATTTTTTATATACACACATACATATATATATATATATTTTATATATATATTTTATATATAATTCTCACAGTAAATAAGTTAATAACTTAGTACAAGTTGATAACTTAATTGGTTAATAAGTAGCAAAAGCATCCTGATTGGTTAATAATTAAATCATAGTGTTTTAATATCATGTGCTGCAAAAAGCTGTAGGAAACACATTAAAGAGCCATTTGCAGCTAGTGAGACTCCGTCTGAGTATCACTGCTCTAGAGCCACAGTTTGAGATTTGAGTTTCATTGAGATATGGAAAATAAGAGGAGGTCAGAAATGGTAGTCAGATGGTCTGAGTTCCTGGAGCAAGACGGATGTCTAGTTGCGGCATTCTGGGTACCCTGACATTTAGAGTTTTGGGAATGTAATAAAAGAAGGAACTGCAATAGATATGAGACTCTTAACAATTTCAACAGAGGCACAGCCACAGTTAGGACAAATTTTGGCCACAAGCATGATGATAGGCAGACTTACAGACAAGGAGAATATGAAAGAGAAAAAAACGGAAATGTAAAGATTACTTCGACGACTATCCAAAACATCTGAAAAGGATGTCCTTCATATTCCTGCATGTTGCTGTTCACGCAGAAAAAAAAAATCTAGACTAATTAAAGATTGGGGGGATGGCAGGAAAACTTATTTTGGACAGTTCACTGGCTTTAAAATGCCTGATGGTTTCTGATTTAGTACAAGTTACACTTTGAAGTTTATTCAATCACTCTCTTTCTAAGAAGGTAGTGTCAACTTGAAATTGTCAATATAAAAAAAATTAGTTAAAATTGATTCAAATACTACTCCTGCCTATCAAAAGTACAAAAGATTTTTTTTAATAGAGAATATTTCTCTCTCTTATCTTTTACGTTACTTGCAGTGGGTAGGTTAAAAAAATCAGAATTTGACGTCCCTTTAAAACAAAAAACTCTTCTTAAAACTTTTTCTTAAGCTAAATCCATCCTAGTAAAACTGTCCATAAAAATATCAGTCATGTTACAAACCTGTTTTTAAGATTTTATTTCATGCTGCCCTTTAACACATTCCACTGCATAACCAATTATCAAAATAAGTACTTCTAGAACTTGAAATCTTGCATTTTCCACAAGTTGGGAGGAGAAAGTGTGGAAATTGGCTGCATTAATCTGTTATTAAAAACAATCTGGATGAAAAAAGGACAATTTTTCACAACAAAAAACAAGTCCCTTTTATTGTATAACATTTTCTTTTGGGATAATTTTAAACCATGATCCTGCAACTGACCCCCCATGGCCAAACTCAAATTTTAACAGGCTTCATTCAGCTAGCAGGACTCTGCACAAGGAAAGTCAATAAAGAATCTGTACCTTAGTGTAAAAAAAAACAAAAAAGCAATGGGTTGGCATCTAAAAATAAAAATATCACAGAGTTCATCCAATACACAAGCACAAGTTCCTGAGTAACCTTCCTGGCTTACATGAACCATCAGTGTATTATCATTTCTCAATAAAATAATCTAGCTGTAATCATCAATGAAAAAATAATTTAAATACATGTCTAAAAATATTAAAACCTATTTAAAGTATAAGAATTGCAGAAAATGAAGCAGCAGAAAGGTAGGAGAAACAGTCCCCAAGACAGAGGGCTATGTCAAGCTCAGTGTGACTACAGAAATGAGTGAGCTTTTTTAAAATGATGAGATTAAATGTCTCACTGAAACACACATTTGCAAAACTGATCCTAAAAGGAAAATACTTGGAAAGGGAAAAAAATAGCCTGAAACTCAACTGAAAACGAGACTAGGCAGAAAAAAATAGCAGCAGCCCACATATATACAGTGTCTCCTCCCAAAGCATGTTACACATAATTACAAGGCACCCCCAAAATGCAGCTCTGGGGCAGAGGGCAGCCACTGACAACAAAGAGCACATTACAAGTCGCAGGAGAGAGTGATGATGGCACGGTGGGCCTTTATTTATTGATTTAAGTGTGACAGGATGTTCAACACCCAAGGGCAGAGCCAGGCAGTTGTGCAAGGCCTCCTACTAGGCATGAATTAGACACCCGGCACTGAGATGCAGCCAGCTGAGGCAGACCAAGCTGCAAGAGACAGAGCTGTTTAAAACTCCTCGCTGCGTTTGGGGGAGGAAGGAAAGCAAGAAATGCACAAGCAGGAAGGTCCCGAGGGCAAGGCTGCCCAGTCCCTGCTATGGGCTCGGCAACACCCCCCAAGGGCACGAGGTGTGGCTCAGTCTGTGCAGCAGGGCAGCCCCCCACAGCCACGTTACCTGATTAAGGCCACTACTCTCATGCTGCTCGCACCCCCCCGGGCTGGGCTGACACTAAGGGAGGGGGTGGGGCTAAGACACACGGGCGCTACTTCAGGCTGCAGCGGACGCCCTCCTTCCCGATACATGCGCCGTTCTACACGCTTGCGCCGACCGCCCGGCCAGATCCGCCCAGGTCAGCCCCGTGGCTGCCTGAACCAAAGCGCTTGCTGTGCGGGGCGGCGCGCGCCGCTCTCCCTGTGCCCGGCCCGCGCCCTGCCCCTGCCGCTCGGGCAGCGGTGGCAAGCAGCGCGGGGCGGCGAGGGCAGAAATGCAGGCACCGCGCTGGCCGCCTATGCGAGGGCAGGCGGGAGGCGCTGCAGGGAGGCCAGGGCTGATCCCGGGGGTGTTCGCAGCGGGTCCGCTGCTGGGAGCCGTTCCAGTGCGTGACATCAGGATGAGTCACCCCGGAGCTGTCAGCTCCTGCACTGTGTGATCACCCTGCTTACCGGAACCTCTTTCCCCTGACACTCCTGGCTCTATCTAGTTATTATTGGCTGCCGTGCAGTACCTGGGGTTGTCTCTGGCACCAGCAGAAGTTGGTCTAATAAAAGCTATTACCACACCCACCTTATCTCTCTTACAGTTAAGGCTGCCAGTTTTGCTTGGACATATGCCTGGAGTTTCATCACATGACATAATCTTTAATTAAAGATTAATCTTTAATTCCTGCAAACTCCAGGACAACCCTATTTACACTTATCAAAGACTGTCCACTGTTTTGAATGGTGCTGAAAGTAAGAAGGCTGGTTTGTTTCATTCATATTCAACAGCCACAGTCGGGAAAGGCCCTTACCTCCTGCGGAGAAGTTTAAAGCAAGGTCCTCCACTTTTGGGGGGTGTGGTTAAGAGTTTGGCACAGTTTACAGGCGCTTGTCTCTCTCTTGCAGATGAAGGATGGCTGGGTGTGAAGTTGAAATGGGGGAGTTAGTCTGTTGTTTTAAAAGTTATTAAATAAGAAACGGGAGTGTGTAACTCTACTCACATGTTGAATAACATCAGTAGATCAACAATGACAACACACCCCCACACCCTGAAACTAAGGATGTTCATCTGCAGATTTGGATTCAAACTTTGCAATTCATTCCCATCATTGTAAGGAATCAAATTGTAAAACTAAATACAAACACCTTGGAATTCAGATCCAGATCCAAATTCTACAGTGTGGGCCCATTTCTGGGCCAAAAGAATCCCTTTGTAAATAATGGTACAAAGTCAACAAGGTTGTAAATATGTAACTAAAAGCAGAATATTTCACACACTCTATTTTAGCCATCTACGACTACATAGCTTGGGGCATCCAAAGCTACCGAACGTGTCCCCAGCATAGGAGATAGGGGAGTGACCACACATGGACAGCTTTAAATAAAGAATAAAAAGTGATGAACTGAAGATTGAGCATGTGGCTGGTAACCCCACTATGTAAACACAAACTTACTAAAGAAGTAAACACTGGGAGCCATACTTGAAAAAGAGCCCCACTTCCTGTGAACTATATGATAGACATTGGTCAAAGTTGTAAGGAAACATGTCCTGAAAATTCCCTTGCTCAAGGCCTGATCAGTAATGAAAATCAGTCTGGAATACGAGAACTATGTACAAAGTTACGAAAGCATTCAAGCAATTAAAATAAATGGATAGATACCATCTTGATGTCCTTGGAATCAGTGAGGGTAGATGGACAGGTTCAAACAAACTTCACTTTATAATATGGACACCACCTAGAAGAGAAAAAGAGTGTGACTTAGAGAAACATTATGCAGAGCAATAGAAGAAGAAGCCAGATCCATTAACAAGACACTTAGAAGCCTCAGCAGACAAGCATAAGACTAAAATAAATGGCAGAAACTAGTAGATGCCCCATCCATCTGAGGGTGCAGGAGGATAAAGAAAAATGCTGCATATGCTGAATCGGAGAAAGCTTCGGGGTGTATCTGTTCCCTGGTTGGGAGAGGCATTCGTCCAAGGAGTTTCACTCTTGGGATTGTGCCAGTTGCCTCAACTGTACTGCCAGCAAGCATTCTGACCACCTGCTCTAAATGCACCCTTTAGGCTAGCTCCAACCTTATCTGATGGGGTGCCACCCACCCCAGTGTTCTCATGTCTTCCTGTGGGACTCAGGCCTAGGGTTGCATGAGCTAGTGACCCTCCACTTGAATCTAACTACGATGAAAGCTATAAATGTGTTTGCCTTGAATCAACCTGATTCACAGCCTACAAAAACCAACCTGATAAACAAGGGTCTTCTCCAAATACCCATAAAATTCCCTGTGAGAATCATCTGGAAAATGAAAACAGAATGGAAATAGGATGGAAAAAAACCCCTCAGAAGACCTAAAACATGATGGCGGGATGGTATCAACAGACACATGTCCTTTCACAGGCATCCTACCCTGTAACATGTCAGATTTGGCTCAGGACAGACTATCATAGCTCATTCAGTGGCCTCCCAGCTGTCCAAATATATTATGAGAAATAACTAAACCTATCTTAATTTGTTCCCATGCTCCAGCACCATAAGAAAGATGGAATGGCTCCCTGGGGTATTTCCAGGAGTGAAATGTTGGCATTAGGCCAACATTAGACACTCCTATTCAACCCTCATGCATGGCCTCCAGAACAGGGCAGTGTGTGGGCAATGGTTGGAGCACTTTGCATTTACATTTCAGAGCTGTGGAGCATGGAATGTTGCTGTATATCCCCATATTCCCACATATTGAAAAATTATGAGTTAGCCCCCCCAAAAAAATCATGAGATAGGCTTAAAATTAATGGAATTTTAAAAACTAATTAATTGGATTTCTTGTTATTGTCCTTTGTTTTTTGAGGCATTGGGGCTCATATTTTCATTTTTTACCATAGTCATGAGGACTTGAAACCTACCTTTTAAAAAATTCTTATGTAGCCCCACCACTCCAGGAGCTGAGGCTTTCAGAAAATACCAAATATCTTAACACTTGTGATAAAACCCTTGGGGTTGCTGTAATTTGTGCTGGAGTCATCACAGTAACCCAGAATTAGGGAGATGCTAACGTGGCATAAAGTCACATAGTTTATACTAAATATATATATCATCACACATAGAGAGCATATTATTGGCTCTTAGGCAACAATAAATAATATTTAGTTATTAGCATAACTGTTAAAAATGATGATGCTGCGTTTCCAAAGAGAAACTGCAAGAAGATAAATCAGGTCTATTTTGGGCCTCCATATAGTGCAACAGTCTACCATGCACATTGTAATTTATAGGATCAGGGCCTAAATATGAAATATCACACAGGAATCAACATAGCCTAGAATGAGGATTATCAACCTGGTTTTATAAACAAGTGTCAGAGAGCCACAGCTACTCTGCCCCTACCATCCTTCTAAATTGAAGGGTAGTCCTGGCTATATCCTGGAGTGATGGGAGGTCCCAGTAGGGGGAAAAGGTTAAGAACCAGTTTTCTAGATCAAAAGTAAAATTGGTATATAATATTTAAATATGCCAGAATCAGTTGAGTAAGGCCTAGTAAGACAAATATAATATTTTAGGAAAATGTATAGTACATGATACAATTAAAATCAAAATATTTGTTTTATGTAGAAGCAATCACAAGAACTTATAAATATAAAATAAAAGCTCACAGTTATATACAGAGCTGAAATTGATAATACATGAAATTGCTAATTTCTGCCTTAGTTTAAACTTTTGTAAAAAGGCAAAGGAAGTATTTGTAAAAGCTGCAATAAATATTTGTGAAGGCTGGTAACCCATAAAATGGGTTGCTGGTAAATTTATTGTATTTGGAATACATATGTATAGCTGAGGGTATTTAAAAACTTGTATTTATCACATTGAACCATTTAAATGGAAATCACAATATTTTAAATAATTCCTCATTTTAAATACAGAGAAGTCCAAAATGCTGTAAACAGCATTAATAGCAACAGTGGAAAATAGCAAGTGTTTAAGGGTTCCCATTCATGCGGACTTTATACTGTACACAGTGGATATAGTCTTTCCAGTACCTCGCTGGATTTGGGTCACAATGTAGTATGAAGTGAAACAACACATTAAACTGTATGGCAAATATATATATGTCTGTAAAAAAAATTAAATATCAATTGTATTTTTTAAAAATAACCTCAGGGTATGCTCTGACCAACATAGATTAGCAGTTCACTAAACAAAACCATTTATTTTATTGATACCATTTACAAAGCAGTTTGAATTTTCTTTAATTTGATTATCATGCATTAATAACAATAATTTTATGTTTATTCTCAGAAATTCTTCCTTTTACTATTCAAAACAATGTAAATGATCTCAATCAGATGGCTTGGATGTGAAATGCTAGTGACTCTCAGAAGGGATGGTAACTTTTTTTTTTTTTTTTTTTTTGGAGCGAGAAGGGGAATCCAGGCCTGTTCTGAATTAAGACTGTAAATCCAGGGATTGTAGAGATTTTAGTTGAGATTACCAAATTAAATGAAACAATAATGTATAATAATCTCATCTGATGGAAATAACCACCTCCCTAGAGAACTGTAAAAACATATAGCACCAAAGTACTTTGTTTGTATTGCAAAAACTGTGATTATTTTATCATACCTCTCTACATTTGCATTCTTTGAAAGGTGTTATAAATATGTTTTTATTTATGTTTATGAATTTATGTTTAAGAGTTCAGGAATTCAACTAGTAGCTGTGAACATTTAAAAGCTGTTGTCTTAAAAAGCTTAGCAACAGTGTATGAAAAGTCTAAGAAATCATGTACATAAATTATTCTGCCTCTTTGAAAAACTGGGGAACCCATAAAACCAGTTGCTCTAAGCAGGCAGCTTTATATTACAAGTTCCAATACTTGTAACAGCTGTGTTCTAAATAGTGTATCATTCCAAGACCAGAAAGGAGAATTCTTCTAAAGTACACTCCTTCATTAATGGCTCCATTATTAGTAATCTACCCTGATTTAACACGGTTGTTCCATCTGCCAGGTCTTTTGCAGTTTATTATACATTCTTTCAAAAAACATAACTCTGTTTATAATCTACTCAGCCCTTTCATTTGAAGAACAGAAGTGTAATCTCAACCAAGGGCAACAACACAGATCCTAAATTAAGAATAATTTCCAGTTCCACTGTCCTGTTGGTAAGCATAGGAGTAGAGGCAGAGAGGTGAAGTTTCAGAATCAAAACCTGGTTGCATATGAGAGGTTCCTTTGGCTTTCATTCTGTGAGGACTAAGGTGGTTATTATATTCATGTGAATAAAATAAGAAGGATTTGGCTCCTAGAATCTGGTAGCAGATACTGAGTGCAGATTTTTAATAAGCAGAGGAGTTTTTCTAAATAAAACAAAAATAAAATAAGTACATTTTCTTACAAAATTTAATATATTCAAATTTTTAAAATACTTTCAAATTAGGGCAGATCACTAGTGGAGTTGACCTGGTCCTTGCTAGCCAAAACGTTTAGAAGAAACTGCTTTATTTCATAATAACTGTGATAGTTAGAGCCTGATTCTCAGTTACTCCATTCCTGCTCCAGGGAGGACAGGGGGCAACTTTGGCTTTAAGCTTCCTTCATGTTCCCTGTATATAGGGGCTGTGTAGGGGCCTGCTCATCCCTAAGTGTAAGTTAGAATAGATTCACCAGAATGTAAAGCAGCCTTAATGTAACTCAGACCCGCAGTTTATATGTGATAAAAAGCTAATTTTGCGTCTATTTTCTGTCTCTGTACTTGGCATCTGCATTAGGAGATTGTTGAAAGCAGAACAGTAAAATGTTTCGTTCCAGTTATATCACAGAGATCCAGAAGGGATCTTCCCCAATCCATGTGAAACTGTCCCCAATCCTAGGGAAAGATCTTCCTTCAGCACACATGGTTGGTGGAGGGTGAGTTTGTGGATGGTATTCTCCTCCTCAGTGTTTGAATCCTGGGACAGCCTACAGTAGCCCCAGCTGAGCTATTCTGCCCCCACAGACCTGACATGCTGTTGCAGTCTTGACAAGAGTTCACTAAAGCCTTCATTCCACTGCAAGGAATCTCGGGTGGCATTTTGTAGGGGAGTGATTATAATGGTTTGTTGCATCTTTCTCATACTTCTCAGTCAGTAAAGTTGGAAAGTGTAACAATGAATTACTAGAGGGATCTGTCAGAGGATTAGAAGAACAACAGCAGTATCCCTAATGACCTGAATGGTTAATTAAGTTCTCTCTTAAATGAAATCCAAAAATATCTTAATACCAGTATATTATGAGGAACAGTCACTTTTTGCAAACCAGAGCTACAGTGCCTATTAGGAAAAGGCCAATTATCCAATGACTGGCAGGGATACCTGGACAACTAAGGTTCTTAACTAAAAGAAGATCCCAAATCAATACCAGAATACAGCATATATGGAGTAGACATAACATTAGAAGTGTATTTACATTTTAGAACAAAATTTTTGAAAATCAGCTCCTCCTTCATTTACTTGCCAAGTCCCAAAACTAGGATGGTGTGTTTTTCTTTGGAGTAGTTGGCAATGGGACACTTGAGTGAATGGAAAGTCACTCAGAAATCCATGCCTCTCAAGGCAGGATGGTTTAGAAAGACCATGGGCAAATTCCTCTGCATGGTTCCTACTGTGGCTACAAAAGAGCCAGGGGGTAGATTCTCACAGTTCCTGCTGCTGATAGCAATGGGGCTTGGTATCCAATTATGTCCTTAGATGACTTGCCAAGTTGCCATGCTTCTGTGTAGCTGTGAAATGTATCAATTTCCCCCTTTTCCTACCCAGTATTCAAGAAAGTGCTATGCCTGTGACCCCTTCCTTTCACTCGCTTCCCATTGCAATAAAGGCCAAAATTTGTCCCTAAGTTTGGATAATGCATGTATGTTACTTACAGGTCAGGGTCATTAATGATGGTATGGTGCTTGTCTAATCCTTTGATAGACTCTTTCAGTTCTATTAATTCAATTTTAAACCAGCCTACTTCATTGGCTCAGAAGGATAAAATCAATCCTTTACTGAAAGCTTTATTAGAACATCATCCTCACACCATCCAATCTACTTACCTTTCCAGCAGGTACTAACGCATGTTAGAAGCTTGCTGGAGCTGTCATAATATAGCAGCTGAGCATTTTTTTCATTAATCAGACTAATCTTCAGTTCACAGAACTTTTATTTTTAATAATAATTGTTACAAAGAGACAGTGTCAAGGTTGACAAGTGTAGCGCTCACAAGGGAATGTAAGGGTTAAATTTACCTGTGTCCTGTTCTTTTCAGGACTGAAGGTCTGTACTGAAGGATTGAAGGAACTAAAGGGAACAACTTAGGTTGCAGCAGTAGAGTGGTCTGTGCTTTGAAAGAACTAAGCAGCAATGAGCGTTGTGGAATCTGTGTTTGTTTTTTTGATACTGAGTTTAATAGAGCTCCAGTTTTAAAACTGTCCATGGTCTGGGAGTGTAACATAGGCAAAACGATTTACTCTCTTTTGAGTTTGCAAAGTCCATGTAATTTTAATGTGTTTTTTCCCCACTAATAAAGTTCCTCAGCATTTTTTTCTCCATAAACATAAATAAATAAATTAAAATGGCTGCATCCCAGTACTCAAAAGCAATCCTAAACTATAAAACAAAACCCCACCCAATTCTACAAACACAGGCTAAACTTCACCCTCATGATTTCAATGGGACTACCTAAGGTAGTAAAGTTAAGCATATGTGTAAGTGTTTGCAGGATCAGAACCCATGTTGTCCCTCCTTCCTTTCTTTCTCTCTCTCTCTCTCACACTCACACACACACACACACACGGAAAGGGAAAATGCTTGTGAGAAGTAAACTTTTAAAATTTAAATTTATTTAGAAACAACAGTGGGTAAAAAATAAATATTTCCAAAATGGCAAAATAATACATTGAGAATTTCTGACAGGATTTTTCAAATTGCAGGGAATTGAACTACAGCGGGTCTAATTCTGATATCACTGACACAAATATACATTAGAACCACAGTAAACTCCACAGTAAACAAAACATGTGTATGTTCAGAATAAGGGCCCAAGATGACATGACAATGTAAGTTTCACATGCAATTATACTATTTGCCTATAAAATCTCAACAGAAATTCTTCTTAGTTGGTAAGTAAGACAGTAGACCTTTAATTAGCCATCCTAATGGAAAGAAAGGAACCATTTGAGCTCAATTAATTGTAATGTATTTCACCATCATCACAGACTTTGAATCAAAAGATATATGCCTTAATTTAATATAAAGTAGCTGGGTATGGCATAGCCAGGGAATTTACTTTGTGGGTATAATGTTTATAAAATATTATAATATTCTACAGTAATGTAGGCCATTAATATCCCAAACTCCGTGTCTACCAATAGCAATCATGTAATGTTTTAGCAATTACTATGGTATAAATGAGTCCTTGATTTCAATCACATCGGTGAGCACTGGTCTGTCTGCTCCTGATAGAGAAGCAAGAAGAATGACCACACACACTTGCAGCATTCAGAACTAAATGCAAAACTCATCTCTTTGAATTAGCTTTATTTTAATAACTGTCTCAAAAGCATCAGCATTCTCACAGAGTATATATTTATTAAAAATCCCACCGATTACTTTTACTGCTAGAAAAGCAGGGAAGAGAGATTTTTATATTTACTTCTTTTGGAAGGTACTTTGATACAATGATGATGGATGACAAATAGATAGACAGACAGATAGATATTAGCCATGTCTTGATTTTTAAGAAGTATTTTGAAATTTATTGGGATAAATTATTTGCTGACTAAGGCCCCCAATTCAGGAAGGTACTTATGAACACGCCTAACTTTATGTACATGAGTAGACCTATAGACTCCACTGGTATTGCTTACATACTTTAAGTTAGGCACATATTTAAGTTTCACCCTGACTCAGGGCCTTTAAGTATGTTTCAACTCACTGAAGCCACTGGGGTCTCATGGGGTATAAGTCAATACAAAATTTTACTTATTTTTCTCTGCAATATGCTATCTGTATCATGAAATATCTACTAAATAAATAAATAAAGTTTACTAGCAGAAACCAATGGTTTCTTTCTATTCCACGTCTTATCTTGTCTAAATTTGGCTGTGCAAATAATTTAAACTCTTTTTGACTGCATGGCATTTAAGATTGTATTCTCTTATAAGCAGAATATTCAGGGGTGAAGCAGTTCATTAATTATAGACCTGTTTTGACCTCATTAGCTGGGAAGACAAGTGTGGCTTTGAACCACAGAAAATAAAAAAAGGAGTTTCTCACTGTAAAAATAAGCCAAACAGAAGGCAACCTTGAATGTTTTATAAAACTTTAGATTATAGTGTATGGGGAAGAGCCCCATGCAGGAAACATAGTCTGATATTGACGCATCCTGTAGGGGAGTCTGTTACAATGCCCTTTTAAAATAATACTGAGGTGTCAACTCTCTTGTCAGCATCATGATCTAATCAGTGCAGTCTTTTTTGTTTCAGGGTCTTCCACCTTATAATTGACCCTGACATATGCTATTCTCTTTACCCGTTGGCTTTGGACATATAACTCCTGTCATGGTCAATTATTAGGTGATAGAGCCTGCAACCACTGGGACCATTGCTTAAAAGCATCCTACATAGCAAGCCCTGAAGTGATCAAATTCAAATTTGATTGAGAAAAGAAAATCCGGTCTTTTATAAAAGTGATATACTTTTTGCTTCTATATAAAAAGTGTCAATTTTCATTATTCTGTACATTACTGAGACAGACGGTGACAGGGCTATTTCTGAAATAGGTTTAAGAAATGTATGAAAGTCTGTAACAAAAAATTCTACAGACTCTGAAATGAAGAAATTATCTGTACAAGCATATAGTGTGCATATTAGATTACACTAAATTTGAAAAGCAGATCAGAATATGAGTGGCAAGTGGGCCAGAGCTAAAAATAAGGGCGTGTTACCTCCTTTCTTATACTTCTTTGACAGGATGCTTTCTTTTTAGGTTGTAACAGCTTTGAAGAAGAGAGATTTTTTTATTTGTCTGAAAGGTGCCTGCCATACTTTTGGGTGCTACATCTATAAATACCAACAATAATTAATTCTGAGCTACAAAGAGGCAGATAAACAATTTATATATTATATATATAAGCTCCCACAATTGGGTCAATAGGGTCTGGTGGACTGGGCATAGAATGAGGAGACAGGACATCTGGTTTCTATTCTCAATTTTATCACAGACTTTTTAAACAACACATTTTAATTTTATTTTGAATATTTAAAACAGAAAAAAAATCAGTATTTCACTTCAAATTACATTCCAGCACCATGGAAGAAATGACAGAGGAGCAGAAGTTTAACATGCATCAGCACAGCCTCATGTGAAAGGGAAGAACCAAGGATCCACATTGTTGCACAAATCCTGAAGCCTTACTGTCCCCTATGGAATCAGCCCAGAGGGACAGTGAGCTCTGTTCCAGCCTGGATACTTGGTTTGTGTGTAGGGTGGGGTGGATTTAAATTCCCTAACCTCCCTTCACTATACATTGATATAATCCTAATATTCAAGTTCTGCGCAAGTGGAGTGAATTTCACCCTACGAGAATACTCTATACTTTCTTGAATCCCAGCATGTTATTTAGAAGTATCTGCCACTGATTTGCATGACTATTGCCAATTTATTTAATAATCCTATACCTCAGCAGCCCATCAGAGGGAGAATAATTCTTAAATAACTCTTGTAAAGAAGTTGAGATCTATGGATTATTAATGTATTATTTATGTTCTGAAGTACTTATTCAATGCTATGTTTATTACTACCCTAGCCTGAATAGCCGCAAATATAATTAAAATTATCTAGACCTTTTAAAAATCCAGCCATATAGTTTGCCTCAGCGATGTGTCCCCAGTAAATATCAAGCAAATGTAAAGTAAAATACTTTTTATTTAGATCAGTTTATTAATTAAACAGTCATTTAGATAAATGTGGGCCTAAAGTCTTAGTGAAGTGTGTTCCGGACAAAAGCCTATTATTTGTACTGATTTGTCAAGAGTAAAATTACTCTCCATTTCCAGAATAAAAATGCCTCTTTCAATATGAATACTTTGCAGTTACTCCAGGCATGTCATCTGACATTACATCCCAAACCATTATTTCATGTGAGGGTTAGTTCATGCTTTAGGTGTCACACTGTGGTTTATAAAGCAGGAAGGGTTGACACTGCTCATTTTGTGATTTAAGCATGAACCAACATACTAAGGCCATGTCTACATCTAAAATTTTGCAGCGCTGGTTGTTACAGCTGTATTAGTACAGCTGTATAGGGCCAGCGCTGCAGAGTGGCCACACTTACAGCAACCAGCGCTGCAAGTGGTGTTAGATGTGGCCACACTGCAGCGCTGTTGGGCGGCTTCAAGGGGGGTTCCGGGAACGCGAGAGCAAACCGGGGAAGGAGACCAGCTTCGCCGCGGTTTGCTCTCGCGTTCCCGGAGCCACCCTGCAAACCGCAGGGAAGGAGACCTGCTTGCTCGGGGTTCCGGGAACGAGAGAGCAAACTGGGAAAGGAGATCAGCTTGATTACCAGAGGCTTCCTCCTTCCACGGAGGTCAAGAAAAGCGCTGGTAAGTGTTTACATTGGATTACCAGCGCTGGATCACCAGCGCTGGATCCTCTACACCCGAGACAAAACGGGAGTACGGCCAGCGCTGCAAACAGGGAGTTGCAGCGCTGGTGATGCCCTGCAGATGTGTACACCTTCAAAGTTGCAGCGCTGTAACTCCCTCACCAGCGCTGCAACTTTTTGATGTAGACAAGCCCTCAAAGGGTTCTATAAAGTATACATTTCAGTATCAACAGCGTATTTAAAAAAAAATTGTCAATCTCCTACTGGCCGGATCCTGTGAGAAGATGAGCATCTCAACTGCAATTGAGGAGTGAAAGCAATGTGTTATGATAGATGGGGCATGCTATGAGAATCAGGAGTCCTTAATTTATTTGCAGGGTGGCCAATGATTTACTGTATGACCTTGGGCAGGTCTCCCCACCTGTCAATGCCTCAGTTTTCCCCATCTGTAGAATGGGGATAGTGAAACTTTGCAAAGCACTTTCAGTTACATGACTTCAAAAAGCTATATAAGTAACAATTACTGTTATATTTGAAGACAATGGGAGTTGAAGGATTTTAGAATCTCATGAGAGATACTCAGCTCTTCACAGGAACAGGCCTCTAAATCTCACGTTAGAATAGGCCATGTCAATATGTTACATCTTTTGAATACATTTGACAAGAATTTGCTCAATTTTAATATTTGTTTGCAAGTTATTCTGGGGAATTTTGCAAGGAATTCACAAATGATTTTATAATCCTCATGACAGCATCTGATTTTTCTATGTTACAAACATATCAATAATGTATTTGCAAGTCTGCTAGCTGGAGATGGAAAATGCAAATAAATCAAACATTATATATGTAAGTTAGAGATAACATTTCAGCTACCTTTTAGTATTTAACCTCTTTAATATTAGTCTGTATGCATGAACAACAAAAAGAAAAGATGAAAAAAACATACAGCTTAAGCTGACACAAATCCAAACAAAATACAATACTGAATGTAAAAATGTTAAATATTTGGACAATAAACCTTGTGACAGTAAGGTAGCCAGGAGGTTTACATGAGCTTTGGAGTAATGATCTCTAATGGCGTCCTGCCAATCTCTCCCTCTCCCTTACGGAAAGAATCGGCAAAAACCAGAGCAGTGAACATTTTGATTCTTCCAGTCTTTTCTATGTGCAACCAGTGTTAAAAACATTTAAAGACAGCAAACACGCAAAACCTCAGTGCATTTTTTAACCCTATTTCAGGCTGCATTAGATCAACAACAGAAATAATTGCTGTCAGTTTGTACTTTTTGACCAATAATTCTCTGTATTTCCTGCAAGAAACTTGAGTGATGCAAATGACCTTATTTTTACAGCATGCTTTTATTAAATAGTTTATTATTTTGGCAGACTAATAAAGATTTTGGTATTTGCTTTTATTTGCAATAATATTACCACCACATAAAAAAGGATTTTATGTTCTTTTTGAGGAACAAGGAGGATAAAAGTGTTGATGGATAGCGCAACTGAGGCATCAGCAATGAGCTGGAAATGAGACACATAAATATGAAAGCCGAGCTAAGAAAATAGAACTGCACCCTTGGCCTTTCTTAAAAGAACATGCACAGGCCACGGTTCATTCACACAGTTACAGAAACTCCTTTTGTTTCCAGTGAGTCAGTGAAAATATGCGAAACATTACTAAAACCCTATTAATACTCTTAGTTGCTTGACACTTTTCTATAATTAACATTGTCATGAAATGTTTCCAAGACTTTGAGAGATTATTTTTTAATTACTGTTATATTATGATTCTCTTAAAATATGTGTATTTTATTTGGGACAGCAAAAATGATCTATCTTTTTTGTTATATCTTAGACAGAGCTGGTAGAAAAGTTTTCATTTTTTTTTCACCAGATAAAAGGACACATTTTGAAACCAGTTCTAATCTCAGAATATTCTTCAGGGATTGAGGTTAGAGCTGGCAAAGGAATTGTGATCAACTTTAAAGATGAATGTAATGCAGGCCCTGATTCAGGAAAGGCACTTACGATGTCAGTGGGACTAAAGCACATTCTTTCCCGAACCATTCATGAAACCATTCACACCACAAAGGCCTGATCTTGAGAGGTGCCGAGCCGCTTCAACACACACTGAAATTCTCCTGAATTTGGCCACTCCGCATTCTGTGGGAATTGCTCAGCATCTCTCATATTCCATCTCTTAGTTTCTCCAATTAAGGACCTTGTTTATTCAAATAAATAATTACATGTGCTGTAATATAACATTGAGTGTTTAACTGGGCTTATATTCACTTATAATTCATCCCTGAAAATGATAACTAATGCAGGAAAGTATGAATATAGCTAGCACCACATGAAAAAGAAATTAGATACCAGCAGAGGAATCCACCTGTTTATAAGGTACAGTCCGTCTTTGTCAATAATATTAAAAGGCAATCAGTAGACTGGACTCATGAAGTATGAGAATGATAAGAGATTGATAAAAGAGTAAGTTTTACAATTAATGATATGCCAAGATTTAAAATCAGAAACTGCTTATGCCCAGTGCCAATCATTCACTCCCTGTCAGTAGTAGTTCACATCTTTCCTGGGATGTCGTCCAACCACAGTGGCATCTAAAAGATAGCAGGCTATATTGTTACAGTTGGAGGTGAAATTGAAAGTTACGCCAAACAGAAGTGATAAATTCACGTTGCTGAGTGTTGCCTAGCAATAAGAAATGGGCTTATTATGATTGCTGACTTTACCCATAGAAAAGGAGGCTTTGTATTCACACCAAAACAACATCATCCCAACAGGAAAGGGGTAGCAATAGAGAGGGCAGAAACAAGAAGAGTATCACCAGGAGCTGTAAGCAGCTTTTGGAGCGGAAGGTTGCCTCTCTGACTTCTCAGAAGCCACCAAGGGGAGAAATGCCCCAGCCCAGACTGCTGATGTTAGCTGGGTTGTTTGCCACTGACCTACATCCAGAGGTTTCATCTTCATCATGAAGACAACAGTGAGCCTTTTCAGTTTAGATACCTCCTCTACCAAATCTCCTCCCTTTGAATGTCCAGCAGAGCCACTATTTAGCTGTCTTCATAGTTCAGCGTAAAGGCTTTCTATTTGGGTCAGCTCTTTTTTATTTTTTGACCGTTTTTGCCTCTTCCCGCCACTCCTCTCCCCAGCCTCTTCCTTTCCATGTTTTTTTTAATTTGTTTTTTATACAGAGATGGTCTGATTTTGTTTTGGATCCTGGTCCAGATTTTCAAAAGTATTTAGGTGCCTTAAGATGCAGATAGGCACCTAGACCATTTTGAAAATTCCCCTAGGCACCTAACTCCCATTAAAATAATGAGCGTTAGGCTCTTTTGAAAATTGAGCCTAGGCTCTTTTGAAAATTCTCTCTGCATTTTTAGGTGCCTAAATACCTTTAACAACTTGCT
This sequence comes from Gopherus evgoodei, assembly GCF_007399415.2. Classification (NCBI taxonomy): domain Eukaryota; kingdom Metazoa; phylum Chordata; order Testudines; family Testudinidae; genus Gopherus; species Gopherus evgoodei. The sequence continues at coordinate 57,475,054 of NC_044325.1, forward strand.
ACATTGTGCCCATATCCATTTTATTTATCGTTGGTTTTACTTACTTTTTGTTTAACAGCACTAAAATTTGTTGATATGAACCTGATCTAATGTATACTTGTGTAAAAAGAGGGTGGGTTACATTCCATTACATATTTATTGGCCATGAAAAGATGGCCTGAAATGGGTTTATAATGTTTTTTCCAACTGGCAAAAAATGTATTTGTATCATAATATATGTCAGAATCACAGGTCTGAAGGTCAGCAAAGACCATTTTAAGATAGTGGTGTCAAACTCATTGGAGTCATGACCCCTTTGGCCTATATGAAAATAATAAGAAGGATCAGCTAGACAGACATCTGCATACCTTCATTTGCTTCCACAAATAACTGTATGAGCAATTACTTGTGAGTACAAAAAAGGACTGGTCTCAGTCCATGTACTCATTGCACAAAGACCAATGGCTTGTGATAGTCATTATTGACCTGGGCTATAGTTGTACCAATAACTTAGAAGGGAACAGTTCTTTATACATGTCCTCTCTCATGAGGATCCAGTCCCCACAGGAGAAGAAATTGAAAATGTGTAAGTAACTTCTTTAAAAGACCTTAAAGGTGTTTCACTGGGAAGCAGCCAAAATAATGAGAAGTCAAGAGAATGTCAGAAGTAATCACTTTTTTCAACTGAAGAAATAGAATAGGATGCTCATTATGCTCATAGCCTAAGCTCTTATATAACACTTGTTATAGAACCTCACTTAGTAATTTCTGCACTGAGCCCTATAAATTGTAGCAAACCTTTTAAAAAAATTCAATTTTTTATGTATACTTTAAGTAATGGAGAATCTCCTGCAACTCTTCATAATGTGTTCCAGTGGTTAATTACTCTCACAGTTAAACATTTATTTCCAGTTTGAATTTTTCTGATTTCAATTTCCAACCTTTGGATTTATGCCTTTGTCTGCTAAACTAGAGATCTCAGAAATATGTCCTCCTTTGAATAAGTGCTAACAGACTCTGATCAAATCATCTCTTAACCTTCTCTTCAATAAACTAAGTATGTTGAGCTCCTTTAATCTCTCACTGTAAAATGTGTTCCCCAGAACTCAAATAAACCTTCTAACTTTTTTCTAAGCCCTCTCCAATTTTTCCAATATCGTTTTTAAAGCATGGATGGCAAAATAGAAAGCGGTATTCTAGTAGTGGTCTCCGCAAGACCAACAGACTATTTCAACTACTTTTTTAAGAGAGCTCATTAGATTAAATTTAAATAAATATATTATCAAACCAATGCATACAACATGCATAATTTTCAGCAGGCTGAAGTGCAGATTTAATGTTGTGATACTGTAGCTAAGCGCACTGATGTTCTCCTAATTTCAGATTTACAAGAATTCTTACTCTGATGACTTCTTTTAGCCGTTGATTATACAGAAAATGCAGATATAATACACAAAAAACAATTATGAAGGTAGGAGCAAGCATATAGACAGAATCATGAAGGATTATGTGTTAGGTGTGATAATGTCTAAATATCTGAACATTCTTTTGATTATCTTTACATTTATGAAATGATTAAATTTGTTTTAAAAGCTAATAACTCCCCCTGCCCCATCTTTGGCCTCCTTAACTGATTTTCCCCTGGCCTCCTTAACTGTACCCATAAACATTTACAAGTGCAAAAAAACATATTTCTCTGGGCAAAATAGATGAATTAATGCAAATTGGCACTTATTCATTCAGGTACACATTTTACTTATGTAACAGGTGTTTTACAGGCACCAAACTGATGTGCTTACAAATTTTGTGGAGGCAGTTATGGAAACCTGCAGTAAATCTGGCCCTTTCTTTATTTCACATTCAGTGTTGCTACAGATAAACATTTTCCACCTGTTACAACAGTCTGGCATATTACTTTCTTGATACGTGATGATACAATACCTCTCAGGTTTGCTAAGTAGCAAGGAGAAATGTAAGCAAATGAAAAGGTTTTCCACCTTCACAGGTTTTCAGTGCTTGGGGTTCTGTTTGTCTGAGAACCGTATGAATGGAAGCCATATTTTATAGTATTTCTTTAACCTCTGCCATCTGGTGTAGGTTAGTTTTTCCACTGCCAGCATTTCATAGAGCCTTTTATACCAAAATGTTTAATTTTTAAGTAAATGTTTGGACTGCATAAACCCAGTTAAAAAAATAGAGCAGTATTTTTTTAAACTATATATTGCTTTGTCAATAGTGATGGCACCAATAAACACATGGACAAGTGTTTGAGTTTAAAGTCCTCTGGCCACAACTTTATTTTCTGTAACACAACATGTAGGTCATATGGCACCTTTAATCACTGAAGTCATGCTCAATTATCTTTGAAGAACTTCTGTGCCCCTCACTGGACCAAAGACTATACTCCAGTAAAGGGAATAGTATTGCCCCAGGCACAACTTCTCAAGCTAAACACTTCTGTAGACAAGTCAGGTTTACCCAACACATGCCAAAGCCGTGCCTGTTCCAGAGCCTAGGTTCAAATTTTGGGAAATGACTAAGCCCACTGTTGCTCCAAAACAACTTGCAACATTAAATGACTGGAAACCAAAATAAATGATTGACAATGTGGCCAGCAGCCACATCTCAAAACCAGGACTAGAGCTCCCATAGACCCTGTGAGCAGATAAATGGGAAATCAGGGAGCCGCTCTATTTGCCACCAGAGAAAGACAGAAAAGGGGGAAAAAACCATGTGGCAGGACTATTGTGCCTTGACGGGAAAATTCCTTTGTGACCCTACTAAAAAAAAGTGATCAGTTAAACCTTGTGCACGTCAGCAAAGATCACAAATCCCAAACCATAAACATGCCCTAATATGTGATGCCCCCAAATTAACCTTTGGTGGGGAGAGAGGATGGAGAAAATTCACCACTGAGGGAAAGGAGCAACCCGGACTTTTCCCTTCTACAACACATCCAATCTCCTGGCAATATGTATCTCCTGGAAGTAGGCAGTGGTAAGTGATGCATCTGCAGCCTAACAAAAAACTGCCATGCTACTAGTCCACTTTGCGTGAGGTAGGTAGTGACTGCCCAGGTGCTCCCTCCGCTGGTACTATATCCTGCTGGATCTGGAAAGCAGGATCCCAGTGAGGAACTAATGATCCCCATTTGTGTGTGTGGGCAGGGGAGGGGAGATTTTCTTCAAATCATAAATTCGTTTACATTCATTTGTTATGAATTAAATATACACACCCAAACAAACATACACTTTGTGCTCCTATGCTGGCTTCCACTGAGAGTCTCAAAGTATTTTAAAAGCATTAAGCATTAATTCAAAGCATCCTTGTGACCTAAGTAAGTGATATTATCTCCATTGTGCAGAGAGGCTAGGCTTGCCCAAAGTCAAACTGCAAATAATCAGCAGGGTCACTAACAGAATACAGTATACTCCTTTTTATTTGAACCCCTATTATCCGAACCCCTTCCTTGTCCCCCAGGTATCTCATGCTGGGTGACAAGAAAGAGATTTGGATAATGCGGAGGTTTGGATACTGCCCATGGCCGGGATGAAGAGGAGGAGGAGGAGAAGAATGGCAAGTCCTTGGCTGTGGGGGAGGCCCCTGCAGCAGCACAGGGAGCCCTCTGCAGCTTTGCTTCACAGGAGTGAATGAGTGGGCTGTGACAGCAGAGCTGCAGAGAGCTCCGTGTGCTGTCCCTGCAGGATGAAAGTGGAGGGAAGGCTGCAGTCCTGGTGGGGCAGAGGTTTTGCTCCTCACTTGGTGCATGCAGCAGAGTGTGGGTGTCACCAGCCCTGAGGCAACATAGGGAGCCCTCCGTGGCCATACTGTCACAGGAATGAGCATCAGGGCAGAGCACAGACTCCGGGCCAGGACTGCGAGGAAGAGGAGGAGTTCAGGGAAGGCCATCCCTCTGCTGAATGACTCCTGCCCTCTCAATTACCCAAACTCCTGATTATTCAAATGAAATCTGTGTACTCCATGCTATTTGGATAATTGGGAATATACTGTATAGGGGTCTTAAAGATACACTGCTACTACAGCCTTCAATTTCTTTGCTAAGAACAGGCACCTCCAACATCAGGTCAAACCACTCCTCCTTAAGCCCAAATGGGGTCCATAGTTTATAAAAGCTTTTTAGGTACTGATTGTAATTGTTTTGGCATCCCTTTGGGCAAAAGCCATCACACCTACTCAAAATATGATCTTGTCTCTTATTATAGAGTTTTAGTAATATTATATTAACTTCTATTTACCTCCTTATTTTTGTGCTTACACTCATTATCTAATATTTTATTTCTACCGTTCCCAGGAAGTATTATGCTTTTGCATAAAAGAGTTCCTGACTATTTTGGACCTAGACCACTCTGGATGAGTAGTACTAAATGAATAACACCACAAAGATTTGTGTAAAAATGACCCAAAGAATTAAAAATAAATTGGTTTTGTATCCTTTTTTGCTTCTGCTTGATGTATTAAAAAGGACTGAAAAAGGATCTCACTCTCCTCCTTCCCCCAAAATTATGTTTGTTTATTTTTTAACCTTAGAAATCTCAGTAATGTCAATTCTGGCCTTTCCTCCTTTATTGGAGGACTTTTCTGGAGAACCAGAGATGTGGCTTTGGAGCTCTTTCATCCCCTTATTAAAGTTGCCAGGCAGTTGAATCTTTAACAAAGAGCTTTGCTACCAAATATATATTCAGGTTCAAATTAAACACGTGCTAATGAAAACAAAGTTTTAAATATACTGAATAACAATCACTTCCCTTCTGAGATCTGCTCTATCGTGGAAAAGCTGCACCAATTTAAACTAGATTACATTTAAAATGCAAACATATTTAAAACTGGTTTAGCCATCACTTCAACCAATTTACCTTAATTTGATAATATACAGGCACAAGCTAACGTAAGCTAAACTTATTTAAATGAGGGCTAAACTGGCTTACATGCATCTGCACCAGGGTTTGCACCTACTTAACTAGCTCCATTTAAAAATGATTTAGTTGAACAGGTGCACCATTTCTAATATAGATAAACTCTCAGTTATTCAGGTTTCATTTCCATGACATCTGTGGTGCCACAAACTTACTAATTCTCCAGTTATCCATAGAGTTGACAGCTGTTGATGGGGTTGAGATTAATGAAAGAAAATATGTGAAAGTGCTATCTTGGAAAAATTGATATATAGCGACATTTTCACCTTTAAATATTTGTATAGGCATTTTCTATCTCTAACTTCTGTCATAATTATTACCTGCAGGTCTGCATTTAATTAACTGTAGGGAAGCAATGTTTTAACTTATCTCTGTTTAAATGCCTCTCAGCCAGAGCATGTGATGTTCCATACATGCTAACAAAAGTAAAGACCACATGCTGGGTAAGGATACTAGTGAAATACTTCACAACCAGACAGAATGTAAACACACAAACTGCTAATGCAATAAACAACTTCAGGCTCAGCACAAACAAAATATGTGCCAAAAAACCTGTTTAAAATTTCATATTGAAGAAAAATACTCTCACGATCTCTGAGGATTTTTACAGTTATTTAATAAAACAGAGGGTAAAACTGTGCAAATTGCAGGTGGCTATAAGGACACAACCCCTCCAAGAGCTCCAGAGAGTACAGAGGGAGTATGATTGATATGTGTTATTTGCATAGCAAGAAGACTTTGGCATGCTGTGTGACCTTTGGGCAGGGACCGTTTTTTTGTTCTTTGTGCGTTGCCTGACGCATGACTGGAATTTCCAGGTGCTACTGTAATACAAATAAATAATAATAACAGGGAAGTCACTCATGCCAAAATTTTCAAAACTATCCACTAATTTTGGGTACTTCAGTTTTTACATGCCTAAATGGGATTGTGGGCTTTAGCTGGAATTGTGAATGCATAGCACCTTTGAAAAAACAGGCCCCAAATATTGGGATCTCGACAATTGAGACACTCAATGGTTAATTTTGAAAAGGTGGATCTTAATTTCGCCAAATTTATCCCTTGTATAACTCCATTGATTTCAAGGGATACTACTACTTATCTACCTTTGTGGATGAGTTTTTATACAATTAAATTAGTTAGTGATTGCTTACATTGGACTTAAAAATATAGGGCCTGATCTCATTTACACTGAAAGAAGCCTTTCTGTAAATGAAAACCAGGCCCACATTTTCAAAAGCTCTCAGTGTTCACATAACTCTGCTTCCACAGAAGCCAATGTGAGTTTTACCATTGACTTCAGTGGGGGCAGAGTTGGCCATTGCTAAATGCTTTTGAAAACCCCACCGATAAAACACTTTTTAAGTGCTCAGATTTATTATCATCATAACTGAAGTATTTCTCAAATAATGTGCACTACATAACAGTTCCATTTCTCTGAAATGCACTTTTATCCACGGTTGTACTTCTTTTGCTTTCGACTTAGATTACAGATGTGGAGCACAATTCTTTTGAATTTATCAATTTGATATAGTAGCTTAAAATACACTTCTCTTAAGGCTGCCTCTCTTTGAAAACTGAAGTTAAATTAAACTAATTAAATGAATATCAGTAAACTCATTTTACTTTTGATCCATGCACAACTCTGAATCCAGGTTTCTGAAGGTGAAACGTTATACCTGCATTATGTGCAAGAGCACATCCTGCTGCCTACCATTATTACTTCTGTATTTATTGTATTGTAATGTACAGTGAGATCATTGCTTAAAAATAATTATTTAATTGCTGTTAAGTGGATTAGAAAGTATATAATTAGGGCTGGAACCCAGACCCTCCAGTTACTATCCTTCTCCTATAGTGCCCTGTACATATATTACTGAGAAGCCTAAATTCAATCTGCAGAAAATAACATTGTTGTGCCTCATACAGAATTGAGGAGCAAATTGTGTACAGAAACAAACTTTGCATTTCATGACTGTGGCAGCAGGTTCAACCTTTTGGAACAGAAATCATGAACGGGAACCAAACTGGACTGTGGCTCAGCTGAATGTAGCTGGGAAAGATGAAGTTGGTCTCCTAACAGAGCATTGTCTTAATTTTTCTCAAAATGGTAATTTGCAGTTAAATTAAGGCATGTTATAAAGATGCACACCACCAGAACAGACCATTTGTGTGTAAAATAAATGTGTATGCTTTGTGTATACTGCTATATTTCTGCAGCTATATGGAAAGTATGTTGTGAGTATTTTAAATGGTTAGAAATGACCTAAATGAGATAGGGATTAAAGTAATATCTAAATGATGATGTTGTCATACCTTGCCTCTTATTTAGTCATTTACATCTGTTCAAAATCGGTATATAATCCTATCAAATAATATATAGATGAGCCTAATATATACATATATATGTAATACATATAAGCACTGACTTTACTTTCATACTGGTGTAAATCAGGAGTACCTCTCTTGAAGTCAATGGAATGCCATTGGTGAGATCATAAACAGGTCCATAATATGCATAATACACTCACACACACGAGAGAGAGAGAGAGAAATGAGTCAAGACTCAATCTGCACATTTCAGCTCTCTCCAAATTGTGGCAGGTATGCTGAACACTCAGAGCATGAAGTATTTCAGTATTTTGATGGCATTCTTGGAAATACAACCTCCAAAAGCTGTGTTTCTGTATTTTCAGAAATGTCTAAGTGACTCTGGAACCTAAGTCCCACTGCAAATTGGTGGGATTTAGTCTCTCCAGGGTATGTCTACGTAGCATACTAAGCCTGGGTTCTGCCTCAGGTTTGAGTCCAAGCCCTCCTTCCATCCACATACCAACCAGTCTGACTTGTCTCAGCAAGCACTCAGAACACAGGTGCTAGAATCCTGCTGCGAGATGGGTCAGAGCCCGATTCCCACTGTGATTTGGGTCAAAGTCCTGTCATTTTGCAGTGTGGACACAGGTCAAGCCACGGAGCTGAGTCAGAAGGTCTGCATAGTACAGTGTGGATGCATTAGCACAGTTAAGAGACTTGGGTTCAACAACTGTAAATCCAAGTTTACAATGCAGGATAGACACTCAAGCGCAAGCTTGGAAACACCAAGTCCACAAGCCCAGTCCCCACAGCCCCAGGCTTAGTGTGAAATGTAGACAGACCCTCAGTGACTTAGGTGATTTTGAAAACGGGACTTGAGCTTCTAAGTGACTTAGATGCTCTTCACCATGATTTTAATGTTTACCAGTTCACAGTGGCCAATGAAGTGATACCATTACTGAAAGAACAAAAAACTTTGGGGAATCTTCTTTTGGGACTGACAACATTCAAAAGGGCAGACATTGGTTCATGTTGGTCAAGTGAGCATAATGTCCCCAAATACCTCAAGTGCACTTTTGTTTGGAGATATGTTTGCAAAATTGGGGTATTACATAACTTTGACTGGAGTTTTGTTTTTTAATGTATAGAACTATTGCCCAAGGGACTAAAATTATGTTCAGCATCAGTATGTCTAATAGTTTCAGATACTATTGCCAACCGAAGGGCACTTAAATTCCAGGTGCAACAGTTTCCATTAAGAAATTAAGATGCTAGTTTACATTTGTCTGATTAAACCCTTTAAAATAGTGTCTCTCACTTTGATTCAAAGGAGGGGGAAACTTTTTGTGAAATTCCCAGTGAATTGGAACTTCCTGCTTGAAATGATATTCTAGCAACTTGCTTTCTTCCTGGAGCTGGGTAATGATTGTTTTCGTCTTGACAGAGCTAGCACAGTGTCTCCAAATGTAATGTTATGTCTTAACATATTTTCAATAACACGACTTTCACACAGAAAAACTTTTTAAAGACCATTTAAGCAGTGCATGAGTCACAATCATTCTTGACTGAATGGACTACTTTAGCAAACTGCAAGGGTCAGAGATCGGTGGCACACTGAAGCTTGATATGGTTATACCTCCAAAAGCTTGACCACAGCATGTACGACCCACTCCCACCACCCCAAAAACCTTGACATTTTCTTTGTGCTGCACATTTCTCAAAAACTAGTTTGAAGAAGTAGGGCAGGGTAGAGCTGTCAGTCTGGAATACTGCCCTGATGTGTTATGACAGACATGTAATCTTCCATTTGACCACTGGTTCACACATCAGTGTTAATGTGAATGTGACACCTCTCAGCACGCTGCTAATCATGTGTTACTCTTCTGTCTAAGATATCACAGCAATGTGAAGCAGACTTTCTTTTTAGTACAACAAATTTAGTAAGAAGAAAAGCTACAGCCACAAATGGGAGCAGACTGATGCCTGACATCAGAAACCACTGTAAAAGGCAAAATTAATTCATGTATATTCATAGATTTTGAGGCCAGAAGGGACCATTAGAACATATAGTCAAACTCAGAACATTCTTACCCCCTAGTTGTGCAGATTCTTAAATGTGTAAAAGCGAGGCACCTGAGAAATGATCCAGCAATGATATTAATTCTGATGTCTTTTCCTTACTTATACTTTTAATCTCTTGGATTTTGTTTCCTTTTCTTCCTCGAATTTCAGTACCAAAGTTCCCAGAAGTCTATGTGCTTTCATTCAACTGAAATGCATGCACCAGATGGTGCAAATAGCCCAATATATTTCTATCTTGAATCCATGTCAAAAACAGGCAGAGTGCTGCAGTTTTTGGTTGCTGCATCTTGTGGAATCAAAGGGTTAGGAAAAGTGACACTGTCTGACGATTTTTCAGGTCTGGTAGAGAATTTGCTTTGGAAGCTAAAACTCTGCTTCTACTCTGTAGCGATTGCTTTTCATGATTAATTAATTGTGTTTACTTTAATCTACAAAGAGTATAAAGAAATATAAAAATACAGTTGCAGAAAGAGGTCTAGTTAGGATACTTTACAGTAACCATTTCATGCCTTGTAATTTTACAATAATATTATTTACTCCTGTCAGAGTTTTAATAGAAGTTGACATAGAAATGAAACTGTTCATGACAAGTATACACTGGCAGCAATACAACATTCCTGGTGAAGACATTTATCTGTGGGACCACTTGAGTCAACTTTATGTGCACTTCCAGGAGATCTGGAAACTTCAGAGATCAGAAAGATACAAGGCATCTGCAGACTTAGTGTGAACAGTACATACTGGAAGTTGCTAGGAAGCCTTTAATCTGAAAACAGTTGACAAGAGTTCAGCCAAGAACGTGTAAGACTCTATAGAAGAACATTAAATTTGAGATGCCTGTGGTGTTAGAAAGATGATGATGTGGGGTTAAGAAAAGGGAAGAACTAGGTTTGGCTAGAGGGAAAGAGGCAGTAGATAGTGAACATAGGAATAGTCAGAACAGAATGGATTGTTGCTCCAATGTCTTATCTTTGGCGACATACTTAATCTCAGAGAAGAAGGCTGAAAATTATCCATAATACAGATAGTCAGTTGTGCTATGCTGTACCATATTGTCCCTCTGTTGACAGCTCTGGAGTAACAACATCTAGAATACTGCATTCAGTTTTGAGCAACACATTGCCAGAGGGTTATTAACAAATTGGAAGGAACTTAGAAAAAACAAAAATTATCAAGATGCTGGAGGAACTGACTTATAAGGAAAGATTAAGGCCTGATCTTTTTGTATTGGTATAACTATATTAGTTAGTGGTGTAATTTTTTTTTACCAATATAGTTATACTTGTACAACCCCTAGTGTAGATGCAATTATATTATTATAGCTTATTCCAATTCCTGTATGGGAATAAGCCATACTGGTATAAACCCAATTATACCAGTGTAACAGTATCCACATTAGGGAGGTTGTACTGATTTAACTGCACTAGTAGGAAGCAGTAGAGTTTTTATGTGTATACAAAATTTAAAAGATTTAATAACAACCAGCTTCACTAGAGATAAATTTGCAGGGCATGTTAACAATGTACAGGAGTTAGAAGGGTGCAAACACTGAAGTCTGAGAAAGGTATTACTTAGCGTAATATGTGAGGATGTAACTAGGACTAGTGGGATGAAACTAATAAAAGGGAGAATTTAGATGAAATTTCCGGGAACAAAATCTGACAGTGACCTGCATTAGGGCTGTGGAATTTTCTCCCAAGGGAAGTTATAGTGCAACAGGCTTGGGGAAAGTGCAATGCTAATGTTAGGTATAATATTTCTTTCCCCTTTCCTGCACCTCAGTTTACCACTCTGCTGGGATACAGACCAGTACTTGATTTTTCTTTTCAGAACTTTGATATATATCTATACCTACATGTTGTATAGAGTTCAATCTCTGATTGAACAAAAGTAACAAAATCTCTAAAGGAAAACATTTAGCAAATATCTCTGTGCGTGTGTCTGTATATATATATATATATAGATACATAATACAACCCATTAAACAAATGTGAATATTGTCAATACATTTTTTTTAAAGACAAAGTGTTAGTATTTGGTCCTACTACAAGTTCAAATGTAACATATGCAGCACATGCATACATCCCGTGGGGCTCTTCTCTAGGAGAATTCACTCTTCTCATTTTCTGTGGACAGGCCTCTGCAGAGCATGATAGCTCCTCAAAGTTGGGAAATAGATGATGGTCTCACAATCTCCTTCACGTTCCCTGTGAATCTTTGCACAATCAGTCTATATTTCATATAGCCTCCAGCAAATTCTAGTCCTCCTCTCCTTCTCTAGTGGCATGAGGGAGCCTGCAGTCTGAACCCCACAGACTTGTAAGGTACCTGGAACACAACCCTCATAGCAGACCCTTCTTTGCACTGCTCCTTCTCCTCCTATTTATAAACCCCTCCTCCTCCCCTTAGGTTCATTTGGAAAAACACTTAGTGTGACTCTGGGTATGTCCTGTCAGGCTGCTTACCCACAACAGAAGTCACCTAAGTAGTTTCAAATAGCTAATGAGCATACCTAGTGCCATTCTCACCCAGTCTTTGTATGATTCTGGCCTATTCTGCAAAATTCCCCTCTTCCTCCCCTCCCCCCCCGCCACTTCCAGCAAGTCTGCAGGCACACAGAGTCCCCAACACAAAATCCCAAGAAGTTATGTATCCTCCCCACTGTTTCTTCTCTTGTTGTAAATGCTGCAATGCAGTCATGTGGATTACAACAGCACATGGAATTTATATAACTAGGCTGGACAAAAGGAACAGAAAATGCACAGTAGGGAAAAATCCTGCAGTGGCAGGTAGAGGGATTAGGTGACCTAATAGTTCCTTTCCATCTCAAACTTATATGATTCTGTAGGGGAAAATTCCTTTTCAACCCACGCTGGCAATCTGTTTATATTCTCAAGTCTGATGATTGACATCTCTTTTAACTTTTAACCTAGAGAATGTCTCTGCAAGTGTTATTCCTACATATAAATGTCTAATGCTTTTTTTTTTAAAGTCTCTCAATTAGGGGACTATATTCATGTGCAAATGCAGACTGGAGATCACAACAGTCTGAGGTGTTATAGCACCCTGGGCAGCACTCCTACGGCTCAAAGAGGATGAGGGACTGAGGAGGAAAGGGGAGTGTTGGGACTTGAAGACTAAAAAGGGAGGCAGAAACTAAGAGATGGAAGAGAACTAGGGAAAGAATATAAAGGAAGGGGAGAGAAGCAGAGATTAAACAGGAAAAGGACTATGTGTGGGGGGGAGAGTGGGAAAGGATAAAGAATAAGAACAGAGAAATATGGGAGAGCGAGTGAATTGGGATAATGGGAGGGAAGAAGAGAAAATCGAATATACCCACACTTACATGCTTCCCTTTACCATAGTACAAGTGCCTCACCATCTTAAATGTATTTAACCACTGCACCATCCTTCCTTTTATGTACTTTTCATGTATTTTTTTATTTCAAAGAGTGTATTTAACAAGCATTGCTAAACAAGACACAGATTGTGTCATTAATACCCAACAGTGTATTTTACAGCTAAAACGTTATGCCCACCCAGGGCACAGCCCTTCCATCTTGTGACTGAGATCAAAAGCCTGAAAAAAAAGAGACTATTATGTTATATACATGGAAAACAGGGTGTGTCACATTCGCTAATATCTCCTGCATTTCGCCTCACATTCCAGAATTGAAGGTAGAGAGAGAGATTTGCAAGCAGGAGAACATTATGTAAGAAACACTTTAAGAGAGAAAAAAAAACAGAGAACTTGCAAAAGTTGAAATTCTTGCTTAAATAATAATAAATAGCTTCCTAGTGGTCTCTGTCATTTAAAGCCCTGTTGGGGTGTCGAGAGAGCATATCCCATTGCTGAAATATAATTTTGGAATATGAATGATTCTGCATTTAAGAAGTGTGCTGCAAACATCAAATTCATCTTTACTGTGGGCTGCAAGCTTGACTGAAGCTAGGGCCTGAAAATTGAATGAACAAGGCATCTATCTATTAAGCTAGTGCCCCACAGAATATTTTAAAATTATTTAACACAAATCATCTCAGTGTCAACAACTCATCACAGATAAACTATCTAATTAACAGAAGCCATCATAGTATTTAAGAACTGAGTCTTGGCTCAGTTGTTATAGCAGAAGGGCAATCCTTGATAAGCAAAAATTATAAAAGCAGGTTTAAAAAGCAGTCCTGCAAGAAGTAGATTCTGCTTAGTTTTAAATTAACCCTATTATTTTTTTAAACTGCTAGTTTAAATAATAATAATAATAATAATCTAAGAAAATACTATCAATTTATTAAGTATACTCAGTGTTATGCTTTTACATTCAGATTCTGTATCATGGTCTGTATTTTGATGCAGTATTGTTTAAATGAACCTGTACTCCACAATAATTGGCACTTAGTGTTACGCCAAAGTGGCAGGTGAGTTAACTGCATACAAAAATCTTCCCAGATGGTTAGAACTGCCTGTGAGATTGTTATATCCTACTTTAAAAAAATAGCTAAGGTTTTCAAAGTCCCCTAAGGGATTTAGATATTAAAAGAAGTTGAATGGATTTTGGCACATTAAAAGGAATGGGAGTTGGGAATCCAAATCCCATAGGCAGCTAAACCATAGTGTCATCTACATACCTCCCTATTGGACAGCTTTCATACGTAGGACCAATACCCAAAATTAAGGACTTTAAGAAAATATTGAAATAAAAACCCTTAATATTAAGCAGGGTTAATTAAAAAAAAAACAGCTCCCTCCTTCCGTAAACAAAATTCAAACACATACAGAAATCCCTAATTTCAATTTCAAACTCAATTCTTTTGTTATCAAAGCTAATATGTTTTATGATACCATTCCTCACAAGATTCACCTTTGTGCATAACACCAGCACAAGGCCAAAACTCCACTTAAATCCCATTTAAGCCCTATTTGGAGGGCTTAAAGTGCGACTTGAGTGGTGGATAGATCTTTTGCTGGCCCTCTGTACACAGTGAATTTCACTGCTTAAGAACCAGCCTGTGTCTTTCATTAATTTATATTGCTTTAGTTTGTTCACAAATGTTACTTCATTCCTCCAATGAGTAATTTCAAATTAAGTTTCTCTTCCAATTGGTTGTAATCTTTCCCTGAAGACCATTATATTTACCCATTAGGAGCCAATTTAAATTAGAAACTCCACTGGTTCTATAATCATTAGTTGACATTCTACAGTAGGATGGACTTTGATTCTTCCAAAAAGTCTGGATATCTGTACAAGTGGAATTGAGGAATGTCTTGGCCAGACCTATTGGTCAGAGCCAGAGTCTACACTTACAAGACACGAGTTGAGAATTCATCTGGGTCAGGATACTGGGAGATGAGAAGCAGGAGACAAACTGAAGATCAGAACCACAAATCTGATGCCAGAATTCATGTCGAGTTGGGATGCCAGGAAGTCAAGTGGGAAAGGGAAGCACAAGGCACATAGTCCAGAGCAGGGTATATCCCAGTTGTTCAGATAGCTTCCTGTTCCTGCTACTGTTATCCGGGGTTCTTTCAACCCAAAGCTCTTGGTAACTTTTCCTTTGTGCGAGGGGGTGTCAGGAAATAAATCAGGGAGACACAGCCTTCCAACAGATAGATGGCTGACACAAAGAAGACAACACAAGAGTGCTTTCACTTAGAGCTAAATTTTACTTAGTCTCAAGCACTTACACACATCCACAACAAGTTAGTAAAACACCCCCAACCCTTGATAATTACCAATGCTGAGTGTGGCTCTCGAGTGACACAGTGGCAGGCTTCTGGTGGCCAAATCTTCTGTCTGCCAGTGGGGACGGCAAGATGTATCCAAAGGAGAGTCCAAAAACAGTCCAAAAGAGTCCCCAAACAAGTCCAACTATCTCAAGCTTTCCCCCCATTATTTATGCATAAGTAATAGAATGTAAAGTAAGCTGTTTCAATGGTCAAGCAAGAGGTTCCTTCAGATTATCGATTAACCAGGTGTGGGTTTTTCTGGGGTTTGCAGCCTTGAGACCCCAATAGATATTCCTGGGGCACATCCTGCTCTTTTAAAATGCATGTATCAGCAACTTCAACACAATTCTTGTCAGGAAGGATGCAGGGTCAAGCTGCCCTTGCTGTGGCACCCCAAACCCCATCTCCTCCTGCCTTGGTCAAGGTGAGACTGCTTAATAGGTTGCTTTTAACAATAGGACATAGGGGTTTCAGGCACTTTACTGGTTTGCCAAAATCTCCCCGTACATTACTGGCTTAAGTAGGGCCAGCAGGCCAACTGGCTGCTCTGGGAGTCTGCCAGTAGGATCTTTTGGGCAGAGTCTCAGACTAGGGCTGAGCTTCATGGGTCCTAGTAAACAGTTGGCCACAGGTTGCCAAGTGGAGGGTTGGAGCATAGCTACTCCTGCGGACCTGGATTCAAGGCCTCTGGGTCATGATGTAAGTAGCTATCACCAAAAGATATAATTTCTAGTTTAGGGAAAAGACTCCCTTTAAGAGCTCCAGTATATGAGGATTATAAACTACAGTCACAAAGGGGAGACTTCTGAGGAGAATTGTAGGACTTTAAGAATTTCTCCCAACTAAAAATGGATCATATCGATGATAATAATTTTGTGAGAGAGGGATCAGCTCATCTTTAGAAATCATATTGTATATTCTTAGGTGTATATTGAGTATATCAGATGCAGTTTGGACACACTATTTTTTCTCAACAAGAATTACAAGTGAGCAGCTAAGAAATAATAATTTAAAAATGGTACTGCCAATTCACCACTTTTCCGGGGGAGAAAAGGTTTTATTTTAACTTGCTCTGGTTTAGATTTGGTTAAGAAACAGGGAAAAATTGCAAAAATATTCAGGACAATGTATCCTCATTTTTCATATTTTTTTCAGAATGCAGATTTTTTTCAACCATCTTCATAGCTGGTGAGAAAACAAGATAACTTTTTTTGTGATGATTTTTGCTAAAAGTTTGTTATTTTTGTGTTTAAAATTTCAGAATTAATTTTTTTTCAACCAACTCTAATTTGGTAGTTTATTAATACAAATAAATAAAATAAAACTATTGCTTATCCTCATTTCCTCTATCTAGTTTGTCAGATATATTGACAGAGGCTGAAAAAAAGTTAAAAATGGCAATAATGTTCATTTTAATAATATTAATATATTCAATCAACGAAAGAGGTAAATGAGTCAATTTCTCTCTCTTAGTCCTAACTCATTCTAATAGCTCATCTGTGATTACTTTTATATAAGTTCAAATAAAACTTATATGTGTATGGTTTATTTGGAGCCTATTTAAGAACTATTTTTCTTGGTATTTCCACAGTGACTTCTCCTGGAGGTACTATGGATTTCTTTCATTGAATCCCTAAACCTGAATAGAAGCTATATATTAATCTATAAGCAAAATGGCCAATTGGAACCTTTATACATCAAACATGGCTTAATAGTTTTTTTCAGCCATATTTGATGTATAAAGCAGAAATATCATCTGCAAAAAGGGATATTATAAACTTCTTTTCCCAGCTTAGATTTCCTCTGCCATCAGTGTCTCCTTCCATATTTAGCGAGACAAGGTTGAGAATAGAAGAGGTGAGTACAGAGAAGACCCACGTATTCCTCTACGGAGAAGAAGTAGCTATGATACTAATTAGTTTGTTTTAGTCCTCATCCTCTCTCCATTATATAAAGAGTTCATACACTGCTGAAAATCATCCCCACATTCTATCTGAGCTAGTGTTTTTGAGGAAGTCCGACTTGATGCAATCAAAGGTCTTCAAATCAAGAGTAGCCATGATCAAATCATGGCACTCCTCCAAGCCACTACTATAGCAATTTTTGTAAAAGCATTATTTAAAAGGGAGACAGGATGAAAAAAATGAGGCAAGAAAGGGATTCCTCAGGGGTTTGAGTACTATGGATATTTTTACTTCCCCATGAGTCACTGGGAAGCATCCTTTCTTAAAGAATTTCAGCTATATTTCTGAAAGTAGAGGTGTTGGTTTAGATTCAAAGGGCATGATCCACATTCAAGCACAACAGCTGAAGGTGAATTAAAGATATCTCTAAGCCCTCATTATGCTTTTCCTGACAGGACTAGTTTTAGGAGGTGCTGCACCTGCTCACCTTTTTTACTCAGCTGATGGTTGGCCTCTCTATCTCCCCCCTGCCTCCCGGTGATTGGATTGACTTTCTGTGGGGTTTTTCTCTCTCTCTCCCCATGGCTCATGGATGGGGATGTATGGAACATTTTCCTGTTTCCTGAACCAGGGTGCTGAATGAGCTCCTGGGGCAGATTAGAGCAGCTACTTACACTGATGGTTTCCTAGGGACCATTCCACCAGCCAGGGATCAACAGACTGTGTCACTGTCTAGCTCTATCCCCTTACACCTTTGGAGGCCAGGAGGCCTGGCACAATTTAGTGACTATGAAAGGGATTTTAAAGACTATAAAAATAACGCCTCCACCTCTGACAGTTTTCTTTGCACTTCACTGTACCTTTTCTACTGCTATATTCTGTTTAAAATAAAATGTCCAGCTGAATACAGTGATAAATGTAAGGCTGTGCCATCAGTTTATATAATGGAACTGTAATTTTCACCTTTGTAGTCTCTGTTCCCTTCTTAATGCAATTTAACAACTTATTTGTTTTTTTAATCGTCACTGTGCAACCCTCTTCATTGTGCTATCTACAGTGACACTGAGATCTTTCTCCTGAGAGGTTACAACAAATTCAGAAACCATCAGTATGAACAAATAATTTAATTGCTCCTGCTAACCTGCTTTATCTATGTTGACTCTCATCTGCTTCTATTGATTCCATGGTCATCGTGGCTGAGATTGGCCACTTACCAATCAGTCTTAGTCTGGCCTCTTGCTACCATTTTTTGTTTCTGTTCTGTTGTTACTCTATTATTATTCTTTGTCTCTTATTCTTTGGCTACCAAGCTTTTGTCCTATTGTATTCTTAACAAAGGATTTTATCAAAAGCCTTTGAGAAGTCTGAATATTTTGTAAAGACTTCACAAATTATCTCCACTTGTTCCCCTTTACTCACCATTTTGTTACTTCAAAACAAAATGTGTCAGGTGAGAGAGGCCTGGCAGAGACCATCTTTTTGTTCCATGTTTGTTCCTAGCACATTGGGGTCCTGGTCCATGACTGGGATCCTAGGCACTACCACAAAACAAATAAGAAAAAAGAATAGGTATCTCTCTCATATTCTACCTCTGTAGATTGTTTTATATTTCTATATTTTAAGTATTTTAACTGGTACCAAAGTGAAGTTCATTGTCCTACAATGACTAAGATCATCTGAATCCCTGTATACCTTTAGTATTGGAGCTCAGCTATTTTAGTCTAGTCTTGCTCCAGAACTCTTCAGAGATGGATCTAGTTACATGTTATACAGCAATAGAGTCCTTCCCGGATGCCCTAGAAATCCCCTCATTAAGTGTTAATATTTTTTCTATAAAATCTGTTGATTCTGCCTTTTAGTGAAAGTGGAGGGTAAAGAATCTGCCACCTTTTCAAAAGATGCATTTCCTGCTATAAACAGCATGACATTACAATGCAACTGATTGCAAAGGATTTCAGTAGCAGTGGGATTCCAATTTTTTCTTTGAAGTGATATCCACTCAACCTCAGTGATACCTTAGAGAAACATAAAGTGGAGAACTGTCTTCTACATTGTACTTTCTCAGTACAAGAATAACAGAGATGCTGTGAGTGCTTCAGAGGTGTCATGTCAGCTTCTCCAAGTTACTGCCAAACTAAACAGGGAAAAGACAAAGGGAGGTTATTGCTAAAATTTCTTCCATGCATGAAACACACAAACACTACTTACAAATGAATCTTATTTAGTTTTAAACAAATTTCCTGAAGTAAATAGTATATTTTCCTGATTTTCATGTCATTTGGTTTGCTTCCAAAAAGCTTGGAAGTGAATTAGTGTGCAATTTGCACCCAAATATCAGCCAAGAGGATGTGGTTTATTATAATACATTGCCCTCCTAATTATTGAACAGCCCGAGAAAACTAGGCACAGTGTGCATCTGTTGTTGCTTGACCACACTGCCAAACATAATTTGGCAAGCACAGAAACGTACATTGAGCAGAGCTACAGTCTAATTTGCATTAGAGTTTGTGGTAATTATATGAAAGCTATAACTGAGCTAAGCTTTTCCTCTCTTTTTAGATCACATCATTCTTTAAAAAAACCAAAAATCCAAAACAATTTAAAAAATAATAATAATAAAAAAACTCCAAAGAATTCCTTGTTTGTGCAACTGAGGTTTTTCAATATAATTTGATCATTACCCAAGTGTTATTTTGGCTTACTTCAGTGAAACTCTCAAAGGAAATGGCTTTATTCCACATTTTTACAGAGACTCTCCTGTGCTCTCCCTGCTCTCCATTTACAGACACTTTTCAGCAGTAATACAAAATTCGGAAACCACTACAAAGTTAAGCGCACTACTGTTGGTCATTAATGTGAGTGACATTTGTTAACCCAATTATTGAGGAACCCCCTGCCCCCAACTATTTGTATCTGGATTTTTTTCTGACTGAAGGGAAAAAGCACTTTATATCACAATAATACTGGAGACTCATGGCCAGCATCCAGAGAAACTGGAAAGTTTTAAACAAAAATAGAGGCTTGTTCTTCAGGAATTGTCAGGAAGATTTAAAAAAACTATCTTCTCTCTCTTATCCTATTGAAACAGTATGGTAAAATGTATACGAATTTTTAAGGTCTAGATCATGCCTTTAGGCACAGACCTGTGCAAGGGACAAGAGAAAAGCCAAACCACTTCAGGAGTTCAACATGAGGAAAAGGTGTCAGAATCTGTCCCAGTGACAACACAATTTTATGGCAGTTATTGCAGGAATAAAGAAACTTGCTGGCCCAACGAAAGGTTGGGGACAGAGGAAAGATAAGAGGGAGGATCAGATCCAACTCCTTTGACGTCTATGACAAAATTATCATTGACTCCAATGGGAGCAGGACCATGCATAAAAGACGGAAATGTATTTTTTCTCCTTCTCTTTTAAGTAATCACTAATATTGTCTGCTTCAGCTGCAGAGAGTAAGAAGCTGTGGAAAAGTCTTTGTTGTTGGCAAACAGCTTGAAAATTTCAAATACAGGAGCCAGTCAGAGTAGAGGGATGACTATATTTGTAGTAGGATTACTGAGAAATAGCTGTATACTGATGGTGCAAATCCCTGCTTTAGTGATTGTTAGCCAGTCAAAATACAAAGATTCACATACTATACAGTTATTATGAAATAAGCATATAATGATTTTGCAGATCATACACCCAAAGCCAATCAGAGTGTAAGGAATTATTTAAATGAATAAAAACTGTATAGTGTAGGTCAGCGATCATACAGCATCCCTGCACTCGGAATGGCTGAACAAGACTATTTCAATATAATACTCAATAAAACCAAACTTGAAATAAATAAGAAACAAAGAGTAGAAAAGAAAGAGGTGTCTATAAAACATAAATTACTTCTGCACACAGATGGCATTTTACAACTGACCAAAGACCCCAGACAGTGAATTATTTCTCCCAGGAACTATAACATACATATGCGGAAAGAATACAGAAGAATCGTACATAATATAATAAGAGATACAAAATTAATTTTCTTTACTCTTGTTACCATTGAAGAGACAATGCCGGCTTCAGTGAGGTCTATCATGATCAATTTGATTGTATTCAGGGTGTCACTTAACAGTGGAATTATTAACTAAACTTCAATTTGTTTCTGATGATAAAGCGCAAGCCAGAAGAAGCTAGCTTGGCTCTCTGCTCTCTGGTTGAATGTACAGGATGCTTTTTATAACTGTCATTCTTTTTTCTTGAAAATGGAGCAAACTTGATCTGAAAGTCTTTGGGAGTCACATATGGAACTCCATAATGCCATTTTAAAGAAGTAGGTTTCCAAAGAATAATCACCCCTTAAATACAATGGGCCATTTACTCATCCAATGTGAATGGGCACAGGATCTGGCCCACTATTCTAAAATAACAATATTAATATTTAAAATACTTAATTGGAAAATGTTAAAAGAATTTAAATCTAGCAATTAAGTAAAGTGAGGAAGATTTTAAAAGGTGTCTGATACTTTACTCTTCTGGATTTTACACACTGTATCAACACAACATGCACATAATGTGATTCTATTGTTGTCCCTTTTTGATCCAAGCAGCTAGTCAATGTTTGGGGCCTTATGGGTGTTCCAGCTGGGAGTAGAAATTGATGATAGGTATTTCTTTGATGAAGTTTTGTTTATTTACAAAAAAAAAAAAAAAAAGGGATGCAGTCCTGTGTCTCTGAAAGCAGAGGGAATCAAATAGCAGGAAACAGCTTCTTTTGGTCACAGCACCAAGAGTACTCTTTTAGCCTGCACCCCAGCCCAAAAACCTTTCAGGTTTCTTCTGCCAGCTGATTGTCCACTACCCCTACATGTGCTGGGATCCATGGGCTGATGAGCTAATGAAGCCACCTGGTAGGCTGCCTGGTGAGTCAGTTCTGCACTCTTACAAAAATGGGGATACTTCTGTCCCTTGCACAAGCAAGATGAGGTGTAAAAAATTCTTCCAAGAGGACCATGACCTTGATTATAGGGCAATCAAGTGAAAGTGATGCCCACTGTATAGATCAGTTATCTGTTCCAAAGTTTTACTCATCTAAGCAACATTTAACAGTTAAATCCAAAATGGATATCAAACAATAATAATCTTGAGCCTATTAAGTTGGAACAGTACATTAAAAACACTCTGTTATGTGGAGAATATTTTTTACTCACTGAAAAATATTTTAAGAATAATAATCCCATCAGGCAAAAAATTAAGGCAATTTGTTGCTTGTTTTTCAGAACAATAACATCTGAGAAATTGAACTTTCTGCTAAATAACTGTCAAATTACCTGAACTTTTTCTCTAAAGTCCATTTGATTTGTTTCTCATAGCTTCATCCTCAGTTGTTGAAGGCAGTTAAATGTCATATAGGATGATGTTAATACCATAGCTAAGAAGGCTCTGTAGCATATATGCAAAACTTTCTACCAGTCAAAGTTTTTAAAAAGTAGTGACCAAGATGTGCACCAAAAGTGTAGGTGCATCAGTATTGCTACGTGCAGCTGGTGGGTTTGCATTTCCCAACGTGAGTACGTGGGTATATTTGTGATTTCTTTGACACAGCCTTCATTCTCTATTTTAACTTCCCAATGCAAAGCCATTTGCTTTCTCACTGTAAAAATCCTTTACGTCAAGAGGGAGGAGGCACAGCATGTTTTTAATCTCCACCCACCTTCTATCTTTGCAGGTGGAACCTCCCTGTCACTGCTCAGAGGGATCATGACTTTTCTTCAAGGTGACTTTTCTTCAAGAAGTGTCAGGCAGCTGCACAAAACTCCTTCTTGGAGTGACCAAGTTAGGGGCTCATAGTAGTGCTGCTCTGAACAGCTGCCAGCTCAGCCAGCTGATGGGGGTCCCAGTTGTAGGCTGATATGGAGATGGTGCCTCTAAACATCTCTCTGTAGGGACAGGCCTATCCCTATAGCAATGGGGAAAGGTGGGTGACTGTGGGATTTAGACCACCTCTTCTCCTATCTGGGCATTTCCTCACCCAGGGAGCAGGAGAGCACAGCTAAGCCCATCCCTACAGATATGGAAAACAGAGGAACACTCAGGCTATGTCTACACCACAGAGTTATATTGACTTAAGTTATGTTGATGATCATAAACTGCTATCAAGGACTGTGACTTTGGGTAATGTGCGGGAAATAGTAGATGGCTTTGCAATGATGGGATTTCCTAACTGCGGCAGGGCAATAGATGGCAATCATATCTCAATTTTGGCCCCAGACTTGTGATGGAGTACATCAACTGAAAGGGCTACTTCTCTATGATATTGCAAGTGCCAGTGGCATGGGTGACATGTAATGGAGACCAAATAGGCCTTTACTTACATTTGTGCAACCCATTGTCTTCAGATTATGGCCTCAGTGACACTGGTGCAAGCCCACTGGCTTTAATGGGTTGTGACAGATGTAACAGATTGGGATTTAGTAAACAATTCCGTTGAAAATGGACGAAATAGAATAAAATCTGGTTTAGTCAGTCTTGGCTATGTGTACACTACAGGGCTAATAGAAGTAAAAAAACAACAGTGCAGATAAATTTGTCATTAAAGGAAAAGCAGATATGACTGAACACACACAGGGGATATAGTAACTTTTCAGAGTATAACTGCATTTATGTCTAGGAATACTGAACTCTTGTAATTCTCACCTTTCTGGCCTCCATCAGGTTTCGTTCTCCTCTTGATGTATACATGTAAGCCCTATTCATGTTAACAGGAGTCCCTAGATTCTTAGATTTTAAAGCCAGAAGGGTCCAGTGGGTCATCTAGTCTCACTTCCTGTGTAACATAGGCCATAGAATTACATCTGGTTCTTTTTATTGGGCCCAGTAACTTGTATTTGGCTGGAACATATCTTTCAGAAAGGCATCCACACTTGATATGAAAACTTCAGTAGCTGGAGAATCTGTTGCTTCCCTTGGTATTTTGTTCTAAAGATTAAAAACCCTCACTGTTAAAAAAATGCTTTATTTCTAGTTTAAAGTTATCTGGCTTTAATGTACAGACACTGGTTCTTGTTATTCTTATCTTCTAGATTAAACAACTCTTTAGCATCTGGTATTTATTTCCCCCGAAGGTACTTACGTACCATAATCAGGTCACCTCTCAGTCTTTCTGATAACCTGCACAGATTGAGCTCCTTAAGTCTCTCACTGTAAAGCATTTTTCCTTCCTTGAGTTGCATGCTTCTGTAGATAGAAAACTCAGAATTAAAAAAGGATTTTTTAAATTTGTCTCCCCCCCGCACAGTTTATGAATTGTCCATGATCAGTTTGCACAACTTTAAAATGTAGTCACTATTTGAGATGATTCATGAATCTTTAGCAAGTAAGTCTTGGTCCAGAAGTTATTCATAGTGCAAACAGTGAATATTTATAACTGAAATAAAATTCTCATTGTAACTTGTGTAACTAACACCTGTAACTTGTGCCAACTGATTTGTTTAACTAATTTATGTACGCCTATGCATTTTGGAATTCTGTATCTTAGGAAATTGATGCATAATCTTCCCCTTTTCCCAGAATTGTGCTGCAAAATGTAAACTTTAGGTTAAAAAAAAGTTTCCAGCTCTTGTGACTGTGGAGAGAATCTTTCAACATGAACAGAGTACAGATGTAGTGTTCTCAGACTGAGGCTATGTCTTCACTGAAAAAAAACCCACCATGTTTTTACATTGTTAGCTATTTCAATAAAGAAATCTAGTGTAGACAACTCACTGTAGTTCTCTCTTGATGCAGCTAGTATGGGTAAGTCCCAGCTGGGGACATACTGCTGAACTTGACTAGCTACACTAAGGTAAAAACTACTTGTGCCTTGTCTACACTAGAATTGTATAGCAAGATAGTTAACTTGATTTAAAACACACATTTTTTTTTCAGTGAAGACATAGCTTGAGTTTTCAGGCAGTGTGTAACAATAGCTTTAAGAGAAGTGTGAACTGCTCCATTCCTCCTAGAGTGGCCACTTGCAAATTCCTGGAATACCAGACATTCTGGTATTTTTGGGAATGGTATGGGCCTGCTTCTGCTGGAGTGACCCCAACCTCACTCATGTGACCTCTCATGCTACACTCTGGGTATTGTTTTGAAGACTGTGCCGCCCCACTGGCATGACCTTATGTGGTGAGGGCAGAGCAGCGTGCTCTCTTTATGCATACCCTATCCAATACAGGACAAAACCACATCCAGTTTTGTCTCAGTACTGGATGCGGAACAAACATTACAAAAGCTGGATAGTCCAGTTTAAAACTGAACAAGTGTCTTGCCTACCTCCTTCTCTCTCATGTGTTAACTCTGAAACCAAACCATAAAGGTTAACACTTAGAAACATTTCATTTAGTCGAAATACCCAGGCAAATGTGCTAATTTGACAATCCAAAACCTGCGCCTTAGGTGCCAAAAGCCCACAACAGTTTCCAGCTGCCAACTCCCCTTGGATCCTCCTGAAAGCTTTCACAATGCAGCTATTCATCATCAATAAGAAAAGTGACACCGTATCAAAACAGTGTAAAACAAACTGACTATGCTATCAAAATAGATAACACAGTGGCTTACTGTACGGATTGCTTGTTCATATTTAAGTCAATCAAACCTTATCTTTTAAATATAAATGTTGCTGCTGCAGGACTTCCAGCCTTGTTGCTGCACCAAAATGCATGAGAAATACAACCATAGGCTTTACTGTAAAACTCAGATGCAGCTTGCCACAGAGTACTCTAGTCTTTGCTTGTGGTATCTGACCAACACAGAATAAAGTTGGAATTGTATCTTCATTTGTAACATTCACAACTTGTAATTTATTTTGGCTTGGTTAGTTACCCAATTTCTCTACTCAGAGAACAGAAACAATACCATGTGATTTATGGTATGTAATTAACTGACACCAGGAATTGTGGATTTTACATTTGAATGTATAATTGGACATTTGGCTTTGTAAATAGTTAAGCATTTGAGCCAAAAAAACAATTTTTTGTGGAGAATATCTGTGCTAGTAAAGTCATGTACTCAAGTGTTCACCAGCAGCAAAGAGTCACAAAGAAAGTTGAATTGAATTTTGTTCTTCAACATGAAAGAAAAGAAATGTTTCATTAGTTGTTCATCCCTACATCCATATATCTTGTCTATCTCCCGTTTTTGATTAGCCCATTCTTATCTCCTCTATTATGACTTTGGTCACTTTGGCACTACAGCTTGAAATATAAATCTGTGATGTGTAAGATGTGCAAAATGTGAATTCACAGTGGCTAATTCAGGGTTAAAACATATTTATATTCATGTGAATCATGAGAGAATTGAGACCCAAGAGTCTAAAATTCCTTGCTTTTTCCCTGAGGAAAGAAATAGATTTTCTTTGTGACATCCAAATAGCAACGTTAATATCAGAGCCTAATATCAATGTTGTGATACCTAGATTGAGCTCATAGCTAGAAGGCAGAAAGAGAGAGACTGTTCTCTACACATATATTTTCCTGCTACAACACTGCAGTGTCTCACATATTTCTTTGAAAGCCTATTTAATTCATGTTGGCATGCAATGACATTTAATAAACATCTCACTCTATGCCAGGTGTTCTAACAGAAAGCAGAGATATGCGAGTTGCATTCTACAGTGTACTCACGGTGGGGGCTCTGTTCATGTAACAATGCTGAAATTTATATGTGTTAAAAATATTTACAAGAGTCCCTTTGAAAAGAAGAATGATACAAGGAATTCCTAAATTAATTTGCATAGTTTTATGTGCAGTACCTTTCCATAAAGAAAGTCATTCCTCTGAGGCATAAATTGGTATTTGCATATTATGTAGCCTTTTCTTTTATCCCCTCTATTTTTATTTTGCATCCGATTGATGATTACTACCAGTCACAGTAACAGACATTGTGACTCTGTCTGTCTAGCAGAAATCAGAAGAGCATTCTAACAATTTACAGAATCTGCTCTTGAAGATATAATCTGTGGAGAACATCCACCTCATCTGACAAACATGATCTCAATTCAGGAAATAGCTCAAAATCGGTCTATTGGATCTGACTTCAGTGGTATCCACATAGCCATTCCATGCACACTCCCTGGTTTTAAAAGGTCTTCGCATCACTGTTATTGGTCTCACAGATGATGAAGTATGACACTCCATAAACAATGAGCTGGGCCTTTTGTAGGCTGCTTTACTTTTCTTGGCTTCAAACTGCCACTGAATGTCAAATCAATTTGGCTCTCATTAGAACAGCTTTATATGTGCAAATGTATTTGTGTCTGGTCACGACTTTTTTTCTGTTTGTGCTTTCCCTTTGCTTTGCTTTTTTTCTTCTCTCCCTTGGATGATGTAATTTTTCTCTAATCAAGGCCAACACCTGTTTCTCTGAAAAAAGGGCCTATGTGTATAACTCTTTATCTCAATCTGAGCACACCCTAGTCAGACTCATTATGACTCAAGTTCCCCCAGAACAAAGAGGAAGTGTTCTGTTACAGTGACATTGTACATCATAGAGTCTGGATAAAGTCAAGAGCCTATGTAAACCTTGACTACTGACGTCCAAAGAGACTGCTGTGTAGATAGTGCAAGGTGTGTAAGCCATTTTTATTGATAAGTGATGAAGCAAACAATAAATCTGACCCCCTGTTTAAGAACAGCTCATCTGTTACACAACACTGAATTTAATATTGTTTTTCTTGTAACAATTAAAGGAATACAGAATTGCACCTTTGAAGACTTCTGCTTTTGTTAACCACAGATTTAATGGGATTGATTGAAATAATTGTCACATGATGCCTATGAAAGAGGAAGAGAGAGGGAGAGAATGGAACATTCAGCTATTAATTACATAGGCTAATCATGTACATTACAAATAGCTTGAAAATATTGTTGAACAGCATGGAGGTGAGCAAAGGGGAATAAAAGGAGGTGAAAACCAGCTAGAGGGGACTCTTGGAGAGTCCCAGAAATCCTTTGTTAAAATTGTTTCACCAATCTGAAGAGAACATTGGGTTGGTTTCCCTTGCCTTTCTGATCAGCTTTCCTGTTTGGCTGCTGATAAATCTTCTGTTATAAGACTTATACCTGTGGTTCAGAAAAATATTTCTGAAGAGCAACCTTATTATGGAATGGGGTAGATTACACTAAATGGCAGATAATTAAAAAAGTCACAGAAGGCATCCCTCTTGAAAGTTCCCCTGGGGTTGTTACCCACCTTCAAATTACACAGGCTGAACACCTTGATGTACTGCAGTATCTTTATAGTCAGCATATATTTCAGAAGCAAAATATAAACATTTCCATCAACTGCACTTAATGTAAGTTTGTTTACCCAGAGGTATTAGTTGCCACTGCCCCTTGGTTATGGTTATGAGAGAGCTTTTTGTTTAAGGAGGAAAAAATGAATAGATTCCCCCAGTCCCTCACTCTCCTTTCTGTAAGATCACCCTAGCCTTGTATAGGAGGGTTAGCTAAGATTAAAAGACTATGCAGGAGCCCCATGTTACAATGCTGGTCAGTACATCACTGGGGAAAATGCTCAAAACACTGTTTAAGGAGTGGAGCTATGGCTTCTTGGTATGGTCTCCCCATCCCAAGAGCCCAGAGAAGGATTAACAAGGTGTAAATTGGAGCTCCATAAACTGAGAGAGGTGGAGGGCAGAGCTGAGAGGCAGCCATTCAATATGTCATGCTTTTGTTGAACACACATATCTTAGAGTGCAAATATTCATAGAATGTAATCTCATGAAGAGCAGCATTAACTCTGTTCTTTGTCTGATACCCCTTGCAGGAAGGGTTGTGGAGAGGAAGAGAGTTGATGCATACCTATACATCGCTCATGAGTACAGCCCATCCTAGGTAGTTGGATACTTGTAACTGGTGAAGTCACACGTTGAGTCCCCTTGCTGGTGACATTATTTAGCAGACAAATTGCTTGAGCAGAGACCAGCAGAAATACATTGTTTTTTATTCTTATAAATGGAAAAAGATACAGATTGTGGGAATGGGGATTTGGAGGGGAGCCTCTTCACAGGGAGAAGGGAGAGTGTGAGATGAAAGAAACAGGTGTTATCCTAGAGTGATTCTTGAACTTCCACTAAACATATGCACTGTTCATGAAGGAGGCATCCTGCCAGGGGATGTTGGACAGCAATATGGGGCAAGGAGGGCTGCCTATCCATGTAGAAGTGCTGTCATCTGCAGTGACAGAGGTTTCTCCATGGATTCTCAGGTACTGCAAGGAGCCTCATCTCCTCTCCATGAGCCAGTAAACCAGTCATCCATGGTGGGCACCTGAATCAGGAACTTTGCAAGGAGAACTTCTGTTGTCAGAGCTAAAGGAAAGGGCTGAATTACTTGGGAAAATGATGGTATCATATAGAACCTCTCCCTTCTAGGTTAGTCGTTCAGATATGGTACTCCTCATTAATGACTGGAAAAGGCATAAAACTGCCATCTGACAGTTGCTTGGTGGTTTATATAAGGTGTTGATTGCAATCCAGTTCCTGGTGGACAGGTGTTTACAGCATAAATCCCATCCTCACTCCTGAAATCCTTACTGATTGTCTTAGCACAGAGATCAGGACATGGCAACTGAACTCTCCACACTCCCTAGCCTCTGCTGTGGTCCTTCTCCGTATGGGCAGAAACCCAGTAGTGATGTATTGTTTATAGTGAAACTTGCACTACCACTGTCTGTTCTGTACATAACTACAGAGCTGTCAATGTAGCACTTTTCATGGGCAATAAATTCACTTTGAAAGTCCCCCTGAAATATACTAAAAACAGAAAAGGAAAAGAATGCCTACATTATGCCAAGTAAAAGTATTAAAGCCATCTTGATTGATTTGCAGAGGCACAGCAAAATTCCTTCATATAGTGGCCTCATGAATGAGATTTGCAATATGCAAGTAAAGCATAATGATTGGCACCTTAAATACAAGATCTTTGTCACCATCTGTTTCCTGATTGTGTCAGCAAATGATTTTTTTCATGAGAGTGTGAGAATACACCACAGCCTAAAAGTATCAAAGTGTCAATTATGTACCACATTTTACAATCGGAAGCCCAAATCACAAAAGCCAGTGCTAGAAATGTCCTTTAATCCTGCTTCAGACCATGGTTAATTATCTTTCCTTCACACTTCACCTTACTCACTATACAGTGAGCTACACAGGAATGACACAAGAGATCCACAAAGCCGAGTTAGATGCCTAGGCTCCCTATACAATGAATGGAGAGAGATAGTTATCTAAGAATGTGATCCACAAAAGCCAGCACACTAGGCAAGGAGCCACCTAAGATAGTCAGTGGGAGATCCCGACAAGAAGGATATGTGCTAAGACCTGACCCTGTCTCAAAGATAGGCCTAAATCTAGGCTGCAGGGAGGCACCTTTCCCTGCTTAGCAATTCACAAACAGGAACCAGCTGCCTAGAGTCAGACAACTTATGCGCCTAAAGCATTTCTTCCAGAAATGAGTTAGGCACCTGCCTCACTCCACTCAAAACAGCCAGAAGGGGAGATGAGATACTTGAATCTGGGTCTCCCACAACCCAAGTGAATTAAACATTATAACGCGAGTAGCACCATCTACTCCTCTTCCATCCAGATTTTGAATGGTACCAAAACTGGTAGGCACACTCTGAGAACATCTGCCAGATCAGGCTCTGCACTTGAGTTAGGTGGCTAAATACCTGTCTTCTCCTGGTTCATGAATTGCTCTAGGGTTTAGGAATAAGGTTGCCAGGTGTCCAGTTTTCAGCAGATAGAAAGTTGGCAGTCCGAGGCAGGAGATAGGCATTTGGATGCCTGTAGCAAGCCAGAAGTCCACATGCCCAAAGGCAGAAATGTAGGCATCTAGGGTCCTTTTATGCTGAAAAATTAAGGCAACGAGTGAGTTTAGGTACTTATAGGATTTGGAAGGAGTTTTGTGGATTGCAGTGGAGCCAAAACTGGGATTTAAGTACCTAAAACCCTAAACATCTAGGGTTTAGGCACGTAAGTACTTTCATAGATTCCATCTTTGCAGCCTACTCCAAAGCCACTTGAAATCAATGGGCATTGGATCAGGACATTAGTGATCTCACATGGGAGTCAACTCAGATGCTGCTACTGTACTCCTTCAGCACACATACTTTGTAAATCACTTTGGGATCTACAGCATTACAAGTGCTATGATAGAGATTTCTAGGACCGTCAGCTGTGCTAACCATCCCGGAAAGGTGTGTTAGAGTCGGTCAAGTGACGTGGCCACACCTGGAAGGGGTGCATGCAGCACTTTTTCAAGGCGCTGCAGGAGCTGCTGGTTTTTTCTTGCATGTCTCTTGAGGTGTTATTCCTGTTACTAGGCAAAATCAGAGGCAAATCTAAAAAGAGTCTAAATTGGTGTAATTTACACCTTCTTCCAACCCGTTCCCACTCAGATCTGTATGTTGCACCAACTAAGACTCCTTTTAGGTAGTCTTAAACTCATATAGACTGTCTTATATTCAGACTCCAGGCCACATTTTTGTGCAAGCGAGCATGTTATACTATGGTATAAATAGATACAAGTATAAAAGTGAACCCAATTCAGTTCTCCCTTAAGTTATCATAAGGCCTGATCCAAAGCTCAGTGAAGTTCATGGGGAAAGACTTCCAATGACACCAGTGGACTTTGGATCTAAACCTAAATCAGAACTAACACCAATTAAGTTAATGCAGCTACACTTGTATAAAACTGGCTTGAGAGCAGACTCAGGCCCAATTAATCCAATGGAGGTTTCGTTGGCATAAAATGCATGTTACGTTTCAATGATTCACCTTTGAATTTGGCCCTGGTCAATTTACTGAAACATAATTTATCCATACCGTTGTCCCATAGCTTTGTATTTATGGATACCATAATTCCACTTAAACTTGTACTTTGCAGCTGAATTGTTTGGGAGGTCATAAAAACATAGATAAGTTCAGATACTTTAGATGAACATCTTCACATCAGAAAAAGAGATCTCACTCATTTAAACTTTAAAAGGCTCTGTGGGATGAGGGATTTAAAAATTAAATGGGATTGTATTGAACTCACCAGGCGAAGAGAGTCTCTGCTAAGTTCCTCAGACAATCCTTTTTTTGTGTCTGCAGAAGAGCAGCTATTAAGTCCTAAATATTGTTAAATATCTTTCTTTTTGTGATTGTATAAAAGTGTGGTTGTATAAAAGCATAAAGATACTATGTTTTTTATACACAGTTATAAAGGAAAGTTATGCCATGGCTGGCTAATGTTAATTGATACCCCGTATGCATTAGGAATGTTTTGCACAGGATAGAGTTCAGATTCTTTGGGTACATCACATTTTCATGTTTTCTTCTGGAGACTATAAAAATATTAGAAAATATTATTTGCAAATGCCGAACAAATATATAGAAGTAGAGTTAAAGAATGTGGATTGGGTGTTAGGGTCACTGTCACAATTATTTCTGTAACCTTAGTTAGTGATTTTTTTCAAAACAATGTAAATCATAGCTCCATCTGGCCCTTAGCTTTTAGTGATGTGTGTGCTGACATGTCTCCTTTTGAATTATATGTAGCAACTTTAATAAGTATACCAAAAAGTGTAAGATTTTTATGCAGGCATATATGTTTGAAATAGATGTAGTCAGCAGCACATGAAATGGCCACTTTCATACCGTTCATACGCAAGTTAATACTGACCTTAGACACGTCCACTGTGTGAAATAGGATATGTAAATAACATTTGCATACAAGTTATATACATTCAAATATTATAAAGGGAATGAGCTCTGTTTTATAGGCACTGGTTTAGGAATTAGGAAACCATAGTTTTTTTCCTTGTTCAGCCACTGATGCAATATGTGACCTTGGATTTACATTGCTTTTCTGTGCCTCATTTTCCCCATCTGAGAGTTTGGGATGATAATACTCTTGTAAAGTAAGAATATAAGTAAGATTAATTGTATTCAGGTACCACATCAGGACATTAGGAGAATTCAACCTTGGAATTTTGGTTAAGGCTCCCTTCATTCATATTGAAAATAGACACCCTAGCTTAAGGTATAAATATTCCCCCATATCAAAATGTTGTGAAAATGTTATGTACAGTTATACCACAGATGTCTATGTTTTCTTATTTCTAGTTCAGTTGTATGTTCTGCCAGACATTGCTCAGTCTGTTCATCAGCAGATGTGCAGCACAAGACTCTAAAAGGCAGAACTGAAGAATTTAAATCAGAAATCAAACAGATTAGTTCTAGTTTAATTCAGAAACTTTGTAGCCTGAGCCTACATGTACATGTGAAGCACCAAACTGAAAGAAAAACTGAGTGTGTGTGTGTGGAAAAAAGCTATCATGTATGTCTGTTGCCAAGGGAAACCACTATTTGTACATCTTTCGAACAGGTGCCTCTTTTGGAGTCTGGCTCACATTGTTGTAGCAGATGAAATAAAGCGAGCAAGAATACAACAATAGAAACACACACTGAAATATGAAATTTGTATTATTGGCAGATATGTGTATGTATATACTATACATAAATCTTATATTTTCTTTTAAATTGCAGTTTGTGTGTGTAATTACATCATTTTGAAACTTGGCTTTCAGTAGTGCATGCCTACAAACTCTGTTCCCAGGGCCTAGAGCAATTTGCCCTTAAAATTGCTTTGCCACTTTTTTCCCTTTTCCTCAGAAGGCTATTCTACTGTTAAATCTCCCCTTCCACCTCTAACACTCCTTTCCACTTTCTTTATTAGACATTTTCTTTCATTCCAGGCTCCCACATTCTCGTTCTGTCTGTCAAGAGTACAAAACAAAGCAAAAAACCCACCTCCTTTCTACTTTTACAGTCTAAGGCGTGATGCTGCAACCAACCAATGAGATCAATGGGAATTTTGCCACTGACTTCAGTGGCAGCATTGCTTCCTTTAGGAAGGAGAGAAGCAGTATCTCTACCTCAGCCATATTTTCCTGCCTTCTCATTTGAGGGGTAGCATATAAAAACTATTATGCTTTGTTCTAACTACTCACCTAGTACTTTCAAAGGAGGCCTTAGAGATTTTCTCGTTCTTTCTCTACCCAGTTATCTCAATGACTATTGAGTTGCAATTTCAAATTGGCCTGTTGAAGTCTATTAAAATTTTTTTTTGAAGTTTTGAAAATGCATGATGCCATCACTAGGTACTTCCGTTATCATTTGTAAAGTATTTTTATTCCTTCTTCAGATTTCTATTTCAAAACAGCAAACACAGGTCTCAGTCCTGCAAGCACTTACACACACAAGTCACTTTACTCAGAAAAGCAGTTCTTTTGAACTCAAAGTGTGAAGTGAGTTCAATGGAATTACTCATCTGAGTGAAGTTACTCATGTGTGTAATGTTTTCAGGGTTTGGCACATAGAAGGCAGAGGTGAGAGTGAAGGAGGGAAAGAATTTGCTAGTCTGATTGCTGTCTACTCTTGGAAAGCAATCAAATTAATAATAATTAGTAGAGATGAACCAATAATGCAAAACATTGTCTGCACTTATTCATTCTAACTTTGAAATGAATGGGATTCAGGCATTCACACTACTTTTGTGTTCACTTTCTGTAAAAATTCAAGCAATCAAGCTTCATTGGCATTATGTTGGCCAAAATTAAACATAAAAGCCACAAAAGTATTTGTTGAAGATTTTGAATTAGCATTCTGTTTGGAGCTGAATACTTATGCACTCATCACAGAAACAGTACTCTGTCACTTAGCAGACCAATCAGGGCCCAAACAGAAAACCCTGGATATCAGAAACTCACAGAAAACTGCTTAGTCCAGAGATATTTTTTAAAGCAAAAATAAAATAAAGTAAAATAAAATAAAATAATTTTAAATAAGGCCTGATCTGAAGTCCATTAGGTCAACAGATGTTTTTCTTTTTTACTTTATTGTGTATTAGATCAGGTTCATTGGACATTTTTCAAGCAGAAAGACAGGCTAAATCTGGATAAATTATTATTTGCAAATTATTTACAATTATGATTAGGACAAAATATTTTAAGGTTAAAAATACAAAGATGAAGACAGAGAAAAAATATGAAGTTAAAATAAATTGTGGGTATTCAGTGGCCACAGAATATAGATAAAACTATAGTCCTGGTGCATAAAAGTACATAACTATTGCTACTGCTTGGAATCACAAGCAAAATTAAATTGAATGTTGAAATATTTACATGGAATAGTCAAATACATTGAGGAAAAGAGTGTTATATAAAGGGATTGAAGACTGAGACCGCATTTGGAATATTGGAGTAAGGTATGCTATATGCTTCATGGAATAAAAAGGATATATATTCACTGTATACTTTATAATTACATTTAAAAAGAATAACAGGGCAGAAACCACCAAAGGTAAAGATAATTTGAGTCCTACACAGAAGTAGGTGGAATATGTTTTTAAAAAACATAGTTATTACATTGCATGTGATAGGAACTCTTAGGTGTGGCCTAAACTAGAATATTCAGTCAGTTTAACTGTGTTACTCAGGGGTGAAAAATCCATCGTAGATCGATGGAAGAATTCTTCCATTGCCCTCGCTGCCCTCTCTCAGGGAGATGGGCTACCTATGCTGATTAGAGAACCGGTCTTGTTGGCATAGGTAGTATCTACAGTGATGCACTACAGTCTGCAGCTGTGCCTCTGTAGCATTTCAAGTGTAGACAAGCCCTTAGTGAAAATCATACTGAAAAAGAATTGGCCAGAAATTCAGGGGAAAACAAAATACAAATAAAGTTGTTTCCAACTGCCAACTTCCTAAGAGGAGTTTATATAAATGGGAAAATCTTAGGTCTTGCCAAGACCAGTTCTTAGTCTGTCTGTTTTAACAAACTTGAAGTTCATTTTCAAAGAGAAAGAAAAATAAATGTTTAACAGTTTGATATAATAGTTGTGTTGATTGGTGAGATAGTATTTGTGCAAGAGGTCTCAGGGTAAAAGAATTGCTAGACTACTAAAATTGCTACACTAAGTCTAAGAGGGAAATGAGGTGAGAGACTCCCAGTCAAGTGTTTTAAGTAATAGTTTTCTCAGAAGTGGTTGGTTTTGCTTGTGTGCCTAGAGTGCCTATCAACATAGTTTCTGAGTGGAAAACTGAAACAAAGTGGTCCACATTGAGTTGCTAAAATAGCAAGTCTGTGGCACATGTGAAGAAGAATCAGGAAATCCTAAGATAACCTTGTGGGTTTATTCCTTCAGACCATGCTCTCTTCAAAGAACAAGTTATATTGTTGACTGAATCAGGAAAAATGAAAATTACTACAATAAATTATCATACAACTGAAATAGAACAAGTAGTTTAAACATGTCTCCGCAGAACTAGCTAACCCAATGGTAGCTGGAATAAGAATTATGCCCAGCAATAGGTGTCTGGAGAATTAAAACCCATAACCGTATTTTGTCTTTTTTTTTTTGGTCTATGCCTTTGTCGCAACTCTAAACCTATGCTCAAACATGGCGTCTGTATGACCAATTGTTGGTCAAGGGGTCACATTGGTGCCGTGTGCAACACCGTAGTGCCATGTGCTACCCTATGGTGCGGTGTGCAACATTATAGTGCCGTGTGCCTATTCTTGAACCTTCTGTCTGGTCAATTGTGGGTCAAGTTAGTGCCATGTGCAAAAGAGTAGGGTGTCGTGTGCAACAAAGTAGTGTGCCAGGTGCAGATCCTGTTTACCTAGAGGGCACCAGCTCGGAACCAGGAAGGCGAACGAGCTAGGGACCAATCAGACGCTGACACGAGTAAGAGTCTTCAAACAAAACTATGTCTCGTGCCAAAAATGGCAGGAGTATCCGTGTATTAGCTGAAAGGCCTGATCACCCTTTCAGCCAGGGTCTCCTCTGGATTTGGATGGCTCGTGTCGTGTCGTTTCGGTTTTTTTTTTTTGGATTATTTCCCACCAATTCATCATGCTCTCGGTGTTTGTACTGCTTTCCTTTTTCCCTTCCCTTACTTAGTGTAAAGTTGTGTATACAGTATATGAGAGCCAAATTGTTGTATTAATTGCCACTGTGGTTGATTGGTGTATTTTACAACATTCAGTTAATGCGTGTACAGTTTACTCAGTTTTGTGTATCTGCTTTGGATTTTAGTGAGCAGTTGATCATAGATTGTTTGGTTTCTTGTTGTTGGATGTAAATAGACTGTTTCAAGTTGTGTATGGTTTTATTCTGATAGTATTTCTAGTTGATAAATTACTCTTCCCTGGCCCAAGTTGTAACTTATCCCTGTTAATAAACAGCCACGTGGCTTGAAATTTCAATCTGTCACATTTTGATTTTCCTCTCTCAATCAAATCCTTACTCGAACCTGCATTGGTCTTGGACAGCTTTGAACTACATCTCCTTCTTTTCTGCAGTGAATAATCCAGGAGTTTAAAGGGAGTCTTTAGAGGGAATGAGAGGGCTAGTTCTGCATGATGTTTACAAAGTCTATATCATATAATATATTCTGAAGAAACAAATCCAACCAAGCAATAGTCAGACTAACAAGGGTGCTGGTTGTCTCAGGCTGGTGAAGGATGTGTAGATTCTGCCATTCACAACTTAACAACTAGGAAAATATTCTTTCCATGAAACACTATTTCTCCTAATAGTTTTATAGTGTAAAACAGGATGAATAAAACATGCTATGTAAGCACAGTTGAAAGTCAATTGAATTACTTGGGACTTACATGAACATAACGAAGATCAGAATCTGGTCCATGGGGGTAAAAGCAGAGATCACCTTTTACAATGGGCCATATACTGTCAGCAGAATAAGAGTTGAGACAATGCAATGAATTTTCTCTCAGATCCTGTGGAGACAGGGGAGTGCACAGGAATTTCAATTTGACTGCTTTTGGAGGGGCATGACAGAATAGTGGCTGAGGGCTGGAGCAGTTGCTGAGGAATGGAGCAGTTGCTGGGTCCAGGGCCAGAACAGCGGCCTGGGGCTGGGGCCAGAGCTGAAACAGAAATACGTATATTTTAGATGAATATTGGGATTTTTAGAATGGAAAAAAGGAGGGGTCTATGCTGAATGTACATAACATAAGAACATAAGAATGGCCTTACCGGGTCAGACCAAAGGTCCATCTAGCCCAGTATCTGTCTATTGACAATGGCCAATGCCAGGTGCCCCAGAGGGAGTGAACCTAACAGGGAATGATCAAGTGATCTCTCTCCTGCCATCCATCTCCATCCTCTGACAAACAGAGGCTAGGGGCACCATTTCTTACCCATCCTGGCTAATAGCCATTTATGGACTTAACCACCATGAATTTATCCAGTTCTCTTTTAAACGCTGTTATAGTCCTAGCCTTCACAACCTCCTCTGGTAAGGAGTTCCACAAGTTGACTGTGCACTCCGTGAAGAAGAACTTCCTTTTATTTGTTTTAAACCTGCTACCTATTAATTTCATTTGATGACCCCTAGATCTTGTATTATGGGAATAAGTAAATAACTTTTCCTTATGCACTTTCTCCACATCACTCATGATTTTATATACCTCTATCATATACCCCCTTAGTCTCCTCTTTTCCAAGCTGAAGAGTCCTAGCCTTTTTAATCTTTCCTCATATGGGACCCTCTCCAAACCCCTAATCCTTTTATTTGCCCTTTTCTGAACCTTTTCTATTGCCAGTATATCTTTTTTGAGGTGAGGAGACCACATCTGTACACAGTATTAGAGATGTGGGCTTACCATGGATTTATATAAGGGCAATAATATATTCTCAGTGTTATTCTCTATCCCCTTTTTAATGATTCCTAGCATTCTGTTTGCTTTTTTAACCGTCTCTGCACACTGCATGGACATCTTCAGAGAACTGTCCACAATGACTCCAAGATCTTTTTCCTGACTCGTTGTAGCTAAATTAGCCCCCATCATATTGTATGTATAGTTGGGGTTATTTTTTCCAATGTGCATTACTTTACATTTATCCATATTAAATTTCATTTGCCATTTTGTTGCCCAATCACTTAGTTTTTTGTGAGATCTTTTGAAGATCTTCACAGTCTGCTTTGGTCTTAACTATCTTGAGCAGTTTAGTATCATCTGCAAACTTTGCCACCTCACTGTTTACCCCTTTCTCCAGATCATTTATGAATAAATTGTATAGGATTGGTCCTAGGACTGACCCTTGGGGGAATGTAGCCATTAGGTAGCAACAGGTGCGGGCTTTTCACCAGCATTAAAGCTAATATAAATGAATAAAGCAGGGAAGGTAAAATGAATAACAAATGAAGAGCATTGCAGCCTCAACAGCCACTGGAAAATCAGAATATTGAATAGGTCAAATCCAAAGATCATATTACTGTACTTTGCAGGAAATTCAAGGTACTCCAAGGGCCTGGCTCACCACTGTGTCACTCCAGTTTTACCCTGGTGTAACTCCATTGCTTTGAATTGACATTCTGTCTGAGAGAGGACTGTAGGATTTCACCCAATATATACCAGTCCTCTTTGTGTTGTTACCAGCCTTGCCTAAAAAATGTCAACCATATAGGTGGTAGGAACTTAACTAATAAAGTGAGTATGTATGTTCATTACTATGTATTAATAAAATGGGAGTTCTGAATGGTTTTGTCCCTCTCCCTCAATAAGACAAACAAATAATTATACTTTTGAACATTGATTGGCAGATTATGTAAGCATAAAAAGTGACTCCATAGTCAAGGTTGTACTGAGGTTTACACTTAAATCAAGACTAACATTTCTCTTTTACACACTTTAGGGACTGAATTTATTCCCCAAACTTGGCATAATAATTCTTCAGAGGACAAATGAATTTTCTATATTATTCTTTTAGTATTTATTGAATTACTTTTGGAGAAGAAATATTTTTAAATGCCTCTTTTAGAAATTATTTCCCTTTTTTCTTTACAGCTACAATCCCCACAGAAGGCTAATTTCACACTGAATTATAGCAAGATTAGCCAATGGAACTTTCAGGTTCCATGATCTGCTACTTCCATTTTTTTGAAGTTGCCAGTTTGCCTACCTGACTCACCAGCATTGCTCAAAACGCTATGGGGACCCAAGGGAAGTAGGCTGGTCAGCAGCAGTTCTCAGGGGTCTGGGAGACACATGTGGGAGAAAATAATGCAGGGGAGGGAACAAAGATGGGGATTGCCTGGGCAGACTGGAGTGAGAGGAAATGGGGCTCTGTAGGGAAGTGTACAATCTGGAGAAAGCTAGCCTGGAGCAAGGTGGATTGAGTTGTGCCTCTCTGCTTTAGGAAGGAGCCTCCTTCTGTCTCTGTGTGTTCTGGGTTCTTGTGTATTAGGGTTCTGAATTCTAAGAAATAAAGTACTGTTAAGTTGCAACCTTCTGCTCAGGTATTTTCTATTTTTATCTAACTTCTTTGTGTGTATGCATGAACATGACAGGGGAACATGGAAGTGCTGGTTCTGGCTTTTCTGTGTATCAGACAGTACTGCCACAAAGAGGCAGGGAGGAAGGTAATGTGGGAATTATAAGGAATCAGAGTTAGGAATGTGAGGGCAGGAGTGAATAGGAAATGGATCAGGGAAGGGAGAACTGGAAATGTGGGTCAAGGGGTTGGGAAGGCATCAGTGTTTTCTCATTCTTTCTCCCATATATGCTGCCATCCACTCCTTTCCCCAAATTTCACCCTCAAAGGGAAGAGAAATACTGATCTTTGCAGAGGAGTTAGGATGAGAGCCAGGAATTTGTGGGAATCATGAGGGACATCTAGGCCCCCTATCTGTGCTCCCCTCATACCTCTATGTCCACTAGTAGGCCCAGTAGGATGGATCTAATCAGCTCTGACAAACTAGGACTCTTTTCTGGTGAACAACAGGAGTTAAGGTTACCAGACAACATATACCACCAAGACAAACAATAAAATATATGGAAATACACAGATAAGTCTTTTGACACCCCATCTATGCCACATGCATCAGTTCCCATTCTCAGCCTTAATCTCCCTTTCACTACCCATAGCTCATAGGGCTGAAGCCTAGGATGAATGTCCTCTGCCTTTTTCTCTCAGAAGGGGGATTCTGATCATGTGAGGGTTTGAGTTTAGTATCTCCTTCCCTCAGGAGAAGAATTATCTTCACGTGACCAGGGTTGAGACAAACTCCATGGCTGAGTAGGATTTGAAGCTTCTAGAAGCACCAAACCTAGTTGACCTTCCTCTTTCTTCTTTGGTTATATTTGAGTTGCATAGCTATTCCACAGGAGGAAGGAAAGAGGAGATGCTGGGGCAGGGATTTAGTAGAGTTTCTCCGATAACATAATTAGCTGAGATGGCTCAGTATCAGTCCTTTCCTGCAAGAACCAGCTAAAGCATCGCATATCCTGAAACAGAATCATAACGGGAGCTTCCAGTGACACACATCTCAGACCAAATCTGTACTTAGGCTTTTAAATAAGTTGCTTGAAGACTCTCCAGTACCTTCTTCTGGTGGTTGTCTGGCAGGAGACTAAAGGGTTGGTCAGGGATCATGGGGCTGATGGTTTTATATCAGTTGCTGGGCTTTCTGAAGATTGTTGTCAGCTTCATATTTTGTGGCTGTTACACTTTTCATTTACACTATAAATGTTATTGCCACTAGCACAACTGAAATGCCAGTATGTCAGAAAGTGGGAAGGCCTAGTGGTCAGAGCTGGAGCAGTCATGCCTAGTGGTTGGAGCTAAAATTGGCCTCCGGGGTGGGGTTGGCACAAGCCTGGAGCAAGAGCAAGGCTGAAGCAGGCTAATACCTGAGGAGTCTGTTGCCACCCTCAGGCAGGAGAGAGTTCCAAGTCCTGGAGTGATGTTGAGCAGACTGAGCTTCTGATCTTCCTGTGGGGCTTATACACCTGGTTGGGAGTGACACATTAAAAACATATGCTAGAGATGAGAGAGAGGAAGTAAAAAAGAAGTCTTGCTAATCACGTGTCTTCTATAAACATGTCATCTTTCAGGAACATCTCATTAGTTGCCTATCTGACTCACCAGCTCTGCTTGAAACGGAGATCTAGGGACCTCTTGGAAGTAGGCTGGCCAGCAGGAAGGATCCCTTTTTTTTTTTTTATTACAAGCAGACTTTATGCAATAAAAACATTAATGGGCTAGCAGAAATATCAGATTTTAAGCATTATATTTGGATCACAGGTGCATGATAAACAGAAATAAATGAAAAGTGGACAAAATATCTTGGAGAGAAACAGATTTGGCTTCTTTGAGCGAACAAGTTATTAAACACCTCCACCCTTCCCTTGTAAGGCCAATGAAAGGACAAAAGTTGGGGTAATACAATTCATTGGCAGGGAAGCCTGTCATCCATCAGCAAAAGGGACATAGTGTATGGATGGATGGCCTAACTTTCTCTTTTCTATTCATTTAAATGGGAGGTTTTCCAAGTATTAAGTTCTGATACCCAGAGGGTCCAGCTCTCCTGCTACAGGTTACGAGTCACCTTCAGAGAAGCCAATGGAAGTGACATGCATCCTGTGGTAGGAGAATGAGGCCCCAGAAACGGGGAAGAGATCAGATTTCCTGAAGATCCTGTAGCCAGCCAGGTCTGTTTTTTCAGTCCCATCTTATCCCTACAGTGGCTATAAAATATGAGCTGGGAGTATGATGTCAATGAATCCACTTTCAATAATAGATATGATGAATAATCTCAACCTCCCAACACCTTCTGTATCTCCCCACATCTTAAGAAACTTCATTCATCAACCACGTTTGAAATGTTTAAGTAATCTCAGTGATGTATGGAGCACTGACACTCCCTTGTTAAAAATCCTTGCTACTAACATTCTATCAAATTAAAAAGTCACTGAGCTCTTGTGCATAAAATTATCATAGATTATCTCTGAAGGTTCATTGCTGCTTGGAATATTTAATTGTTCACTAGACTGAACTTCAGCAGCTGAGGATGATTAATCCATTTGTCAGGAGCTCTCATAGTATGTTTTTTTACTCTAGCTCAGGAGAAGGTGGCAAACCTGAGTGTGAGTTTCTTAGAAGCAGCAAGGTTCTATTTTATTAAGGAATACTTTTGATTGTTGGTTTCCAGGAGAGGACTGGTTACATTAGATCACTTCTGTATCACCCTTTCAGATGGAAAACTTAATTCTCCATAATAGTATTCATAAATCTCCAGTAGGGTTTGAATATAGATAAGGGTGGGATTTTCAGCTCAGCTTTTGGCTACCTGTTCCCAGTGAATTCAAAACTCCCAGTAACTTCAGTGGAAGCAGAGGCAGGCCAGTGCTAAGTACTTTGAATATCTCACTCTGTGCATGAATTAGAACTAGTCAAAATTTTTCAGCTAAATAATTTTCCTACTAAAAAATGGATTTTTGTTGAAAATGAAGTTTTTCACATGACAATGTGTTTTTGATGAAATGGTTAAATATTTAATGGCAAAGTTAGAAATGAAACAAAACTAGAAATTATGTTTTGTTTTGTATCTAATTGAAATCTATTTTGGCTTTTGAAAACTGAAAAATGTTGGAATTTTAGATTTTATTTTTTTCTGTCATTCTCCCACTTTTTTCCTTCTTTGAAAAAAGTTGAAGTTTTGAAAAGTTATAGAGTGCCAAAGTTACTGAATTTTTTTTCCTGTTGCCACTCTGTAAATTGTCAAAAGTTGGAGAATATGTTTGAAAAGTTACAAAGTGGAAAAAGGGAAGAGAAAAAATCCTGTTCACTTTGTTGCAGTCACTGGCAAAAAGGCAGCAAAAATAGAAAAAATGAGAGAAAAAAGGAGGAAAAGCAAAAATGTGTTATCATAGCAGTTAAAATAATCTGAGATC
Organism: Gopherus evgoodei; assembly: GCF_007399415.2. NCBI lineage: Eukaryota > Metazoa > Chordata > Testudines > Testudinidae > Gopherus > Gopherus evgoodei. The sequence goes on from NC_044325.1 coordinate 57,518,757, forward strand.
TTGAGCTAATATGCTTCTTTTTTAAGGATCATTGCAGACCAGTGACAGCACAGACCTCCAAGTAGCATAAGAAACTCTTGGGATGAGAATCCTTCTATAAATTAAAGAGTTGGATATATTGTGACTGCTTCACAGTTTCTCATTACTATGACCCAAAATGATACACTCATAACTATGACCCAAAATGCAGTGGAGTCCTTGCTGCACCATATGCAGTGTTCACAAAGACAGATTTGTGCAAGTTCAGAGTCTAGGAGACAATGTTGCACTGTCTTCTCCACTATTTGAATGGACATTTCACTAGAAATTCCATTGCTTTGAACCTCTGCACTGTACAGAGGTGTAAGAGGGTGAATGACTGAGATCTCACTTTGTAAATGAAATACATATAAACAAGTGTTCAACTTCCTTCCATATCTTAGTAGAGTTAGATACCCAGCATTGATTCTTTAAAATAAATGAGTGTGGTTCATTCTAAACAAACTTTCATTTAACACTTAGTACACCAATCCATTGATTTTAATAGTGTGATTATTAGGTATATACCAATAGAATGCAGTGCTGGTGAACTATAGCATCTTGTATAATTTACTGTCAAATAAATTAAGATAATTTATTCCAGGTAAACTAGTTTTTCACATTTCCTAAAGAGAACAGGTTGAACTTTTAAATATAAACATTTGGAGCTAAATTTCACCCAGATTTACATGAAAATGGTTCAAGTCTCAGTAGAATTTGGCCACTAATTTGCAACTTTTACAGAGCTCCTGCAGAATTCTAACAGCACATTATTGAACTAAAGGTCTTTCAGGTGCCTTTGATAAAACAGCTGTCAAAAGTTTTACAAGAGTTGGCGAGTATCACCATGCTATGCTGTTTCACAATTTGTCCCTGAAATGGATACTTCGCAATTGCCACTTTGCTTGTTCCTGGAAATGTTTTTTTTTCTCCATTTAGTATACAGACCAGTTTAAAAAATTATGTTCGTTTCATCCTTAAGGGGACCAGTCCTCTTCTTACTGACCTCAATGGGAACAGAATTGAGCCCTGAATGAAAATGAATGTACAATCCATTGTACAACATTATTTTTTGCCTTATTGACTTAAGATTCTGAAGTGACTTACTAAGTAAAGTAACCATCCAATACATACAAAATATTGATTTGTAAAATTATCAAAGCATAATATAAAAAGACCACTGTATTATTTTGAATGTGAATTTTTCACAAAAAAGTGGGTTTTATTTATTTAAAAAAAAACAACTTCAGTCTAATGCTGATAAATAGGGATTTAGAAATACTTCAGATATAAAGCCCAGAAAATAATGCACATAAATCGGAGGGTGGTGTTAGTGACACCGTCAATGAAGGGTGCCAGATTTCAGAATTCATTTCCTCCTTGAGTCACCAAAAATCAGATTAGATTATATTCAAGACATACAGCAAGACTTAACTATTCTTCTAGGATTGTCCTCAGATGGCAAAAGGTTGATTGGTAGTCTCTATTGAAGCTGGGATGGAAAATGTTTGGGTTTGGGAAGACACTGTAGGAAGTCATTATTTTGTCTTGTATGATCTACTGGTATAGATATTGTTTTGAGTGTCCCATTTAAATATTTATGTGAAACAATTTTAAATGTCTAATGCCCCGGGAGCTTGACATTGCCACAGTTAATACATTTGAAAAAGAACACGGATAAATATAATTTTAATTACTACAGCAAAATGAAAAAGGTTTACATGTTTGAGGTGCTGACTATGCAGATATTTGTTACTGCATCAGGATTCACGGGAAATAATGGACATTTGAATTTTCATGTTTCACAGTTCAATGTTAATATTACAGTGTATTGTTCTTACCTTAATTTAGCTAAGAACTAATAAGTTTACGCCAGCATAACTCAGAATAAAATCCCAACAAATGATGCATGATATTGCCCGACAATATCCAAGTCATTTCCAGATAAAAAGAAAAACCAGAGAGTGATCATCAAAGTGTTCTTTACACATTTAGAAAGACTAAGAGCAAATGCTACCACATCATCAACAAACATACAAAGCCTTATATTATACTACAGTATTTAGACCAGATAGGGAAAGGTATAGACAGGGTCAGTTTTAACTTTGAATAACCTTAATGGGAAGAGGGACGGGCTCAAGGATTAGTAACTGGTTAAAAGACAGAAAACAAAGGGTAGGAATAAATGGCTAGTTTTCAGAATGGAAAGCAGTAAATAGTGGAGTCTCACAAGGATCTGTACTGTTCTACATATCCATAAATGATCTGGAAAAATTGTAAACAGGGAGGTGGCAAAATATGAAGATGATACAAAATTACTCAAGATACTGTGTAGACTTACAAAGGGGTCTTACAAAACTGGGTAACTGGGTGACAAAATGACAGATGAAACTGAGTGTTGATAAATTCAGAGTAATGCACATTGGAAAATATAGTTGCAACTATACATACAAAATGATGGGATCTAAATTAGCTGTTACCGTTCAAGAAAGAGACTTTGGAGTCATTGTGGATAGTTTTCAGAAAACATCTGCTCAATGTGCAGCAGCAGTCAAAAAAGCAAACAGAATGTTAGGAACCATTAGGAAAGAGACAGAAAATATCATAATGTACTGTATAAATCCACGGTATGCCCACATCTTAAATACTGCATGCAGTTCTGGTCACCCCATCTCAAAAAAGATATATTAGAATTAGAAAAGGTACAGAGAAAGGGAACAAAAATGATTAAGTGTATGGAACAGTTTCCATATGAGGAGAGATTAAAAGGATTGGGACTTTTCAGTTTGGAAAACAGATGACCAAGGTGTAAGGAATGTGATAGAGGTCTGAATGGTATAGAGAAAGTGAATAAGGAAGAGTTATTAACTCCTTCACATAACACAAGAACCAGGGTCACCCAATGAAATTAATAGGCAATGGGTTTAAAAAAAAAAAAGGAAGTACTTTTTCACACAATGCACAGTTGACCTGTGGAATTCATTGCCAAGGAATGTTGTGAAGGCCAAAACTATAATGGATTTCAAAAAAGAATTAGAAAAGTTCATGGAGGATAGGTTCATCAATGGCTACTAGCCAAAATGATCAGGGATGCAACCCAATGTTCTGGGTGTCCCTAGCTTCTGACTATCAGAAGCTGGGAATAGATGACAGAGGATGGATCATTTGTTGGTTGCCTGTTCTGTTCATTCCCTTTGAAGCCGCTGGCTTTGGGAACTGTTGAAGACAGTATACTGGGCTGGATGGATCATTGGTCTGACCTGGTTTGGCCATTCTTATGTTCTAAATATAACTTATGTAATTATAACTAGGTCACTTCTGGATTCGGTATAAGTTACCACCAAGTACCCAGTCAGGTGTAAAGAAACAAAATGGACTTGTTGGTTGCCACTCCCTTCACAGGCACTAGCAGGTAAGTCACTGGTGACAAACCAAACAATAGTCTCATATCAGGCCTACCTTCCCTCAGGGAGGCTCTGGCAGTCAGCAATCTCAAGCTGTTCCTGCCTCAAGCGAGGCCTTTCTCCCAGAGTGAGAGCTGGAAGTCTGCTGCCCTTCCCAGTCAACTACCAACAAATCCCTCCCTCCAAGCCTGATACCTACTGCAGTTCTAGCAGGTCAGTCCTGACTGAACCCACAGCAACTCATTTACCCCTTCCGAACCAGCGAATTATAAATAGTTTGCACCTATTTGAAGATGTCAAAGTACTTTACAAATATTAATGCACCATGTCTCACAACACCTGTTTAGCATAGATATTACTGGCTTATTCTGCAGAATCAGAGGCATTGAAAAGTTAATACCTCCAGTGTCTTCAGTGGGCATTGGATCTGATCGTCAGTGATTTGCCCAAGGTTATACAGGAAGTCTGAAGAGCTGGGAATAGAAGCCCCCTGACCTTTCCGCCACCTAGGAGCTGCAGGGACAGGGAGCTGGGTAGGGAGCCCCTGCCAGCCCCTCCATGAATTTTTGTTTTCTGTCCATGACCTGTACATGACTTCTATTAAAAATACTCATGACTAAAACTAATATGTAGCCTTACTCATAGGTCACATTTTCTAGACCTTTAATCATTTTTGTTCCTCTTCTCCGGACTTTCTCAAATTTGTCCACATCTTTCCTGAAATGTGGCACACAGAACTGGACAAAATAGTCCACTGAAGCCCTAATAAGTGCAGAGTAGAGCGAAATAATTACTTCTTGTGTCTTGCTTACAACACACCTGCCAATGCATCCCAGAATGAAGTGTGCTTCTTTTAGAATTGCATCTGACCAAACTATCATGTATGGCCCACACATGAGTAAGAATCAGGATTGTTGAAGTGATTTGAACAAAAGAAAGGTTGCAGGAGCAGACCCTAGGTCTGTACTTTACAGAGAAAGCCAAATACAGAGAGGAAATAAATGCTTGTGTAGATTATATATCAATAAGTGAACATAGGTGGATGAGAATTAATACAACTTACATGTCTATGAGGCAGAAGGGAAGGGTTATTGTGCTTTAAATAACTAAGAGGGAAATATAAGAACACATAAGATAGAGCAGATACCTCCGCCTTACTTAATTTTACGTCTTTTAATTCACTGCTTTTCCTACTACAACCCTACCCGCTGTCCGTTTGGTGTGATAGTTACACCAGCTTTTACTCCCTTTCATTGACTTCCTGATATGTAGCTTACATCATCACTTACATCACCTCTGATCATGACCCAGAAATTCTAATGATGCACGATTCAGTCCTGCTCTTTAATTCCCAAATGCAGGTATGTGATTACAGGTAATGACTATTCATTCAGATTTTTCCTCTCCAGGTTCCAAAATAGCATTACAAGCTATGTAGTGATGCATGCCTGCATATCAGAAAGTGGGATAGTACCCTTTGTTTAAATCCTCCTCAGTTCATGCATCATTAAATTAATAGCCCATAACAGTCTATTATGTCAGCCCAGCTACCACATGTGCTCTAACTGTATGCTCTAAAGGTCCTTATGAAATGTTTATTTGAAAAAAGTTACTGTACTTAAACATATGATGAGTGTGAAAGCATTGTAATAATTTTAAATATAAAAACTTTTTGCTTATTGAATGTTTTATTTATTTATATACTTACAAAACTGAACTGGTAAAGGTGATTTACTTAATCTAGAAGCTGTAATCTTGCATACCAGGTTTTAACCCAGAGCAATTATTTATTCCAATGTCAAAGTGAGTACATCTCTGGAAATAAGGATTTCTAAAGTAAATGAGAATAAATTCTTAATAACAATCATGCAGTTGTACTGTAACTACTTATAAGAATAATGATATATTTTCTGGTATAAGCATAGTTGAAGAAGCAGAAATCTAACTTTCCCATTCCATTTAGAGGCCATTTAATGTTTTTGAAAGTTACTTTTTGCAGCAGGTCTAGTATTCTAGAAATGACCCTTCTCCTACAGAACTTGATCAGCCTAATAGAGGTTCTATTTCTATAGGCCAGATTTTACTCTCATTGCAAACTTGAAAACTCATTGACTACACTGGAGTTATTCCAGTGTAACTGAGACCAATATATTCGGTATTAGTGGCTGGCTCTGATACATCAGACAAAGGGCATATCTATCCCATGGGAGCTATAGTGGCACAACTGCAGCGCTGCCACTGTAGTGCCATAGTGTAGACACTTCCTACGTTAATGGAAGAGGTTTCTCATCAGTATATTTAATCTACTTCCGAAGCAATAGAAGCTAGGTCAGTGGAAGAATTCTTCCATCAACTTAGCTACATCTACATCAGGGGTTAGGTTGGTTTAATTATAGAACTTAGGTGTGAAATTTTCTGACCCCCAAGTGTTGTAGCTAGGGTGATCTGAATTTTAAGTGCAGACCAGGGCAAAGGTTCACTGTGAGAAGCGTGTGCTCCTATGAACCTGCATAGACTTAACTATGCATGATGTCATATTTATGTATTGTGTGCACTACTATAATCAGGGTACAAGTCTGAGAGGTATGGCTGCTTCCTATATCATAACCTTAGTCCCAGATTTGGACCTTAGCGTCCAAAATATGGGGGTTAGCATGAAAACCTCCAAGCTTAGTTACCAGCTTGGACCTGGTACTTGCTGCCACCACCCAAAAAATTAGAGTGTTTTGGGGCACTCTGGTCCCCCTGAAAAACCTTCCCTGGGGACCCCAAGACCCAAATCCCTTGAGTCTCACAACAAAGGGAAATAATCCTTTTTCCCTTCCCCCCCTCCAGGTGCTCCTGGAGAGATACACAGACACAAGCTCTGTGAATCCAAACAGAGTGACTTGCCCTCTCCGTTTCCAATCCTGGAAACAAAAGCACTTTCCTCTTCACCCAGAGGGAATGCAAAATCAGGCTAGCAAATCCAACCCACACACAGATCTCCCCTGATTTCTTCCTCCCACCAATTCCCTGGTGAATACAGATTCAATTTCCCTGAAGTAAAGAAAAACTCCAACAGGTCTTAAAAGAAAGCTTTATATAAAAAAGAAAGAAAAAATACAAATGGTCTCTCTGTATTAAGATGATACAATACAGGGCAATTTCTTAAAAGAATATTGAATAAACAGCCTTATTCAAAAAGAATACAAATCAAAACACTCCAGCACTTATATTCATGCAAATACCAAAGAAAAGAAACCATATAACTTACTATCTGATCTCTTTGTCCTTACACTTAGAAACAGAAGACTAGAAAGTAGAAACTACTTCTCCAAAGCTCAGAGACAGCAGGCAGACAGAAAACAAAGACCCCAGACACACAATTCCCTCCACCCAAAGTTGAAAAAAATCCGGTTTCCTGATTGGTTCTCTGGTCAGGTGTTTCAGGTGAAAGAGACATTAACCCTTAGCTATCTGTTTATGACAGTGCACTACTATAATCAGGGTACAAGTCTGAGAGGTATGGCTGCTTCCTTTGAAGATAATGGTGATTTCTGATCTTTCAGGAATAATGTCAGCTAGACACACAAGAGCATTACTCGGTTGGAAATTTCAAGGTAAAAAGGAAGGTTAAAATTTACCGTTGTTAGCCGTGGGCTTGCTTGAAGATTATAACGGGGTCTGTTTTGGGGTCTGTTTTAGGCTAGCTGAGAGCTTACTAATAAGGCTCTATCCTTCTATCTTTTGATCCCTAAGCTCTTTAGGATCCCATGACAAAGGGGCTGGGCTAACTCAAGGAACAGGGGTTTAAAAGGCAGGTCCTAAGCAACAAGAAGAGCTAGCAAACAGGGGAATTTTGCAAGGGAGTTCTGCAAGTGAAGGAGAAGAGACTAGGTGACCCTTGGGGGGTGAGTATGTTTGTCTGTTAGTTGGTTCTGTGCTTGCTTGCTTGAAGATTATAGTGTGCTCTGTTTTGGGGGCTGTGTGTTGGGATTTTCCTGAGACCTCTTCCACTCAGTTCCCTAAAAACTCAGTTCAATTCCAGTCGCATCACTTAGCTACCTTTATTTGGCATACAGCAAAGTTTAAATGAGTTGATCAGTATGTGGGGAGGGGTATAGGACATACTGCATATCCAGACTACAAAATCATTAATCAGCTTTTATAAACATTCTAAAACAGACTGCCACATGCACCATCTATTCCACGTTGTATCATGCACTCTATGATTGGTTTATTAGTTCTTGTGAACCAATCCCTGTACAAATCACAAACTGTTCATGCTCCACACATATGCTGTCTGTTGCCCATTGCTTACTTCCCTACTATCTCTTTTTCACTACCTACATATTTTACATACTTACAAAGCTACTGTGAATTTATGCTTTGTTCAGTGTTTCATCTCCTTACTCACAAGAAAACTACACTGTGTGTTAAGCCAACGTGCCTGCTAGGCTCAGCTGAGAGAGTACTAATTAGGGTCTATCTTTTGATCCTTAACCCTTTTAGGATCTCTTGACAAGGGGTGGGGCTAACTCAGGAAGAACAGGGGTTTAAAGAGCCAGTTCCTACGTGACCAGAGGAGCTAGCAAGCACGGGAGTTTTGCGAGGCAGTTTAGAAAGGGAGTGTTAAAAGCAGATACACCTAACACACATACTCTAAACTTAGGCCAATGACCTCCCCCATTGGAAAACAAACATAAATAATTAAAGAAGTCCAGCAGCAGAATGGGGTTATCCATTTTATTGTACTGTATGCAGCATGTACGATTATCTATCTTGTGGCATATGTGTGGATACAGTGCAAGCCGCTCAGAGCCATCAAAGACACCATACAGGCTCTTGAGGCCAGAGTGGCTGAACTAGAGGAGCTAAAGGAGACAGAGAGCTACACAGACAAGACTTTCCAGGACACAGTAGAGCAATTCCATCTCCAGTCTGCCAAACTCTGTGCTGCTGAGAAGGATAAAAATCTCAGGGAAGGAGAGCATCAAGCTGGAGAGGCGCAAAACAATCTCATAGTTGGGATTCTCCTTTCAGATGATGTTGTGGTATCCTCTTGCACTGAGGTTACCCTTTATGCAGAGGGAACCCCAGTTACTAGGAAGAGCCAGGTAATAGTAATGGAGATTTGTTTATTAGAAATATAGATAGCTGATGTTTCCTGAGGACTGGAGAACTGCGTGGTGAATTGCCAGCTGGCTCTGAAGGATGTGGATCTCATAAAACATCTAGAGAGACATATGTGCAGTGCTGGGGAAGAGCCAGCGTTCATGTTACTTGTAGGTACCAGTGACATAGGGAAAACTAGGAAAGAGGTCCTGGAGGCCAAATTTAGGCTGCTAAGTAAGAGATTAAGTCCGAGACCTCCATAGTAGTATTCTCTGAAGTTCTTCCACTTCTACGTGCAGGGACAGGAAGGCAGGCAGAATTACAAGGTGTTAATGTGTGGATTAGACAATGGTTTAGGGAAGAGGGTATTAGATTTATTAGGAACTAGGGAATCTTGTGGGAAAGGAGGAGCCTACTTAGGAAGGATAGGCTCCACCTAAACCAAAACAGAATCAGATAATTGGCCTGTACAATTTTAAAATGTTGTAGAAGAGTTTTTAAACTAAGGGCTGGTGGAAATCCTACAGGTGTGGAGAAGAACACAATTTGGGTGAGTTTATTAATGGAGACACTCTATATCTTAGTAAAAAGGATAAAGGAAGAAGTTGGTAAAGTACAGATAGTGGCTAATGAGGAACAATGAAACCTAAAAGAGTCTGATTTAAATATAACTCAAGGACACAAGCAAGCATATTGAGAAAATGTACAAATGCTTATATACAAATGCTAGAAATCTAAATACTAAGGTTTGTGAACCAGAGTGCCTAGCATTAGATAAGGATATTGATATTTCAGGCATCATGGAAATTTGGTGGAATGATGATAATCAGTGGGACATGGTAATACCAGGCTACAAAATATATAAGAATGACAAAGTAGGTTGTGCTGGTGAAGGAGTGGCACTAAATGCGAAAGAAAGCATAGAGTCAAATAAAGTAAAAATCTAGAATGAACCAAACGTACCATAGAATCTCTATGGATATAAATTCCATACTTAAATAATAAGAGTATAGCAGTAGGAAAATACTACTGGCCACTTGATCAGGATGGTGATGGCGATTGTGAAATATTAAGGGAGATTGGAAAAGCTAGAAAAAGAGAGAACCCAATAATGGGGGATGGGGGCAAATTTCAACTAGATAAAATTTCTAGACATCATAAACGACTACTTCTTGAAACATCTTTTCCTGGAATCGACAAGGGGAGAGGCAATTTTTGATTTAGTCCTACATGGAGTAAACGATCTGGTCAAGTGGTGAATATAGCTGAATCGCTCAATAATAGAGATGATAATTTTATGATGTTTAACATCCTTGTAGATGAAAAATGCCAAAGAAACCCACCACAGTCGCATTTAACTTCAGAAATGGAAACTACACAAAAATGAGAAAGCTAGTTAAATGGAAATTTAAAGGAACAATCACAAGTGTGAAACTACAAACTGCATGGAGACTATTTAAAAACACCATATAGACGCTCAGACTAAATGTATATCCCAAATAAAAACAAAACAAAACAGTAAAAGGACCAAAAAATGCCACCTTGGCTAAACAGCAGAGTAAAAGAGGTGATTAGAGGTGAAAAGGAATCCTTTAAAAATTGGAAGTCAAATCCTAAGAGACCAAAATAGAAAGAAGCATAAATTCTGGCAAGTGAAGTATAATTAGGAAGGCTAAGAAAGAATTAGAAGAGCAATAGCTAAGGACACAAAAACTAACAGCAATTGTTTTTAAGCACATCAGAAGCAGAAAGCCTGCCAGTCAGTGGGCAATTGCAAAATCAAGTTTATAAAGGAGCACTCAAGGAAGACAAGGCCATTGCTAAATGAAGTGTTTTCACTGGTTTTCACTGCAGAGAATGTGAGGAAGATTTCCACACCTGAGCCAGTGTTTTTAAGTGACAAATCTGAGGAGTTGTCTCCGATTGAAGTCTCAATAAAGGATGTTTTGGAACAAATTGATAAAGTAAACAGTAATAAGTCACCAGGACCAGATGATATTCAGCCAATATGAAATTGCATAGTTACTAACTGTAGTATATAACTTTTTGCTTAAATCAGCCTTTGTACCACATGACTGGAGGGTAGCTAATATAGCACCTATTTTCCTGGCAATTATAGGCCCATATTTTTAACTTCAGTATCAGGCAAATTGGTTGAAACTATAGTAGAGAACAAAATTAACAGACACATAGATATATACAATATGTTGGGAAGAGTCAAAATGGCTTTTATAAAGGGAAATCATGCCTCACTAATCTATTAGAATTCTTTGAGTGTGTCAATAAACGTGGTCAAGGGCGATCCAGTGGATATAGTGTACTTTGACAAGGTCCTTCATCAAAGGCTCTTAAGAAAACTGAATAGAAATGGGATGAGGGAAGGTCCCTTCATGGATCAATAACTGGTTATAAGATAGGAAGCACAATGTAGGATTAAATGGTCTGTTTTCTCAATAGAGAGAGATAAATAGCAGGGCTCCCCCAAGGACTTGTGCTTGGACCTGTTCTGTTCAACATATGTATAAGTAATCTAGTAAAGGGGCTGAAGGGTGAGGTGGCAAAATTTGCAGAAGATACAAAATTACTCAAGATAGTTAAGTCCAAAGCTGACTGTGAAGAGTTAGAAAGGGATCTCACAAAACTGGGTGATTGGGTGACAAAATGGCAGATGAAATTCAATGTTGATAAATGCAAAGTAATATAATATACGTTGGAAAAAATAATCCCAATTCTACATGCAAAATTATGGGGTCTAAATTAACTGTTACCACTTGTGACAGTGTGTGCATACCCTGCACTAAGCAGGAAAGAGTTAATCCCACACTATGGGTGGAGGAAGTCCCACCCCTCAGACTGTGCTGGGAATGCTCCAAATGCTGTGCTAGTATAAAGGAGAGCAGTTCCGCTCAGCTTGGGCTGACCACCAAGAAGGAAGAACATTGGCTGGAGGCTCCAGCCCATGAGCCATTACAGCCCTTGCCTGTGGGAGTCACACAGAGACCCCGATGCCCTATGGTCTGCAGCGGCAGGAAGTCCAGTAGGAAGTGACCCAGGGAGGGTGAGTGAGTGGTATCTCCCACCAGTCTAAGGTCAGCATGTTGTGGTTGGATTCCCCACTGACCTAATGGCAGACACTCTGCCTCTGTTAGGGCCCTTGGTTGGAGCCCGGTGGAGTTGGGTGGGCCTGTGTCCCTCTACCCCAGCTGCAACCCATTCTGGTGATGGCCTCCAGATCTGGCCACTAGGCCACACTGCCCTGTACCTGAGGGCCTCAGTATTGACTCTGGCCACTAAGTCATACTGCCCTGAACTCAAGAACCGTGGTATTGACTCCGGCCATTAGGCCATGCAGCCCAGAACCCAAGGGCCGCTGCTTTGACTCTGGTCCTCGGATTTCAGCATGGTGAGGCCCAAGACAGTCTGATAGACTGTAAATGCAGTGTCAGCACACCCACTGCACATGCACCGCCACACCACTCAAGAAAGAGATCTTGGAATCATTGCGGATAGTTCTTTGAAAATATCCACTCACTGTGCAGTGTCAGACCAAAAAAGCTAACAGGAGTTAGGCATCATTAGGAGAGGGATAGATAATAACACAGAAAATATCATAATGCTGCTTTATAAATCAATGGTACTCCCACAACTAGACTACTGCATGCAGTTCTGCTTGCCTCATCTCAAAAAAGATACATTAGAGTTGGAAAAAGTACAGAGAATGGCAACAAAAATGATTTGAGGGATGAAACAGGTCCCGTATGAGGGGAGTTTAAAAATATTGGGACGGTTCATCTTAAAACACAGATGACTAAGGGAGGATATGATAGAGGTCTATAAAATCATGAGTGGAATGGAGAAATTGAATAGGGAAGTGTTAATTACTTCTTCATATAACACAAGAACTAGAGGTCACCTGATTAAATTAATAGGCAGCCGGTTTAAAACAACCAGACTAAGTATTGCTTCACACAGTGCAAGTCAACCTGGGATACTTTTTGCCTTGGGATGTTGTGAAGTCCAAAAGTATTACTGGGTTAAAAAAAGGGTTAGATAAAGTTCATGGAGGTAAATCAATCAATGGCTGTTAGCCAAGATTGGTAGGGACACAATCCTTTGTGTGTTCCAAAATCTCCAACTGCCAGAAGCTCTGACTGGATGATAGGGGATTGATCACTTGAGATTATCCTGTTCTGTTCATTACCTCTGAAGCATCTGGCACCAGCCACTGCCAAGAGACAGGATACTGGGCTAAATGGGCCATTGGTCTGACCCAAGATGACTGTTCTTATGTTCTTACTTGATGACAATGATGGCACTAAGGGACATAGAGGGAAATGGCTCACTGACTGCTAACTTGAGCTGAGTGAATAATTCATAAGAAGTCAGTAATTTTTTCTTTCTCCCTCTCTTTATGACTTGTCCATCATTTCCTCCAATTTACTTGTTTGAAATTATTTGCTGAATAATGTCTGTGAATAAATGAAATATACATTCAATTCCCATGACTATTCTGCAAAATTGATTAGAATTTGCTGGGTCTCTGAAGAGTCCTGCCAACAAACACATTAGCTATAATATTTATGGCAAGTAAATTCAATGTGGTGCTGAACACAGCCAAAATTTCTAACTTCTGAAAGAATATGAGTAGTGGAAATGGTCTTGTAGCATTCACCCTACTCTTTGCTGGATTTGCTTACCAAATTAATTAAACAACGTAAGGCAGGCTTAGGTGGCTAACATAGCGTAAGAGACAACGTTGTTGAAAAACACCATAAAAGTGCCTATATAATCTCCATGTAAGATTTGCTCCATGCTGTGGAGTGGGACTTTGGAACAACAGGTAGAGAGAACCCCTGAAAGTTCCCTCACCACAGCATGCTGAGTGTGCACATTTTGGGACTATTTTGACCTTCAGTCTAGCTGGATACATTTTATAAAAGATGCTTCTTCTTTGCTTTAATATTAAATCTTAGTCTAGTAATTCAAGGCTCCTGTAATGTGTGATATAGCATCCAGTGTAATAATTAAATCAATAGTTAAAGAAAGAGTCTGAGGTTTTTCTGCTCCTGATATTCCTATTGAAAATGGCACACACACACACACACAGTATGGAGAATGTTGTTTGGCAACATCTGTTTTGAGAAATAAAACCTATAAATAAACTCTAAACTTCATCCCACATGTACAACAAATACTGAGGTCACAGTGGTCTAAAAGGAACAAATTGTGAGTAACAGCACTAGCACCTCAAGACTGATCCCAAATAACTCAGTTCACATTTCATTTGTTATGTTTTGAGAAGTGTAAATACCTTTCTGTTTCTCTGCAGTGTTAGTTCCTAGGGGACTGGGGAGAAATCTTCCATGCAGTTGTTATCAATAGTTTAAGGTTGTGTGGTCCAGAGAAACATTTCAGGGTGTCTCAGAGACCATCATACTTACCGTATACCAACTCTGATGGCTGCAATGGCAACAGCCATCTCATTAACAACTGAGCTAATGCTAACACAGTAGCTCACAGTTTGCACTCATAGTTATTCCAGTTTCATAGGTTTAGCAGAATTAGCAAAAATAAACTTTGCATCCTGAAGTGCTGAGAGATGAATGACTTGATGTATGAGTGAAGGAAATGTACATCATGCATGTATGGCTCTCAGAAGGATAAATCACATTCAATTCTTTCTTTTTTAGAAGAGACATTAAAGGAAAAACATAGAAGCAATTTTTTAGCTACTCTACGCTATTGATCTTTTCAAGCTCTTCTAGGAAGCCTTTTGTATCATGTACAAAACTAAATATCCATTTCAGTATTGTGGTTTATTAAAGGTATTGGCAATGAAACAAACTGTAGAATTAAGTTGCTTTAAAAGTACAATTTAAGAATGATTTAACATATCTTGAATACAAGGGATCAGATTCACTGAGGCCTCTCTAGATGACATTAGTCATACACAAAGTGGCACAAAGCCCTGGTCTTCTGGGGTCTGTAGTTAGCCAAGACCATCTCTGTTTCAGCCATTCGCATTACCACTTCTTCCTGATGGGCTTCTATGGAACCCTCAGTGAAGATTAAAATTATGTGCCAATGTGTGTGTCAAATAGACCTCTAATAGAAACAGATAAAGTGATAGTAGGGCCATTCAACTGGAACAGCTCAAATGTATTGAAATAGCTATTCCTAACCAGACCAAAGATGAGGTAAGAATATGGCTGGCCCTGTGGAAACTCTCCTCAACCCTTTGTGCAGAACACAAGGAGTCTGCTGCTTGCAGGAAGTCAAGTGCTGGTCCAAGCCAGGTAACACTGAAGACAATAATCTGTAAGGACTCCTGCAACAGTGCTAATACAAGTTCAGAGCATTCTGCCATATAACAATCCTTCATGAATTCTAATGGTCTGTTATGCTGTTGCTATGTTTGGTCTAGTAGTCTGGCATATTGTGCTGATACCCGGTAGTCTGTTATGATTACCAGGAAGTCCTTACTATCTCTGGACATCGTTAAAGGTCACCTAATTTTCAGACTCAAACAGGAGCCTGATCCTGCAAGGTGCTGAACCTCGTCAACTCTCATTAGTCCCAAATATTATATAACCTCCTTTGGAAAACAGAAACCTGGCCAGGAATCAAACTGAAAAACTCTTCATGCCAGAAGCACTAGTTGGTCAAATTACTATATGAGTACTTGGCGTTGTTCTTCTTAATCAAACTTTAGTGTGGAAAAGCTCCAAGCTTTCTTCTATTGCTTATGTTATTTCGGTGGTACTTCCTTTGATTTACCCAAGGATGTTTTGTTTTAATTAATGTTTATGACTGGCTTCATCACCAAAGCAGTACCGACAAAGTACTGAAGTGGATGTGCTTTGTTTATGGGTTTTGAATCTAATTATGTCATCCATAAAAATAGACCAAACAATTTTGTTTGTCTGCCAAAAATCAATTCTTTATCACTAGACTGCAGATCTTCATTTTTTTTCATTTAAAAGTAATAAAAGTTGTTTACTGATCATTATAAAACTAGTCTATATGGAGGTTTCCATTTATTACATTTCAGTATGTTATGCTAAAAGGAGATGTTATATTTATGACTGAGATGTACTTTCTTTCCAGTTACGAAAAGTTGCTAGAAATCATTTTATTAATATTTTAGAAGCCACTCCTGCAAACCTCTATTTGTGTGACCAGTTCTGCAATCTTATTTCATATGATGAAGTTTCAGTGCGAGTAAGGGTTTACAAGATAAGACCTTTAGGATTGCTATCTTTTGGGGGATGGGGGAAGCTAGTGACACTTAGATATTGTTGTGCAAATATTTTAATTAGTTATGTGTGCATTTAATTGGTATATTTGGATATGATCACACACTTCCTTTTTAAAATGTGTGTGATTTAGTGGTGGTGAAATGCATCATTATGACAGCTCTAGTGAAAGAGGTCCTTTATTTATCTACAGGTTAGCAATAGGGCAAGCTGCCACCATGCATACTGCCCTACCAGCATTCCTCAATCGTGATCTATGGGAGACTTCCTCTTAGGATAACAGGGATAAATCCGTCTCTGTGGACCATGGCATTCTCCTGATGCTGACTCTGCCAAACTAAGAAGATGACAACATTTCACATTTTAGGGCTTACGATCCAGATTTGTTAGTTCTGCGCTCAGGTGTCTCTCCTCCATAGGCTGGAAAATATGGAAGATTCACAGAGATATAAGTGAGGCAAAATCAAACTACTAACCATTTATAAACCACTTAGTACACATACAGTATATACTTCTCATTTTTGTTGTCTAACACAAGAGCCATGTATCCCCAGCCACCGCTCAACCTCGCCATCATCTGGCCAATATCATAAGTGTCAGCAAATCCTTGGGAGGAATGTGAAGGAGTAGATTGTAATGGCCTGTGGATTAAAAGTGTACAAGCAGGAGGCCACAGAGCTGTGAAACACCTTGAAAGGGAGGACAAAAAAGCTTTACCTTGATGTAATGAAGTAGGGGAAGCCAGCACATGGATTCAAAGGTGGTGGGGGAAAATGTAGTCAAAGTTTAGCAGCTTGTCTTATACTAACCAGAAAGGGCAATGTCAGTGTTAGGGAGGCCAGAGGTTATATGATCTAAGATGGGAGAAGGACGAGAGTTTTGCTTGTCTAGACAAAAAAGAAAAGAGAAGATCTTAGAAATGTTTGGAGGAAGAAGCAGCAAGTTTTGGACAATGTGTCTATGTGGGCAAGACAGGAAGGGACTGCAGATGACTCCCACATTATGAACTTGTTTGAGAGGCAGGATTATGGATGTAAAAAATGACAGAGAATGGGGTGGGGGAAGGGTGCAGAGGGTTTGGAAGAAAACATGAAGAACTAAGCTTTGGTTTTGTTCCGGCACACTGAAAGGAGTGCACAAAAGAGAAAGCAACTGGATCTGGCCAGCTGAGAATTCTTGCAATGTGGTGGAGCTTACCATTGTGCAGAGCTGATGTGGCCATGCCCAGCATCCATGCCATTCCACACTTGACTCTAGTGCACAGACAGTCTTGAAGCATGGCCAGTGTGCTCTAGAGTCTGGCTATGCTCGAATAGAGTATGATTCTTATGGCATTGAAGCTAGCTGGTGTAAATATGTTGTCTACATTGGATCACCTACCTTGAAAATCAGGGCTCTGTGTAACCCTTCTTTTGCTGCAATGAGCAGAAATCTGGTGCAGCAGAGACTCTGCACCAAGAAGCTCAGTTTTGGCTGTGTTAAATTTAAACTGATAGCATGACTTGCCAGAGGAACTGTCAGAGAGATGTATTAAGATTCATAAAAGAGACAGTGTTGTCTAGTGGCTAGAGTAGTATAAATGGAATCAATAGTTCTGGGCTCTATACCCTGCTCTGCCAATAACTAGAAGAATATCTTGGGTAAATCACTTAAATTCCTGGTGCCTCAATTTACTCCTCTACAAAATTGGTATAATAACTATTTTACTGTAATGTTGTGAGGATTAATTAATTAAAACTTGTCAATTGCTTTGAGAGCTTTGTTTAAAATATTTATAAGTGCAAAGTTCTTGAATGTGAGTAACATAGCTACACACATGACAACAATGGAATGGCAGGCACTAACAGTTTCTTCGTCAGTTACATGGGAATAATGATACTGATTTCTTTTGTAAAACAGTTTGAGATCGATCTACTTATGAAAAATGCTATATAAAAGCTAGGAATTATTATTATTTATTTTATTCATGGAATTAATTTTTCCTCTTTTTTTTTCCATTATACATATTCTCTGATTAAGTGCTGATTGAATAACATTAAGATACACTGGTGTGATTGTCAGACCCAATATGAAACCTATGTTAAAGATTAGATTAATTTTAAATTTCCCCTGGGCACTGAAAAACTATTGGACTGCTGCATCCAGTCCCAGATTCTCTGCTGAGTGACACTAAATCCTAGATCATGCTGCTTGTTGGCAATAATAGGCACACTCATACACTTGATAAAAAAATAACACATCATTCCTCTGTTACACACAGCCACACTCAATTTGTGAGTAGGAAGAGTACTAAAATGTACATTAATTCTGTTCTTTTAGTATCCTAAAGTATGCAGTAGGTCTTGGGAAACCAGCAGATAGCTTACATATGTACAGTGCATTTCATCCAAGGAGAAATGTATAGAACCACCGAAATGCAGCCATCTCTGTGGTGGAATTCAGCAGATGTTTAACACTCCAAAACAGTCTAGATAGGAAAGAATTCTGTATGCAAATGAAAGTGCAGATGGAATTAAAGCCAGAACAATGGTGCTAACATCATAGTGCTAAGTATTAATTTTTTTAACTTGCTTATCTTAAATAATGCTGTAATGGCCTTTGTGTCTTTCCTTTACAGGCATGAAAAGAAAAAGGTTCTTGAAGAGGAGATTAACAATCTGGCTGTTGGAAACAATTTAATATCTCCATATTGGCAGCTCTGTGAAAAGGAACATTATTCTTAATACCTACAACTTTGTTAATTATTGGTAAACTATGTTTTATAGATATTGTCTGAGACTGTAACATTATGAGCATCTTCGCCACTCTATAATACAGGGGTAGGCAACCTATGGCCCGCGTGTCGAAGGTGGCACGTGAGCTGATTTTCAGTGGCACTCACACTGCCCGAGTCCTGGTCACCGGTCTGGGGGGCTCTGCATTTTAATTTAATTTTAGCTAAAGCTTCTTAAACATTTTTAAAACATTATTTACTTTACATACAACAATAGTTTAGTTATATATTATAGACTTATAGAAAGAGATTTTCTAAAAATGTTAAAATGTATTACTGGCACGTGAAACTTTAAATCAGAGTGAATAAATGAAAATTCGGCACACCACTTCTGAAAGGTTGCTGACCCCTGCTATAATATTTTAAATGTATATGTCTTTTTACTTTGCATATATAGAGAGAGCTAAAAGGGAAAAGATACATAAGTTAAAAAAAAACCTCAGCATCAGATCTCAATCTGCTGGATGACTGAAATTGTCTATGATTAGGTGGGATCCATGCTTCAAAGAAAAATAGAGGTTTAATCTGCTCTCAGCTAAGTTTGAAATCTTAACTACTTTTTTCTGAATAAGAAAACAATAGTAGAATAGAACAAAATCTGGTTTTGTATTGAGGTTTTCCTCCCCAGTGGGTCTATTTCCATTGATTTCAGTGGTATTACTCCTGATTTACACCAAAGTAAGCAAGAGCAGGATCAGACTCAGAATGGAAAACCTGTACAGGTAAATAGAAGAGCCATTATGTGCTTAGTGTAATACACATGTAGTGTTGGACACTGGAGCCTGTTTTCATCCTTTTTAGAGAAGCATTTTTCAGCTGGAGAGCTTGAATTAAAAGTGCTCGTTAATTTTCAGCTAGACTTTGCAGACTTTTACAATTCTGTATGCTCCTAGAGCCACCTGCTTTTTTATTTGGATTATAAAGGGCTAAAAATAGTTTAAGAATATTTCAAATTTGTTTGTTCAGTTTCTTCATTGGCTTGAGATAGGCAGCTCTGACTAAACAACTGGTGTGAAATCCTGGCCCTATTGAAGTTAATGGGACTTTTGGCATCAGTATTTCACCCTGCTGCCTCCAGATTTGTAACTAACAGGTCTGCCCTGTCTCTAATCTGGGTAGCAAGATGTGTACACAGTCAGGCATATAAATAAGCCATGATGTGTATGTATAGTTCAGAGCTGTGTAACGCCAAGATTGTTCACTCGTCATTCACTGTATAATTAAAAATATATTAGTGTTCAATACTTCATTTTGAAACTTGCATATGTACATTACTAGTCACACATTTGGATCTAAGATTGTTGAAAGATGGTTGGAAAACAAATATTTACTTTCAAATTATGTCGTTATTTTGATCAGAGGTCTCTGCTGCAATTAAAGCTCAAGCACTTCAGGTGTCACAGCTTCCATACTTCAGACCAACTTTCCTACTTAAAAAAAAAACAAGGCTAAATGAAAGAATCAAGTGCTACCTCCACCCCCCCCCTCATCCTGAGCAAAAGTGGAACAGAAGGGTTCTTCCAGGGAACTCCTGCAGAGAACAAGGAAACAAGTTCAAAGAGATTTGTGTGACCTTTATGTTCAGGAAAATGAGTCAACTGACAACTTGAACTTGCAGATCTCTAATTAATGCTTAAACAAAATGTGGCCAATGTGTGGCCCAAATATTGCCTACTGTGTGTTACTACAATTATTCTATATTTATACTAGTGTAAAATTACAGCAAAAATGTACGCTGTAGCTTTCACGACAATGAGATTGTACTGATGTAAATGAGGGGAGAGTTTGGTCAGTGGAGTTATTCCAATAATGCATGAATGTAACTGAGAGCAGAAGTTAACCTCTGTTGTGTTGTGTTTTTAATGCACTAAGAACAAATGAGATGATGGAAAGAGCATTTCCATTCCATGTGCAGAGCTAAAGATCATGCACAGGTTCAAGAGAAATGCCAATGTCAAGTTAGAAATAAAAGAGAGACCAATAACACCCAATGAAATTAAAGCATCCATCAAAGGCATCAAACAGGGGACAGCTCCTGATCTTGACAAAAATCCAAGATAAAATTCTAATTAAGCAGTTAACAAGAGTCTGTTGCTAAATATGGGTGAATTAAAAGGTGCCAGATGACTGGAAAGATGGTTTCATCATGGCATTTCCCAAAAAAGGGTGATCTTACTGAATGCATCAACTGGAGAGGTATCATACTGCTCTCAATCCCTGGCAAAGTGTTGGCTACTGTTATGCTGAATAGAATGAAAAGGCAGTGGGTGAAATATTGTGAGAAGAACAGACTGGGTTCCATTCAGTAGATCATGTTGTGAACAGATATTCACTCTTTGACCGATCATCAAAAAACTACTGCTTGGCAAGCTACTGTAATCAATGGAGGAACTGGAACTGGCCAGCTGGATTGCCCAATGTGTCAGTGGCACATTTATCCATATAACTGTTCAATCCTTTGTTGAATCTTGGTAAATTCTTCACCTTATTAGCTTCCTGTGGCAGTGAGTTCCATAGTTGAATTACAAGTTTTGTGAAAAAGTATTTCCATTTATCAGTTTTGAATTTGCCACCTTTTAATTTAATTGAGTGTCCCCATTCCCCATTTTGCCTCAGTCTTCCTGTTTCTGCATCCAACCAGTTATGAACTGAAATTACTGATAATTTTGATATTTTGGGAGAGATTATATTTTAATACTCATGAAAGTTAAGGACTATTGAGCTAGGCACAATACCTGAAAGCTTTGTGCAAGTTTACTCATTCACTTCTGTGAATATGTTGTATTTCAGTCTTGGTCAGCAACACTCTTGAGATTCCAGTCTGAGCACTCACCTAACCACTGAACTAAAATTTGTCAAATTTCATGGGACAATTCTGATGTAGTCAAACATCTAGAAGGAACAAGACAGGATAGGCCTGACTCTCCACTGCCTTATACTTATTAATGTCATTTACACATGTAACAAGGAAATGCAATGTGGGTGCACTTTGCTGGGAGAAGGAAAGTAAGTTCCATCATTTGCAGGGCTCCAGTAAAGACTGATCTACACTAGCAACTTATGTCAGTATAACTACATTGCTCAGTGGTGTGCAAAATCCACACCCGTGAACGATGAAGTTATACTGACCTAACTCCCAGTGAACACAACGCAATGTCAGTGGGAGGGCTTTTCCTGTCCACATAATCCACCTTCCCAGGAGGCAATAGCTAACTATGCCAACAGGAGAAGCCCTCCTGTTGGGATAGGCAACGTCTTCACTGAAGTGCTACAGTGGCACAACTGCATCACTGCAGCTGCAGCATTTTAAGTGTAGACAAGCCCTGAATAACTTCTCCTGGGAGCAAGTGGGGAGCAGGGCAGGAACTGTGAATTAGTTCCTTCCCTGAGTTGCTCCTGGATCAGCACAGCTACACAGAACCTGATGTCCAGGGCTTAGAGCTAAGCCTCAACTTAGTCCAATGTAATTAAATAAACAAAATCATTATCACTTGCTTATCTAAAGTACCCTTTCTCGCCAAGATGGCAAGTACCTTAAGTAATAAATTACAAAGCACAAAAGTATTCAGAAAATACCCTCACAAAATGATAAAAATGCAAATGTTTTGTTTTTTTCTAAACTGAAGGCCAGACTTCTCAGTAAACTCTTTATGTTAGTCCCTGGCATGGAGTATTTAGTGACTCAGATGCAGCGTTACTATAGTTAAAAGAAGCAAGTAAGTCTTTACTGTAAATCTAGGCCAGGCTGCATGGGCTTCCAGCTGTTAGATGAAGTTTACGTTAATAAAATGTTTGTCTCTTACCCTGGGGCTTTCTGAGTAGCCTGTATAAAGAACTCCGGAAAAATGAAGAGTAGATTTGTTCCTACCAGGCAGGAAGGAAGTTGTCAGGCGGAAAAAGGATATGGACCTGTTTGCATGCGAGGGTCAGTATTTGCTTGCTAGATATTTCCTCTGTGTCCACACGACAAGAAAATCCTTAGTTTCCTGCACTGGACAAATAGCAGGAAAGGGTGTGAGAGTTATTGAATGACATTATCATCTTATAGCCTCATCGGTGAGGAAGGCTGCTTATCAAGACTGATAACAGTGAACAGAATTTTTGCAGCTGACATGAAGGTGCTGAAATTTTTAAGGGATTCTTCTTTAGACTTCTTTAGCTCTGTTTAGCTATTGTAGGATATCATTCTTCCTTTAGCTTCATGAATTTCTGCCAGCTTTTATGCTTGCATCTAACTGCACAATCAGGGTGGGGAAACTTCTAAAGCCTTGTTTGATTTTGTTCTTAACAGAGCCATGGGAGATTAGAAGAACTAAAACCTGAATAAAATAGAGGCTTTCTTTGGTCCTAATTTATGTATATATAACCAATGAACTACAAATGTATCCGGTATCTATTCCATTCACCTATGTGCATAGACAATATGAAGTACTGATCATCGGCCAATAAATTAAACAATTTCTAACTATAAGTCTGATCCTGTAAACATTTTCTTCCAAATGAAGTGCTTAGTCCTTCACTTAATTCCACTGAAATCAAAGAGACTACTCATGCTAATGAGCATTATTCCAGGATCAGGCAGCGTGGTTAAATCCTCTATCAATATTCTTTTAAATGTGCAAATGAAATTTTATTTACTGTGTTCACAACCTTTTTTGGTTTACTTTCTGTCAAGATTTCCGGCATGCAAGTTTAATAATATGAATATTTACCAGAAGCAACATTTTGGGTAGAGTGTTTGGATATTCACCAAAGGCAGTTTTCAGATCATATATTCAGTTGTAAAATTTGCTCTCTGCAGTTTCTGCTGTGGTAGTTTGCTATGCAAGTTATCAAAGCAGAGTTCCAAAACAACAGTATGTTGCGAATGTGACTAACAAATGCTGGATTCATTTAGAGCTGCAAATATTCATACATTTGCTAATGAACTGCAAGTGAGGAATTATTCAATGGAGAAATTAATAAATCTTCTGGAAAAATCCCCCAATCATGTGCAAATGGAAAAAAAGGATGAAATATGTCAAGTAAATTATTTGTCATCAATTGTTAATTCAGCACTACAAAATTCAAAATTCAAATATTACTTCTGACTTTATAATCACTCTATATATGCGAATGGCAGGATTATGCATGTGATTTTAAGTTGCAAGTGTCATTTAAATAGCAGTGTATCATGCCTTGAGTAGGCTAATAATTAATTTGTGGCAGTTAATTAGGTCAACAGATATGTACAACTCTTTGTACAACTCAGGCCTAACTTTTTCTTGCACTTTTGGAGAGTTATTCACATTTGTTGCATAAGAAATGATTGATTTTGACTGCGGTTGCCTATGCACATAAGCACTCTATAGTTATTGGTTTCTAAAAAAATATATTTTGCATTAATCTACGTAATAGCAAACATACATACATCAGAAAGTTGCAGGCAGAGTTATTCATTTACAACAGATGGCACAAGGCAGGAACATGATGAATTGGTAGGTGGGACCTGAACTAGCAGGCACATAAATAAAGTGTCCTCCAAGCTACTTTGGGGATCTAGTTTGTTCAAAAAGAAGAATGAATGATGGGACAAAATATTTGCATATCTTCTTTTGTGCACTGTAATCCCCCAACATGTGCTCTTTAACTGAAGAATGTTCCTACCTAATCATAATTTTGAATGTCTTCATTCTGGTAAGCCATTTTTAGATGTATCTTCATCATCTCCAAAACCACTGCAACAATAACAAAGTTTTCTGTAATTATTTTATGTTTACTGATCTAATGTCCCTGTACATTTTACAAAAGCTTGTAGTTACATATAAAGCTAATCACCTTCATATATGCTTAGCAAAATTCCACATAGGCAGTTCAGGGCCATCCAGAGGACTCAGGGGACCAGGGGTCTTCGGCGGCGGGGGGCCCCCGCTTCGGCAGTAATTCGGGACCCACAGTCAAAGTGCCCCGAAGACCCATGGCAGGGATCCCCGCAGCTGAATTACTGCCGAAGCAGGACCCGGCACTTTGGCGGCAGGTCCCACTTCAGCGGTAATTTGGTGGTGGAGGGTCCTTCCGCCACAGAACCCCCGCTACTGAAGACCCGGAGTGGAAGAAGCTCCGGGGGCCCGGGCCCCGCGAGAGTTTTCCGGGACCCCCGGAGCGAGTGAAGGACCTTGCTCCAGGGGCCCCAAAAAACTCTCGTGGGGGCCACTGCGGGGCCTGGGACCTGAAGCAAATTGCTCCACTTGTCCCCCCCCCGGGCGGCCCTGAGGCAGTTTTAAACACTGATGCCATTTAAGTCTGATGAGATAATTTTATACATTCAGAGGGGCAGTACACAGCAAATAGATTCATTGCAACATAAAACATCCCCATAACTTCAAACCATTACTATTCCAGAGCTTCAAGAGGAGTGCGATGTTAGCTACAGTGCTTACTTTGAAAATTTAACATGACTTTTTCATAAGAGCCTGGTAGAAAAAAAAATTCCTCTGGCTATGGGAGAGATTCCCCTTGTATTGTTTTGAAAAGTCACAGCCAATCAAAATTAATGTAATTTCTGCAGCTAACCCTTATCCTTTAGAAAAAGACATAAATCATGAGTTTTTCTATGTTCTGAGTCATCATAGGAGGTATGCAGACTGCCTCTTTCTGATTAAGTTGTGATCACAGTGATTCTACCAACTTTTCCCTGGGATTCAGGACAATGACTGAGTCACTGGGGGAAAAAGTATGAAAACCTCTCTGAAAACAGAAAATGATTGCGTGTCCTGGTTTGGCAAGCTGGAGAGAGTAGGGCTGGCAAAGCAACTGAAGGGAGAGTAAAAAGCATTACAGAACATTTTTGGCAGGGCAAAAATGTGTAAAAAAATTAAAGCTTGCCCTCTTGAAAAAATGTGAAGCACCTGCATTGCAAATTATCCTTGATTTGTAAGGGACAACTCCTTCCCAAAATCCAAGAGTCTAAGTCCTGGTCTACAGTGGGGGCAGGATTGATTTAAGTTATGCAACTTCAGCTATGTGAATAATGTAGTTGAAGTCGACATACTTAGGTCTACTCACAGCGGTGTCTTCACTGCAGTCAGTCGACTTCTGCTGCTCCCCTGTTGACTCTGCCTGTGCCTCTCAGAGCAGTGGAGTATATGAGTTGATGGGAGAGCACTCAGGGGTTGATTTATAGTATCTAGACTAGATGCGGTAAATCGACCCCTGCTGGATCGATCTCTGCCCGCTGATCCAGTGAGTAGTGTAGACATACCCTAAATATTACATCCTGGAAGTTCTGATTGAGTGGAATGTCTTTAGTAGTTTTGTGGGTCTGTTGGCAGTATCACAAAATAATCCTTGTGTTTTGTTTAATAATTTGGAATGTTAAGGAATCGCTGTTCTGGAGAAGTTCAAAGCAGAATTAATATCCTCCATGAAGGTACACAGAGTTTTTTTCGTGTCAGCATTATGCTCATTGATCAGGGAAGTAAAATGTTTTGACCTTTATAGACCCCACATGTGCCACAAAAAATGTAGTTCTTATATATTGTGTTTTCATCTGTCAGTTTCCAAGCTCTTCACAAAGTAAGATCAGTATCTCATCTTATGGACGGGGAAACTGAGAAGCAAACTAACTTGTCAAAAGTCAGATAGCAGGTTACTGGGAGAGACAGGAATAGAACCTCTGTCTCCTCATCCATTGCACTGTCCAATGGACCACGCTACCTTCCATATAGACACAAACTATGGTACAGCTGGTATATTATTTCAGATTGGGTTTTGTTTTTTTTTTAACTTGCACACCATCTGTCCTCTGAGTGAAAAACAAGTGAGCTATTTTAACATTCTCCCTACTGCTCTCTTTCCTTCCTTCCTTCCCTCCCCCAGTGGACCTGGGAAAAGAAGAACAGAATGGTTTTTAAATATAATGGCTTATATGTATGCATATATATCTGGTTTATATAAAACCTAGGAAGCTGTCCCCAAAATTTCTAAGACTATGTTTTGTTAAAAAAAAACCTGTATTATTCTTTGCCTTTTCATGTAAAATACTGTCAACTTTCTAAATCTACCACAATATTTCTGATCCTCCTTGGGTGATAAAGTGTACTGAAGTGATTAGATGCTATCCTTGTACTTATCTGCCTCTAAGATGGTGATTTATCACAAAAGACTCAAACTACTGCATTATCAAGTACACCCTTTAAATGTCTCTTCTTCTATCTCTCTCTTTCTCACTAATCAGCAACAGGAGAGACAATGTAGTAAGCACAGTGTATACTGTAACCTCCTTTATCAGTAAACATATTTACTATTTAGGTTCATAGGATGTGATTATAGAAATGGAAAAGAACTATTATATTGAAAAAGTCTGTTCTCCTCCAAAAGTAGGATATACTGTTTGCCCCAGATAGTGGATATATCAGATATTGAACCAAAATTAACTTGATCTTAGCAAAATGTCTTGGGCCTAATTTGGATATCACTTATGCTGGTTTAGACTGGAGCAACTGTGAGCAGATTCAGGTCAGGTTCATTGTTGCCTTATGGCTTTTCTATGCAGTACAGTCAAAAGACAAAGGGCAGGCAGAAGGGCATCTATCCTACCAGACCCAATGAAAAGCAACAGCACAGGGTAGAGTAGGGTGACCAGACAGCAAATGTGAAAAATCAGGACAGGGGGTGGAGGGTAGTAGGAGTCTATATAAGAAGAAGACCCACAAATCGAGACTGTCTCTATAAAATCGGGACATCTGGTCATCCTAGGGTAGAGCTGAGTGAAACGTTTCAGTCAAAACTTTTGTTTTTCAGTGAAAGATGCAGATTTGGAAACACAAAAACATTTTGCAAATTTACATTATTATTGCCAAATTGTATAAAAAAAAAGTGTCCAATTCTCCAAACTTTTCATTTTGACATTTTCTAAATGAAGTGTTTTGATTTTTTCCATTCAAAATTATTTTTTAAAAAAATTATTTTATTATTATTTAACAGTCAAAATATTTAAAAAGAATCAAAATGAATTTTGTCAAAATGAAACATTTTGTTTAATCCCATTTTTTTTTATTTGCTGAAAACATCAAAAAATTTAAGTTTTCTGTTCAACCAGAAACAATTTTAATCTTTATTTTTCAGAATCGCAGTCCAAGTGAAAAGCACGTTATTCACCCAGTTCCATTCAGGGGTCCTCTTTGCTACTCTTGTACAAATCTCAAATGCAAGGAGTGCTCTGGGGCTGACAGAAAGAACAGCCAGTGGAGCTGAGTGCTCTCCAAGTGGAGATGGAAGTGTTTCGACCTATGAAGACCTGAAAACTCTTGAGATCTTTCTGTGTGATACTATTATGTTCAATGGTGGCACTCAAATTGGACTCCTCTTGGTACAATAAGAAAGAGGGAGCTGCCAAAGAGGGAACTCATTGTCCATGAGAGACCTTCACCTTTGGAACCCACTCTCCACTTTGATTGGAAATAGTTCACATTTGTGACCTTTGAATTATGCTGCAAGTCCCATCTGTTTCTCCAGGCTGTGGGGGAGAAAGGAACATAAAAAGAGCTGCTGTATATGGGATAAAGATAGCTATTGTTTGGGCTTGATGTATTTTCATTTGTTATCTCCTTATTTGAGGAACTTCTGGTTTTTACTTTTGATTTATAATATTTTTAATTTTTGGTAAAACCACATTCAGGTGAACATGCTCTTTGTGCATATTTATTGTTGAAATATATAAAAGAAATAAATACACCAGGCAGTTTGCCTTCTCTTTATTTGTAATTTAAGTTGATATATCCAATATTGAAACAACAATAAAGCAGGACATTTAAGATAAAGTTTTCTTTTTGAAAAGATAATGTTGATTCCAAAGAATCTCTCACTTGAGATTTGACTCAGTCTATTCATTGGTCAATATGGCTATGCCTAATCATGGTCCATATCTAAACGCATGAGGCATGGGTGATTTATCTGAAAAGGCATCTTTTTCAGCAGGTGGAGAGCTCCTCAAAGAAAATAAGAAGAATACTTATGGGCACACACATGTTGAACCATTATTGACTGACAGACCTGCTTAGATATATAACTGATAAAAGGTTATCTCATGTATACTATTAATGAGTGATTTTCAGACTGCTGAGCACCAGCAGCTCATGTTGACTTCATTTTGACCTGTGAGTGCTCACAGTTTCTGAAAATCAGGCTCATAGTGCACATTAGTGTTGTATGAGCTGAAATCTGACTTCAGAGTCAACATTCATTTTAATATCTGTCTTCTAATAACCAGTTAAATCTTTTTTGTATATCTTTTTCTGTACATAAAACATCCTTAATATGAGTCCTGATCTTTTCCCCTTAGCATCATATATTTCAGTTTATTATCTCTTAGAGACTTTGTACCACTAGGGATGACTCTTCTAACATCTGATTACTTAGTTTGGCTCCTTAAGGGAAAAATGGCCACATTTGCTCCACACTTTATAAGTTTCCCTCAAATCCTGACGTTCTGTACTTCAAATATCCCTTAGTAAAAGAGAAATTCTGCCAAGTAATGACAGGAATATAGCTGAAAGTCCCAGATAACACTATTACAGATGGTAGTATTTCACTGGTTCTGTTTAGAAGCCTGTTATAAGTTGTTAGATATTATAGAAATACCTATTGTTAGTTGTGATGCAATTCTTCTTATCAGAGTGTATCATCAATATATTTTATTCTAACTCTCTGAATCTCTCTAATTAAATTATTTCTTACTTCCTTTTTATTATATCCATGCAAGGAAACAAAGCCATACATAGTGTCAGGATGTCAGGACATTACAGTGACTACACTGATGTCTTTCAGATCAGCCCTCACTAAGTCTAAGGCTTCTATGAACAGCTTTTTAAAAGCTTGTGATTCCATTCTCTCTTTTACAAACACTGTTTAATGGTTTTGAGCAATAGTACCCATTGACATTTAAGTGAAGAACAGGATCTGTAATAATATAAGCTATTGTTATGGGATGTTTTCCATGGCAGGGACTCATACAATTCCTTGTTCACAAACTTATGTCAGCATTTGTAACCAAAGCAAAATGCTTCTGTCTGGCTTGGGTGCTAATCTCAGAAGAGATACTGTTTTGGCTGTAAATGACAATTTAGGCGCTAAAAAAAAAAATCATTCATCTGCAAGTCTGGACTAAGGTAAATGGAGTCCCAGCACAGGAGACCTTCTTGTCAGGGTGGACTTTCCTTTCCAGGCCTCTATAGGGACTGTTTTCTCCCTCCCAGTTCTGAGTCTTTAATTTTCCTGCTAAGTGCTGCCTCCTGCTACTCCGCATCACCACTCTGGTCCAGATTCCCTCTGGACATGGCTGCCAAAACTCTATGCTTTAAACTACTACACTTATCATTAAGATCTTTTAAAATTAATATATGCATGCATCACTATGTCTTCTATTCTAAGATGATATCCAGAAATGCACTCTTTCATGCTTTCTTCATCTCCATCTAGTGGTAAACATATTGCAACTGAAACTTGCCTCTGTCAGTCATAAGTGAGTCAATCAGTCTGGTTTCCAGGAACATGTATGAATATCAAGATACTGATACATCTTCTCTGATAAAAAAAAAAAGGTACAAACAGCAAGGGCCATTGCACCCAGAGCATTCCTCGCTCCTGGGGAGGGGAGAGGATGTTTCCATAGCTGTGTTTCTCCGGGAATTTACTAAAGAAGGGTATTTAGTCATCTGTAAGGGTCCCTCAGGACTCTAAAAATGCAGGTTGCATCAGGGTTGTCCTGAATCAGTGGCTCCCCCATTATGCACCGTTTCCAGATATCACCGTCCACTTCGGGGGATTACACTGTTGGATTTCTCTAGAGGATCGGTTGCAAATGCTTCTTCTGCTGCATTCCCTCTCCAGGAGGTTTTCCACTGCTTCGGTCTCTCTGCCGTCTGCCAAACACTCTTAGTAGTTCTGGCTCCCTAGCTAATTAAAAGGTGCTCAGATGTTACTAATGCTGTTTGCTGTATCCATTTCTTGATAGTCCACTGAATTTAAATGATGGCCGAAATAATAGAGATGTGACAGGGATAATTCCCCCGATGAAGGTTTGACAGATATGTGAAGAACTTCAAAAAATGAAATAGAAAATAATTAGGATGTTGGACTAAACAAATAATCAGTCAAATTTCTCTTTTATTTTACTCTTACTTATTTAAGTCTCACTGTCAAAACAGGTGCTGAACTGAGGTGTTGTAATGCTGCACTACTTAGCACATTAAAATGTATTTTATCTAACTAATCCTCACAACATTCCTATATTAAGTAAATATTACTAAAGAACAAAAGTAAAATCGCCACAAAAAAGCAGTGTGTATGTCTCGTCTGTTACTGAATTGTTGTTGCACATGGGGCTGTTCCTAGAAGTAAAAAGCTTCAGTATATAATAAAACTTAAAAAGCTTCACAATTTCATACGTACATCCAGCATAATTATCTCTGTTTCACAGGCAGGGAAAGTGAGGAAGAGAGGTTAAGTGACATGGCCAAAGTTACAAAGGGAATTAGTATCAGAGTTAGGATTAGCACTCACCTATGAAATCTTGGCCTTATTAAAGTCAATGAGGTTGGGGTGTGTGTGTGTGTGTGTGTGATCATTCACTTTAGTGAGGCCAGAATTTCATCTTAGGAGTTGTTGAGTCCTGTGTTCAAACCATTACAGTCTTCCTAGGAAGCAATACCAAATCTTCCACCTCCCTGCAGCCTCTTTAAGAGCCATATTCTTCCATCCACTGGATGGCACTATGGGAAACAACCACAGTAATGTTAAGGAGAGGAGATCGGAGTCCAAGCAAAAGCAAATGGTAGTTATGCAATAACATCTGACCTAGTGGAGAAGGGTGGCCCATGCCAGGAACTTTACCAATGTTGCGGTGTTGCGAATGGGAGTTGGATTCAGCATGAGAAAGGGCCCAATTACAAAGTTAGATTCTGTATCTGTACTATTTTTAAAGTGTCAGGATATAGGGTTATGATTGGAGCCCATTAGGGAACATTAGGGAACAAAGGGTCCTATCATAATTTGCATGATGAAAGGTGCAGGTCACATCTCTCACACAGAGGGGGAGTACACTGTTTCTGTGGCAGTGTCCCACAACCCTTTCTCCTTCATAGAAGGTGCTCTGTGGCTCGAGAGATCCATGTGTGAGAAAGTCAGCTGGAGGGCAGCCTGGGTATGAGACTAGCATAATATATCCCTCTCACTAGACTTGTGGAGAATCCCCAGAAAAATTAACAGAATCCTGTCTAAATCCCTCCCTGCTATGGTGGCGTCCCTCTCTCAGGGAGTCACTGAGGCATCTGCCAGAGCTGGGGCTCTGTTACCATGACTCCATTGTAGCCATGCTGTTAGGAAATTTATGGGGACCACTCTAGCACAGACTCTCTTATGGATAACATTGGCAACCTGCTGGTCCACTGATCAGTCAATGTGAAAAATAAATATGTTCCCACCCTAGAGACTTGATAGATTTGTTCTAATATTTGTAGTTTAGGGAGATTAAAACTTTTCCAGATAAATGCAGCATGGCAAAGAGCCAACCAATGACTCAGGTCCAGTGGTAAAAGGGGGACCCAAGGATTCAAATACTGTGGTGTGTAAAGTATCTCACATATTGTGTATCCACTGGCAGCTCTAATGTAGTGGCTTCTTAATTACCTCTTAATTACTGGACAAGCTTAATAGGCTGAGGTCATGTAGAGTAGGCAACAGCTTTAGCCTGCAGGGGTTGCTGTAATGCAAGGATAATTATCCTGAGATGTAGCAACAAATCAAGCAGTAAGACTAGAAGTTGTTTTGTTTTGTTTTAAGGGCTATGTTTATATCCTGATTTAGCAGACAGTCTTCCCAGCTACAGAATCTTTTTGTGGAAGGCTTGAGATTGTTTCCAGAAGAGCACAAGAACTACAGCATGTACTTTTTAGCATGTTGGGATCTCCTATCTGAAAGGATGTCCTGTTTATATTTTGCACGTTAGTTCAGTAATTACACTGCATGAGTTCTCCAGAAATGAGATGAAACACAAGAAGGGGGGAGATGGCTTGAAATGGATTTTCACACAAGTTTGAAAAATGACACTCTCTGACTCCTGTCATCATGCCATTTTAAAAAACTATGCACTTAGGAGGGAGAGGCTATGGTATCCATGGAATGCCTTTTGGGTGGTTTGGGATTTTTTTTCCTTTTTAACAAAGAAAATAGGGAGAGGCTGATATTTGGCAGACAGCCAGTCTCGTTTAATGAAATGACCTGTGTAGGTAACTGAGCCCTGCAGAATGGTATATTATAACAGAGCACCATCTACCAATGGCAACATTAATAAAGCAAGGAGGCTAGATTCTTCATTGCCCTGAGTTTTGTACAGTCATCCACACCAGCACGTGCTGTGTTTTATACTCAGTTTGCATTCACTTTGCACTGGGGCAAGTGTCTGCACAAGATGAAGGGCAACAGAAATCAAACCCAGCATGTTTTAAGATCAGAGAGAAGTTTTATTTTAATGTAGTTTTTCTGATGGGGGATGGGGAAGGAGGTAGAGGTGACTTAACTTTTTGCGATGAAATGTAGACCCAAAGAGCTAAATTAGACACTTTGGCATCTAAGCATGAGTAAATCTAACTAAGGCCTTGGCTACACTGGCACTTTACAGCGCTACAACTTTCTCGCTCAGGGGTGTGAAAAAACACCCCCCTGAGTGCTGCAAGATACAGCGCTGTAAAGCGTCAGTGTAAACAGTGCCGCAGCGCTGGGAGTGCGGCTCCCAGCGCTGCAAGCTACACCCGATGAGGAGGTGGTTTACGTGCAGCGCTGGGAGAGCTCTCTCCCAGCGCTGGCGCTGCGACCACACTCGCACTTCAAAGTGCTGCCATGGCAGTGCTGCCGCGGCAGCGCTTTGAAGTTTCAAGTGTAGCCATAGCCTAAGTCTGTTGGGAGCCTAAACAGGTATAACTTGTGAGAGCAATACCTTCTGTCCGCTTGCGCTCACCACACAGTTTACCCTAACTAAGACTCCATAGATTTACTTAGATGCAAATTTAGATCTGAGCCTAAGTGATACTAGAGAGAGTCTAAGTTGATTTAACATATATTTATTATTTATTTGTATTATTGTCGTGCCCAGGAGCCCTAATCATGGACTAGGACCCCATTGTGCTAAGTGATGTACAAAAACAGATCAAAAAATAGTCCCTGCCCCAGAAAGCTTATAATCTAAGTAGAAGAGACAAGAGATGACAGATGGATACAGACAGACTGGGGAGTATAAGAAGACAATGGGACAATATTGGTCAGCATGATAGATAGGCAGCTGTCTCAGCAAGATATTTAGTTTTTTTGTGGGCATCCTGGAAAAGGGGTATTTTAGAAGGAAGGTTTGGAAGAAGGATAATGCATTAGTTTTGTACTTGTTTATGGACAGTTTTAAACTCACATCCATTTACCCACATGACACCTTCTTGCTCGCTCTCCCCACATCTCTTCTTATTGTGATTCACTGAGTCTAACTTAGATTACAAGAATCTTCATACAGTCACCAGAGACAGGGTCTGATTCTCATCTCACATTCCCTTCAGTGTTGTTACTCCTGACTTGCATAGGTGCAACTGAGTGCCAAATCAGGCTGACTGGCCTTCAGTCAATCAGAGTAAAAGAAAAGGCAGAAAAAATATCTCATCTAAGAATTGGCTCTGAAGAAAGAGTCATGGGATAGCTTAATAAAATAAGCTCAGTGTAGCCGTAACACATCACCTTATCTTTAGGGCAACTACATTTATGTCTAGCAACACCGTAGAAATCTAGAATCAATAAATCTATCTAAGTTCTTACACTGCACCCATCACAACTGTATCTGAGAAGGTGAAAATAGTACATTGTATATGTTATTAAGCCTGCCAATGTTATCTCTAGAATATGGGAATTGATTGGGGTAATAAAGAGCACTCCAGAGCTCTGAAAGCCCTTGATTCTATATTTACATCTCTGAACAAGCTCATTTTGACTCATAGCTCCTTAATTAGAGGCATAGTCATTTTCTTTTCTGTAGGGCATTTTTTTTACCCTCACAATACAAGCATACATTTGGTAACTAATACCAGCAATTAGCTTCATCTGCTATGTAAATGAGTGTAATTGCAATTAAATACTTTAGTGGGCCCAAAGGGAAAACATGCAATCATTACAAAGTAAGTAGGAGTACATGGTTAAGGGACATTTAGAAGTGTTAGCAGAAGTGCCTTTTCTGTAGTGACTACAGTCCTTTTCATTTTTTGTTATTACTTCAGGAGGCTAGAACATGACACAAAGGATGTTTTTTCTTCTTTTTCACATAGAACTGAGAGACACGTGGTACAAGGAATGATGTGCCTGAGGAGGAAAAGAGGGGTTATCTACAAGAATGTTCAAAGCATTGGGTAGCATATTTCTGGTCATCACAACGAGTATGCCAAAAACAATACTGAGGCAGATCCTCAGTATATGATGTCAATTGTCATAGCTCTATCAAAGTCAACTGCTATGACAATTGACACCAACTGAAGGTCTGACACACCTTGGAGGTATGTATACATTTGATCTGTGAGGTATGATTCTAGCTTGTCTAGTCATACCTGTGATAGCTCTACTTCAGCTAGAGTTCTAAAAACAGAAGTGCACCCTGGGTAACATGGGCAGGGGCTTGGGCTAGCTGCCTGAGTACTTATCCGAGGGTCTGGGCAGGTACATATTCTAGTGGCAAGCCTGAGCCACTGCCTCTACTACCCCAACTGCACTGCCATTTTTTTGTGTTAGCTCAAGTGGAGCTAGCACGAGCATGTCTACACAAGCTGGAATCATACCTCACAGCTCAAAGGATAAGTGTACCTTTGGTGGTATACATATGACCCAGGCCTTCACTTTCAGGTCCTGGCCATACATTAAATGTCAAAGTTAAACAGGTATACATTTTGAAATGTGAATATTAATATTTATTTCACTGTTCAGGGTAGCAGAGCAGTCTGTTGAATGTGAATTGCCTTAACTCCCTTATAGGCCTGCTCCGAGGAATTTCCATGTATTGTCCTGAAAAGATTGATCAGATCTGAGGTAATTTGACCAGTACAGGAAGTTATGAAAATGCCGCTTTTTCCTGAACAGAGTTTCACTCTGTTTTGCTCAGGGAGGGCACTGAGTCTAAGCGGCCTTTGTCTCTAAGAGGCCAATAAGGATGGTAAGAAATATTTACTCTTCCTCTGTAAAGACCTTCATATGCAGTTTTCCACTTGGCTCCATTTTCTCAACTTCCTTTTCTGTCTGTGTGTATTACCTCTAAAGACATAATGAAATGCTTCAGCAGCCATTTTACTCATATAGGTATGACATTCTGATCTACATTTACTTTTGGTCAAACCCAGATACTTCAGTTTGTGAGCTTTCTTATTGCCTAAAAGAGATGAATAGTAAGGGAGAATCTGAACTGATTTTCATTTTGAAAAATGTATATAGGCCAAACTGCCAACCAACCATGGTTTATCTTATGCTCATTAGCACCTTCATTTATGGAATTTGAGCACTAACCAATAGTCCTTAGCGGACAAAACACCCACTTAACAGTATTGGGAATTGTCCCATTGAAAGAACTACAGAAAAAGGATCTTTGTGGATAAGCACCAAATACCTGTTTATCCTATTTAGCATGCACTGAAATGGTTGAAATTCAGTAAAAAAAGAAAAGAAAAGAAACAACAAAAACAAACACACAAAAACCAAAAACAATCCCCCACCCCACCCCTGAACATCTTCCGGTGACCTATAATGGAAAGATCAACTTTTTAATGTGGATTTTCCTCTTTTTAGGAAATAAACAACCATAATTAAATTAGCAAGTGTCAAGATTTGTGGAATATGCATGGAAATATGGAGATTATTGGATCAGTTAGACTATATGAGTGACACAAACACATTTGTATTACACTGCACTCATGCCTTTCATTATTAATGTAAATAAATTTAGCTGTGTAAGCAATCACAAGTCAGCACAGCAGTTTTCCTTTAACATTATTAGGGCTATGGCTTTTAAGCTGATAATTGTGTCTGTGACAGAAAAAATTTCACATGCAATAGATGATTATGTGAGGGGCCTGTTCAGCAGAGAAGATGTTTGGCATTCGGAGGTGGGAGAGGGGAAAGGGAGGGGTGAAACACCATTAGTCCACAGGTTGTAACTGTATCCTGATTTATCCAGGATAAAAGACTGGTTTCCTGAACAAGAACTAAACAAAATAATGACCCATTTCTGTATCCGGGAGCAGTAAAGGTGCTCAGGGAATTGTGTAATCTTGTAAATGTGTGCTTTGCTCTGATATGCCCAACCTCTAATTCTATGATACGCCTGTTACTCTTCCCTTCAGTCCACACATGCTAGAGACATATGGGCAACATGAGTTACAACAGCCCCACAGAGGTAGAGACTGATTATTAATCATTATTAGTATAATGAACATTATATTCTGGCTCCAGGTAATAACCTCCTTGTATCGCTCTGCTAGGGTTAGCTCTGTAGACCGTTAATTTCTTTTTTGAAGTGAAAAAACAAAGCTAACTTGTATTCGGGCAATGTGGGAGGAGGACTTACTGCAGTCACTACTTGTGATAAATTACCACCTTTGGTGAGACTGTGCCTTACCACTCCCTGGTTAAGCTCAATTTTAGAGTTTCCATCCAGGAAGAAGGCCTCTTTAAAATTCCTTTTGTAGTAAGATGAGGCCCTGAAACATAAACTCTTGTGTCAGATTCAGAGGCCTAGTCTGAGGCCTAAAGCCTGAACCAAAGTACTTCCAGGCACTGCTAAGCAAAAGCTGGGCTGTGAGCCAGAGGCAGGCCTCACTCACAGAAACTGGCGAGAAGAGGGTTGTTAGAAGCAGGTGCGTTCACACATAAGGGCTAATAAGAGGAACTTGTGCCAAGATGGCACCTGGACAGCCTGATACAAGGACACTCCATAGACATAACAAGGAACACGCAGGTGCATCTTAAAGACAGGACAGCATGATGGATAGATCTGTATGTCTGGAACAACATGATCAAAGGGGAGACAGCACCCTAATGAGCCAAGAGTCCTTACCTCAGTAAGTCAGGAGGGATGAGTAATCTGTACTGTAGCTGTGTAAAAGTAGGTCCCAGAGTGCGCGTCTTTGGCCAGCCTAGGGGGCAGTGGAAAGTCCCGCCACTGACTGAGCTGTGTCCATTACTAGGGGGCACATATTCGTAGTATGTCCTGTAGAGTCTATAGGAAACTATCACTGTGCTTCGTGTGACAATAAACCTGGCTCGGGTTCCTTCGTACCTTACTAGAGTCTGTGGTCTTTGGGGGTTCTCTCAGGGTTTGCTGTGTCAGCTATCTATGCAGAGCTGGGACAGCACATAGAGGGAACACGCACGCAGCCGACTGTTATAATCATCAAACAAGAGCAGAGCACCATACCAGTAGCTACTAACAACACCTTTCATAGCTGATTGACATCAGTCAGTTTGAAAAGAACATTTGTCATGCACAGGAATCCAATGGTCACACAATATTAGTTTGCAATGTCTGGGACTCAACATCCCTGAGATTGGGCATCAGTCTTCGGTGATTCCATGAAATTGAATTCAGCTATATTCAGCCACATCCCAGAGACAAATGCCTCCATCCAATAAGGAATAATATTTTGAAGGATCTTGCATGCCACATGTTAACTTTTGAATTGCACATAACTCTAAACAGGAACACTTTGGTTTAAAGATAGACTGCCTCATTGCTACTCAAACTTCAACAAATAACATGCTTATCATTTCAGAGTTTAATATTAGAGATTGCTATTCTTAATTCAGCTACCTATGTATTTATTTGTATTGGAGAGTAGGGAGATAGGTCCCATTGTGTTAGGCACTGTACACATATACAACGAAAAGATGGTCCCTGTGCAAAATTGCTTTCAAGCTAAGCAATGGAATCAAGCC
The DNA here is from genome assembly GCF_007399415.2 of Gopherus evgoodei. Classification (NCBI taxonomy): domain Eukaryota; kingdom Metazoa; phylum Chordata; order Testudines; family Testudinidae; genus Gopherus; species Gopherus evgoodei. The sequence continues at coordinate 57,557,285 of NC_044325.1, forward strand.
ACAAAATTTGGATCTAAATCAAGATTGGGATTTTTGAAGACTCAGAATTCAGAAGTGATTAGGCAAGAGTTTTTGTTCCATCTATTATACAGTAGAGGGCCATCTGCAAAATTAGAATTTAGGTTCATATTTCAAATACGCTCAAAACTAAGCAGTGTTTGGATCTTAGGTTTTAGTTTCAGCTCTTCTCTGTTTAATATTGTGCTAGTCGCAGGCATGATAAATTCTGAGGTTGAACTTTGCTCATAAATGTTGTTTTATTTAACAGTTATGTTGAAAATAAAAGTCAACTTTTAGGGCTGTAGGGTTGGGGATATGGTTTCCATAAAGTGGACGTAAGGCCATTGTCTAGATTTGCAAATTTTAGAGAAAACCTGGGCAGAAACATTATCTATTACTGCTATGTTTATCATATCTCTATTCTGTGTAAACTAATATTCACCTCAGTTCCATGGAACAGAAACCTATTCTTCCAGATGTAATATTCAGTGTGTTTGTGGCCTCTTTGCAAATGGAATTGTTTCAGTCTTTCCCTGGCTGAAAGGAAAACATAAACAAGAGTCACATTAAAATGGAAACAGGATCTTGGTTCTTGCTGTTTCTCAGTTTTATTTATCATTGACCTTTAGCCCTCATTAAGATACTCTGGAAAGTTTGGGGCTCTTTATTTGTAGAGTCCACTGTGGGAATATTTTGGTTGTGTTATTATTGTTGTTTTCCTCCTCAAAGATATTTAACTGCATTTGGGAAGTTATGTGGAAAGAAAAAGCCACCTTCAGAGAGTCTATTGTACTTGCTGGGGGACTGAGGTCAGAGCATGTGCTCTGGCTATTGCAGGCACACCATAAAAAGTCATCTTTTCAGACAATAGTATCCAGATTGTAATCCTTAAAATATGAGTATGAGAACATGCAAAATGGCATTTGTCCAGGGCAAAACACACACAAAAATGGGTTACTCCATTTAAACAGATATTTGTTCACTGAACAAACGTGAAACACTTGTATGGGCCAAATAATTGTGGTACAAATAGGTATTTATGTATTCAAAACATATTGTGGAATGTATCCAACAGACAGGTTGAGCATGTAAATACCTGTGTGCACGGGTCTTGTTTCCACAAGAAAGTACTTACACTGTTGGCATACAGCTATTTGTACCTATGCACATGCAAATATCTTGCAGGCCCATTTCAAGAACTATTGTTTGAAAATGTAGCCCAAAGTAATGAAGGATGCCCAATATCAACAATCTTCAAACTTTATCAGAATCAGAGCATTACTCCCCTTAGGTTCAGAAAAATTAGTCATGCTTTCTCTGATTTAAATATGTGGAAGAGGAGGTGCATTAAAATGTTACCTACGCTCACTTGTGCTTCCTCCTGGAAAAGATTCTGAAAAAACAAGGGTGCATTTAGGGACAAACCTGTTCTTTTTTGATCTGCCTCATTTCTCGGTTAGTGCCATACGTAAGAATCAGCAAAAGCATAACTGTCAGTTCAGTGTTTTCAGTGATCAGCAACAGCAGGGATAAGTGAAATAAAAATCCAGCAAGAAAGTAAAAATATTACTATTTTCCCTGGGTTTGCTAGAGACATCCAGGCAACGGAACAGAGTCTTCCCAGGGAAGCCATTCTAAGAACTGGAGAAACACTGTCCTATGTTCTATGCCTTCTATTAAACAGAAGCTGGAACTCTGGGTTCTGTCTTTGTCACACACGAAGGTCCCCAGTTCTTATGACAGCATCAACAAACACACCCAAACACACCCGCACACACCCCTCTCATTGGAAAATATTAACTGTATTCCAACAACTTGTGTTGTGCTAGAGAATATCTTTTTGAAAGACACCTTGATTGAAAGACTCCAAGTGATGGAGAATTTATCACTTCCTTGGTTATCTGTTTTAAAGGCTGAATGTCCTCACTGCCAAAAATTTGCTTCTTATTTCCCGTTTGAACATTGCTGAACTCAGCATCTAACCATTGGTTCTTATATGTTTCCATTTGACTAAAAGGCTATTTTTGAACTTATAACATGTTACAATCAATATTTTTATTTGAGTCTTAAATGATTTGATTGCAGTTCCATCAGCTTCTTAACTTTTTTAAAAAACATCCTTAATATAAGTTCACTGACTACGATGATAAGAGAATAGAGATATATTTGTCCCAACAAATTTAAATTTACAAAATTTAAACAACTCTTGTCAAGTATCTTTTAAGACTCAAAGTCTTTCATTGGTCCCTGATCCATTTTTTCACTAGCCACAATCTTCCGGATTTAGTGTAGATCATTATAATTCACAAATTTTATATCCATTAAAGGCAGAGTTTTTGGCTTATAATCATTATTAATATTTGATGGCAGAGGTATTCTTCTTTGTAGCTAATTTTATAGATAATAGTTAATTCAGAAAGACTCAAAACTTCTAGGCAAAGCTACACTTTAAAAAGTGACCTTGTCAGAGCGATGTTTTTTTCCTTCAATTAAATTTCATCAGTTAGTGCCATTGGTAATGTTAGCAATTGTAAGGATAATTTACAAAAGTAGTTAAAAACACTCAAAATAATTTTATGCTATGCTAGTTTTTTTAGAAAAGAATGATTTTATTTGAAAAGATTCCTATTTTAGTAGCCTTTTAGTAGATCATTTTTGGAGTTTTACTGTTACAAAAAATATTGGGTCAGTAAGTGAGGCTAATGAAATTGAAGTAGGAGTAAAAATCACCAAAAGTTGTTATATTTATCCTACTCAGTCTAAAAAAAAATGCAAATTATCATTAATAGCCTTAAAATTGATAATTATTTCAACATGAATAGCAGTAACAATGCTGTCAGTTTAATTTAATGCCCTCTTGAGAATTCTTGAAGAATACATGACTTCTCTTTGTATTTTATGATTCCAGGAATAACATCATCATCAACAACAACAAAAAGAAAATTCTGAAAAAGTCCCTCCTGTAGTACTTCAGAATAGAGCTTGTTGAAATATTTTTGACAAGACAGTTTTCCATCGGAAAATGCAGTTTCATCAAAATCAGAATGTTTCATAGGAACATATAGGCTTAACAGAAAAAAGAAGTGTATAATTTCAACTTTCTCATTTTGTTTTGATAATATTGAAACATTTTGTTAAGGTAAAAATATTTCATTTTGACAAGGTACAAATGTTTTGTTTTGACAAGGTAAAAGCGTTTTGTTTCAAATTTATCATCTCAATTCATTTCAATTTGACATGTTATATTACAAAGTTTTGACATTATCTAAATGAAACATTTCAATGACACTGAATCTAAATTTTGCAGAATTTTTGATTAGAGGGAAATGTGTGTGATGGAAAATTTTCAACTAGCTCAACACACCAAAGCATCCACACCTTTGTTCGTATAAGAGCTGCAACAGAAAATTTCAACATTTTGGCTTTCCATTCCAGTGCAGAACTTTTTTTTTAATCCTGGAATTTCCCACAGAGCAGAAACTCTGTTTTCTGACGAGCTCTAAACCAGTTCCCAGTCACTTTTAAAAGTGACAGTGCTACTTTACAAAAATATCTTTGTTATATAAGTATCAGAGGGGTGGCCGTGTTAGTCTGGATCTGTAAAAGCAGCAAAGAATCCTGTGGCACCTTATAGACTAACAAACGTTTTGGAGCATGAGCTTTCGTGGGTGAATACCCACTTCTTCAGATGCATGCATCTGAAGAAGTGGGTATTCACCCACGAAAGCTCATGCTCCAAAACGTCTGTTAGTCTATAAGGTGCCACAGGATTCTTTGCTGCTTTTGTTATATAAGGTACAGTATACAATTACATACTGCAAACCCTAAGACCTGTGGTACAGTGAACATACAGCCTTGTTTTTTTCAAATAAAACAATGATGTTTGGCTTTCCCAAAGTCCAATTATGCTGGGGAATAGGTGTGAGTCCAGTTCTGTAGTTAGCAATGGGTCTGAACTTCTCAGTGAGCTAGTATTCTGATCATGTATATGGATCATTTTTATATTCAGAACAACCAAGGACTCCACAACATTCAAATCACTGAACTTTCAGAAATAAACACAAGGCCGAAGACCAATTTATCTGTCTATATTTGTTATTTGTATATCATGAGTCATCTTAGTTTCTAACCACTTTTCTAACATTTGGGCATTTAATACCTGAAATGAGGTATGCCACAGTGTAGTAGGCAAACAGGAAAAACTTTATTGTCCTTGTCAAGAGCTAAGATTTTAAAAGTCACTTGCTTAATGGAGGTGATCTTCTAACAAAGGTAGAGCAGAATTTTACTCAATATGTTTGGGACAATATTTAAGATATTGCCTAGTGGAAGTTTCCCACTAAGAATGGGCCCTTGTGCTCAGTTCATTTTACTTTAGGGTGTTAGGAAATCTCTCATTACAAAGAGTCAGAGAATCCCACATTATTTTGCATACTAATAATTTTCTTGCATTCTCTCATTGTGGATGTTTGTTCTAGTGTTGCAACTTGTTAGATTAAGAGTTATTCTAGAAGTTGGAAGGCTTTTCTCCTCCCTTTTCTTTGTGCATGGCAGAACTTGAGTCCAGGAAGGAAGAGATCTGATGGCCTTAAAACAGGATTTCCTTCTTTTTCTTAGTTGCAAGTACAATCCTCTTAATATGACCACTTGGTTGGTGAATATGAAGGTAAGTCTTAGTTTGTGGGCCTCATTTATGTATTGCATTTGTAGCTACATATGTTCACTATAAAGTGAGAGTAATCTTTTGTGCAGCTCCAGCCATTTTGATACTATTCAGTTTACACAAAGCACATTATTATAGTTTCTTGCTGCCATCTAGCCAGGATCCCATGAATTCCTGAAACAGAGCTTCAGAAAGTCAATTCTCCTATCAAATGTCACATTGTACTTAACTAAACTTCAGAAAAGTTGAGACCCAGTCAACCCTTCCTCTGGGAAAAAATGGAGGTGGCTTTAGGGTGAGGAAATCTCAGCAATATTTTCCTGGTGGAGATTTCTCTTGAATTGCTCACCGGAGATATTGGTAAGAGATGCAGAGCTTGACTCCCTTTCCCCATCACCAGAACAACCTATGGGACCAACCACCCCCAACACCACAGATCCCAGAAGATCAATGGGAGGTTAGCTTATTTCCTCAGTGATCCCTCTCCACATATTAGGCTGGCTAATATGGCTCCTGTATCCTGTGGACCCTCTCACAGGAGGTTCTTCATCACAGAGAGCAAGAGCAATTAGTACAGCATAGATTTCTTGACTTTCCTAGGGAATATCCAAGTGACAAGTGGATAGGACAGAGTGGTCTGCAGCCCAACCCCACACGTACCTGTCATTCCGCCCCTGGATCTTCCACTTTCCACTGCTCCCCACTTTCAGATTCCTAGACCTCTGTAGCGCACTTCATAAGCCCAGAGTATTATTGCTTCTTGCTGGTCATTATTGTCACTGATGAATTCTTAATGATCTTTACTTACAGAAGGGAATTTACCATTCTGAACATTTTACAAATGACATACCAGAAGACACACACTTTAAAAATATATGTTTGTTCTCTACTACCCATGTCACCATGTAAATTCCAGTCTAGTCTAAGGAATAACGAGGAATATAAAACCCCAAGAGTGTTATGTCAATCTGAACTTCAGTCATCTTGAAAGACTAGACACAAGTAGTGAAGGATGAGTCAAGTTTCTATTACTCACCAAGGCCTGATCCAATGCTCATGGGTGTTAATGGAAAGATTTCCAAACCCAGACACAGGAATGGAGGTTGCTCCTTTATCAGACAGAGAGATATTCTTTCCCAGATAAAAACTTTGCTAACTTTGAGATGAAGTTATAAATATCTATTTTAGGATTATCTTTAGCATCCATCACCATAGTGTCTAAGTGCCAGATTTTTATTGGTATGTATGTGTCTAAATATGCAGATAGGCACCTACTAGGATTTTCAAAAGAACCTAAGTGGGTGAGGTGCCCAAATCTCATTGACATCACTCTTCTCGTGTCATATCTACAACTGTATTGTAAGTTCCTCAGGGCACAAGCACCACGGTTGAAATTCTGTCCCTTTTGAAGTCAATGACAAACCTTCCTTTGATTTCAGTGAGCCAGAATTACACCTCATTTCTTTATATTTCTTCTGTAAAGCACCTATCATGCTCTTGGCCACCATATCAACAAGTACTTATTATTATAAAAGAATGAGAAAATATTACAAGATTATTCAATACATATTTAAGATTTCAGAAAATGTAATGTAGTCTTATGCTGTATTATTTGAGAGATTGGATGTGATCATACTATGAAAGACATATTAAAATACATATGCACAAAGGGTACAGTTAGGGTTGCATGTGCAATTTAGACTTTGGCTTTTTCCTGACCAACCTAATCAGAAAGGCTAGTGCTTATAACAGAAATTAGTAGTCTATTGTAAAACAATAATAATGCTCGACATTATGCATTTGTGATCCAAGTACGGAAGTGAACCACTGCCCCGGATGGTGTTTCTCTTGCACTGAAAGAACAGGTCAGATGATTCTGTGACAGCACCTTTCCAATGTCAAATGGAGCAAGCCAGTTTATTCATTGTGTATCTTTGTATCATTAAACCCAAAGTAGAATGAAAGTACACATTTTACTCATGTGTTTAGCAGTGGAACTAGATATGAGCCTTAAATGGTATCTCGAGAAAATTTTAAATATTATTCAGTCACAAGAAGCATGGGTGTATCATTGTCTCAAGCTATAAAGCAAACATTTGTGATGAGTTTTAGGTTACTACACTGTGGGAGCAAAGAGCTAATCTGGTAGTACATTTTCATGGTTGTAACAAGTGTACACCTACACTGTGGCTATGAGTGGACAGTCAATTTGTGATTTGATACAGAGTCTAGAAAAGTGAACGGATGCCAGGATTGCCACAGCCTCAGAGGAAACATTTTTAATTTAAGTGTGCACACTGAGATGCAGCTGTGCCAATGCATGCATATTTATTGGACCTGGCCAGGAGGCAAATGTGTAACTAATTAAACTATTGTGGTGTTAAACACACTGGCTAAGATTTTATTCTAAAGGTCTGAGCTGCTGTAGACTTAGTTCAGAAGCCTTAGTGTTTTTAGAGGCAATTTAATCAATTAATGTATCTACAGAATATTAAACACGTGCATGGTATTAACACAGTAGTTTATTTTCACAGAGTTCAGCACAGGTGGCTACACTATACATAACATTTCTCATCAAAGTCATCTCTGAACTGGTATTTTGATACAGTAATGTTTCTATATAGCTATGGTACTTATAATTTGTGGACCTGAATTGCATTACTACACCAGATAAGAGTTTAAGAATGGGCTAAATTAGAGACATAGTTAGTTTAATTCTTTTGTCAGTTTGATTTTTAAGTCAAGTCAGTGGTCTTGGAAGGTGTCAGGCTGACAGGTTTAGAGACTGATGTCTCCCTTTTATGTACAGAGCAGTAACTGCATTCACAACAGCAATATGAGTTTTCCCAACCTACCCTGCTAATGTGCTCATTCCTTCTTTAGACAGGCCACCTCTAATGGCAAAAAGATACATTGGCCTCTCCAGTCATTCACCTCTTTGAAGAGTATGCCAATGGAGATGTATATTGTGGTGATTTTTTTGTGAAATGCACATCTGTATACAAGGAACTTTACAGAGACAACCAGCTTTCAGATGATACTGACTCTCAGTTTCAGAGCTGAACCAGCGACAAAGAGGTGAAAGACTTAGGGTCTGATTTTCATTGCTTGTTTACACTGTGCTGGCCTTTATAGTCATTTTAGGGTCCCTTTACTTGGCCAGAATGGTGTAAATGTGCCTTAGTGAAAATGAAAATCAGGTTTTCAACATTTATTCCGTTGATTGTCCCTCAGTTTGGTGGGTTTATACATTTTTTAAAATTCTCATACAGGCAATATTGCCAACCTCAAGCATTCAAAAATCATGAGATTGACTTACAAATAATGAGATTTTATAAAATAATAAATTTGCAGTTTATATTATTTATCTTCTGGTTTTTAGCTGCTAAGGTTCATATATGCAAGTTTTTCTCCACAACCATGATGTCTAGAAACTCACTTTTCTTTTAACTGAAAACTGAGATTGGACATTCATAATCATCTGATTCTAGGAACTAGGGCTTTAAGAAATACATAGACTATTGCAAAACTCACAATAAAATTATGAGGCCCATCTTGTATGGGATGTTTTGCTCCTTCTTCTTACTGGATTTTTCCATGGAAAAAGGGTAGTAAATAGGTTCCTGAATCTTTTGATCCCTTTTGTGCAGGCTGTAAAAACTATCACTCGATAGTAAGGGTCCACTATGCTACATGCCAGCCTTTTTTTGTAGTGTAGTTGCTGTAGTGGAATTTAACTTAAAGTAAGAAAATAAAAAAGGAGAAAAAGTAAGACATAAATTAAATCAATAATAACCATGAACCCCCATCCTCAACCTAAAGCTTAACTCTGTGTAAGATTGAACACAATTTACCTGTTACACTTTCTCTTTAAATTCTTACATCTTACACTGTAATATGCCTCTCCAAACAGTTATTTTACACAGTAATTTATTGTAAATAAAAAAGTTGATTAATCAAGGAAAATCAAACTATAAGCCCCAATATCATTCCTTCCTGGCTGGTCCCAGACTCCCAGCTTGTTTATTTAGTGTCACCCATAGTCTATCATGGCTGACCTAAAACTATCAGAAACAGCCTCAATTGCAGCGAAGCATAAACAAAAATCTGAACTGAAGGTGCAGAGGGACTGCCATTCTAGAGATAAGATCTATTGCTGTAATAGCCCTTGATTATGAAGACCAAAGGGAAAAAAACCCAGCAAATATACAGACACACTTCTGTTTATTTAAACATGAAGGGAGGGAAGCAAATCATTTACAAAGAGGAAGGCATATAGGGAATAAGGCTTCATTACATGTCAGTGTTTCTCAACAGTTTATAAAACAAGATTTCCTCATACTAGAGGTTTGCTTGTGGTCTTCTTTGTTTGCTTGTTGACATTTTGCAATGTGCTAAAAATCACATGCTGTAGATGGAGATACTGAAGGCAGAGAAAGAATCTGCCAGATGGTTATCTGTAGGTAGAGTGATTTTTTTATCCTTCCATCCAGCTACAGCATAGAAGGCCCAGTTTTATATTGTAGACAGACTTACATTTAGATGATATGTCACATGAAAAAAATATGATATGATATTATGTTTCATAAGCATGCAAGATGCATGAATGCTGGAGATGAGAGTAAGGAAGGTCAGGTTCATGCATGCAAAAAGCAGCCCTCCGTTTGAGGGCTGCTCTCTTTATTCTCTGTGGAGTTATTTTGGGGCAGGAGATGATTTTCATTTGGATTGCTAATTTTACAGTTTTGGTAAAACAGAGAGGGAGAGAAATGGGATTTAAAGACAGGCTGAATGCTTTTGACCCATTTTGAAATGATTTTTTTTATTATTACTGCAGTTTGGTGGAATTATCTCATCCCAACGGATAACAACTCCTGAACATCAGTGAGATGTATTGCAGATTTAAGGGATCTATAAAATAATTCAAGGAATTTGCACTATAACTGGATGGCCACAGGTGGACTAATGGATTGAACCACACCGAATACTACAGCCAGAAGTTCTTTTTCTATCTGGACATATACCTGTTCAGTCTGTGACAGGGCTGTGCTGGCATAAGTGACCAGCTTCTGCAAAAGAGCTGCATCCAATCTTTTCTCCACTGTATCACACTGGATTTTCATTGGCCATCCTGGCTCACAGTACTTCGGGACAGGGACATCTGTGATCATTTGTTTCAGCATGTCAAATGCTTGCATTTGGTAACCAGCCCAATCCCACTTAACATCCTTTGGGGTTGTGGAAATTGTTAATTTTTCTTGTTTTTTCTATGTGGACTTGCTCCTCCCATGATTAGTAAAAGTTTTATGTTCAAATAATCTCAAAGAGAAGCTCAGTTGAAACCATAGGGTTTCATCTGATTTCATGAGAAAACCATGAAACTATTAATTTCATATGATTTTGAACCGACGCATCAGTCAAAATATGTTCACTTGAAACTAGGGCCAGGCTTGCTTGAAAGGTTTACAAACACTTCAACAAACCTGTCCTGAGCTCATAATGAAACTCAAAGTCAGATGAATTTTGCATGGCTTGGGCTTTTATTACAAATATTGGATGTCTTGTGGCCAATCATTGAACTGAGAGTAAAACAATCTGAGTCCTATTCCCAGTTTTGTCAAAGAGCTAGTGTGAGGCCTTGGTCAAGTCACTGAACCTCTTTGGGCCTCAGTTCCCCATCTAAAATATTAGGGTAATAATTCTTGCTTCCCTCTTAGAATGCTGTGAGGCTTAACTCATTAGTATTTGTCAGAAATGCAATTTTCAAAGGTTCTGAATGAGAGATTCTGTAGAATTTGTGAGAAGAGTATGAGCCATTCTTGTGTTTGGAAAATACCAAGATAGCAGTCATTCAGATGATGAGTTCTCACAGTACTCTGACACATATAAGGCAAAATTTTCAATAGCACCCAAATGACTTGTGTGCATGAGTCCCATTGAAAGTCACTCTGACAATGGGACTTATGCTTCTAAGTCACTTCAGGTTTTGAAAATATCAAAGGCTAAGAGTAATATTTTCAGAAGTGTCAAAGTCATTTAGGAGGCTAAGTTTAATTTTTCCATCTTTCATTGATTTTCAATAGGAGCTAGGCTCCTAAATCACTTTGTCAATTTTGAAAAGATACTCCTTAGTAACCAGCATTTTCATAACCTCTTCCAAAAGTATTTGTGTGCTTTGCAGGTGAAGTCACATTCCCTATTTAGAAATGCCATGGCCCCTCTATTCTACTGTCCCTATAGACACTTCATCCCTCTTCTCATGTGCTACTTGTTATCTAATGGGACGATGCAGCAAATGCACCAACTCCTAAATATCTAGAAAAGCCCTTAAAGTAGCAAAGGATTGGTCATGAGATATAAACACAACAAGATAGTGGTGTTTACAAGTAAAAATGCTACTTTTTCAGTGAGTTCTCTATTCTATAATCATAATCTCTCAATGGTGATCAAAGGTAAAAATACATGTCAATAAAAGATGGCATCCTTACAAACTCTTCTATGGCTAAACAATGGTGAGCACCATCTCCTCTTTGACCCCCTCCATTTAACTAGAAAGCATGGCTAATTAAGAACAGAGGAGTCTTGTATTTGCTGCTTGGCCATGAGAAGTACACAGATTTCTAGAAGAACTTGGATGCTACCAAAAAGAAACACATTTTAAAGGAGCTCTTTTGGTCTGAAATCCATGAATCTGTGACTCAGAAATAGTTTAAGTATGTATGTTCTATCTGCTTTCTGGGATTTAACCCATTTCTTGAAAATTGCATGGCTGTGGCTTGGCAAGTAAGTGTCTTGAGCCTACGGTATTTCAAAATAGGCTGGGTGGGGGGAAGAGAAAGCCTGAATAAGCAGATTCTGATGAAATTTTCAGACTCCCTGTCTAGGTTTTTTCCCCCACTTTGAAATTTAAGTGGGGACCTGCATGAACACTTTTAAGCTTAATTACTAGCTTAAATCTGGTACACTGCCACCAGCCAGAATTTAGTGTCTGGCACACTTTCTGTTCCCCCAAAACCTTCCCTGGGGAACCCAGACCCAAACCTCTTGGGTCTTAAAACAAGGAGAAATTAACCATCCCCCCTCCTTTTCCCTCCAGACTTTCCCCTCCCTGGGTTGCCTTGAGAGGCTTCACACCGATCCAAACTCCTTGGATCTTAAAACAAGGAGGAGTTAACCATCCCCCCTCCTCCTTTCCCCCCACCAATCCCTGGTGAGTTCGGACTCAATCCCTTGGATTTTAAAACAAGGAAAAATCAATCAGGTTCTTAAAAAGAAAGCTTTTAATTAAAGAAAGAAAAAAAGTAAAAGTTATCTCTGTAAAATCAGGATGGAAAATGCTTTACAGGGTACTCAGATTCATATAGACTAAAGGGACCCCCCCCTAGCCTTAGATTCAAAGTTGCAGCAAACAGAGGTAAAAATCCTTTCAGCAAAAAGACACATTTACATGTTGAGAAAACAAACAAGACTAATCCACCTTGCCTGGCTACTACTTACAATTTTGAAACATGAAAGACTGATTCAGAAAGATTTGGAGAACCTGGAATGATGTCCCGTCTCTCTCAGTCCTGAGAGCGAACAACGAACCAAACAAAAAGCACAATCAAAGACTTCCCTCCACCAAGATTTGAAAGTATCTTGTCCCCGTATTGGTCCTCTGGTCAGGTGTCAGCCAGGTTTACTGAGTTTCTTAACCCTTTACAGGTAAAAGAGACATTAACCCTCAACCATCTGTTTATGACACTCCCATATGCTAATTTCCTGGCCAATAAGGGTTTCCTGGAAATGCCCACTAGGGTAACATCAGCATATGCTAACGATGTATGCATGCCCAGAGGCATTTATTTCAAAAGGGAGCCATTTTCAGAGTGCGTTGAGATCCTCAGATGGGAAGCATTATGAAAGCATAGAGTATTACATCCTATGGGAAGATATTCAGAAAAAAACCCAAACATATGGAATTTGTCAGTTATATTTCAGACACAAAGTATGAAAAAGGAGAACATGTTCTCTCCAACAGACAGTGTTATTTTGAGCTGCTGCATACTGTTTTATATTGTTAGTTGCTAGGACAAATTGTTGCATGCAGTTCACTCCAATCAATTTTTTACAGCCAATATAGTGCCACATTTTACACCAAATACTTAGGGCTAGATGCTATCTGGTGTTGGACTTATGAAGTGAGGAGACAGGGGCACAAGGATCATTTCAATCTCGCACTGGCTATACAAGCAGCAGGGCAGGATCTCGCAGGAAAGCCCTAGGAGGAAACCAGTTCCAAAATAGGTATGGTCTGCCATTTTGGGGTGGGTCTAACTCCCTAGCCATCTAGTGTTGTCATAAACAGATAGTTAAGGGTTAATGTCTCTTTTACCTGTAAAGGGTTAAGAAGCTCAGTAAACCTGGCTGACAGCTGACCAGAGAACCAATCGGGGGACAAGATACTTTCAAATCTCGGTGGAGGGAAGTCTTTGTCTGCACTGTTTCTTTTTTGTTCTTTGTTCGCTTTTGGGGCTAAGAGGGGCCAGATGTGCAACCAGGCCTTTCTCCAATCTTTCTAAAACAGTCTCTCATGTTCAAAATAGTAAGTACTAGCTTGAAAAGGCGGATTAGTCTTATGTTTGTTTTCTTAACTTCTGAATGTGTATTTTGCTGGAAGAATTTTTACCTCTGTTTGCTGTAACTTGTATCTTCGGCTAAAGGGGAGGGAGTCCCTCTAGTCTATATAAGCTGAAGACCCTGTAAACATTTTCCATCCTGGTTTTACAGAGATAATTTTTACTTTTTTCTTTCTTTAGTTAAAAGCTTTCTTTTTTAAGAACCTGATTGATTTTTTTTTCTTGTTTAAGACCCAAGGGGATTGGGTCTAAACTCACCAGGGGATTGGTGGGGGAAAAAGGAGGTGGGGGGAAGGTTAATTCCTCTCTGTTTTAAGATCCAAGGATTTTGGATCAGTGTAGCCTTTCAGGGTAACCCAGGGAGGGGAAAGTCTGGGAGGAGGAAGGAGGGAAAATGGTTTATTTCTCCTTGTTTTAAGACCCAAGGGGTTTGGGTCCTGGGTCACCCAGGGAAGGTTTTGGGGGGACAGGGAGTGTACCAGACACTGGAATTTCTGGTTGGTGGCAGTGCTATCAGATCTAAGCTAGGAATTAAGCTTAGAAGGGTATATGCAGGTCCCCACTTTTTGGACGCTAAAGTTCGAAGTGGGAAAAATACCTTGACAAGTGTGCATACTGCAGTTGGCAGCATGTGCTTGCTGGGGAACACACTGCTTTTTCAGAGAAGCCCTACAATACAACTGACGGTGATTTCCCCGGTTTATCCCATAGAAACTTGCCTTTGCTAGCAGAATTTCTGGAGCAAAGGATACGACTTCCCACATTGTTGGCCAGGGTAGGGTTTGGCCTTACACTCCGGTGCTTCATTGCATACAATATTTCAGAAGGAATTTAGCTGGCAAAGTTCTTAACACAAATGCATCCATTTTAGTATACTTAAACTGTCTGGGAGAGTACATACATGTTTAAACAAATCACAGGCATACTTCCAGGAAATCTGGGACTCACTCACTTCACTGTTAGAAAGAGTAGGTTTTATCCACAGAAGGCAATTCCTAGAACATTCCCACAAGGGAGGAGGTGACTAAGTTACTCTAGCTTCCAACTCTGGCAAAGGTGTCTCCCCATGGAGATTTGTGCAGCCAAAAAAGGTCTTAGAAAAAGTAGAAATAAGAAACAGTGTCAAGGAAGAATATCTGTATAGAAGGCATTTTAAGGGATACAGATATGAGATACAAAGCCTTTCACTTCTAGATAGTGAATGAAAATCATTACCACCTGAAGGATCTTTAGTAGGAAGTCAGAAGTGAGTTGGTGTCTCAATCAGTCCCTAAAGGACAAACTTATACACCCTAAAAACTATCATTGCATTCATCACCCTTGTTAGCTGTCTTAATAGATAGAAGGACTAGGATTGAATGGAAAAGAAGACTAACTCCCCACTCTTATAGATTTATAGATTCTGTGGCCAGCAAGGGCCTTTGTGCTCAGCTAATCTGACCTACTGTATAATACAGGCCATAGAACTTTCTCAGAATAATTCCTTTTAAACTAGAACATGTTTTTTTTTTAACAATCTTGATTTATAAATTTCCAGTGATGGGGAATCCACAATGACTCTTGGTAAACTGTTGCAATGATTAATTACCCATTGGAACTCATTCTTACAGCCACACTGGGGGTAATACTCCAGTATTGCTGTATGTGTTGAAACTGTTCTGTGAATAAAGAACTTTGTTGTGAGGTAAGCTTTAAAATGTTACAATCATTCTTCCACAGACTGAGTTTCACGGAATAGGAATCCATCTCACTTACTGATGTTTTTGGTCCTCTGATCTATTTAATGTAATTGCTGTTCTGTTTTTCTTGGGTGATGATCACATTCCCTTTACTTACCACAAGGATCCCTTTAAAGATATTAGCTGTCCAATGTATGTGACCTTCCTTTGAACTATGCAGGCGTAGCTATTATCACATGTTGTTTATGGAAAGGAGCTGCCATGTTTCTCTATCTTTTCACACTTGTGGCTCTGTAAAATGTCATATCTAAAATAGAGTTTGCAGCCCTCCAGGATTGTCCTGGAGTCTCCAGGAATTAAAGATTAATTAAAGATTATGTCATGTGATGAAACCTCCAGGAATATGTCCAACCAAAATTGGCAACCCTAATCTCAAAAGACATATTTTTAATGTAAAAAATCTATATAGTTCTTATCAGCTACTTAAAAATAAATTTCTGCTTGTGGAGCAAGTAGGGTGACCAGACTTCCTGATTTTATAGGGACAGTCCCAATATTCAGGGTTTTGTCTTATATAGGTTTTTATTATCCCTTAATTTTCACACTTTCTATCTGGTCACCCTAGGAGCAAGCCATGGTGTAACAGCAGATCCATGCCATCCTCAAGTGATAAGGACATTCCAAATATGGATAAGTGCTACTATTTTTATCTAATTAATCCCTACTGCACAAATTCTTTACTGTGCTATACTCCTGCCAGGGTAACTGAAACTCAGGGTACGTCTACACTACGGGATTATTCCGATTTTACATAAACTGGTTTTCTAAAACAGATTGTATAAAGTCGAGTGCATGCAGCCACACTAAGCACATTAATTTGGCGGTGTGCGTCCATGGTCCGAGGCTAGTGTCAATTTCTGGAGCGTTGCACTGTGGGTAGCTATTCTGTAGCTATCTCATAGTTCCCACAGTCTCCCCCGCCCCTTGGAATTCTGGGTTGAGATCCCAGTGCCTGATGGGGCAAAAATCATTGTTGCGGGTGGTTCTGGGTAAATGTTGTAACTCATTCTTCCTCCGGGAAAGCAACGGCAGACAATCATTTCGCACCCTTTTTCCCTGGATTGCCCTGGCAGACGCCATAGCACGGCAACCATGGAGCCCGTTCAGCTTTTTTTTTTACTGTCACTGTATGTCACAGAGGCATTACTGCAGCGCTACACAGCAGCATTCGTTTGCTTTTGCATGATAGCAGAGACGGTTATCAGTCGTTCTGTACCATCTGCTGCCATTGTAAATTGTCAGTAAGATGATGGTTATCTGTCGTTCTGTACTGTCTGCTGCTATCATGGGTGCCCCTGGCTGAAGTCGGCTGGGGGCGCAAAGGCAAAAATGGGAATGACTCCCCGAGTCAATCCCTCCTTTATGGTTTCTAAAAATAGAGTCAGTCCTGCCTAGAATATGGGGCAAGTGTACTAGAGAACCAGGTATCAGAGAGCACAGCTGCTCCGTGTCAGATCCCGCAGAAACGATGAGTTACATGCCATTCACGGGGGGTGCCCTACAACAACCCCACCTGTTGCTTCTCTCCTCCCCCAACCTTCCTGGGCTACCGTGGCAGTGTCCCCCCCATTTGTGTCATGAAGTTATAAAGAATGCAGGAATAAGAAACAGTGACTTGTTAGTGAGATAAAATGAGGGGGAGGCAGCTTCCCGATGCTATGACAGTCCAGGCAGAACATTAAGTGGTGCGGGGGAGAGGAGCCCAGCATCCTGCTGCTATTATAGTCCAGGCAGTACAGAATCTTTTCTTTACACATGAAAGGGAGGGGGCTGATGGAGCTCAGCCCCCAGTTGCTATGATGAGGACAGTTACCAGCCGTTCTGTACCATTTACTGGGAATGACTGGGAATCATTCCTATTTTTACCCAGGCACCCCTGGTCAGCCTCACCTGCGGCCAGACAGGAGCACTCACGGGCTCATGACAAGGACGGCTAGCAGTCCTACTGCACTATCTGCCACCAGGAAGGGGAGAGGAGTGGATACTGCTCTTCACTGCCGCAGCATCGTGTCTACCAGCAGCATTCAGTACACATAGGGTGACATTCAAAGAAGTCAAGAAAAGATTTCTTTCCCTTTTCTTTCACGTGGGGGCGGAGGGAGTAAATTGTCGAGCTATACCCTGAACCACTCATAGACTCATAGACTCATAGACTAGGACTGGAAGGGACCTCGAGAGGTCATCGAGTCCAGTCCCCTGCCCTCATGGGAGGACCAAATACTGTCTAGACCATCCCTGATAGACATTTATCTAACCTACTCTTAAATATCTCCAGAGATGGAGATTCCACAACTTCCCTAGGCAATCTATTCCAGTGTTTAACTACCCTGACAGTTAGGAACTTTTTCCTAATGTCCAACCTAAATCTCCCTTGCTGCAGTTTAAGTCCATTGCTTCTTGTTCTACCATTGGAGGCCAAGGTGAACAAGTTTTCTCCCTCCTCCTGATGACACCCTTTTAGATACCTGAAAACTGCTATCAGGTCCCCTCTCAGTCTTCTCTTTTCCAAACTAAACAAACCCAATTCCTTCAGCCTTCCTTCATAGGTCATGTTCTCAAGACCTTTAATCATTCTTGTTGCTCTTCTCTGGACCCTCTCCAATTTCTCCACATCTTTCTTGAAATGTGGTGCCCAGAACTGGACACAATACTCCAGTTGAGGCCTAACCAGCGCAGAGTAAAGCGGAAGAATGACTTCTCGTGTCTTGTTTACAACACACCTGTTAATGCATCCCAGAATCATGTTTGCTTTTTTTGCAACAGTATCACACTGTTGACTCATATTAAGCTTGTGGTCCACTATGACCCCTAGATCTCTTTCTGCCATACTCCTTCCTAGACAGTCTCTTCCCATTCTGTATGTGTGAAACTGATTGTTCCTTCCTAAGTGGAGCACTTTGCATTTATCTTTATTGAACTTCATCCTGTTTACCTCAGACCATTTCTCCAATTTGTCCAGATCATTTTGAATTTTGACTCTGTCCTCCAGAGCAGTTGCAATCTCTCCCAGTTTGGTATCGTCCGCAAACTTAATAAGCGTACTTTCTATGCCAACATCTAAATCGTTGATGAAGATATTGAACAGAACCGGTCCCAAAACAGACCCCTGTGGAACCCCACTTGTTATACCTTTCCAGCAGGATTGGGAGCCATTAACAACTACTCTCTGAGTACGGTTATCCAGCCAGTTATGCACCCACCTTATAGTAGCCCCATCTAAATTGTACTTTCCTAGCTTATCTATAAGAATATCATGCGAAACTGTATCAAATGCCTTACTAAAGTCTAGGTATATCACATCCACCGCTTCTCCCTTATCCACAAGGCTCGTTATCCTATCAAAGAACGCTATCAGATTAGTTTGACATGATTTGTTCTTTACAAATCCATGCTGGCTATTCCCTATCACCTTACCACCTTCCAAGTGTTTGCAGATGATTTCTTTGATTACCTGCTCCATTATCTTCCCTGGCACAGAAGTTAAACTAACTGGTCTGTAGTTTCCTGGGTTGTTTTTATTTCCCTTTTTATAGATGGGCACTATATTTGCCCCCTTCCAGTCTTCTGGAATCTCCCCCGTCTCCCATGATTTCCCAAAGATAATAGCTAGAGGCTCAGATACCTCCTCTATTAACTCCTTGAGTATTCTAGGATGCATTTCATCAGGCCCTGGTGACTTGCAGGCATCTAACTTTTCTAAGTGATTTTTTACTTGCTCTTTCCTTATTTTCTCTTCTAAACCTACTCTCTTCCCGTAAGCATTCACTATATTAGACATTCCTTCAGACTTCTCAGTGAAGACCGAAACAAAGAAGTCATTAAGCATCTCTGCCATTTCCAAGTCTCCCGTTACTGTTACCCCCTCCTCATTGAGCAGTGGGCCTACCCTGTCCTTAGTCTTCCTCTTGCTTCTAATGTATTGATAAAAAGTCTTCTTGTTTCCCTTTATTCCCATAGCTAGTTTGAGTTCATTTTGTGCCTTTGCTTTTCTAATCTTGCCTCTGCATTCCTGTGTTATTTGCCTATATTCCTCCTTCGTGATCTGACCTAGTTTCCATTTTTTATACGACGCCTTTTTATTTTGTAGGTCACGCAAGATCTCAAGGGTAAGCCAAGGTGGTCTTTTGCCACATTTTCTATCTTTCCTAACCATCGGAATAACTTGCTTTTGGGCCCTTAATAGCGTCCCTTTGAAAAACTGCCAACTTTCCTCAGTTGTTTTTCCCCTCAGTCTTAATTTCCATGGGACCTTGCCTATCAGCTCTCTGAGCTTACCACGCCGGACAATGTGTTTGAACCTACAGGCATTGGGAGCTCAGCCAAGAATGTAAATATTTTTCGGAGACTGCTGTGGACTGTGGGATAGCTGGAGTCCTCAGTACCCCCTCCCTCCCTCCATGAGCATCCATTTGATTCTTTGGCTTTCTGTTACGCTTGTCACACAGCACTGTGTAGCCTGGAGATTTTTTTCAAACGCTTTGGCATTTCGTCTTCTGTAACGGAGCTCTGATAGAACAGATTTGTCTCCCCATACAGTGATCAGATCCAGTATCTCCCGTATGGTCCATGCTGGAGCTCTTTTTGGATTTGGGACTGCATCGCCACCCATGCTGATCAGAGCTCCATGCTGGGCAAACAGGAAATGAAATTCAAAAGTTCGTGGGGCTTTTCCTGTTTACCTGGCCACTGCATCCGAGTTCAGATTGCTGTCCAGAGCGGTCACAGTGGTGCAGTGTGGGATACCGCCCGGAGGCCAATACTGTCAATTTGCGGCCACACTAACCCTAATCCGATATGGTAATACTGATTTTAGTGCTACTTCTCTCATTGGGGAGGAGTACAGAAACTGATTTAAAGAGCCCTTTATAGCGATATAAAGGGCCTCGTAGTGTGGACGGGTATAGCGTTAAATCAGTTTAACGCTGCTAAAATCGGTTTAAACGCGTAGTGTAGACTAGGCCACAGTCTCTATTACTTTGGAGAGACTGAGGGCTGTGATGAGAGTCCAGAGAGGAACACAAACTGCTGTGTCCCCAAGACAGTTTTGCCAGGGATTTTACATCCTGTGAGTAGAATTTCCTGCGATTTCTTTTGCAGCTGTGTACACTATTCTTGCTGTCTTAAAGTACTTAATATACTTTTGCACTATCCACATTATAGGGAGCTGGTTGACATTAGGGATTTTAACTGAGTCCCGAAAAAACAGAATTGACTTTGCAACATGGCTGTCAATTCTGTTGGACTACCAGACTTGTCACCTGGTTCTATAGCACCTGAAAAGAATGGATTTCTCAGTTCATTGGCAATTTTGAAAAGTCAAAAACAATTGTTTCATGTCACTCTGAAAAAAACATTTTTGAAAAATGTCAAAGGAAATCTGGTGTTTCAACAAAATCAAATTGTGTCATTTTGATTTTGGCCACTTTTACATATTTTTGAAATGTCTAAAATAAAATTAAAGGAAATTTATGAAACATTTTGTTTTGACAATGTCCAAATGAAACATTTTGATTTTGGGGGAAATTTCTTTTTTTAAACAAACAATTTAGTGAAATTATGAATTCATGAAATATTCTGATGTAATCAAAACTGCATTTTTCATAAAAAAAGTCAGCCAAAGCATTTCACCACTTTCACCTGTAAATCCTTCTATACAAGGGGAATCCTCCAATAGTTGGATCCACTGGTGTTAGGGCTGCTTTATGGTGCTAAGCAGCCAGAGGATACTGGAGAATTGGGATCTATATATTTAAATCATGTATAGTTCAGGTATATACACTTTGATAAGCATTCATCATAAAGGAACATTGATCATAAAAGAACAAAGTCATCATTTGGGCATAGAGAAATATACATAAATGTCTGTTATTTATCAAATGAAACTGGTGAGTGGATAATTTTTCCAGTTCAGCTTGAAAATTGACAATGGCTGGTCCATTGAAATCGGAGGAAACTTTGTTGAGTTCAAGGTAGTTTAATTCAGAGTTGCATTACCGCTGTTGCCTTTAATCAATATTGATGTTGTTTTCCCAGAGGAATTACAAATAAAGAGAATTAGAAAGATGTATATCTGTGATAAGTTTAGTAAGAGGAGTCTGCTGTGGCATCTGAAGGCAACAGTTCTTGACATCTCTTCCAGCTGTTCTTTGCTTGTAGGATGCTATCTACTTTCTTTTATTCAGTTTTAGTGGGTGATCCATTGTGTGATTCTCTTTTAAAAAGCAGATGTAGACCAATCAGAATATGTTCCTTGCTTTATACAAAGAACAAAGACTGTCCAATCAGAAAATGAGTTGTGCTTCATGCATCACCTTTTCATAGTCCAATGAGAAAACAGGGTCTCTTTTGCAGCTTTAAATTTGGAACTAACTGCACACCATTACTGTAGGTTTTATTCCAAGAATTCAAGGTCCATAACTCTCTGTGCAAATAACTTGAGACAATAAGCAACCAATGAATACCTGTTTCTCGGGTCTCCTCTGTAGCTATACAGAGCCCTGCAGCCTTTGTAAAGCTTCTGTAGGACCCCTCTGTTAACTGTGGTGAAAACTCCTTGGCTCACTTTTACACTCTCAGTTCTTTCTGGCAGAGCAGTGTCTCTGTTTTACAAAGTTTTGTTATTTTACGTTCTCTAAATAAAGTCTCTAGTTTACTCATTCTCTGGTGATTTTATAAAGTCACTAAAGTCAGTGAATCTCAAACTGTGGTCTATAGAGAACTTGCTGGCTGATGAAGAATTGGTTGGTCAAAGGATGTTGGCTCTCATTCTTGTTTTCAGCTGCTAAATGACAACAAAAGACAGCTAAAAATATCTTGTGTACTTTCTCAATATATATTTTTGAAGGTAAGTAATTGTTGTAGTTGTTATGGGTATCTAATATAATTGTGAGTGGGAGGGGAAGTGGTCCATAGAAAAACATCTTGTTTAAGATGCAGTCCACAGCATGCTCCAGAAAATTTTAGAATGTCTGATTTAAGTAATCTAGTCTTAGACTACATTTCTTTCAGCACCACTATGATGAAGCAACTGTGTAATCTTTAATCTTGGGATCAGTATCTGTTTATTATCTTTATTTATTCTTATTTGATTTGTGTGCTGGCTTCAGCTCCAAATTCTGTACCTACAATCTCAGAGTAGATTCTAAATTCAGCAAAACAAGCTCTCCTGCTCCTCATTGCTTTTGGCACACCTATAGTTGCAAAAGCAATAAACATATGGTTACATTTCTCATATGTGGTTTGTGGTTCCTCTGATCAAACTGGAAGAAAAGAATCATTGCCTGTTTTTTTTTTAAAAACTTGTATTTTCTATTATAACTCTCTATTTTCAGGGGTTTATAACTTGCCAGTAAAAAAAAAAAATGCTTTGGGCTGAAATTGTAGACAAGCTTTCAGCCTGGGAGCAAATATTTTGTATCAAATTTCAGAACACATTGATAGCAATGTCATATTTGAATAGTGTCATAAATCACAATAAAAATCTAGTTAGAATGAAACTCCGTTACAACAAGAATTTAGCACAGTTTAACTCTAATGGATAAAGTACATCAAATGAAGGAGTTGGTTCTGTCTGGTTAAAGAACAGGACTTTAGTCATTTAAAACTGAATCATATATATATTGAAGTTAATACTAAAAATCTCATTGACTTCAACTGGTGCATGAGTAGTCTCAAAAACAGTCTTATTCCTTTATTTGCAGTAGGATTTCTCTAAGTGGTTTTACTTTGAAAATAATAAAAGTATTGTTGTAATTTATCAAATAGGTAATAAGTATGAGTCATACTAAAATTTTCCCTTCTGTTTTGAAGGAGCACTTTCCCATGAAAAATTCTGACACTAAAAACCAAAGACCACTTGCATCATTTAATATGCTGTAAGTTAATATGCTATCATCATGGTACCTGAGCTCTCCAGATACTTCTCTCAAGAGCACATAGTCTTTACTTTTTCAAAGAAGACAAAATATCAACTCTGATTCCCAGTCCTCCCAATAAATAATTTTTAAACCCAGGAACTTAGTTGCCTATATCTCCTGTGTATAACTAGGGAATAATGTGTCCATCTCTATGGCATCTCAGTGGTGTACATATTAATTACAGCAAAGTTCTTTCTCACTCGCCATTGCTCTCCAGGAAAAAAAAGAATCTTTCCTATGAAAAGTTGATCAAAACTTAAACATAATTTTTAAGAACATAAGAACAGCCATACTGAGTCAGAGCAAAGATCCATCTAGACCAATATCCTGTATTCCGACAGTGGTCAATGCCAGGTGCCCCAGAAGGAATGAACAGAACAGGTAATCATCAAGTAATCCATCCCGTCTCACCCATTCCCAATCTTTGGCAAACAGAGGCTAGGGACACCATCCCTGTCCATCCTGGCTAATAGCCATTGTTGGACCTATCCTCCATGAACGTATCTAGTTCTTTTTTTAATCCTGTTATAGTCTTGGCCTTCACAACATCCTCTGGTAAGGAGTTTCACAGGTTGACTGTGTGTTGTATGAAAAAATACTTCCTTTTGTTTTAAACCTGCTGCCTATTAATTTCATGTGGTGACCCCTAGTTCTTGTGTTATGAGGTGTAAATAACACTTCCTTATTTACTTTCTCCATACCAGTCGTAATTTTATAGACCTCTATCATATCTCCCCTTAATCATCTCTTTTCCAAGCTGAAAAGTCCCAGTCTAATTAGTCTCACCTCATATGGCAGCCTTTGCATACCCCTAATCATTTTTGTTGCACTTTTCTGAACCTTTTCCAATTCCAATATATCTTTTTTGAGATGGGGTGACCACATCTGCGCACAGTATTCAGGATGTGGGTGTACCATGGATTTATATAGAGGCAATATGATATTTTCTGTCTTGTTTTCTTATTTTTAAAACAAGGACTACTCACTTGGTGCCTAGTACAACATATCACTGCACAGTAACAATTCAGTCTAATATCCTGGTTATCTTTCAACTGTAGCTATCCATCAGGCAGATGACTTCAAGGATTCTTGTACATAACTCCCTAAAAAGTATTTTCTTGGACAATAGACTTCCAAAAGATTTCCTTTACATGTAATCACTACTTTGTCTTATTGTCTGCACCCTTATTATTTTACCTCTTCTTAAACTTAAGATCATTTTAGCTAATAACTGGAGATCTTTAAAAGATTAAGATCTTTCTCACTCTGGTTCTGCTGTCCTTACTATTTGCAGTATTTCCAGTACTGGCACTGGATCATTAAAAAGTGTTGATAGTTTTCTATCCAAATAATGTACATATATATAATGTTATAAATGCAAGATATTTCTTCCCAAACCAATCCCAGAGTTACCCCTTTAAGAACATCTTTCCGCATGTGGAAATCCCCTCCTACAAGTGTATTGCTGGTTTCACTGTTAGACTATGTCACTCCATCCTAAAAGCTTTCCCTCCGGCCCCCCACAACTCTGCAATTGCTAGTTAGTGCCAATTGTTCCATCTTATCTTAAATTAGATAGTAAACTGCTTTGGACAAGGCTGACAGGGCCTTTCGGGCTTATTATTAATTTTACATAAATATTAAAAGACTAATAAAAGTAATGACAATATTAAGTAATCATCCCAAACACTGAAACATCACTACTAAGATGAAGAGCCAAATTCTGCCCTCACATAAGTCCTAGTTTAACAAGGTATTTACCCACATGCCTAATCTGAATCATGTGATAAAGTCAGGCATGAGATTTAGTAGCTTGCTGAATTGGGACCATATAAAACTGTAATTCCAGAAGAAATTCATTGTCTTCAGTGGATTTCCACCAGATCTGATTGACGTGAAGGCAGAATTTGGCTCATCATCTTTCAACAGTAACACCATTTTGGTTTGGATCAATATTATAATTCTTTAAGGAAGGGATTTTTGCCACTTTGACATAATTCCTTCGGGTCCTTGATGATGATATATAATTGAATTCTTAACAACAATAATAATAATAATAACCATAATGATACAACACTCACTGCATTCTCTTGTCTACAGTGGCCTCTATTAGTAAAGCGAGACTATCACCTCATAAATCCACAACTTTTCTCAAATGATGCTTTCCAGAGTAAACACTTTCCTAAAACTTTCAAAATAATATTTTTTTAAATATAAAATTACTTGGTTTATGACTTATTCCCATTCCTCATGCTCCATTAAATTTTGTATAATTGCAACTTCAGAGCTCCTTAGGAGCCAAAGATTTGTAAGTGTCAAATATTTTTATACTTTGAAACCAAATGCTGAGCCCAGCCTTAAGAGAAAGCTGAATAATCAGGTTGGTTTAAGTTGGCTAAACACACCAAATTCTGGTATGAGTGTAATGATCACTCAACCATATATTCAGTCTCAATTATTTAGAAATAAATTGCTTAATTTCATTTGCTCCTTTAATAAATAATAATCTTAAAAGAGTAAATGCTTTGTGTTTCTTGCTAATTTTCTCTTTTTTAGCATAGGATGTAATTTAATTGGAAATCATATATTGTAGCCTACTTGGTGTAAAGAGGCAGATTAGAATACCAAACCCTTTCCATGAATATCACTATGACATATGAATATCACTAAAATCAGCTTAATCAATTCACACAAATCCTGGATGGTTCTGAAATGTTTCAGATTTAAAATCTTGACTATTCAGCCAGAACTTTGGATGATGAAATTTCTGGTCTCAGATGCTGATCTGAGCTTGTTTTATAAATTGTAGCATGCTGGAGCCTAGTGACAGGAAAGCCTAGAGCTGTTTAATTCTGCACACCTCTCAGCAAAGTTGTTGTACCAATAAACAGCTACAGTACATTTCAGGAGTTTGGGAAATAAAAGGAACCAACACCTTCCCCAATTTCTCCCTGAAACTCTCCATACAAAGACATCTGGAAAAAATGAAAGCAGAATAAAAAAAAAATCATTCAGCATCATCTGAAGCTGTTTTTTTTTTTCCTGGTATGAAAAATGTGTTCAAATTTCATGCTGCAGGCTGCTATTGTGATAAATGTTTTTTTCCACAAATGTTATGTTTTCTATGATTCCGTGTCATCATGAGGTAAAATGTCAATATGTGTAATGACACAGCACAGTGAAAATGCATATTTTAATATTCAAAGGACTCAAGTAATTGTAAATTAGACTGTGCCACCCGATATCATAACATACATCATGCGAAAAGATGCTAAATTTACTTGACCTACTTTCATCTTCATGTTTAGGAAATAGTGTACAAGAAGTAAACAAAGAAGTTGTGTCTCATGTAGGAGATGATTATTGTTTGAATTTATGATTCATGCCTTGAGCAAAATTTTGTTTGTAGCCTCATTTGCAACCATAATTTACAATTTTACTAGGGATATATTGTATATTTGGAAGACTATATATTAGGCATGCTTTGTACTGGAACAGTTTTCTAGCTTTGGGTATAGTATTTTCTATGTTTCTGTTAGCTATAAAATTTCTTGGCATAACATTTATTGTAGTAAATATGGAATTTAAAAATAAATTTGTATTCCCTTTAGGAATGTCCTATTGTATTTACATCAATATGCGTATTTCAGCTAATTCTAACTAATATTTAAAGGAGTTGTTAATAATACAAGTAACTAGTCATGAAGGCAATAAAATTAACCTTTTCAGCACTTTCCAGTTGCTGTTCCTCATTTTAGTTAATCTGAATCTTTAACATACATCAACCCCATCAAGGGCTGTATTTTCTTTGGAATTTAGAAAAATCACTTTCTCTGTTAGAGATGGAAATCAGAGAATTATAATGTTAACTAGTTAGGTTAAATTATCTTAGCACTATTAGACCAAAATCTAAAAGATATGATAGAAGATCCTTTGCTGAGGCACTTAAAATAAGATTTGACAAAATACTAGGTTGTTCAATATATGCAGAGAACAGTCCTGCACTGGCAGAGAAATGGTCATTACCTCATGGCCCTTTCCCTCTCTAACATTTATGAATCCATGATTGTCTTTGAATTGTTGATATATTGTGAGGTTCCTATGAGTGCCCAGTTAATGTCATAACTAATAGAATCACAGATGATATGCTTGATCTTTGTTCTCTTTGTAATGCACTTTTCTTTCCAAATCTATATACTTAATAGGTAAGATTTATTTTTAAATTACAGAAATATTGTACTAATCCTTAAATGACATGGGTATAATAATTCACTGTTCTATTTTAGCTTTCAAGGGGATAAGTTTCTAATATAACATTGGGGCAGAGGTTTTGGGGCAGAGGTTTTAAATTGGATATGAAAAACTAGGCTGCAAAACCACAGATTCTGCTGGTTGAAGCACAGAAACTCAGACTCTGCCTGATACTTTTTGGGCCCATCATCTGAGCCAAGCAGCATGACTTTTGAAGGAGCAGTAGTTATCAGTGATTCCTTCCCCTTGCCAATTCATTTAAAACTGTTTCGAACAGCTTATGGACATATTTCCATTCAGAAATCTGCCAGTCCCAACCCCACCCACTCCTACACTTGACAACTCTAGTCCTAGCTCCATGGACATCCAACTTTACATTATGGCTGTGAAAGGGCTAACATGGGCTTGGGGCAAAGGGGAAAGTATGCAGCAGAGGTCCCTCTTTCTGTTGTCCATGGTCCAGGCCACTGGCTTTAGCTCTTTTTCATCCAACTAAGTGTTAGTCATAATAAAGACTAAGATATAGCAGGACAAATTCTGTACTCACTTACCTCCGTGCAAACTCATTGTAGTCAAAAGGCACTGATGTAAGTGCAGAATTTGTCTAAGTTTAAAGGAGAATGGCAAAGTATTTTTAAAAATGAGAATCATTTCACCTACTTTTTAAGTGTGTAAATCCAAAATTCAAGAATATAACAAAGGGGAGAAATTACTAAACACAAGGAAGCTGCCATCGTAACTATCTGCTGCTCAGCATCCTTCATAGTGATGGTAAGATCAATTATATGATGTCTGTATCTTAATTTGGAAAGGGTGGTTGATTTAACATTGTGTAATATTAACAACACTCACATATTGAATAGAAATTTTGTGTTTAATATAAGGCCACAGTTTAGCAAAAGACTTCAGAATGTATGTAATTTTAATGGGGCTTCAATGGGACAGCTCATATGCTTAAAGTTGTGTAAGTGCATACTAATAATAATTCATAATAATAACAACCAAGCACCTTGTTGAATCAGGGCCCAATAAAATTTACTGTAAAACAAACATGAACGTCCTCTATCCTTTGTAATACATTATTTGTTGAACGCTACAGTGTCAGTCTCAAACTGTGGGGCTGATTCTGCTGCCCTTACACAGGCAAAACTCCTATGCTCTCAGCTACATTTGTGCCATCCCACTGACAGGTGGATGGCATAAAAGTAGATGAGAGTTGAATTTGGCTCAGTAAAAGTTTTGTTTCAGTCACTGAGGGCCAAATCATGCCATGGGACGGTTAGCTCATTAGTGTTGAAAGGTGACGTAAGTTATGATGGAAAAGAGATAAAAACTGTGAAATTGCAGGACAAGCCATTCCACAGAATCATGCCAGGTGTTCCGTGAAAGCTAGTCAAAGATGTACAGACCAGTATTCAGGACTGGCGCTAGAGTTTTTCACGTCCTAGGCGCACAGCCATTTTGCCACCCCGCGTGCCTCTCCCGCGGCTCCTGTGGAGCTGCCGTAGCCATTTCTGTGGAGGGTCCATTGGTCCATGGCTCCGGTGGACCTGCCACAGCCGTGCCTGTGGGAGGTCCACCGGAGCCGCGCGGGACCAGCGGACCGTCCGCAGGCACGACTGCGGCAGCTCCACTGGACCCGCCTGCCCCCCCCCCCCAGCAAAATGCCACCCCCCGAAAATCCTGGTGCCCTAGGCAATTGCCTAGTTCACCTCAATGGAAGCGCCAGCCCTGCCAGTATTTAAATATGAGGGCACAGATATGGAGAAAGGGGGAGCTGAAAAAGTAGAATGATACTATTGTTAATGTGTGGAAAAAGCACGCACACAGAAATTCGTAAAGCAATATAGAAATAGCCAACATTAAGTAGTGTTCTCCAATAGCAGATATTCAGGCATGGTCCGCAGGGGAGGTTATATTAGGCATGCACAGCACACACATGCTCCCAAATAAGTTTCCAGGCCTGACAAACACAAAGTATCATGCTATCATGTTATAGATCTCATTGTGCTACATCATAGCCCTAGGACAGTAGTGCTCTCCAGGTTGTCATCCACAAAAGTATTTAAGCATACATTTAAAGGTAAGTACAGCTTGGCCTAGTGTGTATTCCAACAGTTTGCAAGAGTAACAGCCAAGTAAGATTGGCTATAGTAACAGTTCTTATGCAGATACCCCTGTCCTGTACTATAGCCAAGAACAGTTTGAACTCCCCTCCTGCTTCTGGTCCTTCCACTTTCATCTATAGTCTCTGTCCTGGTTTCTGTTCTAGCTTCTGCATCAGCCTTGAGTGTTGAGGGATAATAATAAAAGACACTTAGGCCATGTCTACATCTAAAATTTTGCAGCGCTGGTTGT
The DNA here is from genome assembly GCF_007399415.2 of Gopherus evgoodei. Taxonomy (NCBI): domain Eukaryota; kingdom Metazoa; phylum Chordata; order Testudines; family Testudinidae; genus Gopherus; species Gopherus evgoodei. The sequence goes on from NC_044325.1 coordinate 57,586,830, forward strand.
TACAGCTGTATTAGTACAGCTGTATAGGGCCAGCGCTGCAGAGTGGCCACACTTACAGCAACCAGCGCTGCAAGTGGTGTTAGATGTGGCCACACTGCAGCGCTGTTGGGCGGCTTCAAGGGGGGTTCGGGGAATGCGAGAGCAAACCGGGAAAGGAGACCAGCTCCGCTGCGGTTTGCTCTCGCGTTCCCCAAACCACCCTGCAAACCGCAGGGAAGGAGACCTGCTTGCTCGGGGGTTCGGGGAACGAGAGAGCAAACCGGGAAAGGAGACCAGCTTCGCCGCGGTTTGCTCTCGCGTTCCCCGAACCACCCTGCAAACCTCAGGGAAGGAGACCTGCTTGCTCGGGGGTTCGGGGAATGAGAGAGCAAACCGGGAAAGGAGACCAGCTTCGCTGCGGTTTGCTCTCGCGTTCCCCGAACCACCCTGCAAACCGCAGGGAAGGAGACCTGCTTGCTCGGGGTTCGGGGAACGAGAGAGCAAACCGGGAAAGGAGACCAGCTTCGCCGCAGTTTGCTCTCGCGTTCCCCGAACCACCCTGCAAACCGCAGGGAAGGAGACCTGCTTGCTTGGGGTTCGGGGAACGCGAGAGCAAGCCGGGGAAGGAGACCAGCTTGATTACCAGAGGCTTCCTAAGGTATGCTGGGATACCTGCTTATTCCACGGAGGTCAAGAAAAGCGCTGGTAAGTGTCTATATTTGATTACCAGCGCTGGATCACCAGTGCTGGATCCTCTACACCCGAGACAAAACGGGAGTACGGCCAGCGCTGCAAACAGGGAGTTGCAGCGCTGGTGGTGCCCTGCAGATGTGTACACCTCCTAAGTTGCAGCGCTGTAACTCCCTCACCAGCGCTGCAACTTTCTGATGTAGACAAGCCCTCAGACCACACTTTGTATTGCAAAGCTTTTCACAAATGTGAACTAATTAAGCAGTCTACCAAATGACTATTTACACACAGATAGACAACGTTTATTTATCAGACATTATTGTTGCTTGTTTTTGTTTTTTTAATCTGTGATGGGTATGCAGACTGGGTGTAGTGAGGCATTACATGTTACCCTAGAGATTTTAATCTCTACCTTGAAAACTGCTTACCATTTACCTGCCTACCAATCTGAAGGGATAACACCTTGTTCTCCTTACACTTTTTTTTGCCATATAACAACCCATAGGTGGCTTCTTCAGTGATTTGGCCTCTCTATAAGGATTGTAGGACTTATGGCGGAAGTTAGCAGAGTGAACTTTCTGCTTAAAGGAACAGTAAAAGAGCAATGTTTATGTTCCTAGATGGAAACACCACAGTCAACTGCAGTCATAAATAGGGACAAATATCTCTAAACATGTTTGAAAGATTCAGTTTCTAGACTATTTTAGTAGTAAGTGTTAATATTAGGAAACAGTCATATAGCTAAGGCATTAGATGTAATCACCTCTGTTTCCCCATTAACAAAGGAAATGACAAGCTTAAATGCTCAAGGTCACAGTGTAAAATTTGGTAAGTATTTTAAATTTTGCTGCCTTTATATAATTATCCTAATCTGAAGAAAAGGCACTTTAATTCTATTGCTCCTTGTGTGCACAGTAAAGAGAAAAAAAACCTTTCCATAAAAACATGGCCTACCTTTAATTGAGCAAAAGGATTCATATGTTGTCTTGTTTTGCCTCTCATAATTTCTATAGACATCTTGGGTTGCTGTGTGATGATCCTAATTAAATTATATGAGTGCATTGAACTGTCTAAACTAAAGTAGCTGCTTCATCAGTTCATCTGGTGAATTAAATGTTTCCAAAGGTCTGAATCCGTGCATTCAATCGTGCTCCTCTTTCACTATGCTTTTTACTGTTAAGCTGTAGCATTGAATAACAAACTTGATGTTTTAATTTTTGGTCTATAGGTGGCAGCATTGTAAGGTTTTGCAGTTTAAGAAAACTGGCAATTTTTCTGATCTCTTCAAACCTCCCCCACTCGCCCATTCTACATCATCAGGACTGAGTTAACATCATTACATACTCATGTCAGGTAAAATAAAATACAGTGAAATGTCATGGCCAAAAAATTAGACTTTGTTCACTTTAGCTTGTATTTCATATTATTTTTGATAATATGATATGTTTGTAATTATGACCTGTGAATCTGGCAATTTGGTTTCACTATGGATTAGATGTTAACCCAATGGAAACCATGTCTCATCATAAAGGAAAGAAAGATATGATATAAAATTACATGTTGGGGTCATACAAGTTCTGCCTGCTCTGATCATGTTCTATATGTATTGTACTACAGATGAGAATGGCAAATAAAGCTACTCTGTAAAATTATTCTCTTTTTTGAGAAGCATATGCCACCTGGTATGTTTGCCAACCACAGGGATGAAATCCACACTGTTTACGCATACATCATACTTGTAATTAGTTTGCTGTGGACAGAGATTTCCAGTGCCTGTGGTGCTTTAATTCATTAGATCACTCTTATATTAATTGGACAGTTGACAAACTATCAAAAAGCCACAAAGATTGTATGGTTTATTTATTCATAATGGTATCTAAAAAAAAGCTTTTTGTATAAGTGGCTCAATTTTTAAAAAACTGGGGGGGAGGAAGCAGTTAATGTTACAGTATATGAGGATTTAAAGCAGCCTCTTATATTGCTGTTCTTTTCAATGATTTAGGATTATGGACCCAATCCAGCAAACATTACTTCAGTGAGTAGTCTGTATTTTAGTGTGACTGCTTAGTCCTTGAAGTCAACAGGATTACCCATGCAAGTAAGAATTACTAGCTGAAAGGATTGGGCTCTGTCTGGTCATGCATATTTTCCTAGGATTTATATTCTCATTCTTTATGATACTCTGAATTTTATATCCCCCTTTGTGATGTCATAAATAAAGACATCATGAGGTCATGCATTTCCAGGCCCCTCCAGGAAGCAGATTCTGAAGAAAGATTGACAAAATTGTTTAAGTATTATTGAAAATATAAACCAAAATTGTTTCCTCAATAAATATAATTAGCTGTATATACTGCATTTTCAAGAGCAAATACTGATGTTGGGACCAGCTCTTTAAATAAAATAGGACCTCTGTGGTCTCTGGAGAGAACATGCATAAAGCAAAGTAAATGATTTTCTGTCAACACTAAGTAGACAGGTGCTTACATTGAACAGCATTCTAATATGCCTCTGAATATTTATGTCTTCTTTTTCAAATGCATTGCCCATGAATGTCACAGCTGTCAAATGTCTGAATACAAGAAGATAAAAAATGAAATTAATAAAAGGCAGATCAACATTTTGTTTGTTTAGAACACCTTTTCCTACTGCTTTTTACAGAGGTTAGCAATGTTGTGGTGCCTGGCATGTCCTAAAAGGCTGAGTGAAATCTGAGGTGATTAGCTGTATTTTGCATTGTAACAGGGGAACTTCTTATTGTGTAACCCAGAAGTAATCAATGGCAATAATGATGGAAAGTACTATGGAGTCTCTCTTTGTCCTCTGTCCATTTGTTCGGCAGATGGGTACCCTGCAAAGGGACCAATAGCAGGTCATTGCTGCCCTAACTTGAAACCATCCCAGGATTTGTTAAATGAGAAGGACTTTTCAACATTGTTGTAGCTGTGTTGGTCACAGGTTATGACAGCTAAGGTGAGTAAGGTAATATCTTTTATTGGACTACTTCTGTTGGTAGAAGAGTCAAGCTTCTGACTTACACAGACCTCTTCTTTATGTCTGGAAAAAGTCATCAGAGTGTAACAATTAAATACAAGATGGGAAAGATTGTTAATCGTAAGGGACATGTGTTGCAAGAAACCAGTTAAAGTGAAGTGCGCAATTTTCACTTGTTTGATCATAGATTTGCAAACTCATGTCTGCATATTCTGAACCTGGCTGGGACAGGTGAGCCACCACCATTATCTAAACCTGAAGCCCCCATGAAATATATTTATTTAATTTTAAGACTTTTCTTTCACAGCTCTCTTCCAAAAAGACCTTCTGCATTAACAGAACATACCAGGGTTTAGGATGAACTTAGTTGTAAGGTCTTGTTACCACTCTGCTGTGCAGCACTGACCAATTGAGAGAAATGGATATTCCATAAAAAAGCTCCCAAAATCAGAAGGGAAGGAATGGAGCCAAATTGGCATTGTTCATTCTTCCTCTAAGGGTACTTCTTCATTGCAGCATTAGCCTGGGATCTTACATTGGTATTGCCCTTAGTTCTCCTCCAATCCATACATAAAAATCTCTCACCCAAGTTTAGTGGTGCCTTCAACCCAGGCTAGCTGGCATGGCTGGGGGAGTGGGTTAGATCCTGATGCTGATAGTCCTCCAATGCCTTCCCACAATTACATCCATGTGCCCAAAAGGACAGATAAGTCCACTCACAATTTATTGGAAAAGAGCCATAGAGCAGCTCAGCTTACTGCAGCACAAAGAGCCATGGGCTATGCCCTGGAAAGTCTTACTTACACACACAGGTGAGTGCATCACCAGTGAGGACACAGTAACTTGAGTGTGGCTTTGCAGTGTGGTTGTTCACATCTGCACTGGTTAAACAGAGTTCTGATTACCCAGGCTGACTCTGCAGTGAAGACATACCCTAACCTTTCAGAAGTCTCTGTACATGGGGAACTCCAAGAAGTGGGGTTGCTGTAAATTGCAGATGTGGAGAGGTCATGTTGTGTTAGAAGTGTGGGATGGAGACAGGGACCAGCCACTGTGAAAGCTAGTCTTTTACTCTGAATTTTCCATTGGACAGTAATGCTACAAAAAGCCATATTAACTTGGGGACTTGGAACTGACATGGAGGGACTAACATGTGGATACCCAGGAATTTCCATATGGCATATTCATGCATTAGAGAGCCACAATTCCTGCTCCCCACTTCAGACACTAGTCCTTTCTCCTGGAGAAAGTGATGCATTTGGAAAGTACACATACTGAACTACACAGTTTTCCAAATTAAATCTTATCTCTTATCATTTTGTTTCCACAAGATGGAGTGGTAGAGTCCTAGGATTTTCAGTATAAATTGCCCAAGATGAAAGATCAGATGTTAATTATTGGATGTTGGCTATGATTACTATTAACTGAGCATTGAAAGGTTCAGAAGTTCACTTTGATCCATATAACCATATATTTAGTTGGATACTTAGAAGAGGCCACACCTCTTTGGTATGGAAGTATGTCTGAAAATGTAGCACACCTTGATACAGTTCAGGTCAGTAACTCTATAAGTACATTGCTGCTTCTGCTTCTGTTGAATTAAGGAGGATATTATATAAATGTGCAAAAACGGAAGGGAGGACTTCTCTGAGAGAGCAATTTGAGCTTTCTTGTGATCCCAGATGTTCCTAGGGTTTGTAAAATGAAAGGGAGATAATGTTGGCCGTATTTGGGAATGGAAGTACAGAGATCGTGGGAATAAAGGTCCCATTCCTGCAGTCTATATGCCACAAATGAACCCTCACCATTAGAGTGTAAAAGTAACACTGTATTATGTTTTTATTAACACCATCCAACAAACATGGCTTCTCCAAGACTTTTGAACAACTATTCCATTCATTCATGATGTTCTCTAGGAAATGGTGCTAAGCTGATGGTGTGTTAAATGTGTTTGTTATTTATACCCTATACATTTGTTTATTGTGCCCAAACACATAACATATTTTGGATCAATCAAAATTACATAAGTATAACAATAAGTTACCTTTGAAGAATAAAGTTTTTCAAATTCATTGAGTGTATTTGTTATTGATGCAAGAGATTTCAGAAATACAATATGGCTCATTCTTTTTGTTAAAACCATCCAGTTTTACTTAGGAATTGCAGCAAATACAGGGCCAATTGCACACATGTAACTGTGGGCATACTTGGTTCATAGGGTATAAGATACAGGCTCTGCTGCACTTCTAAGGAGCAAACAGTAAGAACAGAATGTATGGTCTTGCAAATATTTACTCTGATGAGTAGCCTTTAATCAAGCACATAGTTCTGTGAAGTCTGTGGGAGTACTCACATAAGTAAGGGTTTGCAAGATTAGACCCAAAGTTTAGTCTTTATCTTAGAATATCTTTGGTTTGGTGAGTGTAAGTCAGATCATTATCACTTGAACTTAGTTTATTTTGCTTTCAGTAGAATAGACAAATCACACTAATTTAATGCTATCAAATTGACTCTTTTCCAGTACCTTTCAGATAATACATTTCAGTTCTGGAATTCAACTATCTTTACAGATATCCATATTAATGCATGCATTTTGCAGGACGTCAGATGAATCTGTTGTTTGTTTCTTTGAGAATTACTGTGGAACGGAGCTGCAAATCTGTATAGACAGTCCTGGACTACTGAACTCAGACTCACAGACATAACTAAGCAGGATGTGTCACAGCACTGACCGATCAGCCCAGCAATTCAAACTGAAAAAAACATTGCTTTCAATGAAAACACTGCTTGCTTTCAAAGAAAACATTCCAAGCCTGATCTTAAGATATTTACTAAAGATAAAACCCCAGAACCTGACTGTCTCTCTTTAACGTATGCAATTATAGCTATATATTATAAAGAACACAGAACAAAGCATACATATAATACAGTATCACGTTGTGCTCAATGATGGCATAAATTAAGGCAGGAGGGCAAGCCTCAAATTTCTCTCTATATCTGAATTTCCTTGCTTTTATCTGTACATTGAGGATGGGCCTCACCTGGTTTTTTTAAAATAAATATTTTTCTGATTTATAAATTGCCTCCACACCCTCCCATTAGAATTTAAAAGAGAAAAATCTTTTTGGACAAGTAAATATGTATTTTTATATTTTTCATACATTTTGCATGAATCTGGTAGAATGCAGAGAATTATTCTTCAAGCTTGTCAGCGCAGAAGGCTTGTCAACACAGTGCCATTGCTAGTTCGGTCCTGAGTTTCTCTTGATTGGAGTTTCCAAATTGTACCCTAACCATACTTGCATTTTCACTTCTGACCTGAAATAGGATTTAAATGCAGCCCTCCAGAAGTGAAGTGAAAGGCTAGACATTAGCGCGCTGCATCACATAACCCTCTAAGAAGATATCTTGCAAACTACATATTACAATGCATACCCTGTGGTCTATACTTTGAAGTATACAGAGTGTTATCCCTTAATGTAATGGATGAACTCTTGGTCACATTGAAGTCAATGGAAATTTTGCCATTGACTTTAAAGGAGTCAGGATATCACAAAATAAGTTTAGGGCCAGAACTCAATGGAGGTATGCCAGTTTACATTAGCTGAGAATCTGATTATGATACTATATCTCTTTTCCCAAATTATATGCAAAAATTACTTCATCAATCACTAAAATGTAGTCATTTCTGGGTTGGAACATAGCACCTGTTAAGAAGGTTACAGAAACACTATTCAGTAGTTCAGGCCAGCATATGAAGAAGGATAATTAAAGTCATTGGAACTGCAGGGGGGATTAGAATAGCAGAGCATAATTACCCAAACTGGAATTAGTCCAGAGGACTAGGACTAGAAACTGTTAAACTGGATAGCTGTATTAAAAATGTTGTGAAAGTTGCTGTGCTTATGCAGCAGCCAATTTTCAGTCTTGAATATCTACTCTGACCCTTTATTCCCTATTGGGGTCTGTAACTTCCTCCTCTTTTCAAAGGAGCTCTTTAAACTGCTGTAGTCCCAAAAGAGAACAATACCTCTTTTTGGAAGCCTTCAGCCTCTTTTCCCAGTAGATTGCCTTTCTTGTTTAGCAAGCAGCTCCCCAGTGAGTACAAATTCCCCCATAAAAGGCCAAAGAATTTTGTTTGCAGATTCCAATACATATCTACAAATGTAATATATTATCTATGTATAATATATATATATACTTTAGATCAGTGGTTTTCAAACATTTTTCTGGTGATCCAGTTAAAGAAAATTGTTGATGTCTGTGACTCAACGGAGCTGGGGATGTGGGGTTTGGGGTGTGGGAGAGGCTCAGGGCTGGGGAAGAGGGTTGGGGTGCAGGGTGAGGGCTGCGAGGTGGGGCCAGGAATGAGAGTTTCAGGATGTGAAAGGGGGATCTGGCTGGGGCAAGGGGTTGCGGTGGGGGAGGGGGTCAGGGCTCTGGGCTGGGGGTGTAGGCTTGGGGTAGGGTAGGGGATAAGAGGTTTGGGGTGCAGGCTTACCTCAAGTGGCTCCTGGTCAGCAGCGCAGCGGCGGGTGCTAAGGCAGGCTTCTTGCCTCTCCTGGCACTACCAACCGTGCTGCGCCATGGAAGCGGCCAGCAGCAGGTCCGGCTCCTAGGCGGAGGTGCGTAAGTGGCTTGGTGCAACTCTTGCCCGCAAGCATCCCGCCCCAGCTCCCATTGGCCAGGAACTGGCCAATGGGAGTGCGGGGCCAGTTTTCAGGGCAGGGGCAATGTGTGGAGCCCCGTGGTGCCCCTGCCTAGGAGCTGGACCTGCTGCTGGCCGCTGCCAGGGTGCAGCACAGTGTTAGATCATGTAGGGACTAGCCTGCCTTAGCCAGGCAGCACCGCCAATGGGACTTTTAATGGCCCAGTCGGTGGTGCTGACCAGAACCGCCATGACCCAATGCCTTCCATTCTGCGACCCAGTACTGGGTTGTGACTTGCAGTTTGAAAGCCACTGCTCTAGATTAATTACAATGAATCATTATACTTTACATGTTATAGGATGATGTCATATAGATATATAGTATATGTTACATATGTAGCTTTCTGTTGATGCGAACTCATACCTGATGAATTTTCTGCCACAGAGAGTCTTTGCTAAGGTCTAAAAGCGCAGAAAATATTGTAAATTTTGTGCTGAATCTGTCTCATGATATTTATACAATGTGTTTAAAGTATATTAAATAATATATACCATACAAGTATTATTATTTCATTGCATAGATATAGAGTGATGCATTATACATATTATTCAGGGTTGATATAATTCATTTTTTTAATATACTTGTGAAGGATAATATAGATTTTTAAAACAAAATTTATATTTTTATTGATCTACATTTTCACAGTTGTATGAAATTATGGGGGGAGGGTAATATCATATGTAAAAATACAAATATGCAAAGTAAATTGGCTTAAATCAAACTTTAATAAGTTCTTAAGCTGAATTTTTCTTACTTTGTCTATTTGTAAATTTTGATTCTCATCAGTAGAAATATTTTTATCACTTTGTGTGTGTACTGTGAAATCAACATTTACTGATAAATTTCTAATCCTTCCAAGCCAACATACAGTATAAAATGATTCTGCGGTTTTATTCAGGGCCCAGTCCTGAAAGATGATGAATGCCTATTGACCTACATGCTGCAGATACTGAATATCTAACGGGATTGGACAGAATAAGATGCATCATTGATTTGATGCAACAAAATCCTGCATGTATATCGGAGTGCAGAATTTATATAATTTAGGAACATAGTCAAGAGCAGGTGTATGAGCAACGTTTAAGAAATCATGAATACATGCAAATGAACATCTGTATATAGGATGTTCATTTACTTCTCTTAAGTAGCTGACAATGAGTTAATTATATATATATATATATAAATATATATGTATGTGTGTGTGTGTGTATGTATATATCTATATAAATTATTGTTATAATAGTAGATGAGGTCTTAAGGTTTTTTAGCAGGAAAAAAACAGAATGAATCATTTGTTTTTTCCATTATCCAGTACCATCTTTGATTTTATATTCAATCCCAACTATGTGCTGAGTCTCCACATTCTTTGCTAAAACCTGTGCTTGACAGTAAATCGGACAGGCTACTTTATTTCCTACTAGTAGCAATTTAGCATGTAGTTGCGTCAGTTATTTAATTAAATAAATTGTTTAATGTCAACTATATCTGTAAGGCCAGAAGGTGTTTCTAAAATCTGATGCCCTTTTTATATCATAAACCTGGATTAGTTTTACAACCCTATTCCCCTTCAGCAGTTTGTAAATCAAACAAAGGATGTAGAACAATGCATAACAATTCCTGTGAAACTATTCTCAGAGTTTTTGTTAATGATAAAAGCATTTCAAGTCTGCTGGTGGGTCCCAGACAATGCTGGATGGGTTATTTTATATTGCATTAACCCTAAGACATTGGAGGCTACCACATTTGTGTGTAGTACATGGAGATTTTAAATGTAACTTGAGTGTCAATCTTGTTAAAATGAAAACCCAACCTTTGCCTGTATAATCTAGGGATGAAATTCCAAGGTTCCTGTCACAGGCTGGCTGGCTCTTTAAGTCAAGCCAGCTTAAGTCTTGACTGTGACCTACTAGCTAGCCCCCTGCTGATGGTGATATGGCATCTTAATGACAATTAGTGACTTAAGCTCCAGGGAAACAGGAAGGACTGCTTAAATAGAGCTGGACATTCAGTCTAAAGGGAGATAGATTACAGAGGAGATAGGTAGACAGAGGAACTCACAGGAAGCATGGTCAGGCTCTTGTATGGAATGCCCTGAAGTAGGGTCTGTAAAAAGCACTTTAGTGGAGCCTGAGAGCGGTAGAAGACGTCTTAGTTCAGCTGAGAAGCCAGAGGCCTGAGAGCCAAAGGGAGGCTGTGTTAAGCACAGGGTGTAGGGATGCTGCACCAGGAGACACAGAGGCAGGAAGTAGCTCAGGGAAACATCAGCACGTCAGAAGAAGCAGACTGGCTGCTTTATACAGGGCTGGAACCCAGAGTAGAAGGTGGGCTTGGGTATCCCCAACCAGCCCCTGAGGAAGGAGCATGAAAGCCCAACCGCAGGAAATAGATTAGACACCTGGAAAGGATGTGTGGGAAGGCCAGTAAGGGATATTTCAGCAGACAACAGAGGAGGAACTCTGCAGGAGCAGGTTAGGGTCCTGTGCGGGAGGTCAGTAAGAACATGTCAGTGCAGCCTGAGTGGGGTGGAAAAATTGTTATTCTGCTGTTTAGCTTGGACTTTCAGTTGGACTATTTGTTACCATGGAAGGGGACTGAACTTTGTTACTTAGTTTGAGGGCTGAGACTTCTCTTCAGACTTCAAATTAGATGAGTAGAACAGCAAAACCATTGTCTCTAAAAAGAGAGACAGTGATTAATCTGCATTAAAGTCTAATGTCTTTGAATCTGAAAAACAAAAAGTGGGTTTTAAACTACAGAACTAAAGAAAATGGTGTTAAAGTATCAAGATGAAGTTCATTTTTGCTCTGCTCTCACTCAAATACCTAGAGAGATGTCTTTTTTCCAAAATCTGTAACATAATTTGCTTGTTTCCCAAGTTCCAGCTAAGGCATTGCTATAATTCAGCTGTGTACTTTCTAGAATGCGTCCCTTCCTCCCTTCAAATCATCTTTTCTTTAAAACAAAAGACGTTATATGTTTCCTCTGTTTCAGCTCTGTAATATGTCAGCAAAGCTATTTTGTTCTTAATTGATGTATTGGAAGCAATTTTGTTCTTATGTTGTTGGGGTTTTTATAAAAATTGTTATATAAAGGAGTTTTGTGTTGAGGTTTTTTTTGTAACTGTCTTCTCACATCCCACATTTTAAGTGTTTACAAACCGTTTCAGACCCTTGGTTATCCATGTCTGGGTCTGGGACTTTCACAATCTCATTTCTAAATTAAAGGGTTCTATAGGGTTTTCTTGTATCACTTCAAAACAAGAAACCAGATTCATCTTTGATGACATGGAAAAATTGTAATTCGATGCACCAGGTCCACCTATTGTGACCCACCTCAGCCTATTGTGTTATCATCCTTGTGTGTCCTCCTTAAAGATTTCTGCTGCAGAGGCAGCTTAAATTGGTGCTGTGGGCTTCATAGGAACTCCATCAGCAGAAGCTGCCTTGGAGGATATGCTGCCAACTTTTGGGGCAGGACTGGATGGTTTCTCTGCAGAAGCACTCTACAGAAGAGAGGGTGTTACCTCAATTCCTGGGCAGAAATTCAGCTGTCAGAGGCCCTGCACCAGAGTCTGAGTAAACTTGATATTAACTCCTAAGTTCAGATTTTTTCTTACATATTGTCCCCTCTGTGCAAAGTGGGGCTCAGAAAGCAGCTGGGTCAGACCAGCTGAGAATTTCATTTCCACGGCAGAGCTCTCAGCTGTTATAGATCTAGTGTACCTGGCTTTTGTGCCACACCCTTATGTGGCCCTTTTGTAGAAGGAGTATTGGAGGGGGCAGAGAGGAGTAGAGGAGTGGCTTGCACATGGGTTTGCACTGATAATCTCCTTCTGGTGCTAGTTGTTCTAGTCTGTGCTGCAATGATACAGTTTGGTCCAGAGGATCAGAAAAACCTAACTGGTTCCCTATCACTCTTTGGTCAGGCAGAACTCTGTGCAGGATTTCTTGGGGACTTAGGGTTATTTTCTTATATGATGGCCTTATGGTCATTATTATTATTATTTTAAAATTAAGTGCATGAAAGAAGGGATAATAATGTTGTGTTGTTTACAATTTTTGAACCAGGAGAATTAATGTATTGGAAAATTGGCATGATTATATACCTGATTGGACTCTATGGGCCGGATCCAAAGTGCATTGAAGCCCATGGAAAGACTCCTGTTGGCTTCAATGGGTTTTGAATCCGGTTGTATATGACTAACTGCCACAAAATAAATACTGTAACAAGCATTACAATTACTTATAAGCAGCGCAAAAATACTGCAGTACATTTTTTAGGGCAGGCAGTGTGGAGTAGCTGATAAGGGATGAGTTACTTTGGTTATAATAATTAGTTTTTTATTCATCCTCTCATAATAAAAAACAAATATAATATGACATGGTATGAATTTAAACAAACATTTTACAAGAGTCAGTGTTTTTCTGACAAAGAATTAAAAAGTGAGTGAGAACAGAAGGAATCTCTCTAGGATAGACTTGTGCAATTAAGAGAAATGTTTTGTTGCATAGTTCTACTTCAAATCACAAGCCTTTCCAGCATTTTGCAGAAATGAAGGGCCATTTAGACCATTTTGATGATACCACAATTTTGATGGAGAGAGTGACTTCTGTTTAATAATAGATGCATCTTTATAGGTAAGAAAAACTCTTTTGTTCAGACTTAACAAAAACAGCAAGATTTTTTGTAATTGCCCTACTTATGATAAAAGATTCAAAACCTTTTTTTCGTAATAATTAAAACATTGCGTGTGTTAGTTTTTTGCGACAGCAAACATCCATCTGGCTGCCTACTTGAGTAACCTAAGTGATGGTCTTTATGAAAAGTTGTGCATTGCATTTGCAGAAACAGCCTAAAAAAATAGTACTCTACATGAAATGAATCTTTGTAGTTTCTCTCTTTACATTTTTTGGGTGGGAGGAGGGAATAGTGATCCATAGGTTGAAGTCTTTCAGTTATTTATTAAGCAAATATAAAAGTAATACCCATTAATTATACAGACAAAAACAGGAAACAAAAGAAGAGAAGTTCATTAGTTATGTAACAAAGGGTCTGATCCAAAGTCCAATTAGTTAGTGGAAAGACAACTATTGCCAACAAGCCCTAAATTCATATAAATATGGATGCCTTCTTGCATTCAAAACCACTGAGAGAATTGCTTTTTAAAGAAAGAGAAGTTACCCTAAGTAAGTTTGAAGGCTGTAGTGAGATAAGGTTGTTAAGCTTTTTCTCAATAACATTAGAAATGGAAAAATGCTGAGTCTGAATGTTCAGTAAATATTACTAAAAAGAAATAGCATTGTATTAGTAATATAATAGTATTCCCATAAAACCTATAATGAAAAACTTCTATACTTGTTTTCCCTCTATTCTATTGTTTCTTTTCCAAGTGATGTCTCTAGTCTCTCTGAATCCATAAGCTTAATGACACTCATTCTATAAGTATATTTAGGACTACACTTCTATCTCTTACTTTCAATGTTCCTTCAGTATTATTTATTACACTTTCGCTTTCTTTCCTATAAAGTTTGTTTCCCCTCAATTCAGCCTCAATATTACTACCCTCTCGCCAGCTACCATTGCCTGTCAGGAACCTTCCCACCCCATTCTTCCAGATTCCTGTTGATCAGGTTTGATTGAAAAATGAAACTTTCTTATAAACCCCAGTTCCCTGCTCATTATCCATTTAAGATTGACTTGTGTAGTGGAGCCTTTTAAGTGTGTAGTCATCCCGTTCCTCTACTAGTGTCTACTTGATAAGTGGGGTAGCCCTTATGTGGATAATACCCCATTTGGACATTGAAGTAATAAGACTACTTATGACAAGTTGACCAAAACTGAGCATCATATATTAGATGTAGTCTAGTGCCTTGTGCAGTTGAAGTATCAATTGTTATAATTTGAGTTCCATATCCCTTGTCCAATGCACCCCAATCTCAGGTTTATCTTTGTTACTGCATTTCCTGAAGTCAAACACTGGGAATATAATTTCAAGGATTTTTTCTGGTAACCCCTGAATCTTTTTCTTAGACAGCAATTAAATTTTATCATTGTTCAGCACTTACTGCCTAGATTGTTACTCCTAAAAACATTATTTTATATTTTTATATCTTAAATTAGGTTTTCCAGTTTGTGGTTAAGTACAAGCCATTCAATTCACACAGTATCTTACTGAATTGTTATTTATTTTCATACTAAAGATATCAGTGTCATCAATGATCTTTATTACATCCATGGTTTTATTTATTTTTATATTTTATTACATTGAAGGGCCTCCTTAAACAACCTCTCTGGTTCTACAACTGTAATTTCTAAACAACTACAAAAGCTATTATCTTCATAGGGCCAAATCTGATCTTGACTACATCTGTACAAGTCCAGTGAAGTGCAGTGTACAAAACCTTGTAATTAGGCCAGTCCTTGCTTATTCTATTTTTTTAAACCATATATATAATTTGTTATTGTTATCATATATTTTGAAAATCTAACTAGATAATACCCACAGAATTTGAAACTTATCAATATTCATATCTTCAAAGAAATTCAATGAATTATTTAAGCAAGAGTCATCTTCTAAAACTTAAATTGAGAGCCAGCATATGATTTTGAAGTGATTACTGTTAAAAAAATCTATATATCTCCCCTTTGTACAACAAGATTAAGCACTAGAAAGGACTATCCCAAAACCCAGCCCAACCATTGCCAAACTTTGGAGAGTCCAAAATTCACTTCCAAGCTTTATGACTTGATTCCATCACTACTAAGCTCTTCTTTACATAGGACTAAATTCCTGAGTTAGTATCTCATTTCCTACTTTGTTAAGACTCATGCAAAAGTATAAGCTGAATAAGTACCTGTTGAAGAAACTGAGTAAGACTCTCGAGACTGAGCCCAGAGACCTAAAGTGAACTCTACAAAGTTTTGAACAAACATCAGTTCAGCCCCACATCATCTGTGGTAGGTGAATACTTGTAAGTATTTAGAAGTGTTGCCTCCATTTTAGGGATAACAAACTGGGAAGACGGTAAATTCATCCATATGCACTAGTAAAGCTATTCAGAGTAAGTAGCAGAGCCACAATTAGAATTCAGGAAATTCTTACTCTTCATCTTCTAATTAGTCTACTAGCCCATGATAACATTCTATGCAAATGAACTGAATTTGTGAAAAATTAAAATAAATTATAATATGTTTGCCACTCTCTGATTTGGAAAGGACCTATCCGTTAAAAACTTCCAACAGGCTCTCTGTTACGTCTTGGTATTTTGACTCTTTAAACTGGCCTTAATTTACAATGGTGAAAATGAGATCAGAATCAGGGCCTATATTTTTCTAGACAGAGTCTTTTCTCTATTTTAGATGTTTAGCTCTCTTTCCATGTAATCTGATTCCAGACTTGGACTGCTTTCCATCCTCCTTTTTAGGAAGGATAATGATAAAATAAATGTGTCATTCTCTTTTTACGTCTTTTCTGAGGTTGCTGTGGTTGGTGAAGTTACCATTATAGATGACCCTGTCACCATTTAGTTTTAGTCCTCTGGGTTCTTTGTTTCTGTAGACCTGATTTTCAGAGGTCCTTAATGCCAACTGATTTCAGTGGGATCTGTGGGTCCTCTGAAAATCTGGCCTTATCTCTCTAACTTCTAGCTACTAACTACATTGTGCCAAAAACTGCTAAATATAGAACCAGACATGAATATCCCAAACCATAAGTTGTCTTTCATTTTTAATGGTGTCCACACAGCATGAAACCAGGAAAAAATTAAATGCACTCCATACAGAAAATGTTCTGGACTGAAAAGACAAGCCCCATTGCAAAGCATAGTACAATGGAAAGAGCAGATTACATAAGGGCAATCCAATTTCAAATAAACTTGTGTAGTTAGATAAAAACATCACATTTGAAAATCAATCCCTGTCCTATATTTGTAAGTACTGATGGTGGTATCTATAGATGGCATTGAAAACACTGGAGTATAAAAAAAACATTCAAGTAAGATAACTGGCTGACTAAACTATACTTTACACTCTATAAAAAGTGCTAATGTCATAAAGACAAGGTCTTTCACTAAATAAGTTAATGAAATCATTTTTTCTTCAGTTTGTTTAACCCAAATGGTCATAAAGTTTCAGCTGAGCAGTTCAATACTGCTCAGAGAAGTGGAAGTGCTTTGAATTTCAGTCTACTTTGACAAGATACAGTTCTGGAGAAATTGGACTTTGTACCTTTAAGAACTTAAAACTAGCCTTTTTTGGTGACATCACTTTCCCACAGACAAATGGTTGGAGGCTAAAAGACAAAAGGAGGATTTTCTGTTTAAACAATGGGAACATCATCACGAGGGAGGGCATGTTGGAGAAGCAAGACTATGCCTTTTATTTTGAGACTCCGCAAAAAACAAAGGACTGCCCTCTTAGTTCTAGAGATGCTATATCTATTTAGTGTTAAGAATTAAGATGCCTCGATGCCTCTCAGAGTTATTCCAACTTGATTTGGGATTTCATTTGGCTAAACTGTTCCCTCTTTAGACATCCTCTTTCCCTAATAGGTTCCCAGACTTGCATCCTAATTTCTTCTGTCTTCTCTGGAGAAGCTCAGGCTGGCCTGCAGTTTCCCCTTTCCCTCTCTCAGGCTTTATAAGAGGCAACCAACTGTTCCACTTCCTCATCTGCAGTTATAGAGGGTCCCCAAACTTTCTGGCCAGTAAAACTCTTCATGGGTTGAGCTGCTTATCTGTTCCCCATTCTGATACCACAGGGATCTTAAAGACTGTTATTGCTACACTGAGCCTTTATCTCAGTCTGGGATTGAGATGCATGAATCCAGACTAGCAGGAAAACCTCTCTTGGTTCAGGCCCTGTGAGTTGGTGGGAGATCTTGAAGAATTTCTTTCGTTTTGCTGGCATTTGTAAGGGTTCATAATGTCACTGAATTTTCTTTTCATTTTGAGGTTTACATGAAACTCTTGCAATTCAAATCAGCATATTTCACTCAGCTCTAGCTGCTTGTCCTTCTTAAAACATGAGTCCTTGTAGTTTTCCTTTAACCTGCGCATAGTAACTAGGATACTCATGTGGCAAGGAAATGACATCATTTGATGCTTTAATATTATTTTAAGTAATATTCTATATGGGTTCTTATGCCATCTTCATCACTGTAGCATCTTCCAATAATGCGTTTGTAACTAACATTTGTCACATCCGGCTTGTTCTCTCTCTCATCCTCTCACCAGGTATACTTTTTTGTGTGAATTGTGGTATTTTGTTTTGGAAGGGTTTTTCTTGCTGTTTTCGTTTTCTAATATGTATATCTGGTGTGTGTTTACAGCATGACTGAATAAGTGCACCTTGCACTTGTGGTATCCTGAAAAGTTGCCATCTTGTATACTAGCTTTAGAAAGTCTGGACATGCCAGGGAAGCAGCTGGAGTCTCCCTCCCCTTGCACTTAGAAACAGAAACAAAAGTCAGGGAGGAGTCATGATTGTCTTTATTTTATACTAAAGTTCCCTTGACCTCTGACTACTAGAGTACATTAGAGTATCCTGAACATTCATTTTTAATGTGAGGTCCATCATATCAACCATGCAGAATGTGGCGTTAAAGTTACTATATCTCAGGGGAATAATTCATTAATATTTTTAAATGACAGAGACATGTACAGGTAATTCAAATCCAGCTCTCTACTTCAATGTTCTAATAGCTGAAAAAATAGACCCAGGTGAAAAATCTTACTATGCTGTACTTAGCTGTATGAATAAGGTGACACAGGTGGGCATAGGTGATGTAAGGCAGTCTTTTCTCACGGTTGTCTCTCAGTATATGCCGCACCCAATCTCCATTTCCAATCCCTCTTCTCATTTACTGTGCACTCTTTTTAGGGACTAGGGATGGAGGACATTCAGATATCCAAAATATTGCTTTCACTTTCCTCCCTAAACAGGGTTGAGTATCTGACCTGTCCTGGGCATTATGATTCAAGATATTATATTCATTTGAATTGGCTCACAGACTTTGTAATCTTTCCATTAGAATAAACCCTCCAAAGACAGAGCGAGTTCAAATCTTTAAATCAATCTACGATACCCTGTAAAAATAGTGCTTCTCTACCACACGTGACCAAAAGTCCTGCTGATTTCAGTGGAGCTACTTGTGGTGTAATGCCCCAGTACAGATGCAATGATGGTGCGGTTATAAAGGTTTTATTGGCATGAGATTGAATGGCCCAAAGGCCACATTACTCTTGAGTGACAAAGCCACAAGTGAGTTATACAAGTCATCCCAACTGCCACTAAAACCACTGTAGCACACCACACCATCAAGTGTTCTGTATGTGACCCACATCCACAACACTCAACCCCACTATTCTACACAAGATCTGCAACCTTAACTCAGGCCACATACATCAACTATTCAAAAAATAAACATAGAAATGTATTTCCTGGCATTTTAATGTTTGGTTTTGGTGATATATACACATGGGCAATCTTAGCTGTTTTTCATCAACATATTTTATTCACTAATATATCTTGTGTGTACTTAAATTTTTTTATAAACAATTCTTTGGATGTGGAAAAAATAATCCCACCAGTAAAGCCTACATATTTTTCATTATTAAGCAAGATAGCTGACCAAATAATATATTTTTCCCCTGGATTTATATTGATTCACCCTGCTGTGAATACAAATTATAGGATATGACATTAAGATAATAAGACAAAAAAGAAAAAAAGTGCAAAAATTTCTTTGTTTGCAAATCTGGAGCATTAATTGCATTCCTGTGAGGCAATATGGACAGGACTTCTGCTAAGCAAATTAGATATAAACTGAAGGTGAGGGCAACGGGGTCACCACAGCAAGGGAGCAACGAGTGACAGGCTCTGGGACCTCCGATGCATGGCTTGCAGAGCAGATGTTCGCAAGGATGCAGTGATTATTGAACTGGTAATAAAAAAGCATCAGCTTACAGGCAGCCACGATGGATGCTGGTAATTATAAAGCATCCCCTGGGAGGAAAATGACACAAGTCAGCCGCATCTCTGCAATCACAAGGGCATAATTAAAGCTCCAGTAACAGTTGTTAATAGGGTGCAAATAAAACAGGGGAAAAAATTGAACACAGTCTTTTTTTTTTTTTAAAGAGATGGCAAAGGACAATGTAATTGCGGGGACTGAAGTTTTAAAATTTTACTATATGCAGTAAAACAAAGAATTTTAATGTATATTGTACATGTAACTATACACACATGCATGTACAATATAAACAAAGACAAAATGTTTTACTCTTTGATGGTGTAGTTAGAGTGGGGAGAACACATTTTTAACAGAATATTTATCTTTTAATTTTAGGTCAGCGTAACTTACGTTGCTCACCTCTGAGTGACATAAGTTATATTGACATCCCCTGTAGTGTAGACAAGCCCTCAAGCCATGATTCTTAGTGTCTAGCAAAGTTATGAATTTAAGCAGGTAGGCTCTTCTTTTGAAGGTGTTGTACAGGTTTCCTTTGAGGATGAGGAGTGAGGTCAGATATGAAGTGATTTCTTTGTGACACGTTTGCCCATAGGTGACATTTTTTAAAAAAATCATTTTACTGTGTGAGTTCATCTGAGAACATAGTGATTGTCTGATTTCACCCACATAGTTGTTACTGGGGTATTTAGTGCACTGGAGAAAATACCTCACCAAATCTGTTGTGCTAAACAATGTGTTTCATTTTTTATTTAGCTGGGACACTCTGAGTACAAGACCTGAAGAAGAGCTCGTCACAGCTCGAAAGCTTGTCCCCAGAAGTTGGCACAATGAGAGATATTACCTCACCAACCTTGTTGCTCAAATATCATGGGGCCAACATGGCTGCAACAACAATGCTTCATAATAACAATACATAAAAATAAAAACACATGAATCAAGTTTTTGGAAAGGCTTTTGCTCCATGCATAGTTACCAAAATGTGCTCAATCTAGAATAAACCAATTCATCACTTAATGAACCACAAAAGGAACAGTCATGGTAAAGAAGGCCCAGCATACAGAGCTCAATATAATCTGGGGTACAAGAAATAGGACTGTTTATGTTCTGATGTTAAATCATGTTATACAAATGTAAACCATAGCCATGATTTTTCAGTGTTCTTCATTTCCCATACATGTACATACTACCCACATTCCATCATTTTGCAATATAACGACATAAGTCCCACTTCCTAAAGAGTCAATATCTAGGAAGCAGAGCCACTTTACTTGTTATGAGCATGTTCAAAACAGCTGGAATGATACTTTAAAACTGAAAGACTTAATTGTAAATGAAACCAAGTGAGATTAGAATTCGACCTGACAACCAGCGTATAACAAAACTCCATTCTCACAAAGTCCAACGTATGTACATTGCATTTACTTTTAGGTATAATACTAGACACTAAAAATGCTTTGTTCATGTAGTACTATTACTTGCAAACAGCAGAAATACCTACTTGTAGAAATCTGCCAAATTACTAACAGTGAAATAATGGATTTTAAGTTATACAGGAAATTCAATCACTGGATAAAAACTTGAATAAAATAAAAGTACAACCTAAAGACTTAGAAAAAATTGGTTGCCTTACATTGAAATCAAAGAAAACCAACAGATCTAGGAATTAGATTTATTCCTTAGTAATAAACAGGTTAAAAAACATGGACTGTTGATTGCACAGACAGCTCAACAAATAATAATGCTAATAACAACTTTAGGCTCACATACTGCAGCAGCACACCCAACATGATGCTTTCACTATATATTTCAAATGGGTTGCATTATTTTCTTTTTTCTATTTGATAGTTGCTCTTACTAATGTTTGCTTTGTTTTATATAGCAACATTTCAAATTAAAGTTGTAAAAATTTTCAGAATAACTTTTGCATTTAGTAAGGTATCTCATATGATGAGTAGCCAAAGGGTCCCCATAAATGAGTAATGATTATTCAGATTGGTCAATACAACTGGGACAGCATATTTCAATTTTTAAAAAAGTTTGAAATACAGGATGTTTTAATAACCCTCAGTGCACAAAGAACATACTTGAAGGGAAAGGTGCTACTCCTTTCACAGAAGGGCAAACTATACTCATAAATTTCAAGAGGTTTCCATTAACAGAATTCAAATATGTTAAGGGCTGTTATAGAGAGGATGGTGATCGGGTTTTTTTCCATGTCCACTAAAGATAGGACAAGGAATAAATAGTGTAATCTGCAGCAAGGAAGATTTAGGCTAGATAGTAGGAAAAACTTTATAAGGATAATTAAGTAGTGGATTAGGTTACCAAGGAAGGTTGTTGAACCCCCATCAGTGAAGGATTTTGAGAACAAGTTATACGAACACCTATCATGGATGATCTAGGTATACTTGGTCCTGCCTAAGTGCAGGGGGATGGTCTAGATGATCTCTTGGGGTCCTTCTAGTCCTACATTTCTACAATTCTATGGCCAAGTTTCTGCTGCTGTTTCTGCTCAATGAAAGACAATAGAAACCTCATGGAAGAAGAGGCTAGGTCAGGATATACACTGGATTTTCAGGTTCATCCAGACCCTTTGGAACAAATACAATTCCTGTATATTTTCCAGGCAGAACAGTGCTGGTGCATGCGTCAACTGCTATTGGCTCACCAATCATAGCTATGCATTTCTGCTTTCACAGGGAGTTAATGCCAGTGGGAGTGGGAGGGCTGGTCTAACTCATCTCCTCAAATTTTTCTGGAGTTTGAATCTCATTTTGTTAGTAAGATGGGCCTTCTTTGGAGTTTTTGTTGGGAGAAGAAGCAGGCAGAACAGTCACATTTTCCCCATTCCAGGATTTTCAAAGCCTTTCTTCCCAGATTTTCTTTTCATCCTAGTAGAGAGGCTAATATGACGCAAAGTTTTTAGCTCCTATTGTCTACTTTAGCAGTAATCCAGCATGTTTAGGACTTTTGCCAAGAAAGCCAGCCAAGTTTGCCTAAGATTTCTGATAGGACTTCTTCACAGTGTATTTACTTTAAATTTTTCCTGTAGGAGTCTATGATTTATTTGATCTAAATTATAAATATATTATAGAAATTTCACCCATATCAAGGCAGCTCATCTCAAAAGTGGGGCAAGCTGCATGGGAAAAGGCTTAGCTTGTTTTTTTGTACAGTGTCCACCGAGCACACAGATGTAGGAATGTGAAAGTTGACTTTTAATAGTTTAGTATATTTTAGGGCGCATTGTGTGAGCATGCACATGAAGTTTTATAGTACCTTAAATTACTCTTTTTACTTTATTTTGTAGGTTTAAGCACTTGTTTTCTATCTCCTTGGGTGTTAAAAAATTCACATCTGTCAATATCCCCAACTATTCAGTTCTGCTTGTGGTGTTCCTTGCCTATAGGAACTTCTTTAGTAGTTGAATGGGAGTTGACTCAGATTCAAACAGCTGGGCACTTTCACAGTGGCAAGATCCTCAAGCATTATTGCTCAGTTTATAGCTCTTTATAACCATGGCCTGTGTGTGGCTCTCTTTTATGGTTTTGAATGCTTGAGCTGAGGACCTGGGCACATAACACATAATCATCTCATCATCCCACATACTGCAGGAGGCATTCAAATATCAGGAGTAATCACTGTGATCATGCAGTCTGATTTCTTGCATAACAGGCCATAGGTTTTTCCTGAATCAATTCCTGCTTCAAATCTCATAGCCATGATTGAACTAGAACATACATTTTAGAAAAATCCAATCCTGATAAAAGTTATTTCCAGTGATGGAGAATTCTTCACAACTTTTGAAAATGGTAGTGATGGTAGGTAGCTATATACATGCCATTTGGGTAGCAGTGACATCAAAAGAACCAAACTTCTCAGAACTAATGATAGTGACAGACTTCAAATGCTAGGTTTCTCAAGGAGTTCTATAACATCACTTGGACTGTAAACTTTATGTAGTTGAATTTTGATGAATACAGAAACTAGGGCTAGATGACCTTTTGAGGTCCCTTCCAGTCCTATGTTTCTATAATTCTATTAGCTTAGAATAAAAGTGTAACTATCCTAATGGTTGCACTGTGATCCTATCTCTCAGCATTAGGAACAAGGTACTACTGAGCATACTCCTTCTTTTACTTTTCCTAACTCCATAATAGCATATCTGCTGCCGAGACAAAATTTTCAGCCCCTGCTATGGTAAAACTACTTCCAATATCCAGGAGCTTAAATGCGCAGCTCATTCTACTGTAGGTGAAAAGGATGCTTATGAAAGATAGGCTAGAGTGTGTCCCTTCCTACAGAAGACATGACAGCCTAGCCAGATAATATCTGAATTTGCTCAATGACATCTAATTTCACCATCCTTTTGATTTAGCTTTTAATTTGTTCTGAATTAATGGCACTTTATGCATTTTTGGCAGCATAATGTGTATCTGTATTAATGTGATGTATTATACCCACAATGCATCACAACTCATTAAAAAAAATCACCAAAATCTTCAAGAACATCTTTTCTGTTCAGTAGACAAGTTACATATTTATCTGATGATTTGCAGATTGCTTTTCAACGCAAGCAAACTTGGAAATTGCTCTTCCGTTCTTTCAAACTCTACTGAGTGGTATATGTCCTTATGCAGACATGTCAATGTAGCTATGCTCACTTTGTATCTACTATATGAAAGAAGTTTAGGTTATGGTTTTACCATCAGGAAATTATTAATCTTCTGAATTCACTTGCTCTGATTACATTGCACTGAGATATGGTATCAGCTCTGGAATTCATTTTTTGTACAGTGTCACACAACAATCACTTGTATAGCCTTTATAAAGCTTTGTAAGTTTACTGAGACCCAATAAAGAAGTATGTTTTTGAATAATAATTATCCTTATCCTCCAGCTGTATGTTCTGCAATTTATTTTGCTTTTGTAGTTGTACTAACAGCAACTAACTTTTGCAAAGTGGTTGCTTTTATTGAAATCATGATGACACAGCACACCTTGTACTTGACACCTTTGCATTGTGCTGTAACTGCTTCCATTCCATGTTTACTGCAAACAAATCTGGTCTCTACCATTTGTTTACATCTTGTATGTATGCTTTTGGATGTGTATATAATTAGATGTATTTTATTTTTTGTTCTCCTCGTTAAGAATTTCAATTGTGAAGTACAAGTTTCCACTTGTCCTGTACTATCGTCATTGGCAAAGTCTATTTCTCGCAGTAACCTTGCTTTGATCCTGGTTATCATTTATACAAAAAATATTTTAGTCTTTATTAGTCCATGTATTAGCTGGTCAAGTTCACAATGAGCTTTATGAATAGTAATACTAATGGTCTCACCTGGCATCTGAATTTTTTTAGAGAAACTGTGCCTCTCCCAAGTGGTTTTCTTGCATGGATCTAAGTATTCCTGAATGCTTTCACGGCATTATCCGGTAGTTTCCTGTACCCTTTGTGGTCCCACTGAAATTTTTATTGTCTATCTTCATTGCTACTTGCATCACTATAGAGGATTTCGCCTTCTCCAATTGCCTTCAGATACCACTTGTATGCAGCACTGTAACCACCTCCTACAATTGTTGGCTATGTTCCCTTCCAGATGGATGACTGCAAGTTGCTTCATTTGTTCGTTTTGCCAAATAGTTGTTTACTTCTGACATAATGTAATAACGAATGGTGTGACAGACAGGAGTGCTGATAAGAGACCAGTGTTTATTTTCTGGCTCTAACCACACGGTATACCTATGGTTACAAAAGGTTATCCCCTCTGTCACATAATCAGGGCCAGTTGCACCCCTATCCCCACCCCCACCCCCAGGAAATAACTTTAATAAACTGTCAGGTTATCTGTAGGGATGTTGAATTTTTAAAGGCAACATTTTAAAAAAGTCACTTCTTTTGTGGCCATGTTCAAAGTGTTTCTTTGGGATGTAAATGTTCAGCACCTACTGAGTTAAGAGGTATTTGTTTTGCTTTTCAACAGTGAGGTAAAGAAGCCCCATAATCTATTATTTAGCAGTGGGGAGGGCCTGTAATTAGAAGATGATTCCAGATATTATGGACTGATAATGACTTTTTTATTTTGAGAATGTTTCACCTCCTTTAATACTGTGTCAAACCTTTTTTTCCCACCATGAGTGAGGAATCAAAGGCAAATTCCACTGTAGACCTACATTTCACAAGAAATAGTTGCCATTACTTCACAGGGCTGCCTGTCAAAACGCTTACTCAATATCCTCAATTAGTTTAAAGGGTAGAAATAATCATTTTGGCATGGTCTGCAAGATATCTTATTGTTTAGCCAAATGCTTAGTCTTAGTAGAAGCCCTTCAAATTCCTGCTTCAAAGTAGTGATTGGTGTGACACTTCTGATTTTAACAACATCAAATTATCCCCAATTTGTTTTGTTTGATTTCCTTTTTGTGAACAATTATGTGTTCTTAAAGCCCCATTTCTGTGCGTTAATGCACAGCAGGAAGGCCGATGTCACAAGGTGACTTTACTACCTGTAAGTTCTCCTCTGTGATAAAACTAGTTCACATACCAGTTTTAAATGGCTTCCCCAAAATGCATAATGGTCACCACCCACAGAGATCTAAGTCAACCCTGGCTGGCTTGGAGCCTGGCCAAAATTATACCGCTGTGATGCAGAGCATGGCACTTTGCTTCTCGCTCTGATGTGGAAATGGAACTTTAACAGTCAGCAAATATTCCCAGTTTGAATCTCTTCCATGTAGGATACAGGTTAGAATCTTCACTGCTAGCAGCAGCAACAAGAACAAAACCATCTCTCTCTCTCTGTTTAAATAAACTTTCAAAGGTGTGTAAAAGCAAAGCTGCTGAGTTCTAAAGAGGAACCTGTAGTAAAAGAACAGCCAATCTTCAGAGTAAGAAAATGCATTTTAAATTACTTGTATTCAGTGCTTCATTTCAGAAAGTATCTCCTTAAAAATGCCTCATTTTTTTTGCACCTGTCTGTCCTAAGTGTATTTATCCACATCTCCTAAACACTCAGATGCAAGAGACAAGACGTTTCCCTGACACTCATCAAGACAATTCTAAACTGCCTTAAATTTTAGTCCTGGGTAGAATGTTCTTCTACACATTGTATATTACATCAAACTGTGTCTACATGAGATTAAACATTACTGTATATGATAGATGACAACATTTTGCAATAAGACACGCAGGCTAAAGAACTTGCTTATTTTTGAATAATGAATCTGCTTCTAATCTAAACAGGAGAGAACAAGATAGGGCACTATAGAATCACTCTTATTCTGCCTTATACTAATATAAAACCAGACAGAGATCTGTGGTGGTGGATAAGATGACAGGTAACATGTTTTCAGCAGCTAAAAGTGACTGCAGCTTCAGTGCTGAGGACAGGAAATCTCATGGACCAGAGCTGTATGAAAAGTGGGTGGGTAATACACAGATTCATCACCTCATGCAACAGGCTCCCATTAACGGAGCTCATTCAAATATTAATTCTACCTGGTCTCCAATGGAAACCTAATGATAGGACAGTAGCAGTGACATCACTTGCTATGTGCCAGAGAGAATCCTCTCTCTGGTGGAAAGAAGTATAATTTACCTTTGCCTGTGGCAGAATTGCTGAAATTGGCCACCTATGTCTGCAATGAGCTTGACATGAAGAAGAGTGTTTTGTTTTATATGTGTAACTCTCATTACATAAAATAAAAGTCTGAGGTCTGAAACTCCTAACTTCTATCTTAGGTACTTGTGTGGCCCCTATTACTGTAGTATGGTAGTGGCTCATAATCTTTAATGCATTTATCCTCCCAACATCCCTGTGAGGAAGGCAGGTGTTATTTTCCCTATTTTACAGTTGAGGAACTCAGGTTCAGAAAGGCTAAGTGACTTGCCCAAGGTCATACAGGAATTTGTGGTGGAGTAGAGAATTAAATCCCAGTTTCCCAAATCCTAGGCTAGTGCCTTAACCAATAGATGATTTTTTTCTTGTAATGGACACAGTTGCTTTGTTGAGGAGAAAGCTCCTAACAAGTGGTTAAGTTTTGTAAGTGCAAATTCTAACATATGGTTGCACACAAGTGTTAAGCTATTTAAAGGGTATGCCTAAGTCCTAGTGCCCATATAGATGTCTTCAGGGCTGCTCATAGGAATGGGGGCAAGTTGGGCAATTTGCCCCAGGTCCTGGGCCCCCCAGGGGCCCCCACGAGAGTTTTTCAGGGGCCCTGGAGCAGGGTCCTTCACTCGCTTTGGGGGCCCTGGAGAACTCTTGCGGGGCCCGGGCCCCTGGAGCTTCTTCCGCTCCGGGTCTTCGGCGGAGGGGGGTTCTTCTGCTCCGGGACCCACCTCCGAAGTGCAAATGTGGAGGCTGCCATTTTACATTTCTTTGTTCTGAGTTTAGACAGAACACAATAAATTAGACAGAAACAAAATAGTAATATTTTTAGAATGCATATTCAAAAAATGGTAGGTTTCAGAGTAGCAGCCATGTTAGTCTGTATCTGCAAAAAGAACAGGAGTACTTGTGACACCTTAGAGACTAACAAATTTATTTCAGCATAAGCTTTCGCTTTCGCTTATGCTGAAATAAATTTGTTAGTCTCTAAGGTGCCACAAGTACTTCTGTTCTTTTATTCAAAAAATGGTATTTCCTATTTGTTCATGAATAGATTATACATGCAAACAAGCTGACTTTCACATGGCAGTTTTTATCCACTACATTTAAGAAGCTTTTACGGAAGTACACAACGCTCTTATTATGTATTTTAACTATTATTCCATGATAGAGCCTACAGAAAAGGCAGGCTTGACCTATGAATGCTGATAAATGAATCTGACATTGCAGGGACAAGCATGCTTTTCAGTAGTTTAACATGATGATCTAATGGGGCTTTTCCATTTAGGTCAACCAGAGAGTGTTAGCTAGTAGTTAGAAAAGAGGACCGGTAGTCAGTAGGCCTGGTTTTATTCTTGACTTTACCCCTATTTTGCTGTGTGATCTTGAGCAACTCATTTAACCATGCTTAGAGCCTCAGTTTACCCATCGAAAGCTTGAACTATTTGTGTCATGGTTTTAGCTATGCTATGGGGGAACTCTCTATGAAAAGTTTGTATTTTAACTCCAAATTCCCGTCAAATACAGTTAGTACCAACTAAAAAGGGCATCATTTTCTAGGGGAAGAATCATCTCTTATTGCTCTCTTGTGGCTCACCAAAATATGTCAGGAAAACTAAGGGTTTTATTTTTTTAAAGGAAATGCCCAAGTCCGGTATTTCCTTTAAAATTTGAAATTATGTTTTCAGACTTCTATAGACAAGTACTTTTTATGGGGACTCAGAATTTTCTTCCCGTACTTTTCCACCCACTTTTCTTCAAATGACTTTATGTTGTTTTTACCTAGCTTTTACTGTCCAAAAGCAGCTTTCATCACCAGACTGGGGCTCTCTGTTCAGCATTTTTAGTGAAGTCAGGGGTGAACGGGTATGAAACTCCCATGCCCATATTAGTAAATTGCAATTTGGCTCTGTGGCACTATCCATTGCTCCCTGTGCAGCAACAGATCATAGACTGATTGTAAATCACATCCAGTATGTTTTCCTAATTTTTAGGTTTCGGCTAACAGTCTATCTAATAGTAAAAACATCTGGTCTAGTTTTGCTTTTATTCTGTTTTTTATAGCAGGAACCTCATCACCATGGGACCAGTGCAGTCACACAAGGTCAAGTTTTGTACCTGTGCACAGTTAATGTGCAATATATGTGAATAATAAGGAGTTGCTTTATATTTGTGTTATACGGCTTTTATAAGTATAACATTAACAATAAAACATTGATATGACAATCAAATTTAAGCAATAAATTTCAGATCAGTGAAAGGCCTGGAACCTGGTATAGCCTGGATAAAAGGAAGCACTGAATGTGACAGCCGAAGCATTTTGATGTAATAAAGGTCAGCCACTGATAATAAGTTTGCAGACACACAGGACATCCAAGCTTTAAAACATTCAATGTCTGTGTTGAATTTTGCTTTTATACACCACAGTAAGGCATGCATTACCTGAAAGATTCTCTCACGTACCACTATCCTGCAAACATCACAGGAGAACCAATGTCATGTGAAGTTGCTTTGTTTTCTACACATATTCAGCTTCTGAGATAAAAATACATTGGAAAATAATTCCAGCCCCAATAAATAGGGGAATAAAAGTAACTTTAATTTTACTATTGTGATTGAAGCATAGAGTAATTTGAGTGCTTAAAATAACTTCAAGAGGCCCTAAAAACAATATTTTCATGTAATTTTTCACTTGGAGTTCAGTGTTTAAAAATACATTTCTTTTAAAATACATCTGAACATTTTGGAGACTTTTCTAATCAAATTGATAAAAAACTTTTTTGTTTGTTTGTTTGAATGTTGTGAGACTTCCTCAACTGTCAAAATAGCTACTAATTCACTACTTAGTTATCCATCTCCTATGAATTTGATAGAAATTCAGGGTCCTCCAGAGCATTACAGGAGCATGCATAAATAAATTTCAGATAGCCTGGGGGCTAAGAAAAAGCCCTTCCCAAATGTATATTATGTTAGGGGACTTCTGCTCCCCAAAGTAATGTTAATGTTTATGCACTCCTGACTCAAAGTTCCTTTTAACTTGGCCTTAGCAGATGTGCATAAACAGCAACATTCGTTTAGTCAGCAGGAATTAATTATTGAAATCAATTATTGCTTCTTTCAGATTACTGCAGTCAGTCCACAGTGAGCTGACATAAAAAACAGTTGTCTTGTTTGCTGCCTTTGTGGCAGCAGAACAAAATAAATCATAAAGAACAGGTATGCCACAGGATTTCTGCTCAGTTCTATCATCACAGATTTAAAAAAAAATTATCCTATTCTTTATTCTGTTTTGGCAGGGCAAGACAGGAGTTAGGTTTTGCTCTGGTCCAATGGCATTTTAAACCCCCCCAATTAGAGTCTATTTTTATCATGTCTGTGGTGTTATATAAAAAGGAAGATGATGAGGTACACTAATACAGTCACCACTGTTACAAAGTTGCAATAAATCTTATACAAAGTATGTCATGTACAGTATCAATGGAAAAGTTATAGACGACTGAGTATTATTGTCCTGTTTAAATCCATGTATCATCTTTGTTTATGAAGTTATGAATATTTGCTATGTGTTTGTATCTCAAACATATTGTTTTCTTGGATGACTCCCCAAGACAGATTTGCATCAAGGCTAGCGCCAGCCTCTTTAATGACCCATTAAGGACAATCAGCTCTTCCAGTGAGCCCCTCCTGGAGATGTTTCAGGGGACACTGAGGCAATGGCAGCCTTATGATTCAGCAAGGCACATAAGGACATATGATAAGGACATGTGATCTAAAACTCCAGCTTTTGCCAGTAACTTTCCATGAACTGGGGCTGCAAGTATAAAAGGAACCTATGACATCACTTGTCTTCATTCCTGCTCTACATCTCTGAATGTGATTTCTAACAAAGGAGAGCTTTGAACAAAGGACTGATGACCCAATCTAATGAGTGAACCAGGAAGACATATTACAAGCTAACAGATTTACAATCACTGCTGTGAACCTGATCTATAGACTCTGAAATCACTTGTAATTTATATGATTCCTTTAACCAATAACTGTCTTATTTTCTTTTTAGTTATTAAAGGATTTGCTACAGGGGTGGTATTTGGTAAGATCTAAAGTATATATATTGACCTTTTTCGCTCTTTTTCTTGATCAGATTTCTTGTTCCTTTGTAGTAATGTGCATCCCCGCATGCTGTTGTGATCCAATTTTTACATAAATCCTTTTGTAGATATCTATCTTTTCTGGGAAAGGTGACTTCACATTTCCCAGAATGGGTATTTCCTGTCACCTGTATGTCAAATGGCTTCTTCAAAGATGTGTCACAGAGGGCAACAGCCAGAACTTCCTGCAGCCACCTGAATATTTCTCTGAGCATTATTACCCTAGAACTTGAACTTGACATTAGGGACAAAAAGTAACACCACACATGCTACCTTCTTGTGAAATTCAGGAGAAGATCTGACCTTCCTTACCAGCTGTTTTCACAACTCCAGGATGCTGTGTGCTGATATAAATGGTTTGAATTAAACCTTGATGTCTGAGGAAGCCTATTACGCACACACACACATACACATCTATCTATCTATCTATCTATCTATCTATCTATCTATCTATCTATCTATCTATCTATCTATCTAAATTATTAACAAAAACAATTATTTGATGAGAGATGCAACAGGTTCCTTAATAGTATGGCCTAATGAGCTCAGAACTCTAAAATCTTCAATTAATAATATATCTCTACTGTGTAATCTACAAATATTTATATCTTTTATATCCAGATTGAGAGAGAGAGAGAGAGAGAGAAATTCTGGGTCATGGTTCTTACTTGGTTTAAATTGTCAAAGTGCTATTGGAGTCGATAGATCTATGACAATTTATACCAACAGAAGATATAGCCCCCACCCCCATATTTTAAATTGCATCTTTGACAGCTGTTGTAAAACATCTGCTACTTGTTTGATAGATTATTTTACACCTGGCTTATGCTGGCCGTACTACTGCTTCCTGCTAGTCATGTGAAAGGTGCTAACTTAAACAAATATAATACATCACCTCCAACAGTTCTTGGCCTGCAGCAAGTTCAGTGCTTTTCCAAATAGACAAACAGGGATCCAGTCATAACCTTACATAGCAGTCTGACTGGTGTTTGAGACTGCTCGATACACAAAACAACTGTTCAGTCTTAAAAATCAATATTGTAGTCAATCTATGTAATGTCAATGATTTCTGTTCTGGCACTGGACAGACAGGCATCTTACTTGTTATAATGTACCATAAAGCTCCTCTTTCAGTTTGCCAGCACTCTCAACATTTCAAACAAAAATCTTGTTTCCAGCTCAAAACACTTTGCACTGCCTCAGCCACAGAAAGCAACTGGAAGGTAGCCCTAAAAAGGAGCAGCCAAAGATTCTTCCTAACTGATGGGAATCTTCAGATCATGTAGTTCCAGCATAGCTCTATGTCACCCATTCCTCATGCAACATATAAGATGTGTCAGGAATGGGGAAGAGGCATGACACACATGGTTGTGCGTGGTGAGAGGACATGGGACTCTGACTGGCCCTAGCAGGTACCAAGTTTCCTATGGCACCACTGCATCTGACATAATTTAGAGCAGTCCCATGACTGTTATAATTTATGACAGGGCCCTTTTTAGCTTCTGTATAGCCCAAGACTGGGAGAGTGGAAATATGGCTTAGATCCATTTTCTTCCTTAACTCTTTAGCTGAGCTGATTGTCCATTCATCACAGCTGAGGATCTGTCTCTTCATAACACAAACTTGTCTTCTATTTCTGTCCT
Organism: Gopherus evgoodei; assembly: GCF_007399415.2. NCBI lineage: Eukaryota > Metazoa > Chordata > Testudines > Testudinidae > Gopherus > Gopherus evgoodei. The sequence goes on from NC_044325.1 coordinate 57,619,578, forward strand.
TCTCTTTTTTTTGTATGTATTTGTAGTTTTGATGTCATGCCTAATCTAGAGGAACCTTGATATACTTATGTCAAGGTTCTCCCCCACTCTGAACTTTAGGGTGCAGATGTGGGGACCTGCATGGACACTTCTAAGCTTAATTACTAGCTTAGATCTGGTAACTCTGCCACCATCCAGAAATTTCAGTGTCTGGATCACTTCTTGTCCCCCCCAAAGCCTTCCCCTCCCAGTGCAGCCTTGAGAGGCTTTTTCACCAAGTTCCTGGTGAACACTGATTCAACCCCTTGGATCTTAACACAAGGAGAATTTAACCATTCCCCCCCTCCTTTCCCCCACCAATTCCTGGTGAGTCCAGATCCAATCCCTTTGGATCTTAAAACAAGGAAAAATCAATCAGGTTCTTAAAAAGAAAGCTTTTAATTAAAGAAAGAAAGATAAAAATAATCTCTGTAAAATCAGGATGGAAAAATACTTTCCAGGGTACTCAGATTCATATAGCCCAGAGGAACCCCCTCTAGCCTTAGGTTCAAAGTTACAGCAAACAGAGGTAAAATCCTCTCAGCAAAAAGGAACATTTATAATTTGAGAGAACAAAAATAAGACTAACATGCCTTGCCTGGCTATTACTTACAAGTTTGAAACATGAGAGACTGATTTAGAAAGATTTGGAGAGCCTGGATTGATGTCTGGTCCCTCTTAGTCCCAAGAGTGAACAACCCCCAAAACAAAGAGCACAAACAAAAGACTTCCCTCCACCAAGATTTGAAAGTATCTTGTCCCCTTATTGGTTCTCTGGTCAGGTGTTAGCCAGGTTTACTGAGCTTCTTAACCCTTTACAGCTAAAAGAGGCATTAACCCTTAACTATCTGTTTATGACAACTTAATAACCAATATTTAACAAAAAGGCAAACTTTTGCTTCACTCCCCTTTTGAACAAATGTCTAATGGAGAAAAATACATTTAATATATAAATGTAAATCTGCAGTTTAGGTTATCCCCAAATTACATCCTTTCCTGAGAAGGTTGATTTTGCATCCCATATTGACTTCAAGCATTTAATTCTTTTAATTGTAATTTGGTGCATATATTACAGAGCTTTATAACATAAACCCAATCACATCTGATATAAATGAATGACATCTCTCTTTTGATTTTAGGGTGAATTCAATAGGGTGACAAATAACTACTATATGGCAAATTTATTGGTATTTCTGTCCACCACCAGATACATAAAATATATTGCTTGTTATCTTAGTCTGAGTCTATGAGTCTGACAATATAGGCTGAAAGGTTGTCTTGCAACCCAAGGGTTATCTAACAACTCCACTACTGTTGGTCATTCATTGTTCCACTTGACATAAAATAGTTAATTAGTTTAATGAAACAAGTGTTGTTTGAAAAATACATGCTTGGTTGATTCTTGGTGAGTGAAAAGTTTACTTGCTTTATCCTTTCAATATTTACATCTCCCCGAATAAAGATTACACAGTACCTGGGACACACAGACAAATATACAAAACTGTTGTTTGTAGAATGCTAGCTTTACTTTCCTGATGGATTTTGTTGGCACCATGAGGACAGATTTGTGGCTGGCCCTGCATGAGTATACAAAATGGGGAAAACAAAAGATAACTGCACATGGATTTTTTAAGGAAATTCCAGAAGTTTTAATCATCATGTCACACTTGCCTGCAGCCCATGAAACAGAAGGGGCTAACAAGATGCAATATGGTGTGTGGCCAGCTAAAATAATAATGAGAAACAAATCACCTACCTCCTATCCTAAGGGAAGGTTCAGCAAGTCAATAGATCTTCACTGGGCCTTGTGTTACAGTGGGTTTAAATATCTTGGAAGTAGGTGGATGAGGGAAAAATACATCAATATAAACTCTTCTTCTGTGGGTGTGCTCACCCACAGAGTCACTCTTCAGGGGCCCAAATCAATGCCCATTGAGACCAATGGATGTTAGATCATCTCACCTGGTGAGTGCTATTGAGATGTACTGGCAGGCTGGCTGACACTGACACCCCTTCTGTCTCAGTTCTTGCAACTGGAATGTTTCCTCTTCTGCACTGTCTGGATTCAGTGATGTCTGGCTCAGATTGATAGAGGGAAAACAAAGCTCCACTTGCACAAATACTTCCTAACTCCTTACCTCCTTTGATCTCTCCTACCTGTGAACTTAATTTCTCAACTGTCACTCTAAACTGCCACGAAACCTTCAGGTTTCAACCTTCCATCCAACAGCTCCCCAAAAGCTTTAAAATGCTATCAAACTTTCAGGCCTCAGTATTTCATCCAACTACAATTGTCTCTTTAGAACCCCTCAGATTCTATTTAACCAGCAAAGAAGAGAGAAATAACATTATCACACTGTCTTCCTGTTTCTGAAGCTTTTCATCTCTCTTCATCGCTTCATCCTTTTCCTTTTACCTACTTCTTCACCTACTTTGGCCACAAGTAAAAAGAGAACGGGAATATGATTAACTAGAGATATTTCAGCAACTGTGGACAAGAAATCATATTGGTAACCTCACAGAATAGAGGTTTCTGTTTCCTTTTGGAGCTCAAATGTACACTATACCTGTGTATACAGTATTGCTGTAGCTGTGTTGGTCCTACGATATTAGAGAGACAAGGCGGGTGGAGTAATATCTTTTATTGGACCTACTTCTGTTGGTGAGAAAGACCAGTTTTTTCACTTAATCAGAGCTTTTTTTCAGCGAAGACACTTGTCTTTGAAAGCTTGTCTCTCTCTCTCTCACCAACAGAAGTTGGTCCAGTAAAGGATATTGTCTCAGCCACCTTGTTTCACTATACTTAGTGTATCTCTGAAAAAAATCCATTTTTTGAAACTTTATTCAGTGTTCTTTATCTGGCTTTTCACTTTTTGTTGATTATTTTTGACTGATGTATTGGCCTATTAACAAAAATTGGACTTATATGTGATAAATTTTAATAATCTTCCCTTCAAGAAAGAAAGAGAGAAAGGAAAATTTGAAAATATCATCTGAGTACTTCCAACACAGAGAATCATTCCTCAGCTCTCGTCCACTCACACCCCTTCTCTATCTACGCTACATTGATGACATCTTCATCATCTGGACCCATGGGAAGGAGACTCTGGAAAAATTCCACCATGATTTCAACAGCTTCCACCCCACCATCAACCTCAGCCTGGACCAATCTACACGGGAGGTCCACTTTCTTGACACCACGGTGCAAATAAGTGATGGTCACATTAACACCACCCTATATCGAAAACCCACCGACCGCTATGCCTACCTTCATGCCTCCAGCTTCCATCCCGGGCACATCACACGATCCATTGTCTACAGCCAAGCACTGAGGTACAACCGCATCTGCTCTAACCCCTCAGACAGAGACCAACACCTACAAAATCTCCACCAAGCATTCTCAAAACTACAATACCCGCATGAGGAAATAAGGAAACAGATCAACAGAGCCAGACGTGTACCCAGAAGCCTCCTACTGCAAGACAAACCCAAGAGAGAAACCAACAGGACTCCACTGGCCATCACATACAGCCCCCAGCTAAAACCCCTCCAACGCATCATCAAGGATCTACAACCCATCCTGGACAATGATCCCACACTTTCACAGGCCTTGGGTGGCAGGCCAATCCTTGCCCACAGACAACCTGCCAACCTGAAACATATTCTCACCAGTAACTGCACACCACACCATAATAACTCTAGCTCAGGAACCAATCCATGCAACAAACCTCGATGCCAACTCTGCCCACATATCTACACCAGCGACACCATCACAGGACCTAACCAGATCAGCCACACCATCACTGGTTCATTCACCTGCACATCCACCAATGTAATATACGCCATCATATGCCAGCAATGCCCCTCTGCTATGTACATCGGCCAAACTGGACAGTCTCTACGGAAAAGGATAAATGGACACAAATCAGACATTAGGAATGGCAATATACAAAAACCTGTAGGAGAGCACTTCAACCTCCCTGGCCACACTATAGCAGACCTTAAGGTGGCCATCCTGCAGCAAAAAAACTTCAGGACCAGACTTCAAAGAGAAACTGCTGAGCTTCAGTTCATCTGCAAATTTGACACCATCAGCTCAGGATTGAACAAAGACTGTGAATGGCTTGCCAATTACAGAACCAGTTTCTCCTCTCTTGGTTTTCACACCTCAACTGCTAGAACAGGGCCTCATCCTCCCTGAGTGAACTGACCTCGTTATCTCTAGCTTGCTTGCTAGCACACATATATATACCTGCCCGTGGATATTTCCATTACATGCATCTGAGGAAGTGGGTATTCACCCACGAAAGCTCATGCTCCAAAACGTCTGTTAGTCTATAAGGTGCCACAGGATTCTTTGCTGCTTTTACAGATCCAGACTAACACGGCTACCCTCTGATACTTGACAGAGAATCATGTATTTCACCTATGAGGAAAGCATTTAAAAGCAAAGTCACTATTTATTTTCTGTATCATCAATGACCCTGAGGCTAGAGTATTAATGGTCTTTGCCATTTGTGAAGTAACTGGTCTTCAAATCAATACGCATACTTAGCTGCTTGCCATTAAAATTGATCAGTACTGCCCTTCCGATTGACGTCACATCCAACTGTAAATATCATCAAGTGAGCTGTCACCTTATTTTCATTATGTGTGTTCTTCCTTTCAAAAGATAGATTTCTTCTCTAAGACTGAACATTAGAATTCTTCTTAATTATTTCTGACATTTCCCCAATGGCATCAGGATCTTCCTCTGAGGACAGAAATGTCTGGCCAGTATCCTTAAAGAGTCAAAAGAAAGACCAGTACTACAGGATGGTACTGCGGCAATTAAAAGTTCTACAATTAACACTATAATACAATACAAAGTTCAGAAGAATGATTTAACAAATGAATTTGGATGTAAATTGATCATTTAACCAGTAGAATGACTTTAATGCCTGAAGTTTCAAATTGCATAACTTACGTATCCATGTACATATATTTCCCACTTCTGTACATATGAGACAAATTCTACTGCCATTTACCTCTATATTAATAAAGACTAATTCCATTAATTTCAGCTGAGATGGTATTCAGCCATATGGTCTAAGGGAGACATTCACAATTTACATCAGGAAGAAAAAACATTTAAAACATAGATGTTAAAATGAATAGACATTGGGCTTGATTAACTCCCATGGATACTGAGCAGTGCACATAGCACCCTTTGTACCTTAGGGGGAAAAGACACCAATGAAAACATACATCCCATTCCCAGGGAGATGACAGGTAGTGATACTGCTACTGCTGTTTTATGCTGTAGCTGGGCTCCATAAAAGGCCTCCTGGGAAATACATTGAATCATCATATTCTCTGAGTGTCGAGGCCATCAACCTCCTTGGCTGACCTGCCCCACTCCCTGGGCTGTGCCAGCCATCTCTGGGGCCTCTGGTGGAGTGTGTATTGTGGATTATTTCTGTTGCTGTGACCATGCTCTGTGCAGTCTTTCACTACCAGGGGTCCACTGGCTTGGTTGTGCCAATGGAATCAATCAGGCCTCTGAGAGTCCAAAGCCAGGCCAGATTGCTTCTGGCACATACATATGATAGCTGGATTTACATAGCTCTAGTCTGTATTTCATACTTGACAAAATTCTGGTAAGTGCAATTTCAAAACACTTCACATTTTGTAATGGGGACTATACACAGTGCTTGCTTTTGGTATGTTAAGCAAACTCAAGTGTTTAAATAAGAAATTAAAAAAAAAAGAAAAAGGAAAGGAAATTCAATTTACCCAAATAACAAAACTACAGCTTGTCTGTTATTTATGACTTCCATCAGACGTCTAGGGGAGGATCCTGACTAAAAGGAATAGAATGACTTATAATTTGACTTTTAGGGACACTGTTAGAGTACATTTAGGTCTAATTTAATGACTGACTGATGCACATTCATATAGCTCCTTTCCTTCAAAGATGCCAAAATTCTGGACAAAATTTACAAATAAGTTGCAAATTGTACATATAACGATTGCTTCATTCATCACTGAAAGGCAGCCACCTCTATGGTGCAATACAGCAGCAATTAATGAGTGCCCCTAGTAACTCCCCAGTGGCTCAAGGCTGAGAATAACATATCTTATCCAGCTGAAACTGCATGGGAATCTTAGGCATGCAGAATGTAATTTATTCCACTGGAATTTGGCCATGATGACTTGGCTATCATTTCAAATCTTGCAGAAAGTGGCAGGGGATTTTAACTAACCACAAGTCATTAAGAGCTTGATTTTAGACCTCACAAGAAAAATAACATTTCTATCAGCCCCCAGTTCCCATTCTGGAGTATTGGTACAGTACTCACTCAGAGGAGAGAAGACCACCTACTGAATCACTAGTCCAACTGCCTGCAGCACCCTGGCTTTGACATAGAGATGTTCAAGAACTTATGCTACCTATATCCTGAAATTGCATACAATTTGAATGGAAAAGTGGTGAAACATGGCTGACTCACTTAAATATGATGCTGATGGTGTCCCTAATAGACTCTTTTTAGCACTGTGAGATTTGCAGATGTAAAGTTCTATAGAGCTAGAGGTGTTTGTGTATGTGTAATAAAGCCATTCAGGATAGACATCCCACTTCTGTGCTTTTCTGTCAAATTGGGAGTGTTTTATCAAGTCCTTACATTGTAAGTATTGCTCCTGCTATTGAAAGAGAGAGTTACAAAGTTTCCCTAGGCAGTTTCTATGGGGAACTAACATCTGCATTCAGGATATGATTACAGTTATCCAAATGTTCTGGACTTCTCCTGGAGAACACCTGCAAGATTCCAGCAACCTCATGTCTCTAGCTTAAAGCCTGAGGTCTGTTTCCCAGGGGTAAGGGGGTAAGTGGGTAAGTGAAGTGTCACACAGTACATTTATTAAGATTTATAAAGATGATTAAAAATAATATTTAGATTTTATCTCTTCCTCATGTACTCATTTGTCCCTTGGTCTCCTTGTATTTGTTTTTCTCTCCATTTGAGCATTGCTCTATTTTTACCTGTTCTTGATTTTTCCCCCGTTCTTTCTTTTTGTTTCTGAAAACACAGCTTCTTCTAAAAGAAGAATGTGGACCCAATAATAGACTTTCAGATTGAACACTCTACTACTCATCACAGCTGTAGGGTATTTGTGTGTTTGGTGAGGGGTGGTGGTTCCATATGGGTCAGATGAAACCACACAAGTCTTGGGTGAACTATCTGAACCTATGGTATTGGCAAAATGGGAACTGTCCCTCTCACAAAACTTCTCTTACTTCCTGCTTCTGGTCACACCAGAAATACCCAAATAACAGTTTTTTGTAAGCTTTTGTCACATCTCTTTCTAATCCCAGCAGGAACTAAAAAATACAGAGGAGTGTGAAAATGAAAAACAATTAAAGCCAAAATTCTCCAAAACCCTTATTATTTTTCTTTGGCTTTCCTTTAGAACTGGACGTCACATTGAACATCAACCATAATTTAGGCAAAATCTCACCTAATGGCAATTCAGTTCTCCATGTTTTGACAATCGTAGGAAGAATACCAGCCACCTAAGGAATCTTATTTTCACCATAGAGAATACACACTACTCAGAGATCCATATACCTAGAGACTCTGATAACTTCTAAAGACTTTCACTACATAATTCAACATAAGAGTGCAACATACCCTCTTCCGTCACCCTAGAAGAATATGAAAGGAATTGTTCTTTTGCAGTCTACATTTAAAATAACATGACTAGAATTTGTCAATGACCTGACCCCTGATTCTGTCATCCATAAGCTCATCATATTCCCATTTTTGCTATTGCCTTAAGTCCAGTAGTTACAAAGACATATATTGATTCACCCTGCTCTTGAGTTACTTGTCTAAACACACGTGCTTCAAAGGTATATTTTTCTCTGCCTTCAAATATTCACTTAGTTTTTTCATAGCCTTGTTTGAAATCTCCAGCATGACCTCCAGCATTTCAAAGACATTTTTACCTTATGTTTGACTACAGGAGAAGATAAGGTAAAGTACTATTGAGATAAGGCTACTGTTCATTACATTAGCACAATTATCCATTTCAGAATGACTATTTCCTAGTCACTTAAATTACTCACAGTGAAATGTTACATGCCCTGTGATTAGCAATGTCCCACCGCTGAAACATAAAGACATTGCATCAACTTGAAATTGGACTGTTTTGTTCACACAAAAAATGAACAAAGAAATTATAAGTCAAAGTCAGGCAAAATAGTATGTCATTAAATAGTGTCTGTCTTCTGTAATTAGTAGGTCATTCTAGATGGCTTCTGTTAATTGTCAGAAATTCACCATTTGAGTGTTCAGACACTGATGAATAGATAGAAGCCAAGAATACGCTAGATATAGTCAGCACAAGGATTGCCTAGTCATTGACAACAACTTTCAAATGACTTCCACTGAAGCTCTGCTCCTGGACTGGATAGCAAAGCCGTTATCTGGAAGATTTTGGCCAGGATCCTTCACCAGATTCCTCATAGAAAGCTGCACAGTCTAAAGCCACTGATGCTCAACTCTCCTGCATTTCAGTTCAAAGTTAATACATCACCAGGTCCACTCATAAATTCTCTTTAATGATTGACTAGTGTGGTCCTTAACAGGATGGAACAGATTGTAAATGAGAAATATATTTGGGGCATAATTATCATTTTAGTAAAAATGTCTGTGTACAAACGAGGATCTCCTAGATATCTGACCATAATTTATATTTTGCTGTGCATCACCATTATTCTAAAGGCTGATCCAGACTCTTTTTCTTATCTTAACCTTTTATTCTCATTTTCCTTTATCCCCCACCTCTAGGGAGTTGTACTAATTCCCGCTAATTAAAAAAAGCGAAGTTGCCTTTATAAAATAACACCTCTACCTATTAAACGCTTTTCAGTACAGCTTTAATTTTATGGGTAAAGTGTGCTTACTTACCGAGGAGATAGGTGCCTCTAGGGATACCTCAGATAGATAAAATATATTGTATGCATTTCCTTTCAGAGATCAAGGTATATGAAAAAATACATTATTTAGGTGACACAGAGGGTCATATTCATCCCTAGTATAGCTCCATTCAAGTTAAGTTGTTTTAAAAATACATTCTTATTCAATTCTCATTTTTTGATTTATTTTGTGTTGAGTTATTATTTAGATATATATTACCATTTGCTGGAAATCCCAACTCAGTACCACTCTGTTAAGTTCAATGAACAGTGAGTATCCTGCAAGAAAGATCAGGACTAGTCTCCTTGAAAGAGACTATTTCTTTACTTTATACTCATGCTGAGCCTCCCACGGCCTGAGTGAGTTTGAATTATCCTCAACGGAAAGGACAATATTTTAATTTGTAAACATTAAAATTATTAATCATCCTACATTCAAGAATATACATTTATATACTCTCAGAACACACCGAACATACTGTACACATTCCTGTTTTCCATATTCTTTATGAAATGTTTGATCTTATTTAGTTTACTACTTTATTATAATTGCTTTGCTTTTTCAATCACAACAGGTACTCTGTTTTAATGTGGTGTTTAATTTTCTCCAGTTTCGACAAATGGCCCAAGCTGCTTACAGTTTCCATTCTGTGTTGTGGGTTTTCTGTTTTTGTTTTTTTTTCCTTCCATTCACTTTCCATGGTTGCTTTTATTTATTCTCAATTAATTTATTAATTTACAAGTAATTAATTAATCCCTCTCTGACAACTTTTTAGAGGTATCACAACTCATATTAATAGTGGACTGCCCATTCTAATTAAAATCAATATGTAGTCCTTAATGCATTTACTCCTATCTCTACCAGCAATACTGGATCACCAGGTAGAAGTAATTTAGTCACTGAATTGGAGGGATATCTGTGTGATCTTTCCATTTGATAGCTAGAGGAATTGTGGAAAGAACCACCCTTTTCTGGTTTTACAATCCAAAGTTACTGGGTACATTTCTAGATCAATAAGTATATACTTTATAGAAGACCATTTTAATTATATGTAAAGATGATTGTAGCCTTGTTCTGAAGAAGCCTGATCCAAAGCCACTCTCGGTGATCTGTAGAGGGCTGAATTTTTTAAATAGCTTGAGGATAAAAAAACAAACCTCCCTGGAACTAATTCTTGATTACAAATTTGAAAGCACTGCTGAGGGCTATTAAGCTATATTATGACAGAGGCTATATTGTGTGCGCCATTATGTTGCTTCTATACAAACTCTCTAGTGGGACTACTTACTTGAAGTTAGGTACATATTTAAAGTAAGGATTTGCTGGGTTGAGATGAGAGTGCTTAACTTCTTGAAAATTTGAGTCCACAGAGCTGCCCTATTGCTTCCTCAGCAAAAGTCCCTGGTACAAACACTGCCTGCCATCTCCCGGAGCGATTTCTCCCTCAATGTTGTGGTCTCTCCCTCTTTTAACAGGTATTGAATCAAGCCCAGTGCATTCAAATATTCATTAACATGTTTCTCCTGACTCTGCCTTGTGATCTCCTCCTTTTCTTGTTAGAGATTATTACATTAAATACCCTGCTACTATTATTTTTACTGAATACTGTAGCTATTAAGCATTTCCATCTTTGTTGCTCTTTTAAGTAGCAGATCAATATTTTTCTTTGTCATCCTTCTACTACAGTAATCAGATGTTGGAACCTTTTCTTGTTCCCACTGATATTCTTTGCAAATAGCATCACCCTTCATGTGCCCCCTCCCTTACTATGTTTCTATATTCGCCATGTAGTTTTCTTTTTCCCTATGTCTTATTGCTTGTCTGAACTTTAATTCATTTTCAGGTGTCTAAGTGCAGAATAATTGCAATCCAATCTTCAAAGACAGGAAGTCTAAGTATAGTATCTACTTCTATACTGCACCAGCATGATACAATCTGATGTATTTCTCCCTAGAGATCCACTGTATATGCTTTTTGGGAGCCCCAATGGGTTAATGTAAAGAAGACATTCCTTCTCATTATTGCCAATACTATACTGCACTTAAAAGTACATGAGAAATAATGCACCTGGTAAATCTATAGACCAGTGTAGTTTGTCCTTTCAGTGAGATATACTGAGGTAACAGATTTACCTTTTAGGTTTAAGAGCCTCCTGAGCTTTCTTTTTTTAATCAGAGTATCAGACTATTGATTTTCTCCCAACATTCATTATCTAAAACTTGATCACTGACATAGTTTTCACCTTCATACAATGAAACACTCTGGTACTCCCAATAAACTATGTTGAGGCAGATAGAGTCTCCATCAAAAATGCAAATCTGGCATTATTTTTTAGTTAGGGTGAAAAAATACCTCCAGCCTCATAGGTAAACTATGGGAATTGCAAGGCAGAGTGATTTGGTATTTGTGTTGCTGTTTACTAATACAAGCTGTGATAAATATAGCGATCTACCCATTAAAAATTTGGTTCATTTTGTTTCTTAAATAAACATGCTAAGAAGCATGTTTTATAGAGTTCTACAAGATACTGAGCACAAGTGGAAAGTAATCCATATGTGCACAAACCCACTTCTCTGAAAATGGCCTTCAACATTGCTATAATGGAGTAATTTCCTACTCCACCAGTAACCAGACTGGAGAGACAGAATTAGGAAGAATAACTGGCACCACTGTGGTCTGGCAGAACTTTGCAGAGAAGTGAACAGTTTGAGCCCACTTCATAAAAAGATTTAACTGAATTATTTTATTGAATTTCTCAGATGAAGGAATGCATTGATTGATACTCCTGTGTCAATAATTTGATGTGTCACTCATGAAATGATCTGAGAGCATTGCTATCTCCTCATTTTGTTTCTGCTTCCTATTTTGTCTTTGCTGTCTCCTGATCCTTTAATGGGCCTTGATGTTCTGTCAATATATCCACCACATCTTGGAAAACTCTTTAAGAAGGTACCATTTTTGTTACTTTTCACAAGTGAACTACACTTTAAAGTACTTAGAATCTATTGCAATCCAAGTAATACAAAAAAGGCAATATGCCCTTACAAGAAATATAATCTATAGTTTTGCAACCACTCTACAGATTTTCTCTTTTCCTCTCCACCCTCTAACTCCTTTCTGATATTTCTAATGTGTTTCTTCACTTACTGTACTGTACTTGGTAAAAACAACCCGTTCCCCCCAACAATCAAGGATTATGTTTAGAGGTAGAAGAAAACATTAGGGGGTGCTTTTAATCCTGTGGATGTGATATGCCAACAGCTAATTTTCACTTGAAAAAACAAATTTCTTAAAAAAAAAAAAAAACAACCCCCCCCAAAAAAACAAAACAAACAAACAGAAAAAAGCCTGAGGCAAACAGAACAAGTTATTATTGGAAAAAATTAAGATATATATGCAACTAGAGGGAATTATAGTTATTTTGTAGAAACATGCTGTTGGATCTGCCTGCTGAAGGTAGGGTTAGGTTGATGCAATCAATTAGTCTGAAAATAGGGGGCATTAATTAAACAGGAATGACAACAGTGCCAGACATTTTCTGGGGATTAATGACCAGCCAAGAGGAGCGAGATGATGACCCAAGATACAGATAAAGACCCTTAAACCTATCCAGTCATTTATCCCCAGGAAATATCCTATACTGAAGCTCGTCATTGCTATTATAAGCTGAAAATGAAGACAAAAAATAATTGTACTCCTGCAGCACCTTTGTTCTGTCAGTTTCAATGTCTTTCACAAACATTAAGGAAGCCTCGTGATAATGGTCAGAGGAAGGAAAATCTTATCCCTACTTTCCAGATGGAGAAGTAAGCAGAGAGAGGTTCAGGCTTGCATTTTCAAAAGTGGCAGCTAATTTTCAGTGCTTCAATTTTAGGATGTCTAACTTTAGCTATGTTGAAGCCTGATTTTTGGAAAATTTAGATCGTGAGGACTATTATAGATTAGACAGAAAGTCTAATATAACTCAGTTTTCACGATTCATAGTTTTTCCATAAGATGACAGATCATTTCATGTATACAAAGCCTTTCTCAAATAATTATTCCCTTGCATATGTGTGAGTTTGCTTGCTTAAATCATCTTTCAATGTTTCATGCAGTGTACAATACTGCATAGCACAGATTAGAAGATTTTTTAGAGCAGAGGTGGATCGAACAGGTATCACAAAGTTGGAATGATTTCAGAACACAACTGGCATGTAAAAGCGATTGAGACCATAAAGGTATACATGGAGTAAAGCTTTGGTAAAGAAAAATATATATTTACATTTCGTTTGGGTGCATGAGTTGGGCACCTTTATTATGAAGCAATGGAGAATGACTGGATAGTAATGAGACTCCAAGAAGACAGACAGTGCCAATTTGCCAGAGGAAAAGAAGCAGATGAAAGGAAGACGTAGTCTGTTGAAAAAAATACACATACATTAAAAATAAAGAATACAGAGGGACTGTCAGCCAACACCGATCAGCTTAGACAGATAGAAATTAATTATATTTTGTTTAAGAAGCTTCCTCTTCAGCCTTGGTCAATTTTAAAAAGCACATTAGAAGATTTTTCAAACTCACTTTCCAATTACCTTGGATGGCAGGCAAAGTGCTTTGAAACAAAAACTCGCTTTAAATTGGTAAATGCAACCAATCCTGACTGACAGTATTTTCAAAATTCATAACATTTTATTACGGGCCAAACTAATCTTAAAAGGGACACACAAAGATATGCTGTCTTCTATTAATAAGAGCATGAAGACAGGGATATTCAAGGAATAAATGCAAAAATTATTTGAGATGAATTGGAAGAAAAAACTAGAAAGGAGGAGAGGGTTTGCCCAAGTGAGGAACAATTTTACATCATCTGTAGGTATTACAAAATTAAATACCAGTCCTTCCAGGCAACCACAATCTTCATGGACAATAAACCATTTCCTTTCAATCACTTTTCCTGTGACCCACTAAATATTAGAACATGTACCAGTTGGCTATTGCTTTTTATTAGGCCTTGTGGTATATGTGACATCCATGAAAGGTAAATCAGCTGTCAGAATTGCTAAGCAATAGATTCCTGCCCTCAGGATGTCTAAGCAGCCAATGACAGTTATGCTGATTATGTAATGGATCCACCTTGTATGTCATTGGGGGGATATAAAGTGACAACACAGTCAGCCAGAGAGCTATGTGGGTGGCATCCTGAAATGAGCCATATGTTCCTGCTTCAGCCATTTGTGTCATTTACATTTAAGTTCAGTTGAATTTAGTTCTTAAAAAACTTGTTATTTTTTTCTAATTTACCTCCATGCTTTTTAATGCTATTAACACAACAAAACAGAACCCTTTAAACTGAGGGCCTTCTGTTAAAGAACTGCCAGAGAAAACTCAGAGAAATGGAAGGAATCATCAATACAAATAATACACCTTTAATAAGGTTTTAATTAAAGCTCTCAAGCAACAGAAAAATAGACTGTGTCCTGTTTCTACATAGCAGATTATTTATATATATATATATATATATATATATATATATATATATATATATATATATATATATAAAACGATTTGTTGCTAAGTTGTGTTGCTATCACTGCTGGCTTTTCGTGAGCTCTCCAAGCAAAAACATTTTGTGGGAGAAGGCCATCTATCATATTTATGTCATTTTAGACTCAAGGCATATAGTTTCCTAGCTGCTGGTATAAGGTGCTTTTTTTAAAAAAAGCAAAACAATAAAACACAAATCACAGCATTAAATGTATATGCACTGGGATATGTTATGGGATGTCCAATATACTGCATCTTTCTCTGAAGCTGGGAAATGATGCTGTTCATAGAATAAGAATGCAGAGGGACAGGCTCTAATGTTAAAAATGTTCAACAATCTAGCAGTGAACATCACCATTTACATCTTTGAAACAACAGTTTTATTAGGGAAATTGAAATATGTCTTTGGTTTAACAGTCAGCCATCAGTAGTTTTTCTTTGCTGTTCATGCTTATGCAATTGCTAAATTATAATACTTAAAGAAAGAGGACAGAACTTCCTTAATAAAGAACCAAGAGGCTCTAAGAAAACTCCAGTCAATCAGCTTTGAAAAAGACACCTACCCTTCTTAGCTAATGAAGTCAGGTGACCCTTGCTAAACGACATCATCAACACCCTCTTTAAAGTAAACAAGAAGATAATCTGGCCAATCACCATGCTGACTCCAACCTCCCTTTTCTTAGGCTATTGAGAAAGTAGTGGCACTGAAACTTCCACAACATTTTTTTCTCTGCCAATATTTGGATTAATCACAATCAAGTTTCAGATGAGGATACGGCACAAAAATGGCTTTGTTCAGCAAATGGACCAGCTGCTTTCACATGGCCTTAGGAAACACCCCAACCTCAGTGCTCATATTGCTGGCACTCCCTACAGTCTTCCATGCATTGATAAATTCTCACTGACCTCAGTGGTGATTATTTATCTGAGTAAGAAGTGAACACAAGCTGGGAAGGGACCTCAGGATTTGACCTAATTATTGCTAACCTCAAGCATTCAAAAATCATGATTTAGTCTGCTAAAAGCTTACAGTCTCAAAATGTTCTATTCTGAAGGCCATCGGGGAAGGTAGACGATTTGTGATCCACAGGCAACAATTTGAGAACAACCATATGAAATTAGTCCTCAAAAAGAAGTAGTGAAATTTCCTTTACATGAGATTTAAAATTAGTTTAGACAATATGTTGATCTAGACCAAATATAGAAATAGGGAACAATCTTGCATCGGAAGGATGATGGAATGAACGGGCCTTTTCCACCTCCAACATCTATAAGTCAAAGCAAAATTGATAATGTATACTGCACAAAAAATGTTTCTACAGAGTCACAGATATGTGAAAAATCACTACTGTTACGCAGCCACAGTCAATGAGAGCTAAGGAGATCTTCTGTGTGTGTCTTTGGTGTGCAACTACAATGCCAAGAATGTCCAGGATTCAGTCTTTTCTAAGTCACACATGTAGATTGTCCTGCCATGAGATGTAGGCTTTATCAAGCTAGCCCGCTATTCTGCTGATTTTGTTTCTTGTTGCCAAACAACAATGCAAACCAAGTGAGATCTGAAGAAAAATTGCACAAAAAACTCTGGGAAATAATGCAAAAAATGTATAAGGCCCTGTCTTCCTAGCACCCGAGTTGGTGATTATTACAGTTATAGATGCCAAATTACACAAAGGGAAAATTGGAAGTATGCACAGAGCTAGTGTCAATCCGGAAGATACAACATCATAATTTATTCTCTTGTGATGTGATATAATCACCAGAGAGAGGCACCACTCATGAAACTGGGCAAAAGGAGAAGGCTGATTAGAAATGTTTAATTGCAAATATCTGAGCAGTCAGCAATGATGGAAAAGAAAATACAGATCATATACATGACAGAAAAATGAAGGTATGATAAAATACTGATTTTTAAGTAGAAAACATGCAGTCTCAGAATTTTGTAATTCTTTGTTTCCCCTCTCATCCTTTGTCTGTCTTGCCTACTTAAACTGTAAGTTGTTTGAGGCAGGAACTCACTCTCTCTCAATATGTATTTGTACAGCTCCTAGCACAAAGGACCCATTGTCTCAAAAACACTTGCATGCTAACAGAAATTAGATAAGAAAGATCTCTTTAATCTAACAGGTGTAACAGCAGCCAATGACTGAAAGCTGAAGTTAGTTTATATTCAAAATAGCGTGCAAAATGTTAACAGTGAGGGTAATTAACCATTGAAAAAAATTACCAAGAGTTATGGTGGATTCGCCATCATTACAAATTTTTAAATCAAGATTGGATGTTTCTCTAAAATTGATGCTCAAGTTCAAACAGGAATTAATTCAGGGAAATCCTATGACCTGTGTTACAGAAGAGGTCAGAGTAGATTATTACAATGATCCTTTCTGGTTTTATAATCTATGACTATTAAATTAAATAACACATTCTAGAGCTGCAAAGGATGTGACTATTTTGTCCTCTAGCAGTGGTTACAGAAACTTGCTTTTAAAGTTCTTTTTTGCCTTCTCAAGGTGGATATGGATTCCTTTTTGTTAGAAACACAAATCCAATATGTATAATAGCACTATACTAGCCTAGATGTATGCTGCCCTGAAACTGCTTAAGTGGTAGATCAAAACTGCAAAAGGATAAACAAAATGATTATCTGCTGCCTTTATAACACCAAATGCAGGCTATAGGCTGCTAGGCCTGATATTAGGCAAAGTCAAACAGGCCACGTGCATGGAAAATTAAGATTGTCATGCTTTTCTCTTAGTATTTTCTTTAATTCTCTTCATAAGAAAACAAAAAGGGGAACAAGTTCACCATTTCAGGACAGATTTAGTCTCTCTAAATTATTAAACCCAAATATATCCATCTAGTTACTTCCCATCCCAAACCTTTCTCTTCCTAGTAATCCACTTCTTGAGAATATACACCAAGGCAAAAACAAGAAACAACCCTTTCCTCTTCTTATTTATGCCTAGATAGTTTTAATGAGGCAATTGTGTCTTAACTGATCTCAGCAGATTCTCTGATTACAGGACAATCTCTCTGCTTTGATTTGCCCTAATTCCTATCAGCTGAGACAACAAGTGTGGGAAGAGAATTTTTTCTTTCATTACTTCCTAACAAGCCTTGACATACGCCTTCCTCATTTATGACCCCTAACAAAAAAAAACACTTAGCTGTTATCCTAATCATTGAAAAATTCATATACTCCAGTTTTCTCCTCCAAAAAATTCAGGGGTCCTTTGATGTGTGCAATGGATTAAGACAGCAGTCAGTCTGTTAAAACTGCCAGACCTGATGACACCAGGCATGATAGATTTCAGGCAGCGTATCAGTTAGCATAATGGGCATGGATGAGTGGGATTTACCAAATATTTTCCAAGTTCTGAAGGAAAGGATGGTAAGAGGAGACAGCCAAAGATTGGGGGGGGGAGGGTAATAGATTTTAAGGCCAGAAAGGATCATGGCCCGGATCCACAGGAATCTAGACACCTAAACTCCAGATTTAGGCACCACTGTGATCCACAAAAAGCCACTTAGCTGCCACCTAACCCTATAGGAGCCTAAACTTAATTGGTGCCTAACTTTTTGCAGTATAAGTTCCCTCAGTGCCTAAGTTTCTGCCTCTAATTCTCCACACAATTCCTGACTTTAGATGTTCTGATACCTATCTCATGCATAAGCCCCAGGAGGATCCTCAAACCAGGTGAAGTTAGGTGCTCCCTCATGTAGCTTATCCTGTAACTATGATCAGAGCATTACTTATTGCAATAAAGAGATGGATTCAGGGTTTCCCACCTCCCAGGTGAGTGGCCTAATCACTGGACTACAAACTCATTCCCACTCTCTCCCTCTGGTCAAATGACACTTTAAATATTTATTTTAAATGGAACAGCTTCAAAAGGAGTGACTGAGAGAAAACTACATCAGAGCTTAGTGGGAGACCCTAGTTCAAATATTTTCTTCTCATCAGGCAGAGAGAGGAATTGAACCTGTGTCTCTAATATCCTGGATGAGTGTTTTAACCACTGAGCTGAAAGCTATAAGGGAGCTGATACCTCTGCCATTGTTTCTGACAAAAATTGGCGTAGGTACCTAACTTGCTTGATTCCAGGAGAGAGGGGTGTCAGTTCTGGATTATCTCCTTGCAACCTGGATTTAGGAGCCTAACTCTGTAAGAGGGGTGGGGGTTAGGACACACTTTTCTTGTCAGCATCTCCCATTAGATAGCTTAGTGCTCCCCACCTAGTATGTTGGCTTTTATAGATCTCATTCTTAAGTGCCTATGTCTTCCCTTACTTGCACAGGGAGACTAGGCACCTAATTCAGGATCTGTGGATTTTCTAGGTACCCTTTGTTGATCTGGTCCCATTAGATCACCTAGTCTGACCTCTTGTATAACACTAGACATACATTTTCATCCATTTACTTATGTCTAGAGTATGATCACCTATGTTTGATTACCGGATATCTTACAGAAGGGCATCCAGTCTTTATTGAAGGATTTCAAAAAATGGAGAATCCACCATTTCCCTTGATAGTTTGTTCCAATGATTAATCATCTTCACTGTAAAATGTTGTGCCTTATTTCTAATTTGAAACTCCCATTGATTTCATTAGCGTCTGGATTTCACACACACCCTTACTTCTATTGAGAGGAGAGAGAAAGCTGGTACATAAAGTCTGAGATGAGACAAGAAGGAGAGCCCCATAAGCTTTAATATTTGAGTAGAGATGTCGACTTATCTGTACAGGATAGAATGTTTGATTGCCCATCACTAATGCAGAGGCCAATGTCAAAAGTGCTCAGTGACTTTGGGTGCCTCAGTTTTTGGGTGACCAATCTGAGATACTTTGGGTATGATTCCTACCAATGGTAATATTGACTTGTGATACTCAACATTTTTGAAAGAAGGTAGTTTACTATGAACACTCAAAAATGAAACGCACCAAATCAGTGGCCTCTTCTGAAAATTTGGCTGCAAGTGTGTTTTATAGGTTTGGTATGGGCCAGCTCCTAAAAATGGCAAATAATGCCATACATCTAGTGAGCAGGAGAATGCTCATTCTTGCTTGCATGTTTCTACATATCTAATCTCAACCACATATACTTTCAAATGAACACAAAACGAATTTAAAAGAGTTTAACTTTTCATTTATAAACTTTAACACTTTTTTAATTATCTGTGTTTTAGCAGTTAATAGGACTTAACAAAAACAACTCTTTTTCCATAACCTTAATTAAAGGAGAATTAAGGTCAACTCTATTTTATATAACTGTCTCAACTAAGAAAAAACATCTCTCTTCATTAATCAAAAACATCCAGACCTGTGTTTCCTCTGTTAATACAGGTATATATAAAGTGCCTAACATTTGTAACCAATCATTGCCTGCTCTAATGGATGTTTGGAGCCTTTATTGATTTGGGTAAATTTGCTTCTGCTAAGATCAATAATGATAAATGACTCGTTCTGCATGAAGTGCCTTGGTCCTTTGAAATTAAATGATTGTATTTATCTGTAGTTATTCTGTAACTGCAACCGTTACTGCTGCTGACAAAATGCCCATGGTAATTGTGATAGGGACATTTTTTTCCTTTAAAAATTCTTGAATTAATTTAGAACTTCTAAAAGAGAAAAGCAATGACCTGACCATACATTGTGATTGCAAAGTTCTGCATTAAACTCTGTGAGTTCTCTTCCATCTTGACCTGCAGCACCTTTGCTATTTCAGCCCATAACTTCCACTCAGCAAAGACTACCAAACATACTAAATTATGCCTGTTATGATTTTTTAAAGTGGACAAAGAAGTTCTAATTGTATGAGACCTAAGTCAGGGTATGCTTTTATGTCTCCAGATATAAAAGTTCACCAGCCCACTGTTCTTTTAAAGTCCCATGATTGAGACTTTTTGTGGGTTTACACTGTGGATATATTTGTAGTGGATTTCCAACTCCAGGTTGCTATGTGTTCATGGGCCACCCATAAGCAACAAGAAAACACCTGTTTCCCACAGCTTTTGCTATACTACCGTCTACAATAATATTTCATATTGATAACCTCTGACCGAAATACTGCGCACTTAAAACTCAGCTGGGATATTGTATGTATCAGACATAAATGCATGTTAGAAAACCTAGTGTTGTGGTGAGCCATCCAAAGGTGTCCAATAATATTGAACAAATATTCCAAGGTTACAAGTTCATGTCACTTAAGATGGCATTTGGTGGGAAGGGTGCTGCTATTGCTAATAGTGAACAAGCCTAATTCATTAGCATCAGATGGACTCAAGATCAGTTGCTTGATTTACAGTAGGTTGGGCAGGGAGAGGAATTAGCTGATAAACCTTGATCCTTGTTGCTTTCTTGATCCCTCAGTCTCTTCATATGTTTCTAAGTGATTCCAGTTGATCTCTACAGCTCTGAATCTAATGGAAGCTGTATGTTAATTCTATGAAGATTTAAATTTGATATTATATTTGGGACTTTTAAAGGAGCAGAAGATAAGGACATTTTTATATTCAGCCTGACACAAAACCTAGCAGTTTTGGTTTGCAGGAGTTCATGCAAGATCTGTTCAGTTCTTGTGAATTAGCATCCCTGACTTTCATTGTGTATTCTGAGTTTGAATGAGGCGCTGAGCTAAAACCAAGTTTTGCCTCCATAAGAGCTGAAGCCATTTTAAACATTTTGTGATGTTTCCATTGAAATCATAAGTACCTCGAAACTCAGTTCAAATTCACTAGCAACTCAGCCCAAGTATACCAAAACATGTTTTTCCAGATCTTTCAGAAATCCTGGACCAAATGTCAGTTTTGTAATGAGTAGGCTAGAAGAGTTCCACCTGCACTTGGATTTCTTTTTCAGTGTTTAATATAGCATGAATAACAGAAATTGCAAACAAGAAAATAGAGTGCAGTAGACCCCACTTCTTGGGTTCCTCCTGTTTCCGTGGAAAGAAACAAATAATATGTGATTGCAAGTCTGGAAACTCAGATCTTGTCTTGTTGCTGATGAAATCATGTGTACCTATGAAAAGGAATGCAGATTAGATGTGGAATATTATCCAATCAGAATCTAGTTTTTTACACCTTGTCTGCATTCCTATTTTCACAGCTGTAAGGGCAAGGCAGTAGAGAATCAGGCCTGTACTCACCCCCTGGAAACAGGGTATCCTTTCTATATTCTGTTGGTTAGCTGAGCTGAGGAAAGCAGCAATGAGCTTTTTCAAATTCATCTTAAAATTGAAGAACTATTAGAAGAGCAAGAATTGCTGTAAATCCAAGAACTAATGAGCTTAAAGCAGGTGTCAGTATGTAGGCATCTAATTCATGTTAAACAATCTTCTCCCAAGTATCCCGAGTAATGGACTCAGGAGGAAAACAGAATTAAAAAAAGAATTGGATAAATCATGAAGAATAGGTCCATCCGTGGCTGTTAGGTAAGATGATAAAAGACACAACCACATCCTCTGACTGTCCCTAAACCTCTGACTACTCCAAAAATCAAAAGTTGTCACAAAAAAACAATTGTTTTTAACAGAGATGCAGCTGAGAAGAGGGTGGATTTTGGTTATACACTTTATTGCTGATTTCTGATGTATAAAGAAGGCATCATGGGTATGTTTCTTCCCTTTATAAAATGTTTCTATTTGTTCTTTACTTTAGGGTCAATAGGAGTGTTGTCTTGTCTCCCTTGTTTCACAAAGGACAAAGAGAGACATGGGGCGGATGAAATCCTGGCTCTCCTGAAGTCAATTGCAAAATTTCCACTGACTTCCGGAGGGCCAGGATTTCGCTATAGTTCCCGCTACTAAAGGCTTAAAATAGAAATTTATTAGTAATATGACAAGTGGGAGAGAAAATCCAGTGGAAGGGATTGGGAAGGAAGGACAAGTCTTCAAGGAATAGGATCAGATGATTACTCAGTTAGGACACATGTACATCATGACTGGTTAAATAAGTATAAAAGATAAGAAGATGGTTATTTGTGTACCAGACAAAATGCACAGCTGTCGGTTTGCCACTACTGGTTATTTTGCAGAACCTCATATCCCATGTGTTTATGAAAGGCTTGATCCAGGGCCCTTGGTGAAGTCAATGCGAGTTTTTCCATTGACTTCAAAGGACATTGAATTAGGCACTGTAGTTGTAAGGACCTTAAAGACAGAAAGTATGGTTGGTGTAGTTTAATAGTTTGTCTGTGTGTGTGTATGTATTTACTGTACTATTCTCCCCTTCCACCTCCAGCCCTACACCTTGTCTAAGTATACAGTATTGACATAATCATAAACACTGTTCTAATTAACCCATACTTGCTCAAGTCTCAATATAACAAAATACTATAGCACTTGCACAGTCAGAAAGCATATTAAGTTGGATTTATGAATTTGTTGGATGTCACCCTCCCTGTTAAAGAACAGGCTGATGCTGATCAGAAGCTAGAACAGTTTAACGTAATTTTCTTTTAAAGCAACAATGCTTGGCTAAATTGCAGTAGACAATCCTTGAAAGTAATACTGTGACTTTCTTGTTTGCTGCTATTGAGGGTCAGGGAACAAGAAAAGGCTGGGGTATATAACATATATATATATATAATACTATGATTTTTCAATTTAAATATAAATCAGATACTGTAGTATCACTTAAATGAATAAGGCACATGCTTTTCATATCCAGTCAAACTTGAAGAAAATGAAAAAGATTTGCCCATATCAACTCACCCTAGTAGACAGTAATACACATCACAAGAAACACTTAATTGAGCCCATTTGGCAGTCTCTGCTCAGCAGGGGCCTTGTAATGAAATAACATGTAATAACATACTTCTCATCCATAGAGATGGTGTCCCTCCAGGTCAAGGTTGAGGTCATTCGAAGGACAAGGTTGGGGAGCTTATGCTCTGGCTGCTGTCACAGCATCAAATTGTACCTGGGGTAAAAAGGGTAAAATTCATTTTGTAGGCTATTTTCTAACCTTTCAGTCTCTCAAAGCATGTTTGCGCTGTCTCCTTGCAAATAAATTCAGTAGATGATAAGGAAAAACCCTTTAAAATGAGAATAAAACATTACCACTGGAAAGAAATGTCTCACGAAAATGACTCATTTTTGCATATCAGTACCTTGTAACACTATAGTTTTATACTATTCCACTGGATGAGCTCAAGACACACTATAGTTTTACATCTACAAAGGAGACTTACTATAGACTGAGCCTTTAGGGCCCCATCATGCAAGGTGCTGAATGCCTCTTAGGAGATGCTCAGCATGATGCAGAACTGGACCCGGGTTAGCCAGGGTATTCAGAGTTTACAAGGATTAGATAGTGAATACAACTGAACTTTCTGGTTATGTTCTATGACATTATAATACATTAATAAAATATCTTCATAGCAAAATAAATAATTGGCAAGAAAAATCCGTTTTTATAATTGGTTGTAGTCACATAAAAGTAATAACATGCATTATTCTTATCTTCCTTTGAGAAAATGTGTTACAAGTATAAGTAATCTAAAATAATTAATGGAATCTCTATCTTTTGAAATTATATACGCAAATTACGGCCGGGATCTTGTAATCAGATATGAATGGGTGAGTCTTTACAAAGGGTCAATGGGATTCTGTGTGAGAGCCATGTCAATCCAGTTGGAGGATCTGGGACAGGATTTGTCAGGTAGCTATAAATGGAGTGGTTATAGTCTCTTAATTCTCTTCTTCACTGGGAAATCAGGACAGAACTTTTCTGTGTGCTGTATTTATGAAATCAGAGAAACAGAATCATTTTCTGATTTAAGACTAATTTTCTTTTTTCCTGAAACAACTGAATCTTACTTAGGTGAAAAATTGTGATATCCATGCCCTGTGATGAAACATGCAAAAGAAAATGAAAATCACATTCAGTTCTACTTGGCCCCTGTGTATGACATCATTGTTCTATGGAAAATGTCATGCTAATGAGACAGAACATATAGATATCATTACATCATGAACTACAGTGGAGTCATAACATATAGGTAAGTTAAATTTTTATATATTTAATTGTTTTTTTTTGCTGTTTCAAGATTGTTTATCAGAAAGACTTTGAAAATGATCTGTATTTCTATTAAACTCTATGGATCAGGTCCTCATCTGGTGTAAATTGACATAGTTTCACTGAAGCCAACAGATCCATCCTATTTTACATCTGTTGAGGATCTGGTTCTACCAATTTCTTAAGTCACCTGGAGTTTCTGATACCATACTGTGAGTTTCCTCAAAGAAAGAAATCAACAGTCATTCTCTCAAACCTTTAAGGCTGCATATATCATCTTTTCCTTTGAGGAACTCATAGTACTATGCACTGAGAAAACATAGTCAAGAACTGCATGTGTGATAACCCAGTAGTTCACTTTGGGTGTCAAGGTTATGCCTTTCTTGACTGAAGCAGGGCGGAGTAAGAGAGCAGGAGACAGTGCTAGCTAGCATTGCTTTCCTAGAGCAGCTCTCTTTAGCTAATGGCTGGAGCAGGTTTGACGAGTTGGTAAGGGCATCATATCTAACCTTATTCATACCATGAACATAGTGCACAGAAGTCCCAGCATTCACTAGTGCTCCCCACAGTCTCAATGGCAGACTGAGCAGCATGTACCCATGTAAGTAGTCCCAATGCTAGTAAGCGTGGTCAAACAAGGCTTTCAGCAAACTGTAATTTGTGTGTATTTGTCAATGTAGGAAATAAAGTATCTTCTTATTGAATGTGGAGCTTGCCAAGCCAATTTGTGGCAGTATAATAGCCTGATTTGGAGTTTCACCTTTCTTAAAAACATAATGATATTGTAAATGGATTCATACAGAGGCCACACAGCATAAGAGTTTTAGAAGGAAGGAATGTGAATTTTAATGTAAATGTTCTAGCATAATTAATAGGCACACATAGCACAGTTATGAGTAAAATGGACATTATGTTGGGAGATAGTTTTAAGAGAGATAGAAGAGAAAAGAAGAGGGCAGAATGGAAATAAAATGAAAGTGAACAGATCATGACAGAGATGGAGAAATGGAGATAGGAAGGTGAAAGAGAGGATGCAATGGTCAAATAACACCAAGAGATTACAGCTGGGGAAGGAATAGGTTCAGATTATATTTTCCAGTGCTGCAAACTTCATCTATTCAATTTACATTAAAACAACATATTTAACATGCTTATTGATCAGATCCTTGGCCTGGCATAAATTGTTGCGGCTCCCATGAGGTCAGGAACTATTTAGGATCTAGCACTAAATTCTCACAAGTTAAATTATTAAATATTTTGTAAAATACTAGTAGCTTCTAGGAATGTTCTAAGAGTTTCACAAAATCAGACATTAATCTGAATATTCACAAAATATTGTAAATACTGTAACTCACTCTCACCATATAGATTTAGATATTTTGTGACAGGATGTGCCATGGACAGAAAACAATTGCATTTTCTACCTTTGGGATGAAACCTTGGCCGCGCAGCAATCAATAGCAAAACTCCCATTGACATCACTAGGGCTAGAATTTCACCCTTGCTTTCCTTCATTTGTGAAACTCCTATTAAGCATCCTCCAAAGTAATTTCATATGTTTAATTTGATTTAGAAAACTTTAACTAAAACTTAACAAGTATTTTTCTGAACTAACACTGATTTTGGGAAATGCACCTATTTGGTCACTGGTGACTTCTTACAGCAATGGCTTTTATATTTTATATTGGAATGAAACTTGGCTCTTCATCATCAGCATCCCAAAATAATTTGCTCTTCTGTGTAAGAATCAATTGCTCCAACTCTGCAATAAAACATTAAATGGATCGTGTTTGAAATAGTTCTGTCAGGCAGGAAATTTGAACCCAGTGTATTTTTGAATTATTTCCTTTATTAAATTTGCTTCCTCGCACCCAATACGCTTGCATCTCACTTTTAACTTGGCTTCCTTAACTCAATGAAGTCACCTTGCGGAAGTCTCTCTCTATAACCCAGAGGAAATGCCAGCAAAGTTCTTGACTGTAAAAGATAAATTAAATGGAATGGGTGCTTAATGCACTCTCTTGTTCCTGGGTTGTTGATTTTTTTGAAATTGAGTTTTTACATTACTCACTGTGGATCATTTCCTCAGTTGGAGTAAACTGGCATAGCACAACTAATTTCAATAGAGCAGTGGTCATTTACACTAGCTGAGGATCTGGTCCTATAATATGTATGTGAAAAGGAGCAATGCAGAGAAATTATGATACTGATTTTGCCACCCTTGCTCCTGTTCTGTAGTACCCTACTAATCAAAGAGTTCAGCTGAAATCAATAGAGCCACTCACAGATAAAGGCGCTACTAACTATGAGTAAAGGTCTGACCCCTGAGAAACTAATGTCCAGATTGCTTTCATTTTAATGACTAGGAAATTTCTTCCATATATCCATGTATATGTTTTGGGAAACTGAGTATTGTCCATTAAGTTACAAGATTTATGACTGATGTCAAGTCCAATTTCATTAAGAAGAAATTGTTTACAAAATTGATTCTCTGCCTTTAAAATTAAAACCAGATGCAATACGAAAAATCTCAATTGACACAGCTACTGATAAATGGCAATATACTTATTTAAATAAGAAAACATTATTAAAGACATATTTACTATTTAACAAGGATATTTTTTTTAAAAAATAAGCAGAACTTGCCTTTATGATACTCCCTATAGGCTGTTGTAGGGGAACTCCATGCAGTAACTCAGAACTGAAATTCAACAGTTTGACCCTTTGGGTCTACAGCCAAGGCTAGATCATTATCCCCAAAAGTTTCCAGCCTAAGGTCACAGCACAGCCTTAGACCCTATCCCCAGCTAGAGAGTGGTTCCAACCCCCTTCTCATCCCAAATCCCATCAATCAGACAATAACTCTGAGACAATATACCCTAAATCTGCATTGCATAGCAGCTAGGTTGACCACAATAAGACTGTGTCTTCGTAGTTTCAAATAAATGGCAGTTCCAAATTTCTGATCTTTTTAATGTGATCCAAATACTGTTCATTACAATGAACACTCATTCCCCTGGACTAAGTTTTCCTGGTAAACACAGAGCAAATTCTATTACCTTCTTGGTATTTCCAGAAAAAAGTCATTTCAGAATCAAAGTGGTTAAAGATCTCTACCCAGCATCCATCCACACATTTATCATTCACTTACTAGTCATTTACCAAAAGTGTCTAAGTGACTTAGGAGCCTAAATCCCCAAGTTAATGTGACTTTTTCTTCTAAATTATTAGGGTGCTTCTGGAAATCCCATCCTTATTCACCTAACCATGGACTTAAGAGTTTACTTTTATTACCTTTATCTTAGTACAGCAATACATCCTGCACAAATGTTTTATTAATTACATGAAGACTAAAGAAGAGTTTGTGGAGTTCACCCCTCCAAAAAAATAAAGCAGTCCTTAGGACTGTGCTGCAACCCTTCACAACCTCTTTTCCAGGACACCAAAAGGACAAGGTGTTGTTTTCCTGTACCTCTGTGATTCTTATAGCAGGATTTTTCAGCCACCAGATCTGAATAAATCCATCAGCTATCCCAATGTACCTGCCTATTTGGCATCATTGGACAGAGCCGCAGGTATGCAAAGACAGACCCTCTTCTCCCAAAACTCAGCTGCTTCACCTGAAGACTCCCACCAAAGAGCATAAGTGGTAATAAGAACAGGGGTGGGGGGCTTTGAAACTGGATGCTTTTAGGGCTGATTAATTTGGTTTTAAATACATTTTGCAATGTGTAGCAGCACCCGCATCCTTAAAACCACACCTATTTTGTTATGCACAGAGAAAGTTAAATCTCTTTAAGAATTTCTTGTTAATGACTTTAAATGCATTTATTTTAATAAGGATATGTACTTGCCTTAATGCACAAGGATTTAAGCAGTTAATTTAAGGAAATTTAAATCTATGAATAATGGCCCAATGACAAATCATTACCTAAGGTCATTGCCTTGATTCTAGAAATGACAGAAATTTAGGAGCATAGAGTGTGGTTTTTCAAAAACACCTGAGGCTGTTTGGCACCCAATTTCCAATGAATTTAAATGTGAATTTGCAATCCTAACTCCTTGAGCATTTGAAAATTTCATCCATAGTTTTCCCACTGAATAAAAGTAACTACTGTGCACGGGGCCAAGATCTAGGCCTATGTGTTGGATTGGGAGTGGAACTCCCTTGGACAGCAAGCTGAGACTTATCCATATTAGTACAGCTAAAATACATGCAACAATATATCACTTGCTATGAAATAAATAAGACTTTTGTGCTCCAGTGGTCCCAAGGAGTGAAGTAATGTTATTGTAAGATGTTTAGAACCATTAGTGTAGAATATGGTAATACATCTTTATAAAGGGATTAGGAAATTGAGGAACTTTTCATCAAGAATATGTGGGGACCTTTTAAAAATATCGACTTTATTCATTCAGTTTGTTCTTAAATAAAGGTGCTGAACTAGCTCAGAAATATTTGACTTTAATTGGAAAGTTCAGGCACCTACTTTGTAGGTTACATACCAGGTAATTGTTCCATAATGCAATGTGGTACTGCCATTGAGGGCAGATTACACAGAGCTGCCAAGCTCTGCTGTTCTAAATAAGTGACAAATCATTAACAGCAAGTTTCTGGATCTCTGTGCAGTGAGTGGTTCCTGCTGAAGGGAGGAAAGACCAGACGAAGAACTGTAGAGATCTGAGTAGGTAGATGCTGCTAGATTAATGACTGGAATTGTCAGCACTGAACTATGTGGATGACTGCAAAAGTTTCACAGACTCACCCCTACTAGTGGGTGTTGCTATGGGGACCATCTCAGAGGTGTCATATAAAAAAGAGAGGGGGAAAGACTGATGAACAACAAACGGAAATAAAGAATATGAATGCCATAGCAATATGAAGACATAGCCTTCCTACACAACAAAAATGTCTTACCATCTGTTATAGAGAAATACAAAAAAAAAAAAAATAAAAAAGAGAGCAAGCTAGAGAAAATTGTTGAATTACCAACAAATTACCTAAGGAAATAACATCACTTGTTTTTTGTGAATGTTTGCATTTAAAACATGACTGTTATTATTAAATGTGTGGGCTTTTAGATATGAAAGGCAATCAGCTCATGAATCTCAGCATTATTTTAAGAAAGAAATGGAGTATTTGTACCATGCAATTAGTATTAATTAACTATTAATTAGGTGCATGCACAACCTACAATAAAACACATTTAATAAATTAACCTAAGTTGACATAATTTCAGCTGAAAAACTCTCCAAATTGCAAAAGCTAAAACAGAGAACTGCTCAAGCTACTCCACGTTATGTCCTGGTTCAGCAGAGTACATTTGCCCTGGCCCAACTGCTCCTAATTTCAGTGGGCTTACTCATGAGTTTAAAGTTAGGCATATGCTTAAAGTACTTTGTTGAACTGGGGTGCA
The DNA here is from genome assembly GCF_007399415.2 of Gopherus evgoodei. NCBI lineage: Eukaryota > Metazoa > Chordata > Testudines > Testudinidae > Gopherus > Gopherus evgoodei. Next base: position 57,649,521 of record NC_044325.1, read on the forward strand.
GGTGAACTAGCTTAGGTATCACAATGTAGTGTGTGCACTGCAATAATCTAGTCTGGAGATGACAAAGTCACAGATAATTGTGGTGAGGTCCACATGAGGGAGGAATTTTCATAATGCCATAGCTAGATGTAGGTCCAAAACCCCTCTTTTGGTGATTGCTGCTATTTGGACTTTCAGGAGCAGTTGTGGATCCAGTAAGACACCTACATTGCCATCTTTCATCATAACAACAGACCAAAATCTCCTAATTTGAAAGGACAGATATTATTTTTGCCATTTCCTCCGGTTGCTTCTATCTGCCTAACACCACCACCCTCACTATATTTGGACTGAGATTCAACCAGCTAGATCTCATTTAAGCCCAAAACTTGATAAGATACTATGAAAGCTGAGTAACTGCATCAGATGGATCCAAACAAACAATTGTAGCATCATCTTTTCTGTATGTCTTCACTATATTGATAACAATGTTCATCATGTCACTGATATTCACTATCTTCCCCTGCAGCTTTATATTAACATATTATTCACATACATGTTGCTTTGTTGTTAGTATGTTTTGGGGTGTGCCCAAGAATTCCTGGTAACCTGTGCAGATTCTTCCTTGAACTGGCCTCTTGTGCACCAGAACAACATCATTTCTGTGGCATTAGACCTTTATGCACCAGCATAAATGCCCTGAAGATCTGGACCGTGATGTTTAATCAACTAGTGAAAACCTTGCATTTGTTATTTGGGATCACAAGTATGTTGGAAGCCATAACAAACAAATCATAGCAACTACTGTGAAACCAGTGGAAATGAATTGCAAAGTAAGTACATGATGAAAGCAATCTGTATTCCAAGGAGAAGGAAGTGCCCATAAACCCATAAACATATATGCTTTAGAAAGGAACCATACAAACAACAGATTAAAATTCAGAAACCTTCCTGAAGACATTTTAAACAATATTGATGAGAAGATTATATATTTATTGCCTGATCCTGCAAAGGTTTATTGCCAAGAATTGTATTATGGAATCAGTTCTCTGCCTCCTCAACATAGGGAGCAGACCTAGACCTAAGTCCCTACCTAGGATACCTCCAGTCTGCAACAGATATAGCAGAGAATCTGGGTGAAGTGCCTTTTGAGATAATATGGACAATCTGAAGCAAAAAGCTCTGCAATTTTTCTCTGTTTACACACACACTGACACACAGACAAATGCACTGTTAAAAACAGTGAAAAAATATAATTGTACCAAAACTAGCAAGAATTCAGCAAGAAGGTTATACAATTTTTCATATGTGATTCAAAATAAAATTATCCTTTCTGTGTTCTGCAGTTAAGCCAAAGTCAAAATAAATTCATTTAATTGTGCATTCTACATATGTGTGTGTTTAAAAGGACAAACCTGATTTTTCTTCTTCTGTAAGTGTCCAAGAATGGATGAGTAACCAGCATGATGCTTGTAGATTTGTTTAAATAATAAGGGCAACATTATTATTGTCTATTATTATTTGTATTACCCTAGCAACTAGGAATGGATTGAGAAACAAATTTGCTAGGTATGGTAACAGACAGTTCCTACCCCACAAAGGTTACAATCTGCATAGAAAGACAGACCAAAGGTAAGAGGCAGGAAGTACTATTATCCATATTTTACCTATAGGGAAATTGAGGCACCAAGAAATTAAGTGACTCATCTATAGTACCACAGAATTCTGAGGAATGAGACCCAGATCCACAGAATCCCAATCTGGCATCTTAGCTACAAGACCATCCTTTCTCTGAAATATTCTGTGTCTAGAGTGGGTTGACAATTTTTAATCAATTTCAAAATTTTGAAAAATCTCAACCACTGTATAAGCTGCTTGAAAATAAGCAAAAATGTTCACCAAACATTTTTGTCAAAAACTTTTGACTAGTTCTAATTGTGTCGGAACCTGAACTGGAATGAAAGAATGGGAGAGAGAGCTCAAGGAGTCTTCTTTCTCCATTTCCCGCTCACTCTACAGGTGAGACAGACATTCCCAGCCCTTGCAGGGAACAGCTACTATTCTCATTAAAGCAGATGGCAAAACTCCCATTGATGCCAGTGGAGCCCAGATGTTTGAACTAATTTAATCAAAGAAGGCAGTGAGAGAGGGAAAGGCTTAGGCCATGATCCTGCCCCCTCCACACCAAACAGCATAGCTGGCTCATGCTTCCCTCAGATTTTGAGGCATTGTATGTTTATCATACGCAAAAGAATAAATGGACACAAATCTGACATCAGGAATCATAACATTAAAAAACCAGTAGGAGAACACTTCAACCTCTCTGGCCAATCAGTAACAGACATAAAGGTGGCAATTTTGCAACAGAAAAGCTTCGAAAACAGACTCCATTGAGAAACTGCTAAACTAGAATTAATTTGCATTAATCTGGTCTTGAATAAAGACTGGGAGTGGCTGGGTCATTACACAAATTTAATCTATTTCCCCATGTTAAGTATCCTCATACCTTCTTGTCAACTGCCTGGAATGGGTCATCTTAATAATTACTACAAACGTTTTTTTTTCTCCTGCTGATAATAGTTTATCTTAGAATTGGTATGGCAACTTTTCATGTTTTCAGTATGTATATACATCTTCTTACTAAATATTCCAGTCTATGCATCTAATGAAGTGGGCTGTAGCCCACGAAAGCTTATGCTACAATAAATTTGTTAGGCCTGGTCCACACTACAGCGTTAAATCGATTTAAACAGCATTAAATCGATTTAACGCTGTACCCGTCCACATTACAAGGCTCTTAAAATCGATTTTAAGGGGTCTTAAAATCGATTTCTGTATTCCTGCTCAATGAGAGGAGTAACCCTAAAATCGATATTACTAAATCGATTTAGGGTTAGTGTGGACGGAAATCGAAGTTAATGGCCTCCGGGAGGTATCCCACAGTGCACCAGTGGCCGCTCTGGACAGGTAAATGAACTCTACTGCACTGGCCAGGTATACAGGAAAAGCCCCGGAAACTTTTGAATTGCATTTCCTGTTTGGCCAGCGTGGAGCTCTCAGAAGCACAGGTAACAATGCAGTCTCCTGAGAATAGGAAAAGAGCTCCAGCATGGAACACACAGGAGTTATTGGATCTGATAGCTGTATGGGGAGAAGATTCTGTGCTATCAGAACTGCGTTCCAGTAGACGAAATGAAAAAACTTTTGAAAAAATTTCTAATGCCATGAGGCAGAGAGGCCATACCAGGGACTCAGTGCAGTGCAGAATTAAAGTGAAGGAGCTCAGACAAGCGTACCAGAAAACCAAAGCAGCAAATGGCAGATCCGGATCTGGGCCAAAAACATGCCACTTCTATGTGGAGCTGCATGCAATTTTAGGGGGCGGCGCCACGACAAGCCCCCCCTTGTCTGTGGATTCCGAGGTGGGGGTAATAATCTCACCAATGGCTGAGGATTCAGCGGAGGGGGAAGATACGAGGAGGAAGAAGAAGAAAACCTTGCTGAAAGCACACAGCATTCCATTCTCCCCAACAGCCAGGAGCTTTTCGTGACCCAGACAGAATTAAACTCCCAGCCATCCCAAGCCACTAGCCCAGACAATGAAGCCATGGAAGCGACCTCTGGTGAGTGTAGCTTTGTAAATATAAAACACAGTTTAAAAGCAAGCGTTTTTTAATGATTGATTTGCCATGAGTGCTTGCATGCATTAGCTGGCATTAAAGTTACTGGAAAAGTCTGTTAACATGTCTGGGGATGGAGCGGAAATCCTCCAGGGACATCTCTATGAAGCACTCCTGGAGGTACCCCAAAAGCCTTTTCAGAAGGTTTCTGGGCAGGGCAGCCTTATTCCGTCCACCATGGTACGAAACTTTACCACGCCATGCCTGGAGCACGTAATCGGGTATCATTGCATGACAAAGCCTAGCTGCGTATGGTCCCGGGGATTGCTGGCATTCAAGAAGCATAATTTCTTTTTCTCTGTCTATAATCCTCAGGAGAGTGATATCGTTCATGGTCAACTGGTAAAAATTAATGTATTTTATTAAGGGGACAGAGATGACCATTCCTACAGTGATGCTTTCCTGCGGCTTAAAATAAATCCTTCCCTTGCAGTTAGCCATGCGGGGGGAAGGGAAAAAGCTGCCCATTCCTAGGGGGAGGTGTCTTTAATGGCGCTGAGCTTTTTAGCATTTGGGCAGCAGGAATTTTCCCTGCTAAAAGCCAAGGGGGGGGAAGGGGAAGGGAGTGTGGTTTCAGTGACCTGCCATTACAGCAGACATACAGAGTGGGGGGGAACACAATTCACAATTTCCTCTAGTGCTTAACCTTTCTGAAGGCATAAGAAAAAAAGCAAAAGATGTGCTTTTTAGCAGTTTGGTTGCCCAGCATGAATTTTACCTGTTAATAGCCAGGTGGAGGGGAAAGGGGGAGGTTGTAGGGTGATCTGCCATTAGATGTAGGCCTTACCATGACCGCCTGCAAGCTGAATTGTAATCCCCGGACCTGCGTCTGTGTTGATCTGTTACACCACAGCCGCAGGCACTAAATACTAAAAGAATCCAAAGGCGACCTTGTAGTGAAGTGACATGTGCTACGTACAGTGAATAGTGTAGTTCACTGTGAAAGAATATAACCATTGTTCTGTGAAATGTATCCCTTATGATCCTTCTATCACTCTTTTCCCCCACTCATGCAGCTGCAAATTTTTCAAGCCTCCCTATTCCAGTCCGAAGGCTAGCTCAGATAAGGAGGAGGAAGAAGAGGACACGGGATGAGATGTTCACAGAAATCATGGCAGTAACCCGCAATGAAAGAGCTCATCTGGGGGAGTGGAAAGACGTGGTAGCAAAGTACAGGAAAGATGCCAGTGAACGTGAGGACAGGAGGGACCAACATGAGGACAGGAGGGATGCTCGAGATGAGATGTGGCGGCAGGAAGATCAGAGGTGTAGGCAGGAAGATCAGCGGTGGCGGGATGCAACGCTGGAGCTGCTGCGCGATCAAACTGACATCCTCCGAAGTCTGGTGGAAGAGCTGCGGGGTCACAGAGTGCCACTCCAGCTCATGTTTAACCTCCCTCGGTACTCACCATGTTCCATATCTTCCACACCCAGATGTCTAAGAACGCGTGGGGGAAGGCTTTCTGCACCTGCCCACTCCACCCCTGTGGAAAGTCCAACCAAAAGGCTGTCATTACAATTACAATGTCCTTAATGGCCTTTTTCTTCCCTCCTATACTCCTACCAAACCACTCCCGGGGTACCTTTTTATTTCTCTTACTCTTCTTATAATTACATGCTATTCAAAGCAAGTGGGAGGGTGGGTTGGTTACAGGGAATGACTTTATTTCCATAAGCAAGCTGTTATGGAAGGGTGGAGGGTAGGTTGCTTGCAGCAGGAGTCAATACAGGGGGGAGGTTCATGAAGGGGAAAGAAACACAGCAATCACACCGTACCCTGGCCCATGATGAAACTCATTTTCAAGGCTTCCTTAATGGCCTTTTTCTTCCCTCCCATCCTCCTCCAAAACCACTACCGGAGTACCTTGTTATTTCTCTTTAATCTATTTTTAATTACATGCTTTTTAAAGCAAGAGGGAGGGTGGGTTGCTTACAGGGACTGACTTTTAATAAAGAATACAAGGTTTTTGAACGATAGTAACTTTATTTCCATAACCAAACTGTTATGGAAGGGTGGAGGGTAGGTTGCTTGCAGCAGGACTCAATACAGGGGGGAGGTTCATGAAGGGGAAAGAAACACAGCAATCACACCGTACCCTGGCCCATGATGAAACTCGTTTTCAAGGCTTCTCTGATGCGCACCGCTTCCTGGTGTGATCTTCTAATCGCCCTGGTGTCTGGCTGTGCGTAATCAGCGGCCAGGTGATTTGCCTCAGCCTCCCACCCCGCCATAAAGGTCTCCCCCTTACTCTCACAGAGATTGTGGAGCACACAACAAGCAGCAATAACAAAGGGGACATTGGTTTGGCTGAGGTCTGAGCGAGTAAATAAAGTTCTCCAGCGACCTTTTAGACGGCCAAATGCACATTCTACCACCATTCTGCACTTGCTCAGCCTGTAGTTAAACAACTCCTGACCACTGTCCAGGCTGCCTGTGTATGGCTTCATGAGCCCTGGCATCAAGGGGTAGGCTGGGTCCCCCAGGAGAACTACAGGCATTTCAACATCCCCAACTGTTATTTTCTGGTCTGGGAAGTAAGTCCCTTGCTGCAGCCGTTTAAACAGAGTAGTGCTTCTGAAGACACGAGTGTCATGAACCCTTCCTGGCCATCCCACGTGGATGTTGGTGAAACGTCCCTTGTGATCCACCAGTGCTTGCAGCACCATTGAAAAGTACCCCTTGCGGTTTATGTACTGGGTGCCCTGGTGCTCCGGTGCCAAGATAGGGATATGGGTTCCATCTATGGCCCCCCCACAGTTAGGGAATCCCATTGCAGCAAAGCCATCCACTATGACCTGCACGTTTCCCAGAGTCACAACCTTTCGTAGCAGCAGCTTAATGATTGCTTTGGCTACTTGCAACACAGCAGCCCCCACAGTAGATTTTCCCACTCCAAATTGATTCCCGACTGACCAGTAGCTGTCTGGCGTTGCAAGCTTCCAGAGGGCTATTGCCACTCGCTTCTCCACTGTGAGGGCTGCTCTCATCCTGGTATTATGGCATTTCAGGACAGGGGAAAGCAAGTCACAAAGTTCAAAGAAAGTGCTCTTACGCATGCGAAAGTTCCGCAGCCACTGTGAATCGTCCCACACCTGAAAAACTATGCAGTCCCACCAGTCTGTGCTTGTTTCCCGGGCCCAAAATCGGCGAGCAATGGGTAGAACCTCCCCCATTACCATCAGGAGCTCCAAAGCGCAGGGGCCCGCGGTTTCGGAGAAATCAGTCTCCAGGTCCTCATCACTCTCGTCGCCACGCTGCCGTAGCTGCCTCCTCCTCTCCTGCGTTTGCAGTTCATGGTTCAGCATAGACAGCACGAGAATGCATGAGCTGTTTACAATGTCCACGATTGCGGTACTGATCAGAGCAGGGTCCATGCTTGCTGTGCTATGGCGTTTGCTCATTTCACCCAGTAAAAAATGCGTGAAATGGCTGTCTGCTGCTTTCAGGAAGGGAGGGGCTGAGGCTGTACCCAGAACCACCCACGACAGTGATTTTTGCCCCATCAGGCACTGGGGTAGTAACCCATAATTCCAAGGGGCAGGGAAGACTGCAGGAACTATGGGATAGGTACCCACAGTGCAACGCTCCTGAAATCGATGGACGCCTGGGACCATGGACGCACACCACCGAAGTAACGTGCCCTAGTGTGGACGCGTAAAATCGATTTTATAAAACCTGTTTTATAAAATCGATTTTATTAATTTCGATTTTACTCTATAGTGTGGACGTGGCCTTAGTCTCTAAGGTGCCACAAGTACTCCTGTTCTTTTTGCAGATACAGACTATCACGGCTGCTACTCTGAAACCTGTATGTTTAGCAGGTACTCTGCCTGCTGGAGCTCCTACTAGGATAACAAACCTCTGCATCCCTCATACCACAGAAATGTGTCTTCTCAGCACAAACAAGTCCATAGATTAAATACCTCCAGTAACTGTGACTCTGAGTAGATAAATAATAACCTCATCAAAAATAGGTGGATTTGAGGGACATGGATCCTTTAGGGGATTAATAGATTACCAAATTTCACCTCCATTTTGCTGGTTCAAAGCCAGCCCAGGTTGCTAGTGACTGAAAGCTGTTACTAGCTGATGGCTTTTTAGGGGTCTCTATGAAGTTGTTTGCTCCTCAATGCCTAGTGAACAAGAATTCACACCACCTCCCCCTCGATATGGAACCCTTGTCTGCAGTGTCAGTGGAGGCCCTAAGGACAATACTCATGCAGACTAACCTACCTACCACCCCTAGAAGTAGGCCTTCCAGCTCAAGTAGAGTTTCAACAGCAAACTTCAAAGCTCTTTCACCTGTGCTAAATTCTCTCTCTCTCTCTCTCACACAAACACAGAGTGCAGAATTAAAATGAAGGTAGGAAAAAAACAAAGGAAGAATATTGCATCCCAAAATACCTATATATCCACAGAAGAAACTTGACCTTTCTCTCTCTCATTTTGTATATTTTGATTTTTAATTACATACAAATTTGCCACATTGTAATATACAATGTTCATAATATAACCCCCTGTTTCCTCCCTGGGTTACGCGGGAGCAGGCAACACTCACCTGTGGACCTGTGCACCTAATGTTGTTGACATTAAAGGAGATCCTGAGTATCCCAGTGGTGATGTTGGATAAGTGGGAATCCTCTATCCACCCGTCTGCTGCAATCCCTTTACTCCTAAAGAAAGTTAAAATTGGCGGTGCCTCCATCTGGCTGACCCTGTACACTCTCAATGGCGGGCTTTGAGAACCTTCAGGAATAAACGCCTTAAAATAATAATAATAATTAACAATAATAACCTGAGGCATGGGTCTAACTCAAATATCAATTATAAATAACATACATCCAATATACTTAAATTAGAGCTAACACTCCTTTTCTGAACAATTTAGAGAAACAGGGTATAACAGACTAAGATTAAATGTCACTACTAATTTAAATTGAGAGGGCCAGTTGAATAAAATCAATTAACAAATATAATATACAGTAATAAATGAAACTTATGTAACTAGCATTTACACTGCTACTATTTACTCCACCCTGTAGTGCACACTCCTCTGTATTTCAGAGTCCTAGACACTTGCTTGTGTGGGTGCACTTGAAGATCTGCAGCTGGTGAGGCACTCTGTTTGCTCTGTGTATCAGTCCAGCCAAGGCAACAAGTGCACAACCCCTCTGAAACTGGAGTCAGCCCCACTAAATGTCAGCAGCTCTGGATCATGGTTCAATGGAAAGATCTCTCTGCCTCTCCTCAGACTCAGTCTCTCTGCTGTGCCCCTTCCCTTGCAAGTACTTTCCCAAACCAGAGTGGGGGTTACTCACAGTTCCTTCACTGTAGCCCATCTCAGTCAGCTCTACGCACAGCAATAGTCTCTGCTCTGATTCCAGTGAAGCCACCAACAGCCTCTGAGGCTCCCTGCTCTATAAAAGCACCTGCAGGCCCTCAGCAGCTGCTCCAGGTGTGGACAGAGCCCCACAATAGCAATCTCACTCCTTTCCCCAAAATGGAGTCCACCCCTGCTCTCCCTGCACTGCCTGGCAGAGAAAGTCTCTTACTCTTTCCCCAAGGCATCACGGGAGCTGTAGTCTCTAAGGCTAGATTGCAGCATATAGGATCTTTCCAACTGGAACACTTCCAATAAAGATCAGAGGCCCCTCTAGTAAAGGGGGCCTACATTAACGTAGCTGCAAATGGGATTGCTACATTAGCCACATAAAGAAGGACTGTGTGCACAAATGGATAGCAGGAAACATACAGTTGATAGCTTTCTGAGGCAAAATAACAGGTTATAAAACACACTAGTAGGAGGCTGAAGGAAATGTTTAAAAAATCAATTCACTTATTAGATTCTCTAACTCCTTGAATAGCATCTATTATCTGGCAGATGGGGTAATCTATATACTCTCTGTTTTTTGACAGAGAATCAAAATATTTTTATTGTTGTCTCTTTTCAAAGTAGAATTTGCCCATGCTTATGTAAAATTGTTTTGATACACAGCCCAAATTAAGCCTACACTAGAAAACAGGCTGCACCTTTAAATATCACATGGCATTTCCAACCATCACAGTAAAGTGAGGGCGATAACAGACAAACCCCTCCGGCTATTGCATCTTCTCCTCCTCCTCAACACAAAGACCATATGAGGGAACACAGCAGAACCACAAATTACTGTACTGCGCAGTTCCTACTTAATAATGACATCCCATACGTTAGCAAAAAATCTGCCAACATCTGCAAGCTTCTCTACACTGCTGTGAGCCAAAGTTAAAAATCATGTGTGACAGTGCTATGGAAAATACAATTGATTCCATTCTGATTGTGTCAGTTCCAAACACAGACAATATTGATGATGCTGTACAGTAATCTTATTGGGCTTGGGCCCAACCGAACATTGGTCTTTGTCAACTCATTATTCCTCTATCAGAAGGATCTCGGTAGATTGATCTTGCCAGAAGCTCTTGATGTGTCTCACAAATCACTGTTCTGCTCTTGGCAGGCAGATTCGAGTACTGCACGGTAATTGCTCTGTTTTTTTTCTTTCCCCCAGAAGGCAGTGACTACATCTTGCAAGTCATTGTCATATGAGAGAATATAACTGTCCTAACAAGATAATGTAGTTAACTGTGCAGTATCCGATCATGCCAAGAGATATGGTCATGCCATAGATGTTTCTGAACTGGCAAAATAAGGTAAGATTATGCCTTTCCTCTTTTCTCTTAAATATAGCTCTAAACTTTTTTTTTCCCAGTGTGCAAACTTATTTGCATAACAGTTTTAGTTTTAAATTGGGGCCCAAATTTCAAATAGTACAGATGCCTAACTTCCATGCATGCATACACAGGGATGTCCCTAAGCAGCAACTCTCAGGGAACATTGGGCATTGCACATGCAAAACTCAGGGGCACACATCTGAACATTTAAAACTGTTTAAAAGTGATTACATCTTAGATTTTTTTCTTTATCCAAAGGAAAAACCTTCTTGTCTTGTAAGGAGTTAAACTGATCCCAAAGAACCATCCAAGCAAATTAACGATAGCCTTTGAACAAGCCATTTCTTCCTCTGTGATATAATCAATATATCCACTGGCTAATCTTAATAGGCATGAAAACGAAATCAAATCCAAACACTTGATACATTGGGTTGAGTAGTCTGGGTAATAACATCAGTGTGTGCTGAAGTTTCCCCAGTAGAATTTAGAAATATTCAGATGTCATGTAAAGGTCCAGACCCTGGCACCCAGCTCCATCCTGGCAGTGCACAAGGGAAGGAGAGCAGCGCTAAAAGGGGATTTCTCTGACATAACAGAATCCCTGGAGGGCTTAAACCTTGAATAGTCATCTGTATATCACCCGAGCCAGATGGAGTGGTTCCTAAATAGCATAAATGAGAGCTGTCTGAGACATGAGATACTAGTGCCATGTTTTACCTCAGCAAGGTGGGATGGAAATTCAGGAAGGCTTTTACATGTGAGTCAGTAGGAGAGGATGACAGTATCATCTCACTTCTGTTTCAGACCCTAAATCAGAACGATGTATCCTTTCCCATTTACTTCCCAATGTACTTCCACCATCATAGTCCAGCAATTACTTAGAGGCTATCGACTCAATTAGCAGCCAGCACAAAGCAGCCGAAATGTTGACCTAAAAGATGCTGCTATGGATTACCTCTGAGGCAGGAGAATCCTCAGATGGCATAAAGCTGCCATAGCTGCCTTTTTACCACCTGTCCCCCAAGCACCAGTGTAGGGAGCCAAATGGAGGTGTAGGAAGAAGTGTGCCAGAGGGAGTGAGCTAGATCCCCTTTTCACTCTGCCGGATCCTCAATGGCCAGGAGAAAAGGTGGATTAAAGCCACCATCTGTCTTTACCTTGGTCTACAGCTGCTCTTAGTATAAACCCAGAGCAGCTGACAACTGAGCCCTGTGTTTCTCTTTGTCATGCTTCACTACTGTAGTGACCTTCTGCCATGGTGTAACGAGTAAAGAAACACAAGGAAAATAAGCAATGAAGTTCAAGAGCAATGGAACTTAAAAAACATACAGGTAGTTAACGAAAGAAAATGACTGATCCAGGAAAGTTTTCTATTCGACTTCCTTAGAGGCTTTGTGATTTGCTTTGACAGGAGATTCAGATTTCTGAATTAAAGTAGATATGAAATAAATTTCTGTCAAAACTTGTTTGATAGATTTAAATCAAAATCAGAGGTACAACAGCTAAAACATTTAAAATTTGCATTAGGGTGTTGACTAAAAGGTGTTACCATATGATGTCCGATGAGTGGTACATGTGAAATGAGTTGATCATCTCACACCAGTTACTAGTGCACAGTTTTCCACATCCTCCAAAATAACCACCCTAAGAATATCATATGCTTAGCCTCAATTCTGGCTTGGGTTGGGGCCACTATATTGGTACAAATAACTCTAAAACTAACATAGCCAGCCAGGGGAGGGTCATCCCACCATAGACAGGAGCCTCTGATGGCTTAGAACAACTTTGGGGGTTCCTACACTAGGATGTGGCTAGAAGAAAGAAAGTGTGACAGCTTTTGGGGATGTTGGCAGTAGACATAAAATAGAGCAGTTACTCTGATTTATGCAGTGGGAAGAGCACAAGTCTTCAAGCTTCCTCAATATATTCCCTCATGAGTTGTGTTGTTTGTTCCCTGGCAGCAGCCAACAGCTGAGATCAGAATCTTCAAAGCTCTGTACACACAGTGGCCAATTAATCTTCACAACACCCACATGAGCTAGGTGTTATGTTCTTTTTACAAGGAGGAAACTGAGGGAAAGCCATTTTGTAAGTTTCCCATTACACTACTTATGTCATTGTTAGAACCACAATTAGAATTTGTGAGTTTCTGGCTCCTAGACATGTATACAGAGCATAAGACTGTACCCCTGTGTAGTATCATCTGTCTATACTTAGTGACATGACTTACATTTATGCTCTTATAAATTGCATTAGTAAATATGATAGATGAATCTAAAAGGTTTGTGTTTATTAAGAATCCTAAAAATTGGATTATCCAAAGTATATCCAATCCCTTCTCTCTCTCCTCAGACCTCCTGCTTCCTCCTCACTTCCTTTCTTAAAAGTTATCACAGCAATCCAAGATCTACATTTTCAGTATTGTTTCTCGTGGCAAAACTTCCAGTGAAATATTTGGAACCTACTGCTTCACCCAGAGAAAAGATAAATTGTTATGCAGAGAAACATAAGTATGCTATACAGGCACAATAACGCAGACCCTTTTATTTGTCTTCAGCCAGTATTCCTGTGCCCCTTTTAATAATTCGTCCACTAGATCCATTCCAGCACCAAGTGTGTTGAACTAGAGGGTCTTGACTTGCAAGTGCTTGCATCTTTTCACTAGTATTTGCTAGTCTAACACCATATAAATGTTCACTTTCCACTGAGTAGAAAATGGGAAAAGTGGTAAATATCTTTGATCTGCATAATCTAAGGCTTTTTTATTCTCCATCTGGCAACATCAAATTGCAGCAGTAGTACAGTCCTGAGATCCTCTGTGTGGGACTGAGGAGAATTTAAATCTCTGGGCCTGATTCTGCACCTCAGTGCAATAGCTTTATTCTGAGGGAGCTGCATTTGGTGTATACCTGTGCTAATGGAATCGGGAATTAGTCCTTTAATTTTTACAGTGGACTCACAAAAAGTCAGGTATATTTATTTTGGCAAGTTTCAGTGGCAATTAAACTCACTTCATGTGACACCGTCACGCTATAATGTTAGATATAAGATTTTAGTTGTAGTTTTACATACATTATGGTACTTGTGGATCACTTAGTCTGAGAGAGAAAGGAAACTTAATAAGGGATTAAGGGAATGTGCACTGGCACAACAATCCATGGCTGTATATTTACAGACACTGGACCTGTCTGTTAAGCCACCCACATGAGGAATAGAAAAAAAGAACTCAAGCTTGTCTGTTCCTGAAACTTAGAACCATGTGACCAAAGGAAACTATGTTGTCTGTCAATAGTATTAAGGTTCATGTGCTCTTTATAGGCCTGCAATTAAAGGATAACAGAATTGCAAACATTGAACAAGTCAGTCTCCATCCAAGTCAGTGCACAACCAATACATGATAGTATGATCTCACTTCAAATAAAGGGATGTCCACTCAAGGGCACAATTGGAACGGGCACATTATTAAAGGTTAATAAGTCTTCCTTATAGCCATTCAGCTAGTTACATTTTTTTTTTGGAAGTAAATTTGTGTGTGAAATACCTAACTGATGGTAGTCTGGGTTAATACACAGGCATTTGGGTGACAGAATGGCAGATCAGATATTTTCAACCCCAGTTCCTTCTTTTGTCAACTTCTTGTTTTATTTAACCAACATTGCCAGTATGTAAACATTACTGTTTGCTAAAACCACTTCCTCTGTCAGATACCTCTTGCTCAATGGCTTCATTATATTAACCAAAAACACCAGAAAACAGAGATTCACAGTGTGTGTTTATGCAACCTCTGCCGTATGGCAATAAGCAAATTAACCTTTTTATTAACCTTACACTCTTCACTGATGTCGTTACAGGGATTCCAGCCTACATAATCAAATCAGTTGAACACTGTATTTTTCAATTTTTAGGTCCCAATCCTTCTCCTATTGAAGTTCATTGTAAAAAGTGAGCAGAATCTGACCTTTATTGACTTCCAGAGTGTAGAAGTAGAAGAGAATATTGAACATAGCTTCTTTAGTTTCATAAACTATTTCTGCATATCAAAGGACTAACAAAGATAACCACAAGTGCATTTATGTTTATACTGCACAGTGGTTGAAATAACTAAAGCTTTGTGAATGGTACGGTGTTTTGTAAATCACTTGGTTTCTCCCACTTGATTCTGTATTATGGAAATAGACCATGCACAGTAATTTACAGTAACATCTATCAACACTGATATAAAACTCCAATGGCTTGATTTTCAGAGTTGCTGAACGCCCACAGCTCCCTGTGACTTCGGCTGGAGTTGCGGCACTCAAGACTTCTGAAAATCGGGGCCTAAATATATACTGGGAACCCTGACTCATATGTGGTGCTTGGACCCCATAAATACAGTTCAGTCTCTCTTGTATATCTCACATTTGTTACAGAGGGATTTCAGTTGTACCTGGCTCTTATTTGCGCTATATAAGAGATAGAAGTTTCCTCAGGCTCGCTCTGTCTCTGCACACACACATAAGGCAGTGTTGCCAACTCTCATGACTGTAATTACAAGTCTTATATTAACTGATGTTTTCCTAAGAGCCCTGACTGCTGGAGTCATGTAAGTAAAGGAGAAGCTCACTTTTCTTTTCTTTTCAGTTAACTTTCTAATCCTCATGATTGCAAAGAAAACCATGAAACTATGAACCCATGGTATCCTAAAGGCTTGAAAATCAGAAGGCAAAGAAAAAGAGAGAGAGTGCAAATGTATTTTTTTTTTAAAAAACAACTCATGATTTTGAAGCCAATCTCATGATTTTCCAGAGCCTGCCTCAAGAGTTTTGGACATTTGGGATAAAAAATACAGCAGTCCAACCTTATGGGGTTTCTACATTCAAAGAAAAATAACTTCACTATGAAAAGTTCAAATAAATTCTTTTTTTAAACCAGAGCAAGAAAATGTAAAAGATATTTGACAGTTAGGCAAAGGCAGGTGAAACACTGAATCTTGCTATCTGACAAAAAAGCTCAGCTTCTTCCATACATAGTGCCCTCAACTTCCGTAAGAACTGTTCTTTTAACCCCCTTAGATTATTAGTTTATCCAACTGGGACCTTGACTGCAAGCATACAGCATTAAAGGTTAGGCTGAAAACTGGCAATGTCAGGTTTCATAGAGGAAACTGGTTTATCTTTTTCTAACAATCTTTAGCAATGTGCAGTGACTGCCCTTGGAGTAGTGGTTTAACAACCTTTGTCCAAGCATTCTGTGGATCTTCTTATATCTTTAATAGTTTACTTGATGGACTATGAAGAGCTGCCAGATGACAGTCCTATTTCATTTTTGTCACTGCATGGTGCTCTGTTTTTCTCTCAGTCTTTTTCTCAAGGGCACAATTCTATAAGTCAATGTGGCAATATTCAAGACAGGTATTGCTCTTTCAGCCACTGTATCTTGATGCCCTATGTGCAAGTAACAGGCATGTCAAGATTCCAGGCCTTCAGAAAAATATAATCATGGAGAACTTTATAAATTGTAATGTCCTTCCCACTGATGGCAAATTGAAACGAGGAACTGGGATTCTGTATTAGGGATTTACTTGAGGCATGAAAACCTTTGATGATTAATATAAGATCATCTATGTTACAAATAAACAAATGACATCTCATTTATCCTTATACTAATTGATTATACAAACTTATACAAATACTTATTTAGTGGTACTAGACAAGTCTATGGCTCCTATGCTCCCCTTAACTTTAAGGCATAGAGGGAAGCAAATAAAAATAAAATGGGACAGACCATCCCAGAAAGGTGTGAAAGAAGGGAGAAGTATATGTCAGACCATTTCGTGCACAGTTTCAAAAGGCCTCTAAAAATTCACAAGCAAATTTTCTATGTGTACCTTTTTATAAGTGCAAGTACTTACATTTGTATTTCCAAGTAATATTTGCATATGCAGATTGGATAATTAAAGACATGCATGTTTGTATGTGTAACTTTCTGTTTGCATGTGCTCACCTGGGGAGTTTTCTCTTGGAAAAGAGTTAAAATGTATATTTTGTGGGAACATTTTCAAGGGCAGCCCTTTGATATTGCTTACTGTATGTTTAGTTGTATTTTGATTCTTTAATAGATTACAACTCATAGGTCTCAGGCTTTTAGACAATGAACATTTTCCTAGCACACAGATTGCAGTAAAACATGATTTGCTAAAAACAGGGATTAAAATTATATTCAACAAATAAAATGGATTCATAACACATCTAGACTGAAATTCTGCAAAACAGAACCAGAAAAGGAAATTCTGGGGCTCCTGACTTTGCTGCCAGCATGCTATGGCTGCACCATGGCCCCAACTCTTATTTTGAGTGTCAGTGGCAAGAGGCTCACCTCCTGTCCAGGGAGGCAGAGTCAGTGGCATGAGCCACCTTCATTCTCTTCAGGAGGAAGCTAATGAACTCTTCTGGGTCAGCCAGCACTAACCAGACACACCTGCAAGGCTTGTTCTGCCTGAAGGGAGGACATATTAAAGGGGAAAACCTGCCACAGGAAGGGATGATAACTAGGGGACATAGCTGTGCCTCAGAGAAAGCTGGTTGCAGGGTTAGGCCAGTAAAGAGGGATATAGTTGCTGACCCTGCTTCCCCTGAGACTACCTGAACAAGTTACTGGATGGGCGCTACAAAAATTGGGGGGAATGTCTAAAGAGAGACTCTAATGCTAATTAGGACACTAAAAAAAACATACTTACAAGCAGGGTCCTAAGGAGTGATTGAGAGACTGTTCAAGAGCCTGAGCCACTTTTTTTCTCCTTTTTCCTTTTGATCTTCTCTGTCCTTTTATGCTTGGAGAGAATCGTCTATACTCTGAGTGGGGGAAGGACTCTGGGAGTGCTAGAGAAGCAACTCAACCATGGTCTGGTGGGGACTCAAGGATCCACTCAGAAGTAGTGGGGAATCCTGGCAAAAAAACAAAAAAAAACCCAAACAAAACAAAATTAAAAAAGAAAACAACCCATACAGGGAGAACAGAACCCAGCAGCTGTGAGCAAGATGGAACCTTAGTGGTGGTGAAAATGGTTGGCGGAAATGCAGCAGCGAGCAGCTCAGCAATAGTAGTTCCAGCAACAATTGCTCCAGCAGTGCACCACCCAATGGCAAGTCCAAGAGATGCAATAGCAAAAGTTGCTGAGGGAGCTGATGACCAGAAGTAGGACCTCTGCAAGGAGATGATACAACAGATAGTGCTCTGCAGGAGTCCCAGCAGGGTATAGCTCCACCAATACATGTGGAGCTAATCAAGATGGGGTCACGATGATCCTGAGGCCTTTTTAATTACCTGTTAATTACCTTTGAGAAGGTAGCACAAGCATCTCTATGGATCTGAACCATGAGCTTTGATTTGGGTTTCAGACTTGACAAGTCCAGCACATGCAGTCTGGGACTGGACTTGGAACAGGCTGAGAAATATAAACAAGTAAAGTCCAGTATTTTGGACTATTTCTACATTTCCAAGGAAACCCATCACTAACATTTTAGGTCTGAAAAATTATTCCAAATATTCCAGTCTCAAGGCGGTCGTGAAGTGTTTGAAGAAACACTGTTGTGAAAAGGATGTGGCTCTACTTAGAAGAATGATCCAGGGCCTAGCTGATTGTCACAGAACAAATTGTAAGGATATTGCCAGCAAAAAGCAGACAGTGGGTATTACAGTACCGCCTAGTACTCTATCAGATATAGTGTGGTTAATGGAGAGCTTTCTAGAGTTAGAAGGGTTGCTACAGATGGAATTCCCTAGAGATTTGACACTGTGCAAGTTGTTCCTGAGAGAAACCTGGGGGTGGGTCAAAAAGGTAACAATCACTCTAAGGAGTCCACCCTTGGGGATGACCTCCAGGGCAGTCAGACCAGCCTTAGACCATAAGAAATCAAGGGTGGGACTATGGGCTGGGATGTAACACTGCCATTGGGACCACCAGATATCTCAAGCAACTGAAGTAGGACCCACAGAACAGGAGTCAGTCACTACTCCACAGCCAAGTTCACCTCCAGCTAAAACAGATATCATCAGTGCTAGCCCAGTAATGTGCTTCTTCCATGGGCAGACAGAACACAAAGAAAGAATGCCCTTTCATGGAATGTAAGTACACCTAGGGCTGGACTGCAAACACTTGTGCATGGAAAAGGGCTCCCCTCAGTTTGATAGTTCTGGTGATGGGCCAAGAGAAGAGAGTTCAAGGACTTTGGACTCCAGCTGTAGTCAGGCACTGGTCTCCTTAGTAAGAGACAATGACACCCCTAAAACATTATTACTCTACAGTGCAAAAATGGCTATGTGAAAACATACCCAGCCAATGTTTACAAATGACCATGGGAACAAATATCAAAGTAATAACTGTAGGTTTGGCTGAGAAATTGGCCTGTTCATAATCATAGGCCGGGACTCACCATTTTTTGGCAACTCATTAATCAACAGGCCCACCCAGCAAACAGGTGTCTGGGTCAGTCATTGCAGAATGATCCCAAAAGTCTGGTAAATCTCAGGGAATTGGAAGACCCTGAGCAGCGAACATTGTGAACAACATGACTGTCAATCCCAGCAGGGAAGGAAGCAATAATCAACCCAGACCTGGAACCTTTCCTACAGAGTGGGAATTTTGTGCAGGAACAGAGTTGAGCCATGCATATGTCCTCTGTACACGAGTAAGAAAAGGAGCCTCAGCCTGTCAAGCAGTACCCACAATTCATGTTCAAGAAAGAGCACCTGTACCAAGTGGAAAGAGATCAACAAACTGTGGTAGTAAAGACAGAGCTGCTGGTGCCATGCAAGTATTGCCAGATTGCAGCCCACACATGACATCCCATACACAGGGCACCTGGGAAGAGAGAGAGCATAGTCATGGACACTAGCCCCATTGTACTGGCCAGGCTTGCATCAGGAGTTGATGAAATATTACTCCTCCTCCCACTGAGTGCCAGCTGTCCAGAAACAACTGGATCAAAAGGCCCTCTTGATCCCGCTGCCCTTGATTGAAACACCCTTTGAAAGAATCAGAATAGACATGGATATGTTGTTTTGTATTTGGAAATAAACGTGGCTAAAATTCTGTAATGCCTGGTCTGTCTTGACATCTAACTTTCCTAAAGCTTCAAAACTATCCTGGGATTTAAGATTGTTTATATGTAGAAAAAATGAATGAGAAATAGCTGAATGTATTATTCAAAAGGACCAGTGCAGGCAGAAAGACCAAGAAAGGCAGTGGACCTTGCTTGTTCTATGTGTCACTCTGATTCAAGGACAGGAAGTCGTGGCTGGAATGGAGCCTTTCATGATCATATGGAGTTTCATTTAGAGGGAACTTTTTAAAGTTCCTGAGAGTTAGAAACAGGCATCAGGATTTTTTGGAATGGGAAAACTAGCAACCTTAACTGACTATAAGCTACTTTGATTTACAGGCTTTGAGTGGCTTTGCTCAATAAAGTTCACATATCTAGTGAACAATGTTCCTCTGTTCAATAGCCCAGTCACAACTACCATTGAAATCAATGGAAGGATTCTCACTGACTTCAATGGGAACTAGATCTGTCTTCTGCTCACAGAATAATGGTGAAATCATGGATACTATTAACCATGGACCTGATCTAGTACCTGTCTAAGTCAATAGAAAGAGTTCCATTGATGGTTATTGAGCACTGGATTGGGCCCCATTGTAAGTCACAACTACACATGGGTCAGTAGCTTTTTCCCACGACAAAATTATAAATCCAGTCAATATCTCTTTTATTAGGCCTTCAAAAAAGTGGGTACTCAATGACTCCAGTGGCAGAATATTGCCTAGTAAAGGGATCCTTTCTCATGGCAAATACCACAGTGCTTACCTGTGCTTTTTCTTACTTTGATGTTAAAACCCTTTTGTAGGATTTACTTAAGTATTTTCACAAGCATTGTCATTCATACAGAGTGACAAGCTGCTAAAGGCCCCGACACCAGAGCCAAGGCTCGCAAAGCCCCAGATGGATTCCAAGCTGCATGGTGAACTCAGAGAGGGGGCTGTGCTGTCAGGAGCTACCAGGATCTTTTTAGTTTTGGTTGGGTTTTTTGTGCGTTTCCCTGTTTGACTTAGCCTCCTTAATCAATATGTTACAGGCAGCCAACCACCATTAAAAAAAGTGTGGAAGTGTAGATCTGTTGTCCGTCTGTTTTAGTCTTATACTTAGATAGTAAACTCTTTGGGGTAGGGACTACCTTTTGGGGATCTTGGCCTTTGGCTGGGCTGGAAATCCCATGGAAAATGCTTTCTTAAGAGATATATATCCTCAAAAGGTATATCCTTCTTCCAGCTTGTTCTGAAAATTGAGTGCAGCCTTTCATACTGTTTTTTGGCTTACAGCTGAGATGTAAGTAGTTCAAATTTTTAAAGCATGCCATCCTTCTTGTCTGCCAGTAGAAAGAATCGAGAGTCGATCCAAAAGTGATCTCAACAAAATCTAAACTAATACTAAATATAACACATTCTAATTCAAACCATTATTCTACTTTTTAAAACTTAATAGTTCACAGCAACAGCTAATATAAATTGTCATTGAAGTCAATGGAACTATGCCAATTTACACCAGCTGAGGATGCAGCCCCATGACTCCAAAATCCCTAATGAACTGAGGGAATGGATGAAGTATGGTGTGTTCGGTGACTGCTCCATCTGGCAGATCAAGAGGAATTAAGGATAATGGTGAGCTGGGTCTTTTATATCTATAGGCTAGAACATTCAGATTTCCATTTGATGAGCAATTGCCCCTTTGTCAGTCTACTGAAATCAGTGATACTATGGCTCGCAAAACATGGCATGTGACACCTGCCATGTAGATCTGCTGAGGCAGTTTCATGAGAGAGAACAAGAGAGTATTAGCATAACGTTTCCAATACATATTTGACTCTGGAAATTTACAGCTAAAGTATGTGGGTCATAGCTCACAGTCACTTGATTTCATGTTTTACATATCCCTTAGAATTTTGAAAGTTATATACTCGTGAATTGGTCTTTTTAATATATTTGACAGGCCCAAACCTGATGTGGATGGGACAACATTTAACACGTATAGTATGAAAATACATATTCATAATATAAAATGAAGTATTATCATTTCAGTTCATTCATGTCTGTAAGTACATGTCAGGTGAAAGATGGATAGAGGAGGTTAAGTGATGTTCTTGTAGATTCACTATGATGTGTAAGATAAAAGAGACCCATTAAAATGTATATCTTATTTATGGAGAAGCAGAAGTAGCCCCTACGGATTGTCAAATACTATATGAAATATCACCAAGCATGGTAATGTGTTCTTGCTAATAGTTCCATTGTTTATCTGAGGCTCAGCTCTAAGACAGATACTCAATAGATGTTTAATGGTTCTGTACCTTTTAAAGGCATTTTCTGCTATTTTTTATAATTAGACTTAATCAAATAATTTTTATCAGATTCAAACAATATTTAAATATATAAGTAAACATGACTTGTATTGTTGGCACCATGATAGCTAGGTGCTTATATAATAAAATATCTGTTGTATTATACATGATTTTTCTCCTTTTTTGATTTTTTTAAATTAAATTATCAAATCTTTGATGGCCTTCATCCAGTTCCTACTAGACAGGTGTGCACACCACAGAAGTACAGCTCCACTACAGCTAAAAACATTAGCACTCTAGTTTGAACTTTCAATACAGAGATCAATAGTTTGACTAGTCATAGAGCCTGCACTATGCTCTCCTTGCTAGATGTAAACCCTCCATGTCAAGGAAGAGAAATTTTGGTGGTCAATGTGAGGAAGTTTTTCCCTGTACCAAACCTGTTCTATGGGAAAAGAAAGTCCTTTAGTCTCAAGGACTATAAGTCTTATACAATTCACTACAAAGAAAAACTGTGGGGCTAATATAACTAGCCAGAAAAATAACTTAGTCACAATATAAAGCATAATCCATGATCAGGACATTTACTCATGATCTTTTTTCTTCTGGTTTACTAACATTCCAGCTTTTCATATAAGAGAATTGATCCTTCTTTTTAAAATACCAAGGCATTATCTTGGAAATTCTTGCAGAGCTGACAATCTAACCCCAAATAATTAAGAGGTAAGAGATATATAATGCCATGGATTAGAAACTACTTTAAACTCAGTGACTATGCATAAATAATCTTCTTTTGCCATGGTAAAAGATTAACAGTGATACCCGAAGGTTTCATAGTAGGACCCGTGTTGTTTATATAAACGCTCATGTTTCATGGCATTAAAACAATCAGTGATGGGGATTAATAAGAGGCTTCTTCTATGGACAGCTTATTTCATAATTGTTCACTTGAAGTAGGTTTCTTGATGCATATTATACTGTCCACTGTAGTGCAGAATACTGGACTAAACTGGTGTAACGGTGTGGTTGGAGCAGTGACCCCTCATGGATCTTCTGGGCACACTGATGTGGCGGTGGGTCTCCCTGTGGGAGAAAGTCTTTGTCTCCAGTGTACACTGAAGCAGGTTCTGCCCACTGGCTAATTGTCCCTTCAGTCTTATTCCCTTCTAGGCAGAGTTGAGAGGCTCAGCCCCAAAAGTGTTTTATGACAGAAAAGCAAATGTACTGGGCTGTTCCCCAGTCTTCTGGGGTGGAAAGGTCACTCCTGCCATGTCCTTCAGGATTCATTCCACACAGCCTCTACTTAATGCATGGCCCACTCCTTGGTGTCTTGCTATTCCTCTGCAGTGGCTGCTCTGGCTAGCAGGCCTATCTCTGCAAATCCACAGGTGAAGCTCACTCAGACAGAGCTCCATTCTCCTTCCTGGTTAGTCAGCTCTGAATTGAACCAGGCTTTCTCCTTTTATTTCCCCTCTAGGCTTGATGTTCACTACAGGTACGGTGTGGTTAGGCTAGCTCGACCCTTTTCTGCTGGTCAGGCCTCTTTGCCCTATCACACATTCCCCCCTGACTTCAATAGGGTAACATCCCTCTGCTGCTGACTCTCTCCCATCACAAGAAAAAAAATAGCATTCACGTGAGCTCTTTTGGCTCTGTGCTGTATGTGGAAGGAGACGGACTGGCAGGACAGGTACAACCTCATAATTTGAGGCTGGTGTCCATTTATAGCATGGAGCCAATGGAGAGAGACATGGTTAATGGCTACGATGAAATGAGTGCCAAAAGGTAGCATCAGAGTGAGGTCATTGCCCACCTCACTGCCAGTGCTTCTTTTCCGATTATGAAGTAGGCCTTCTCCCTTGAATAATTTTCTACTCATCTTCCATCACATGAGGTAAGACTGCCCCAATCACACATTGGAGGTGTCTGCAAGCAACAGAAATTTGCTGGTGAAGTCAGGGTTATATAAGACTGGTTCTCGGCAGAGATGGTTGTTAAGGATTTGAAAAGCCTCCTAACAAGCATTGATCCACTGGATTTTCTTTCAGCTATTGTTTGTAAGGAGATCTGTAAGATGAGCCGCAAAGGTAGAAAAGCCTGGAATAAACCGTCAGTAGTATCTAGCCAATCCTAAGAAATGCTGTACCTGTTTCTTAAACGTTGATGTGAGGCATATATGGAGGGTTTGGACCTTATCAACCAAAGGTCATACTTAGTCCTGGGGGAATTCTGTGCCACTGTGTATGTGCAGAATTTATGTCCCCCCACAGATTTCTTTGCTTCCACACAGAAAAATGGCGTTCTAACAGGGAAGTAAAGGGAAGCCACAAGAGTGGTCATGCAGCCTGCCCCAGCAGTATGTTTTGGGTGCCCAGGGCGACCAACAGAAAGCTAAATCATTGTGGGGCAGGAAATGGGACCCAGCTGGTGGCTCCTACCCTGTGCCAGGTCAGCTGCTAGTCTTGGTTGGGCTGGGGAGGACAGGACTTCCTCTTCCTCTGCATGGCATTCAGGGCTGAGTCAGACCCACCTCTATATGTCTCCCCCAGCTGAAGAAAGCTCTGTGAATGCCCAGCCCCTTGCTTCCTGTACCCATCGGTCTTCAGCTGCATGAGGAGGAATCTCTGTACCGGGAGTTGCACCCCCATATGCCCTACGCCTATGCATCTAAACCCCCCTCATACTGAGACCCCCTCACCAAGCCTCAGTCCCTGCTAAGCCTCACCCCCCTGCACTACGCTTACACCTGGACCACCCCAATGAACCACCTGCACCTGGATCCTCACCCCACGAAGCCCCACCAACTGTACCTGGATCCTTACCCTACTCAGTCCAACTCCTCCAGCATCTGGATCCCTCACTGAGCCCCTCACATCCAGACTCCCGGATGCACTCTATCTCCCCCTATACTCAGCCCCCTCCCCACTGAGTCCCAATCACCTTCACCTCGATGCCCTTGCAGAGTCTCATTACCATTGCACCCAGAAACCTCAAACAAGCACCTGTGCATATAGATCCCCCCACACCCAGAACCCCCACTGAACTGCCCACACCCTGACTGCCCCACACAGAACCCTCTCAACCTACACCTGGAGCCCCCACAGACTAAGCCCTTCCACACTTGGATCCTGCCTTTCTGAACCTGCCTACCCACACAGAGGGGCAGGGCCCTGAGGTGTTTCTGGGGAAGGCCCAGTCTCTGCACTGTGTCAAGGTTGGCTGCAGCCTCACTGCTAAGTCTGTTTCCTGAGTGGTAGCTGCAGGGTGATCTCTGACCTCCGTGTAGCCAGTGGCCTGTGCTCCCCACTGCCATGCTGGAGCCTCCACATTTATTTGACAAATATAATATGTAGAATTTTAAAATATTGTGCACAGAATTTTCATTTTTTGATGCAGTATTTTTATTTTTTTATGCAGAATTTTATTTTTTTTTTTACACAGAATGCCCTCAGAAATAGTCATACATTGACCTTTCCCAAGATAGGTCATTTCATTTTTGACCAGGTGGCATTAGTGGGGTTTGCTATCAGGAGGACCATCTTGAGGGACTGGAGTATAGCCATTACATTTTTCAGATGGTCTTGTCAGGTTTAACCATAGATTATGAAGTTGTCTAGGTATGCAGTGACATAACTGAGACAGCAGGATCTGGTCCATCAGTTGCTGGAAGATGGCAGAGACCCCACGTAATCCAAAAGGCATAGTCCCGAATTGAAAAAGAGCAAAAGGGGTAGCAAAGGTAATTTTCTATTAGGATTCAGGTGCTAGGGGAACCTGCTAATATCGTTTGGTCACATCAGAGGTAATAATGCACTTTGCCTTACTTAGCTGGTCAAGTAATTTATCAATGCATATCATAGGGTATGCATCAAATTTTGATGAGGTGTTAACCTTCCTGAAATCAATGCAAAAACAAGTGGCTCCATTGGCCTTAGGTCCAGCACTATTGGGCTCCAGCAGTCACAGAATGACTCTTCAATTATATCAATCTCTAGCACTAGCTGATGTCTTGCTTCACACTTTTTCTTATCCTCTGGGGAAGGAGTCATGTATTTTCTCTAACTTTGTGTCTGGGTTCAGTCCAGATGTGATGGGAAATTAGATGAGTTTGTCTGGGCTGCATAAAAAACAACGATCAACTGATGGGCCTAGGCCCTCTGTTCGGGAGTGAGGTTGACCATCCCAGGTGTTGAGGTTCCAGTGGCCTGTCGGTCCAATACATCCTACCATGGGTAGAGGGCTATAAAGAGGCTTTCTCAAGCCTTCCATCGTTTTAAAATATTCACATGGTAAATTTCCTGGCGTTTCCATCTGTCTAGTTGTCTGATCTCATAATTCATAGGCCCTACTTGTGACTTCACCTCATAAGGCCCTTGCTAGTGGGCAGCAGCTTTGACTCCACACTAGGAAGTAATAAAATAACCTAATCCCTGAGTGAAATACCTGAAGGTAGGCCCCGTTATTATAGGCTGCTTCCTGGGTGCTCTAGACATGTAGAAGTTTCTCCCTGGAGAACAAACCTAAAGTTTTGAGTGCTCCTGAAATTTCAGAATATGCTATACCAAGTTATCAGCTCAAGGTCTAAAACTTCTTATGGCTGTCTCTCCAATTGCGAGAAACTAGTGGAGGACTATGATACCCTTTATAGAGCAAACAGGAAGGGAAGGAGCAATTGGTCCCAGTGTGGATATCTGTATAAATGAACCATTTTAGCATATTCTTAGAGTCCTGTTGAACTGTTCCTCCAGCCCATCTGTTTGGGGATGTTGGACGGAAGTTCAGATAGTCTTTATTTTCAACAGCCAACATAGTTGCTTTATTGTCTGGGATGTGAAGTTTGTCCCCTGGTCAATTATAATTTCCCATGGGACCTGAACCTGGGTGAAGATTTTTATAAGTTCAGAAGTGACTGCTTTGGAATTTATAGAGCACAGCGGTGAGGACTCAGGATACTGGGTGCCATAGTCCACAACTACCAAAATGTACTGGTAGCCTGCAGTGCTCATTTTGAGGTGACTAACTGTCCATCTCAATGCATTTGAAGACTATCCTCACCAGTGGGAGCACTTTCTCCATTGGGTTGAGGCAGGGCTTAAATTTTCACCAAGTATTTTCCAGAGCCTCGGGCCTCAGAGCTTCTTCACTATAGGAGGTGCCATGCCTTGGAGCTTCTGCCCCATGAGAAGTGCAGTGGCTTGAGGCTTCTGCCCTGTGGGAGGTGCTGTGAGTTTGAAAATGTTAAACAGAGCTCTGCTCCGGATGGCTCTGGCTGAATGTAAGCCCTTGGTTGAGATGCTGTGAGCTTTCTCCAGAGGTAGTGTACTTAGATTTTCAGAAAGCATTTGACAAGGTCCCTCACCAAAGGCTCTTAAGCAAAGTAAGCTGTCATGGGATAAGAGGGAAGATCCTCTCATGGACTGATAACTGGTTAAAAGATAGGAAACAAAGAGTAGGAATAAATAGTCCATTTTCAGAATGGAGAGAGGTAAATAGTGGTGTCCCCCAGGGGTTTCTACTGGGACCAGTCTTATTCAACATATTCATAAATGATCTGGAAAAACAGTGAGATGGCAAAATTTGAAGATTAATAAGAATGCGACTTTTCAGCTTGGAAAAGAGACGACTAAGAGGGATATGATAAAGGTATATAAAATCATGACTGGTGTGGGGAAAGTAAATAAAGAAGTGTTATTTACTCCTTATCCTAACACAAGAACTAGAGGTCACCAAATTAAACAAATATGCAGCAGGTTTAAAACAAACAAAAGTAAGTATTTTTTCACACAACGCACAGTCAACCTGTGGAACTCCTTGCCAGAGGATGTTGTGAAGGCCAAAACTATAACAGGGTTCAAAAAAGAACTAGATAAGTTCATGGAGGATAGGTCTATCAATAATTATTAGCCAGGATGGACAGGGATGGCGTCCCTAGCCCTAGAGGGGATGGATCACTTGATGATTACCCGTTCTGTTCATTCCCTCTGGGTTCATTGTCGGAAGAGAGGCTATTGGGCTAGATGGACCTTTAGTCTGACCCAGTATGGCCATTCTTATGGACATGAAGTACAAAAGTTGGGAATATTTTCGTAGACTCTAGGCCAAAAAATATAGACTAGAATTTGAGCCTATGGTGCCTATGAAAGATATGGTATGGGCTAGCTGCATGACCTCACTCCAAGAGTTGGACACCAGAAGATGATTTTGGATTTTCCTGGTCTGGCAATCTTTCTCAAGGTGATGTAGGTGATCTCCCTGAATATCAAAATGAGGGAAGACTTGAACTTCTCAGATGCCATCAATTCCCCACTGACACCTGAGTATAAGCCTGGCTCAGCTTGTCATCAGTCTTCTGCTCTTCAATAACATTGGAAAACTTAGTTAGGATCTCTTACTTGGCTAAGGGAAGGGTCTCCAAGTTGTAACCTTGCTTGGTTGTGCCTGGTTGCCTATAGGTTTCCTCACCTGGATCTGTGATGTAT
Source organism: Gopherus evgoodei (assembly GCF_007399415.2). Taxonomy (NCBI): domain Eukaryota; kingdom Metazoa; phylum Chordata; order Testudines; family Testudinidae; genus Gopherus; species Gopherus evgoodei. Next base: position 57,677,738 of record NC_044325.1, read on the forward strand.
CCCACATCAGCAAGGTTTACTGGGTCATGCAGAACTGAAGGTGGGGACTTAGAAAGTGGAGACTCATCTCCCAGGAAATATGATTCCCTCAACAGATCCCTAAAGTATTCCCAGTCATGGCCAATGATAATGGGATAGGCAAGGGATGGGGCTAGACTAACCATCAGAGACTTTGTACATTCCCCACTTCCCCCCAGTTAGATAAATTTGGATACAAGGGTAGGATTTTACGTTCATGTGTACACATTATAGAAGGATGGTGTATGGGGGTAACCCAAGATTTGGGACTACAGAGCTCCATACCAAGGTTTTACATATCTCAAGTTGACAAGGCCCACTACTTAGGTACCATTCACTCTTATGGGGGTGGCCAACTTCACAGGTCTTCATTGTCAAGCTTGGGCTGCCATCATCCAGATTCCTCAAAGCTCCACTTCATAAAAGGGCAATTCTGGGACCAGTGCCCAGGATGGCCACATGAGAAACAAATATCTATGGCCTCACTTGGTGAACAGGGCCTTCCCAGGTCACTGGGAACTCCCCTCTTTGTGGGCTCTCTCTAGTTCATTTTCAATGATTGTTCCCTTCTTAAGACAAGGTAGATCAGCAATATCTGGGTCAATGGTTCCAGATCTCTGTTCCGGGCTATCTATGGTCTCCAGGACCCAGGGAAACACCTGAATTCTGATAAGGAGAAAACAGGATGAGGTTCCTGTCATGGTATTCTATCCCCAATCTGAACCTTAGAGTCCAAAAGTTGGGGTACCAGCATGAATTCCTCTAAGCTTAATTACCTGCTTAGATCTGATATGCTGCCACCACTCCAAAAATTATAGTGTTTTGGGGCACTCTAGTCCCCCCAAAAACCTTCCCTGGGGATCCCAAGACCCAAATTCCTTGAGTCTTACAACAAAGGAGAATAAACCATTTCCCCCCCTTCTCCTTTCTTCCTCCCAGATCTTTCCCACCCTCAGTACACTAGGAGATCACCGTGATTCAAACTCCTTGAATCACAACACAGAGAAATCAGGTTTTGTTCTCCTCCTTCTCTCTCCTTCTCAGGCTTTCCCTCCCTGGTTTATTCTGTAGAGATAGTCAGATTCAAGCTCCGTGAATCTAAAACAAAGGGATTCCACCCTTCTCCCCTCCCTTGTCTCACCAATTCCCTGGTAAGTACAGACTCAATTCCCTTGAGCCTCAACAAGGGGAAAAAAATCAAACAGGTCTTAAAAAGCAAAACTTTTAATAAAAAGAAAGAAAAAAAAGTAAAAGTTGTCTCTGTAATTTAGATGGTAAAAGTTTCAGGATCTTTCAGCTTATAGACACTAGAGAGAAGCCCCCCCCCCCAGCAAAATACAATTTAAAATACTTCCAGCAAACTACACATTTGCAAATACAGAAAACAATCAAAAGACTATAACGCCTTTCCTACTTAATACTCACTATTCTGAATATATAAGAGACTGTAGCAGGGAGATTGGCAAGAAACCTGGTTGCACGCCTAGTCACTTTCAGGACCCAGAGAGAACAAAGCAAAACCCAAAAACACAAACAAAGGCTTCCCTCCACCAAGATATGAAAGTATCTTGTTTTCTGATTGGTCCTCTGATCAGGTGTTTTTGGTTCCCCGTTTGTTAACCCTTTACAGGTAAAAGAGACATTAACCCTTAGCTATCTGTTTATGACAGTTCCTCAATGTTCTACAACACAAAAACAAATATAACTCACTTCAGGAGGGAAGAAGAGGCTCCTGGCCTTTCATTCAGGTTTCACTCCATAATAGCCTGTGCTTCTCAAGGTGGCCTCCTTGTTTCTCCCCAATGACTGCGCTAACTAGCTGGCCTGTCTCTGCAAGTCTGCAACTGAACCTCCCTTTAGGCAGATCTCCATTCTCCTTCCTGGCCAGTCAGCCCTGAACTGAACTAGGCTCTCTGCTTTTATTTCCTCTCCAGGCTTGGCACTGGCTGCAGGTATAGTGTTGCAGGGCTAGGTGGGTCCAAAGGCTGTCCGAAACCCCTTCTCTGACGGTATGAGGCCTCTCTGCCCCATCACAATGCGTCATAAATTAAAGTGGTAAAAATATATTTCATTATGAATTCTCAGACATGACCAAAGGCAAAGGAATAAGAGTATTTAGCTCCACATTTCTTAGCTGCTGCCGGAATTCTGGTTAGATGTTTTTGGATATTCTGGTCTTTAAATAAATTCATCCATAAGATTCACCTCAAAGATTAGCTGCTTTTAGCTCTCTATTTTTAAAAATTCATATTTTGGGGCACTGTATTAGTATGGTTTGGTTTCTGGAATCATATTGTAATGAATTAGGTGGATATATCTTTGGGGATTTTGTTACTATCATTAAGGCCCCCATGCATCAAAGCACTTAAGCACATGCATAACACTAAGTGTGTGAGTTGTTCCATTGAAATCAAGCAATTGTTCCCACAGCGAATGAATGGGGTTATTCATACATTATCCATATAGTTAAATGTTTTCCGGGTCAGGGCCGAAATCATTACTCACATATATAAATTGGGCAATCTACAGACAGGGTCTGATTTTGCTCTGACTTTCATTGTAGATGAAGAGTTTATCTACTGCAATCAAGAGTGAATTATGAATAATGAATTATTACATTGTCCTTATTGTCATTAAGAATATCTGTTGTACCAGTTTTTCATTACAGAGAAATGATTATCATTCTAACAGTTAAATTTGCAAACAGTTTAATATATAGCCTCTGTTTTCAGACACTCCCCCCACTATAACTTTGGTTATCAAAACTAGATTCTTTGCAGTGGACGCTAACAACAGCTTTTCTGCAAAGTCTGAATGAAACTGATCAAACTATTTTTGAGTTACAGGTCATTAAATTTTTATATTGATTTGAAATTTAGTCTTGTGTTTTCTGGTTTCCCACTAAAAATGGCTTTTCTCTTCAAATCGTCCTTGTATGGTAGTTACATCTCCTTGGAAATTCATGTATGGAAAATAATTTATATGTAATATAAATTTATATGTCTGACCCAGTATGGACATTCTTATGTTCTTATAAGTATTTTGAGCTCTAATGGATTGTTACATTTTAGGCTTAAAGGTGACCTGCAAAAGATATTTTTTAAATTGTGATTATGCCTTGTTTTTTTGTTATTTGTTTTTTGTTTATAATGTAGATAGAAGCCCTGAAAACAGGTTTTTTAAATAAAAAATAAATAAATGGGAGGCTCACAAGTTACTGCCCTTTGGCACAATTTAAGGGCTCTGAAACACATTTTGTACAGTGCCACCAATGATCCTCCTGCGTCCACACTTCCCTCACTTATGCTTTTCTTAAATAGCAGTTTTGCCTTAATGGTGACAATGTATTTGCGAGGGCATTTGACATAATTTTTATTATCCACATTTCATCCTTTTTCTATTTCTTATAATTCGTGTTTCATCACAACATTAATACTCACTTTAATGTCTGTGATTATTTCAGAAGTCCTGGTTTCTGTGCCTGCTATCTGCACACTCTTGCAACTTTCTGATTCAGCTTTCCAGATTGGGTTTCTTTCTTGTTGATCACATTTTCTGTTTAGATTTTTCACCTAAATTCTTGCTTGAGATTAAAGGACCAAGGATTACTTATGTCCAGTTTGTTGCCATTCTTGTGAGTAGATCTTGCTGGGTGTGTTTATTAAGTTTTGATGGAGGAAGGGAGCAACATGAGTAAATTATTTGTGCCCAGCATCTATTGTGTAATTCCCTCAATTAACAAAAATTTCCAGTATGCACATTATTATTTCTAAAGGTGTTTCTCTGGGTGAATCTCTATTCTGTCATTTATATTTTGGACACAGAAGAGAACCCTTGGTAAACTTTGTATATATGAAATTTAATCCTGTTCTTCAAACCCACAGCAAGAGTCAGGACAAGACTGCAGGGTCACAAACAGAAAGAACAAAGAAACTTTGTTTGCTAGTACACTTTTCCTGTAAAAACACATCTACACCTCATTCTCCTCTAACTTACACTTCTGTAAATCATTCCACAGATGCCAGTACAATTACATGGGTGTAAAACTGGAATAAGTGAGAGAAGAATCAGACCCACCTATACTTTCTGGACTTCATCCTCAAGTTCTTTTGTATGCAAGATTTGCATTGAGGTAACTGGGAGCTGAATGGTCATGAGGATTGTCAGATAGCTGCTTTTGATTGTTTGTTTCTTTAAATTATTATCTGATTAAGCATTTTCATTTTCTTACTTCAGCAGAAACAAAGTGTTCACTGCATATGGTGAATCCCAGACAATTGTTCCAAGATTAAAATATAGCAGTCTTTGGAATGCACTAATATAATGGAATATCCCCAGTAAGCTGCTCACTACTGGAAAAAAAATAGTGGAAATTGAATGGTTACTCTCCTCCTTGCTGCAGTTAAAGTCTTCCAAAAATATTTCTGCATTGCCACCACTTCAAGTTTTATTGCATATATGGTGTCTATTGGCAACTTGGAATGATGTTCTGAGACAACAGAAGGGAAGCAGACCATCTTCAGTGTCTGAAACACAGCTCAGAATCCATGAGAAAACATCCCATTGTACACACAGAGTCCCTCTGGAGAAACACAACACCGAAAAAGAGACCTTCATGCTGGAAATTTTTGTGTTGAAATTTATGAGGCTGTCATTCTATCAGTTGAAAGAGTTTCCGTTTGGGGCCTAATGCTAAGGTTTTAGAAGGGAAGTGATTTGTTTCATTTTGCATAGACCTTTATGTGGCTGAATTATATTTCAGTAATCCCCAGTATCCATAGTTACAGTATTTTCCCATTGACAGAGCAACACTTCCTGGTGAAGTTTCCCCATAACTCAGCCAGCATGCTTGTCTTAACTCCAGCTTGGATTTCTTCACTGAAAGCTAATTGCAGCTCTATGGCAGTCCCCTTTCAATTCTCCCTCTCTTGGGGCTTGTAGGTTGGCAAGAAGATCTATCTCTGCCAGCTAAAAGAAAAGACTCAGTAAGTTGGTACCAATTAACAAAACAAGTCAGTTGTAACTTGATCAGAGATACAAGAGCCCAAACCTGGCCCCACTCAGTAGAAAGGTGTTGTAGGGATAAACAAATGGCAACTCTTAACCACTGGCAGACTGGGAGGTTACAATGTTTAGCCAAGGCATGCATTTCTGCTTTATTTCACTCATTATGACTATGCACTTTCTCTCCTCCATACCCTGCCCATGATGCCTCATTAATTCACACATATTTTGAAAGATTACATGATTATCTATCGTAAAGCTAAGCAGTAGCATACTGAGTCACAGGCTAGAAGGCCTGCTTTGGGCATTGGTTCAGAATGGCAGGATCTATGCCAACTTGAGAAGCTAAATTGATTGCAGGGAGTGGGAGGTGGAGTTGCCAACTAACTGCCTAGTCTCATGGCACCATCTGCCAATTTTTAGACTGATGTTGGCATCAGATCTGAAGGAGCCACTTATCCGCTTGTAATGCTATAGGCCACAGGAGTGAAAGGAGAAGCATTTGAAAATGAAAAGGAAGTTGACAATAAAAAAAAAAAGCATCGTGCCTAGCATGATGCTGGTCAATTCTTGATCTGCAATATTGTGTCCTCAGAAAGGACTATTTCATCTTTAATCAAAAGAAAGAGATCTCTATTTTTCATATCTACATGTTATAGCAATGTCTGAGATTCCTAAAAGCCTAGGATCAATGCACTCAGATTCAGTATACATGGAAAGGACTATCTACTTCATAAAGATATTTACATCCTCTGTACTTAGCACTTTCTAAAATTGCCAGCACACACTGGATGTTTTTCAAAACCCAAAATGGATTCTTTGGTGGTGCTCTCCACTTTGGATTTTCAAAAGTCTGAATGAGGATTATAGAGAGAATGTCTTTCAAAATATTATAGGTACCACCCAGGCTACTTCAGGATAAAGTAGTTGAAGTACTGATCTCCCCCTAAAGTATTTTGTATTATTTCCAATCATCCCTGCTGCTTTGTTTTTCCTATTATTCTCAATCTGTGATAATGTCATTAAAAGGCAATGTAAAAATGATGCCCCAAATCCTAAAGTCTCTATACTGATCCTACTCAGGTCAGATACATAAGAATGGCCATACTGGGTCAGACCAAAGGTCCATCTAGCCCACTATCTTGTCTTCCAACAGTGGCCAATGCCATGTGCTCCAGAGGGAATGAATAGAACAGGTAATCATCAAGTGATCCATCCCCTCTCGCCCATTCCCAGCTTCTGGCAAACAGAGGCTAGGGACATCATCCCTGCCCATCCTGGCTAATAGCCATTGATGGACCTATCCTCCATAAATTTGTCTAGTTCTTTTTTGAACCCTGTTAGAGTTTTGGCCTTCACAAAATCCTCTGGCAAGGAGTTCCACAGGTTGACTGTGCGTTATGTGAAAAAATACTTTCTTTTGTTTGTTTTAAACCTGCTGCCTATTAATTTCATTTTGTGGCCTCCAGTTCCTGTGTTATAAGAAGGAGTAATAACACTTCTTTATTTACTTTCTTCACACCAGTTATGATTTTATAGACCTCTATCAAATCACCCCTTAGTCATCTCTTTTCCAAACTGAAAAGTCCCAGTCTTATTATTCTCTGCTCACATGGCAGCCGTTCCATGCCCCTAATAATGTTTGTTGCCCTTTTCTGAAATTTTTCCAATTCCAATATATCTTTTTAGAGATGGGGCAACCACATCTACATACAGTATTCAAGATGTGGGTGTACCATGGATTTATATAGAGACAATATATTTTCTGTCTTACTATCTATCCCTTTCTTAGTGATTCTCAACATTCTGTCTGGTTTATTGACTGCCGCTGCACACTGAGTGGATGTTTTCAGAGAACTATCCATAATGACTCCAAGATCTCTTTCTTGAGTGGAAACAGCTAATTTAGACCTCATCATTTTATATGTATAGTGGTGCATTACTTTACATTTATCAACATTGAATTTCATCTGCCATTTTGTTGCCCAGTCACCCAGTTTTGAGATCCTTTTTTAAACTCTTCACAGTCTCCCTGGGACTTAACTATTTTGAGTAGTTTTATATCATCTGCAAATTTTGCCACCTCACTGTTTACCTCTTTTTCCAGATCATTTATGAATATGTTGAATAGGGCTGGTCCCAGTACAGACCCCCTATTTACCTCTCTTAATTTTGAAAATGGATCATTTATTCCTACCCTTTGTTTCCTATCTTTTAACTGGTTACCAATCCATGAGAGAACCTTCCCTCCTATCCCATGACTGTTTACTTTGCTTAAGAGCCTTTGATGAAGGACCTTGTCAAAGGCTTTCTGAAAATCTAAATACACTATATCCACTGTATCCCCCCTTTCCACATACTTGTTGATCCTTTCAAAGAATTCTAGTAGATTGGTGAGGCATGATTTTTCTTTACTATTCCCCAACAAATTATACTCTCAAAGTAGTTGTCAATAAAAACTTTTACTTTTCAATCTTAAACATCAAAACAATGTTACCTGACCATTTGCATTAGTCCCTCTATTTCCTTATACTAATTACCAAGGATATGATCATGTATTTTCTTGATTTAAGATGAACCAATAAGGGTATCTGAAAGTTTAGTTAAGAGTAATTTGACCAAGTTCTTTTAAAGATCTGAGCTAGCAAAGGCTCACTTTTTGTTAATTAGCGACACCACCAGTGTATCTTGTTAAAAGAACACAGTTAAATAACTGCAAATTGACTACAAACAGCTTTTAATTATGTATTGTCTCCACAATACTGATCACTTATTAGTGTAATATTCCTTCAGATTTAATCTGAGGTCTGGTCTACACTACAGCTGCTGATCCATCTAAGGTATGCAATTTGAGTTATGTTAGTAGCATAACTCAAGTTGATGTAGCTTAGATCTACTTACTGCGGGGTCGACACTACGCTATGTCGATGGGAGATGCTCTCCCACCAACATTGATTCCATTTCTCATTGGAGTCAATAAGAAAGCACTGAGAGAGCACTCTTCCATTGATTGAGCATGTCTTCCCTGGACCCATTAAATCAATGCCACTTCATCGATTGCAGCAGCGTTGCTTTAGTTCTGTAGTGAAGACAAGCCCTATGTAATACAGAGGTAATGCTGATGGATTGGTGGAAGTATTTCAAAGATCCATTAGACTCCATGACATACTCCCATAGTTGTGTGCAGTCTAGTTGTAACTGTGCTGGTCCCAGGTTATTAGAGAGACAAGGTGGGTGAGGTAATATCTATTATTGGACTAACTTATTTGGTGAGAGAAACAAACTTTCAGCCTGAAGAAGAGCTCTGTGTGGCTCAAAAGCTTCTCTCTCTCACTATCAGGAATTGGTCCAATAAAAAATATTACCTCACCCACACTGTCTCTCTTAGTTGTGAGTCAGTTGCCCTGAGTCTTGTAAGTCAAACTTCACTGATCCTTTTGCCTGAATGCCCAGGATGTAGCAGTGCCCAGAAAACCTTCATCCATCTGAATCCTGCAAGAATAGAGCACCTATTTCACCTAGATGCTCACCTGATCACAGTGCTCCACATATTTTTTTCACCTAGCCTAGGCTGTAATGGTTTGTGTAGATGGCTGCCCATAGACACTACTCAGAACTGAAGTTGTTCCAGCATGCAGTATCCTCACCCTTAAAAAAATTAGGTAGATGAGAACACATCACTCCAGTGTTGGGCACATCCAGGCCTGGGTCTCCATTCATTTCATGGTCCTTGGTCTTTATCTACAAAGCGTTTATTTAGCTTTGTCCTGGTTACCTAAAGGACAACTTTTTCCTCTATAATCCACCAAGAACAGCATTAACAACAGGAAAGATGCAACTAATGAAGGTTCAAACAAAGCCTTCAGTAGTAGAGGATAACTTGTTCTCATGGAAAAGTGGCTACAGACCTTCATATTGCAGAAGGTCAAGAGGAGTTCATGTCTTGCCTTGCCTTCTTTGGAGCACAATGCAAGGTTTACCCATTCACAAAATGCAACAACTTTTAAGCCAACACTCACTATTAGCCTAAGCTGCTCTAATTTACACCAGGAAACAGCAATCCCCTATGTCCATGGACAAAACCACTTTTGCATCATCCCCGTGATGCATTTATCACTCCACAATTACAGCTCAGGTTTCTTGGCAGTAGATACATAAACAGACTTCCAATACAATAGTTTAGTTAGGTCCCTCTCCGTTTATTGCGGCTATTATGAACAACAATGTAAACCTAATAGTACAGAAATATCCACATATCTTTGATGGCTGAAGCCTGTGTCTTCAATCTGTTGCCTCGTAATTCATCTGTGGCATACAATGTGGATATCCTGGCATAAACAGATATTTTGTTGTGTGTTATTAATTAATTAATATTTTTTCTATATTTTGTACAAATATTTTCCTGTGTATATATTTGCTATGCCAGTCACAGCTCAGTAGGTATCTCTAGGGTCGTAAGAGAATTAACATTTTGTACCATACTATTACAATAGACCTACTACATTATTTTTAACAGACAGTCAGAAATGGGTGTTATAGATCAGATAGGGGGTGGAGGAAGGAGGAATGCAACCTCTTTAATATTAAATGATATGTATTAATATTTAATAGAGTAAAAGACACATCTTGGTTTGTGTTACTGCTTACAGGAAAATGGGCTGTGTTAATCTGCACTGAATTACCTAGAGGATAGTCAGAGTGGTGAAAAGAACAAAGCTGTGAAATGTTGCAACTTACATCTAACATGTGCTGGAGAGCCTGTTGCCACATCCGGTAGAACAAATTATGCATTTTTTTCAGACTTAAAAAAATGCTAGAAGAGCTAGAGAAAAGTCTTTGTTTGAACTTTGGGATAAAGGCTGCCACTTCTTGTGATGAGAAGACTGCACAACTATGAAAGTACTTTTCTTTTTTTAGTGGAAATGAATGAATTCTTTCATTGAAAATGCCTACAATTAAATGTTAAATATTTTCTAACATGTGATTAATTTGACAAAAGGCATGAAATAGAATCTTTTTTTCATCCATCTCTGACACTGAGATTGAATCCAAATGAAACCAAAAATATGAAAAAATATGGAAGCAAATATGTCATAATAGCATGAATATGTTAATACAATAAAGACCAAGGACATTCTGAATGTAGGGAGCCACAAAGTGCCCTACATGCAGTTCATTTATGCCTACCAATTGCAGCACATATGGTCCCCTAGCAGAAAGTCTCTGAACAGCGGGATAGTTTATATACCATATGTATGCAATTGGTTGCACAATGGGGTTGCGTTAAGGTTATTGCACCTGCCCTAATTCAGAATCCTTTTGTATTTGTTGCTTTATGCCAGATAGTAATGTTATTTTAACATTTTTTTTGTTAAATTTAACATTTTTTAAACATTATAGCTTCCTTTATTTTATTTTTGTTAATTTTGTTTTTGCAATAGCATCTACAGAGACTTAACATTGAAGCACATTGGAGAGCAATCACTGTTAGAAGCTGCACATTCACAGCAATGATGATCAGTTCTGCCTGTCTGGTTACCATATCTATGTAACTTACCAGGAGCTATTTTGAATTTCCCATAAGTATTTTCTCAAATGAATGCATTCTGTGACATTTTTTTACCAGTAATTCCTGAAAATCACTTTTGGTCTGTAGCTCATTCAGAAGTGTGTTTGTGAGACCTTGATGTTCCAAATGGACGTTGTTTTGATTGGACATATAGGTCACCTGGTATGTCTCCATTCCCTTATGGGATGAGCATAACTCATAGAATCAGGTTATTGTTGCAAATATTCACAATTACAGATCTGAAATTCACTTTCCACCAATATTCTGAATTGTTAACCTAAATTTCAATGTTTCAGAAAATATTCCTGTCAGCAAACTCAGATTCTAGAATTAGTCAGGGACAGTGAAAACACAAGGGGAACAACAGCTAAGTAAATTTGTCTAAAAACCCAAACAATTATTAGTGGAAGAAATTTTGCAGAATTTCCCCAGTTTTAATCATATGCAAACAGGTTGGACAGGCTCTTAAATAGGTTTTGATGTCTATATAATCACCAGTGTGTAAACCAGCCAATAATATATCTGTTACTTCATTTTATCCAATGTGTATTACCCATCACCGCACAGGAGACGAGAAGCACTCTGATCCACAGATTCAAGGAAAAATATACCTCAGACAATAACCTGTAGCAGTTACTGGAACAATTTAGACATTGGTTTACCTCTAACTTCCTAGTTCCAGGATTAATAGTGTCTGGCAATTGCATCAGTATGGTGAAAGCAACAGGAGATAGTAAGCACATTCACATAACACATTTCAAACATAGCTTAAATCTTCTTGTAAATGACTTTTATAGTAGACCTATAGTGGGAAATTATTTTGCCTTGCACTGATAATCTGTGGGTACTTCATCTTTTTTTCAAAGGCAAAGAACTCCTGAAAAGTTTAAACGAGGCCAATAGTTAACTATTGAAAAAGCTAAAGTAGGAAGTAACCAGAGAATGAAATTCCATCTCCTGTGATGACAAGCTTGAGAGGCTACCGGAGCTCGGAAATATAGGGCAGATGAAAAACTACACTGGAAAGCATACCATAGTTTATGTATATGTGAAAAACAGTGGGACTTTATTGCTAAACTAGTCACACATTCCTTTGAGATTGCAACTATTAGGTCAGTGCAAAGAAGGCCTTTCCTAGTGACATAATTTCTGACACTCAGTACCTGAAGGAAATCAATTTATTTTTTTTGAATTATAGCAACCAATACAATTTATATAAGGATCACCAACATACCTAAAAGCTTTAATCAAACTAGAATACATTCTTGTATCAAAGGAATTTTTAGGGACTAAATTGTCGTTTCTTGCAAAATCTGACAAGAGACGCCAGTCCATGTACTGTCTATGGAAGTACATTCTCAAGAACAGGTAGAAAATCTCAAAAGGTCAATGACTAATGTATTTTAAGTTTTAATGGGACCATCGCTAATGTGTTGTTTGTTTGTGGGATTTTTTTCTTTTAGCACAACTGAAGATAGGAAAGAAGAGGTGAGCAACAACACTATGGTACTTCAGAGCTCAATGACTAAAATTAAAGTCGTTGAAATATTGGATGCTACAAGGAATCAAGGCAGGGTTTAATCCTGCTCCTCCGACATTAATGGGTATGTTGCCATTGATTTCAGTAAAAGCAGGAGCAGGGCCTAAATTTGACCAAAGAATACTAATATTTGTTTAAAGTGAAAACACGCAATCTGGAAATAGCTCTGTGTAAGCAAAATGCAACCATTCTGATATGGAATTGTTTTACAGTGCACTTATTTTGCACTGGTGTAAATAATCACACAAAGTGAAGGGCAATAATGAATTAGGGCCACAGTTTCCGGTGCCATGGATGTCCCTTGGACTTGCTTAAAAGGGTGATTCCAGCCACAGGATGTTCGGGGGAGAAAGGAAGGCTGATGAAAAGCCTATTCCCATCCAACATACTTCGTTCTAGTCCTCATGTTAGCCACTCACTCCACTTGGACATATCCAGTCCTGTGGAGCACCCTCCATAAGTTCTGGTAGGAAGGAGAGGAATGGTACCATGGATACAGTTGCTGCTCCCCCTCCCCCATTTGTGGGTTGGAGTGGGCAGATGCACATGTAAAGGGGAACCTTTCAGGTGTGGATCATGGGGATATAGCATGGACACTTATAACTAAAGCCACAGAAGGAGAACAACACAGATCTTACTCATGGGGCAGCTGAGTATATTTAATCATTTAACTTAAAGCATCATACTGAAGTCTTAGGTCCTCCAGAGCAAGTCAGTACAGTAGAGGTAGGAGTAGGCATCCCATTAAAATCTAAAGATTTGGATAACTGTCATCTAGTTATTACATAGTCCTTATGTGTGTGCAGGAAACTGAACTAGGTGACCTATTGAGGTCCCTTCCAGCTCTACACTTCTATGACTCCAGAGCTTGGCAACAGAATAGAATGGCATTGAAGTCAATTGGAGTTTTGCCTCAGTAAGTACTTCAGGTCTGGGCTTTTTGTTCAGTACAGTTACTGGAAGCTGATGGCAAGTAACAACTCTAAGTAATAATCTAGACATGAAAGAGAAACAAAGGATCAGCCAGTGAGGCCAGCTCATAACCAAAACCTGAATTTAATTTTATGAAGGAGAAAAGCACTTACCTGATTCCTAATGAAATCCAGGAAGCATCAGTGTTGTTACCCAAATAAGAGAGCGGGTGGGCCATGGCCTCCTGGTTCCCCCCTGTTCTGGTGCCCCTGTCTTATAACCAGTAGTCACCACTGGCAACTCCTATGAAATGCCTCTGATGTCCTGTTGAATCAACGTCCATGTTTCAGATCCATATAAGAGGATCAGAAATACACAGGTTTGATAAATCTGTACTTTTGTATATAGTTTAACCTTCTTTTGGTTCCAGACCCTATGTATGTCCTTCATGGTTGAGACTGCTAAACCAATTCTCCTTAGAATGTCTGGCTGACTTTGCCTGTTTGATGACAATTTACTGCCTAGATAGATGAAATCATCCACTACTTCCATGATTTGACTGGAGACACAGAAGGCTGGTAGTGTCTGATAAGGGCTCTTGCTCAAGGTTGAAAGCGCAAGTGGAGAAGGGAAAAATATTCCCCAAACAGTGGTGAAGGTGCATGAGCTATGACCTCAAAATGATCTGCTATATGTCAACGGGTTTCCTGGGAAAGGGTTTGATGTCCCCAAACAAAATCACTAATCTATATTTCCCCAGTCCCCAGGACACAGAGCAAATCAAGGGGTATTTGATAAAACATGCTCCACACCTTAGGACAAACTCTATAATGCTTAAGTCATCCATAGCTAACTTGACAAAATCCACCAGATTTGGCATGTGGAATTTATTAACCCTAAATAAGATTGGGTACCAGGTTTCACTAGACTGAGAGGTGGAAAGATAAAATGTTGCAGTTGCTCGAATAACCCAGGCAAGACTCATGAATAATAGTCAATATTTGCAGAGGATGCAAGTCTACTGTACTCTGAAGGAACCAGGCATATAAACAGGATAGCGCTCATCCTCTGACCACCTTTTTGAAATAAATTACTCACAACATGGCACCCTATTTCTGATTGACTGCTATACACAAGGTTGAGACATTGTCATGGGCAGCTGTCCATCATTGTAGCCTATACTCCCACTGAGGAAATTACAGATGCTAAAAAAGGTGAATTCTATTCTCTCCCTGCAGCCCATAATAGCAAGATAACTACACAACATGTGAAATGTAATAGTTTAGTCTTCTGTGTGCTGTATTTCTTTGATCTAATTTCAGTTGCTGGCTTTAGTATGCTGGTTGTAGCTGGTATTGGTGGCTTGTGATATACAGGAGGTCAGACTAGATGATCTGATGATTGCTTCTGGCCTTAAACTCTATGAGTAACTCTATGATCTAAAAAGCAACAATGAGTCCTGAGTTGCTTTTTACAGATCCAGACTAACACGGTTACCCCTCCGATCTATGATCTAAATCAGGCCTGCACAACCTACGGCCCTCGGGCCACATGCGTCCCGCGAAGGTTCACTGTGCAGCCCACGATTGGGAATCAAAGGGCTCTGGGCTGCCGGCAGCCATGGGGAGTCCAGAGCCCTTTAAATCTCAGCCACGGCCAGGATTCAAAAGGCTCTGAGCCCCTGCTGCACCCCCTGCCTGCACCAGCCCCACACCTCCTGCCCTGCCTGCACCAGTTCCTGTCTTCTGCCAGCTCTGCACCCGCTGCTGGCAGCCAGCCCGTCTCCAGCCAGCCCTGCACCCCCTGCCCTGTCTCCAGCCAACCCCTGCCGCACCTGCTGCCTGAAGCCAGCCAGTCCCGCACTCCTTTATCTCCAGCCCTGCCAACTCATGCCGCACCCCCCCTTTGGCCCTGCCTGAAGCCAGCCAGCCCACCCCACAGCCCCTGTCTCCAGCCTGCCCCACACCCCTTGCCCAGCCTGCAGCCAGACCCTACCTCCAGCCACCTCCCCCCCACCTCCAGGCAGCCCCATGTCCACTGGTGCCCTGCAGCTCCCAGGGAAGTAACCCTGCACATCTGCTTCAATGAGATGGGCAGGGAGCAGCTGGGACCCACACATCTGCACCCTAGCGCACCCTCAGGGAGTGGCGGAGCTCATTTCTAGTTCAGACCTATCTTTTTAAAAAAGAACTTTAGGTAGGGTTAACATATATCTGTATTTTCCCGGGGATGTCAGGCTTTTTGGTTCTTAAATCGCCATCCAGGAGGAAAATACGGACATGTGGTAACCTTATTGGTACAAAAAATACATACTGTGGCAGAATTTTTTATAGGGAACTGGTTGCTAAGAAATGAAAGGCTTTTGTTTCCTTTTTTTTTTCCAGTCATCCCTGTGGGGCCCCACCGAAAATGTTCGAATTGGGCCCTGCACTTCCTAAAGCCGGCCCTGCCAGCCGCAGCTGAGGTTTAAAGGGCTCAGGGCTCCCCGCCACCACAGGCAGCCCAGAGCCCTTTGAATCCCGGCAGCGGCTGAGATTTAAAGGGCTCAGGGATCCCTGCGGCTGCAGGCAGCCCAGAGCTCTTTGAATCCCGGTCGCAGCTCCAGCGGATGGGGTGGGGGTGGAGCTGGGGCTGGGATTTCAAGGGCTCAGGCTCCCCTCAGCAGCAGCTCTGAGCCCTTTAAATCCCTGCCCCAGACCCACAAAGCTCTGGATTCCCCCAGCCACCGGAGCCCCGGGCCCTTTAATTTGACCCTGAGGGCTCCCAGCCACCTCTTCAGCTGGGACCCCCTGGTTGATTTAAAATCAAATATCACCTCCCCACCTGCAACATTCCTTTTTGGCCCACAGCTGTTGTGGTGGGGCGGCGCTGGGGAAGGAGGGTTTGTTTCTGCAGGGCTGGGCGGGGTGTTTCCACCAGGCAGGGAGGTCCGGGGGGTGTTTCAGCAGGGCTGGGGGGGTTCGGCCCTCAGCTGTTTTCTTTGGAGTAATGTGGCCCTCGCTGCTTTACGAGTTGTGCAGGCCTGATCTAAATATTTCATATTTAAAACACAAAAGTATTTTCAACCACAAAAAGAATATTGGAGTCTTTGTGTTTCTAGCAAAATGTAAAAGTTGACTTAGGAGGCTGCATGTCTTTTGGTTACACTGTTATTCAGCAGAGTGTTTATGCATAACGGCAAATAATGGCGGTTTTTTGCATAAGCAGTTTTAGAAATATCTACTTTAAATGTAAACTTGCTTTTTAGTCTGGCACTCCAATTTTAATAAAAACATCATTATACAAATCATTGTGCCAGATTATGTGTCTTTTAAGCCATCACTTGCCCTAGAGTGCCATGTGGAGAGGTAGCAGAAGCCTCTAAGAAGAATTCCAGTTGACTCTACCTCCCCCTGGGGGATTATTATATTACAGTGGCTGTTTTGCCACTGTGTCAAACAATGCAGCAAACTGTCCCCTCTGTACCCTGCTGGCTGGTGTGGAGTGGGAGTAAGGATAATGCCATGCCCTCTCTTTACCTTTCCAACACCCAGGGAAGTGCCAACAGGGAGTAGAGCCTGTGCTCCTCAGCAGGACTGTGTGTAGGGGAGAACAAGGGCAGTGCTAGTCAAGAGGTGTGTTCAGGTCAGCCAGGAGACAAACTAATTTAGTGGATCCCCTGAGCAATATACAGTGCTCTGAAGGGGTTCTTATGGAGCACTCTGTGGAAATGTATGAGGACAGCCCTTGATGGCTCCACTACCTATCCTGAATCCCTCTCATACCCTTCTCCCCACTGGGATGTATTAAGCCAGGCTGGCAAAGAGATAAGTGTGAATCTGGTCCACTGAAGTGGATTGATATGAAGTGTTTACAAGCAAAGGGAATTTCATACCAGAATGTGGATTGTGATCCTCTTAAAGAGTTTAGGAATATCCAGTGTATTTTGCAGAATTTAAGCTCTTATTTATGAAATTAAGTTGCTAACCCTTCTGGAAAATATGTCCTTGTAAATGAAAGCTGATGGTGTGCTAGGCTTCCTGGCATTGAGAAGAGGGACTGAAACAATAACAATGATAAAAGTGTAGACTGCACCACTGGTCCAAATTCAAGGGCCATATTTCTAAAATGGGACATGCAACAGCCATATGCTAAAATTCACGCACACTTACTTCCTTAATTGTGAGTGCAATTACTGCCACTGAGTAAGCAAATGAGGGGATTACACATGGACATTTATGTTTAGCTGCATAATTACCCATTTGCTCATGACGGATATTATCTTTGGACCTCTGATTTTTAAAAATGTGGCCCTAAAATGTCAACAGTGGTAACTATTTCTCTGCTGATTGCTGTAGTAAAAGCACCTAGCTAAAACATTTATCTAGAATGAATGGATTACAGTTGAAAGGTTGATTCATAGGAATAAAATTTTAAGACACAAGTTATAGGATATTTTATCAAATATTTGATTTTTTTCTTCTCTACAGGAATCTGGGAGAGAGAAGAGAATGTTTAGGTTGACTGGTAGTTCTCTGGCCACAAGGGATCTCTGGGGAAGATCTCAAGGGAGGGAAGGAGGCATTTTATATCAATATAGGTACTGTAGAAAATAATTTACCATAAAGCTTCTTAATATTTTCTGCAGTACGAAAGCTGATAAGTTAAATAGAGTTGTTGGGGTAACAGTATGCTTTAGTATTGTCTAAAATATTTAGTAAAGTTTCAGAAATTATTCAGTTTTTACATAATTTGAATAAATTACCTTTTTCTTCTTTCTGTGCAGCCATTTTCTCATATTTTATAACTAACCGAGCCATATTCAGCCAGGCTTTAAATGAAACTTGGCAAAAAAAAATTCCATTTGCCAATGTTTGTTCATCATTATGTTTGAAATTCATCCGAAGGTAGAGAAGGCTGTGCACAAGACCTTCCACATTACTTAAGCCTCAGGCACAGTGCGCAATCAACTTATGGAACTCCTTAACTGAGGAGATTGTGAAGGCTGGGATTATAACAATGTTTAAAAGGGAACTGGATAAATTCATGGTGCTAAGTCCATAAATGCTATTAGCCAGGAAGGGTAAAGAATGGTGTCCCTAGCCTCTGTTCATCAGAGGGTGGGAGATGGATGGCAGGAGAGAGATCACTTGATCATTGCCTGTTAGCTTCACTCCCTCTGGGGCACTTGGCATTGGCCACTGTTGGTAGACAGATACTGGGCTAGATGGACCTTTGGTCTGACCTTTGGCCGCTCTTATGTTCTTATGTTCGGTGAGCAAAGCAAATGAACAGTAGGCCTCTGTATGCTGCTCCAAATAAGCTGAGGTAAGAGTCCTTTGTGGGTGGGCTGGGAGACAGGGTGATAGGATTCAATTTTAATCAGATGCAGTGATCCTGAAACACTCTCTAGGTCAGTAAAGTAGCCATGGAGGGACTTCACTGCAGCACTGTGGACTACCTGAAGGTTCAAGTGAGAGTGAATTCAATCTGTCTTCTCAACCGCTGTGCGTTGCCCCTTGCAAAGCTCCATTATTTGTTATGTGTGCAGGAAGGGTGAATTTGTTTAGGAGATTATGTCCTGAATGAGGAAAGTATTTCTGTTCAGGAAAGAAAGTTCAGCACATAGATAAAATAAATGGGACTTAAGCGTATGCTTACAGTTCAGCATGACCTTAAGTTCTTTCCTGAGCAAGGCCCTAATAGGGACTTATACCATAGGAATGAAAAGCAATGCTGATTGGCTGAATACTGCAAAACAGTGTATTGAAATATAGGGCTGTGGAAAGACAAGATCATATTTTTGGTAAATGGAGTGTTTTGTTCAAAGGGAAAGTGAAAATTGTGTTTATTTATTATTTGTAAGAAATAATGGTGAATGATCGGACACTACACACATTTGGAATCCTGTGACCAAACCGCCTTGACCTATGCTTACCCAACTGTACTGAAGAAATTTGCATATGAAAGAGGTGGCTTGACTGGTGTCTGAGCTTGACTGGTGTCTAGGTTGACCAAACAATACTCTGTGCAGCTTGTGGAAATACACTTAGAATATGCGGCGAATGTAAACTTTTTGGGGCTGGGACTATTTTTCTTTCTTGTATGGCACATAGCTCAATTGCACTTAGGCACTACCGCAATATAATACAATACAATACTACTACTAACAATAATAATAATTGTGAATAAATTGCTTACTCAAGTATTGTAATATCTGTGTCTTGGTTGTGGAATAGGGCTACTGTTTACTTATTATGTATGGATGCCCTCAACACACATCTCCTCCATTTTGGAGTGACTTCAGGATCAGACCACTAGGGAGCAAATAAAAGTTACTACATGATGCTCACAAGTATCCAAGAGACAGGTCTGTCAGCATGCCTCTCATGGGTCCTGCCTTTTGAGGGATATTACTCATTTAATCCCTACATCATTCTAGACAAATTCAGCATCCTTTCACTTTTATTGTTGAATATTATTTACATCAGAAATAACAAATCATGGCCCATGTTATTTGTACTAAAAGAATGAATCTCACAGTATTTTAGGTTTCCTGTTTGAGTAATTATTTTGTGTCACACATTTTGGATTCTTATTTGGGCCTTGGCAAGTGGAGAGATATGTTTGTCAAGAAACTTAAATCTGTGAACACTAGGCACTTCATTGTGCAGTAAACAAAGTGGGGAAAAAAACCCACAGAAGCATTGCATTGTTGGTTTGGGTTACAGATCTTAAAAACTTTTCAGCAGCTTTGAGCCATTGGAAAATTGCAATTTATCTGACAGTTTCTATCAATGTGTCAGCTTGGTGTGATTTGAACAAGCTGAAAAATTAACTTCCGAATGAGAAGATTATAATAAGAGCAACATAAGCATATCTTGTACTAGCAGCTCCTCTCTAGTTAACATCCTTATCTTTGCTTAGTTAGCTGATGGAAAAGATAACATTTTATTTGAAAATAATTCTCTCTCTCTCTGTATTTTATGTATATATGTATGTATGTATATCATTGTTCTTCATGCTGAGAATGCTTGTATGAAAAATATGTCTCTTAAGAGTTCATCTGGTCATCAACATGACTCTTTATTCCTCACCTGAATTGATCAACTGACTTTAGGACATCATCATCACTTCCACTGCAACCCAGCCGCCACACCAAAATAAACAAAGATTCTGTTTTCTGGCAAATATTTTAAGTATTAAGAAAACTAGAAGAGAAATAAATAAGATATGGAACAGAAGTAGCATTGTTTTTTCAGATAAAGTTTTGCAAAGTTTGCTCTGAGGTGTCAGCAGCTCTTTAATTTTCAGAAGTCCTTCCTGACATTAGGAACTCAGTGCAATTTACACAGCAAACTTGTTCAAACTTTTCTTTAATATGATTTTATTATTCAATTATTTATTGAAAATAATGATCTTTCCAAGGTCATTAGATATAATAGGGCAAGTAGTCCCATAATAATAATAATAACAACAACAACAACAACAACAACACATATTCATTTATCCAATTGTTATAAACACAAATCTGCATGCAGGTATGTTACTACATTTATTTAAAATAATTGCATAACGTTTTTTCATGTCTCTATTTTTTAAAATGCCCAATAACTTACCTTTTAGCCTTTGCCTATGATTTATAGGTTCTACAGTACTTCTCATAAGCGCATTAGAGTATATGAATTGCTGTGAACATGTAAATGATACACTATTATGAACGTTAATAATGATATTCACTGGAAATAGGAGTCAGTGGTTAGAAGCAATATGAATAACAAGGTTCACAAAAGAGTTCAGTGAATTTTACAGCTAGAGTGTCAGACTTAAGTATTGTCCCTTTAGGTTTCCACAGATGGCAATGTGGATTAAGGAATAGCAGCCTATTTCTGGAAATCCTATTCCTTGCCATTTCTCTTTTCAAATACTCATGTAGCTGATGAATGTAGTATTACTCTCAGTCTTAGGGCTATTGTCAGATAAAAAGTAGAGGCAAAGAATATGCTAAAACAATGATTATGGGACTCAACGTAGTGGGATTTTCAGAGAGCTACCGAGGCTTATGAAAATAAAATGAAGTCTAAACTTTGATGATCCAACACTTACACGTAATCATTGTAACATGAAGAAGTAGAAATAAAAGCTTATTTAGTCTCCTGCTCTGCTAATGTAGTTCTCAAATGCAGTGCTAAAATGAAAGTTTATTGGAGAGTGTGAAAACAGTCCCTTTCCCGCTCCTCCTCCAAAGAGCAAACAAACTATTGGAGTGAGCAAACAACCTTAAATCTTGTCACTTTAATCTCAGCGTTTGTGGTTTGCTCTTCATTGTCCTGCATTGCTAAAACTAAAAATGTCTGTTATGGTCAGTGGCAAGCTTTACAATAATATTTCTCCACTGGTCTAGCTGAAAATTCAAAATGCTCCACAAGGCAGGAGCCCATAGAGTTTGTAATATTTAAGGTAACTTTTAGAATAGGATCACTGCTTCACATAATTGTTCTGAGAGTTCATCTGAACCTGTGAATGGAGATTTTATTGGAAAGACAGCAAGGAAG
This sequence comes from Gopherus evgoodei, assembly GCF_007399415.2. Lineage (NCBI taxonomy): Eukaryota > Metazoa > Chordata > Testudines > Testudinidae > Gopherus > Gopherus evgoodei. The sequence continues at coordinate 57,699,315 of NC_044325.1, forward strand.
AGGACAAGGTATAGGCTGAACACCAACTTGTTTATTTTGAATTATATTTTTGCCTATAGACATGGCTATCAGGACATGGAAGGCAAGCTGAAAACATTATCTTAAACCATTTTAAATAATTTTTCTTTATTTCAAACACCTGAGATTGAGGGATGATTAGAGAGGATATGGACTGTGTGGAGTATTTTATATGATTATGTAGCACATGTGAGTAATAGCAGCAAAGAATCCTGTGGCACCTTATAGACTAACAGACGTTTTGGAGCATGAGCTTTCATGGGTGAATACCCACTTCCTCAGATGCATGTAGTGGAAATTTCCAGGGGCAGGTATATATATGCTAGCAAGCAAGCTAGAGATAACGAGGTCAGTTCAATCAGGGAGGATGAGGCCCTGTTCTAGCAGTTGAGGTGTGAAAACCAAGAGAGGAGAAACTGGTTCTGTAGTTGGCAAGCCATTCACAGTCTTTGTTCAATCCTGAGCTGATGGTGTCAAATTTGCAGATGAACTGAAGCTCAGCAGTTTCTCTTTGAAGTCTGGTCCTGAAGTTTTTTTGCTGCGGGATGGCCACCTTAAGGTCTGTTATAGTGTGGCCAGGGAGGTTGAAGTGCTCTCCTACAGGTTTTTGTATATTGCCATTCCTAATGTCTGATTTGTGTCCATTTATCCTTTTCTTTAGAGACTGTCCAGTTTGGCCGATGTACATAGCAGAGGGGCATTGCTGGCATATGATGGTGTATATTATATTGGTGGATGTGCAGGTGAATGGACTAAAGGTAAAAAATCCACTGCTATCTACATACTACACAGACCACAGTGAGAGATTATGTCATACTCTATCAAAAAAACTGAGGAACCACCTGATCAGCATCCTATACAGCAAACAGGAAAACATCAAAAAAGAGCTCTCCAACCTGGAGACTCATTAATAACCAAACTTCTATACAAACGGACTTCAGTAGAATAAGACAGGAGATCTACATTACTCACTTCACCTCTCTACAAAGGAAAAAGGACTGTGAGCTGTCTAAACTCCTGCCTGCCACATGGGGCCACAACCGTGGTACCCCTAACCCACCCAGCAATATCGTCAATCTATCCAACTACACACTCAGCCCAGAAGAAAACTCTGTCCTATCTCGGGGACTCTCTTTCTGCCCTGCCACCCCCACCAACATGATACAATTTTGTGGTGATCTGGAAGCCTACTTTCGCCATCTCCGACTCAAAGAGTACTTCCAGGACAACACTGAACAGTGCACTGATACACAGGTGCCCTCCCACCAACAGCACAAGAAGAAGAACTCCACATGGACTCCTCCTGAGGGTCGAAATGACAGTCTGGACCTATACATTGAATGCTGCCGCCGGCGTGCAGAGGCAGAAATCGTGGAACAACATCGCTTGCCTCACAACCTAAGTCGTGCAGAACGCAATGCCACCCACAGCCTCAGAAACCACCCTGACATTATCATCAAAGAGGCTGATAAAGGAGGTGCCGTTGTCATCATGAACAGGTCTGACTACCAAAAGGAGGCCGCCAGACAACTCTCCAATACCAAATTCTACAGGCCACTTCCCTCAGATCCCACTGAGGAATACACTAAGAAACTACAGCATCTACTCAGGACACTCCCTACACTAACACCAGAAAAAATCAACATACCCCTAGAGCCCCGACCAGAGTTATTCAATCTACTACCCAAGATCCACAAACCCGGAAATCCTGGACGCCCCATCATCTCGGGCATTGGCACTCTCACTGAAGGACTGTCTGGATATATGGACTCTCTACTCAGACTCTATGCCACCAGCACTCCCAGCTATCTCCGTGACACCACTGATTTCCTGAGGAAACTACAATGCATTGGTCACCTCCCAGAAAACACCATCCTAGCCACCATGGATGTAGAGGCTCTCTACACAAACATCCCACACACAGACGGAATACAAGCTGTCAGGAACACTATCCCTGATGATGCCATAGCACAACTGGCTGCTGAGCTCTGTGCCTTTATACTTACACACAACTATTTCAAATTTGATGACAATATATATCTCCAGATCAGTGGCACTGCTATGGGCACCCGCATGGCCCCACAATATGCCAATATCTTTATGGCCGATCTGGAACAACGCTTCCTCAGCTCTCGTCCACTCACGCCCCTTCTCTACCTATGCTACATTGATGACATCTTCATCATCTGGACCCATGGGAAGGAGACTCTGGAAAAATTCCACCACGATTTCAACAGCTTCCACCCCACCATCAACCTCAGCCTGGACCAATCTACACGGGAGGTCCACTTTCTAGACACCACGGTGCAAATAAGTGATGGTCACATTAACACCACCCTATATCGAAAACCTACCGACCGCTATGCCTACCTTCATGCCTCCAGCTTCCATCCCGGACACATCACACGATCCATTGTCTACAGCCAAGCACTGAGGTACAACCGCATCTGCTCTAACCCCTCAGACAGAGACCAACACCTACAAAATCTCCACCAAGCATTCTCAAAACTACAATACCTGCACGAGTAAATAAGGAAACAGATCAACAGAGCCAGACGTGTACCCAGAAGCCTCCTACTGCAAGACAAACCCAAGAAAGAAACCAACAGGACTCCACTGGCCATCACATACAGCCCCCAGCTAAAACCCCTCCAACGCATCATCAAGGATCTACAACCCATGCTGGACAATGACCCCACACTTTCACAGGCCTTGGGTGGCAGACAACCAAGTCCTTGCCCACAGACAACCTGCCAACCTGAAACATATTCTCACCAGTAACTGCACACCGCACCATAATAACTCTAGCTCAGGAACCAATCCATGCAACAAACCTCGATGCCAACTCTGCCCACATATCTACATCAGCGACACCATCACAGGACCTAACCAGATCAGCCACACCATCACTGGTTCATTCACCTGCACATCCACCAATATAATGTACACCATCATATGCCAGCAATGCCCCTCTGCTATGTACATCGGCAAACTGGACAGTCTCTACAGAAAAGGATAAATGGACACAAATCAGACATTAGGAATGGCAATATACAAAAACCTGTAGGAGAGCACTTCAACCTCCCTGGCCACACTATAACAGACCTTAAGGTGGCCATCCCGCAGCAAAAAAACTTCAGGACCAGACTTCAAAGAGAAACTGCTGAGCTTCAGTTCATCTGCAAATTTGACACCATCAGCTCAGGATTGAACAAAGACTGTGAATGGCTTGCCAACTACAGAACCAGTTTCTCCTCTCTTGGTTTTCACACCTCAACTGCTAGAACAGGGCCTCATCCTCCCTGATTGAACTGACCTCGTTATCTCTAGCTTGCTTGCTAGCATATATATACCTGCCCCTGGAAATTTCCACTACATGCATCTGAGTAAGTGGGTATTCATCCACGAAAGCTCATGCTCCAAAACGTCTGTTAGTCTATAAGGTGCCACAAGATTCTTTGCTGCTTTTACAGATCCAGACTAACACGGCTACCCCTCTGATATGTGAGTAATAGGTCACCCTCCACTTTGAAGGACAGATACAGCCACATTCTTCTGGTGCTTCAATTCTGAAAAACACTGAGCACTCTGGCTCAAATTCAGCAAAGTACAAAACCACATGCTTAACTTTAAGCATCTGAATAGTCCTATTGTGTTAAAATTGAGCATGCACTTAAGTGCTTTGCTGGAACAAACCATTTAGCGTCAGAGTGCTCAGCACCTCACAAGATTGAGTCAATGAGATGGAGATGGCAGCTTAGCAGTAAACTTTGGTTTCCGATTATGTTTCCTGTTTGCATCTTAAAAATAAAAAAACGGCTGTTAAATACAAAGACTCCTTGCTTCTTTGAGAAGATTAACACCTGGATGGAGGCACAAAACTGCACTTTAGAAAAGGCAAGCAAAGAACAAGATACCCACCTCATTTGGCTGTATGCAAATCCCCCCTTTCCCAACTAATCCCTTAATGACCTGTTAGCACACAGAACATTCAGGGTCTGTTTATTTGGCAATCAGAAGTCTTGTCTTTAAGAGTTGGCCTTTGCAGCTGGCTGAGTCAGTCATATTCTGCTCTGAGATGGAAAGAAATTGGAGGAAGTTCCAGAGAAGGCTTGGGCTCATACCCAATGCTGGCACTATAGTACAAGTATTAAGAAGAATGTTTCCCTGTTAGAAATGCCTTCCTGTGACATATCTAAGGTTTCGTCTGCTCTTTTCTGGTAGTGGGACTGGGTAGAAGTTAAGGTCCACACTTTGAGAAGGCTGGCCTCACTTTTGTGGATGCATTTTGTGTCAGATAAAAAGGATTTCTAGCCACAAATTGTGAACAAATGTTAGCATTTGGATGGTTAGCTACTTGACTTATGCTTTATATCTAGAAAAAATATTTAAAATGGAAACCATGAGAGTGAAGAAGGGCTAGTTACAGTATTTTGACCACCCAGCTTGCCTAACTATGTCTGTGCAATTCTTGGTTCAGAAACATTAGAAACTACTATTTCTTAAACATACACCACACAATCTCCGTACTTTCACCATCCCCAAAAGATTCTAAAAGAAAAATTCTAAATCTAGCACCTAAACACAGTCAAGGAATGATAATAGGCTATTGTATGACAAAATCAGAAACTAAAGAGCAATTTAAGTGCTTTCTAATGTTGTTGTTTCCTACCTAGCTTTTAAAGGAGTTTGAAGGAGGTTAATGACAGTGGCAAAGCTGGTAAACTTTTTGAAAAGGAAAAGGGGGAAAAAGGGAAAACAAACTGGACAAAATGGAAAGTCACCCCATGTAGTTTTGCCCTAAGCTTTAGGTGAGGTTGAAACAAACTGCTTCTGGGGTTTAAGAAATTTCAGTATACTTTCAATTTAATTATTTTAATTATATATCAATTCTTCTGGTGACATGCTGAGGTACTATGAAATGTGCAGTTCTAACTGGAAGTAGAAAGTGTTAGAAATCTTATGTGAAAACCTTTTCCTGCAAGATGTCTAATTATCCAGTCCCATCTTGCAGATGTAGGAGAGTCATATGAGTGCCTAAACCTTTAGTACGTATCCAAACAAAACCTCAAAACATTCCAGAGGTTTGTTCATCAATAAAAAGAAGTGTGTTCACAAAAACCAAATCCAATTTTGCATGACTATAAAACTGCAGGAGCCCACCCCAAGTTAAAAATACATCCACTTCTATATCTAAACATCAAGTTGTGAAAAGAAATCTCAAATTATAAAAACAAAAGTTGCTGATTTTTTTAAGTCTATTTCTTTTTAAAAGCTGTGAAATGTCAGTCAACTGTAATAAAACCTAATGAACAGAATCGATTATTTGTGTAACTTCATCATACACATACACTAGAGATAGGAAGTATGGTCTCATGGTTAAGACACTTGACATATACTCAGGAAGCTAGGGTTCAGTCCCTAGCTGTGCCACAGACAGTGATCAAGTCATTTAATCTTTCTGTGCCTCAGCTCTTCATCTGTAAAATGTGAATAATAATATTCCCTTCTTCCGTTGTCTGTCTTGTCTTTAGATTGTAAAGGATTTTCTCTTCAAATGCACCTATACATTGCCTAGCACACATGGACCCTAATCTTGGTTAGGGCCTCTAGGTGCCACTATAACACAAATAAATAAAAATGATAATTTGGGCCCCTTCAACCTAGAAAGTGGGTAAAGTTATTTCAGAGATAAGTCCTCAAATAATTTATTAACAGAGTTTGGATGATCACTTGGGCATTTTATGCCTTCAAATCTGGTTACTCAATGCTTAGTAATTGTGTGAACAATATAGTATATCTGATATTTAAAACAATTCAGTGGCTGTCAAGCTCCTGAGATAAAGGTATAGTTGGTCTGTATAAGATTTTTTTAAGTCAAATAAAGACGGAATTAGTAAACTGATTCTGATTAATTTGATCTGATTGCATAGGGGAAGTTATTTTAGAACATTTCCTTTATTTTTCTTAAAAAGGGGAGGCATAAAGGATCTTTTACAGGGATCTTTTTCTCTTTCTGTTTTTGCTTAGCTATCATCTGCTGCCAAAGGTGTTCATACAAGACTGAACTATGAGTTGTGGCACTATGGTAAACTACCTTATTTTGAAGATTTTTAGCAGCACTTCTTTGAAGATTTGGCCTTTAGCCTATGAGGGTCAAAATACATTTGGAAGCTTCTATTATTTGTCACCAGGGACAGTCTAGGGTAAACTTAGAAGCACATTTCACTTCAAAATCCACATCATTAAAATTAAAATAGCATGTCCATTATTTATACAGAAAAAAAATCATCTGGCTTTTCTTATGCATCTTGAAGCAGATATAGTAGGCAATAGTATGATTATCCATTTCTGAAACAATATACCATGTATGTATATCATATGTATATACAAGACTTCTGTGTCGGTATATAGCAGCCTAAATATGTCAGCATTATAGAACTCAGCAGTATGCAGTTTGTTGACCTAGTTTAAATCACCTTGCAATTGTTTCTGGAACATGTGTAGTGAGGACAAATGCAGTAACATGAAATATTCTTATCACAAGATATTGTCATCAAACTGGAAATGAAATTCAGCATAGGTGGGTCTGAAAAAATTCATATGCATATTTGGATCTAAACTTTCCAAAGTTTCAGCAATTTGCTCTTCTGGTGGTTGGTTGAAGAAAATGACCTGATAACCAAGCAGAGGAAGATTGGGCTGGGAGATGATCTAGAGGATATTTTCCTTGTCTTACTCCAAAGATGGAGAACCACTGCTCTATACCAATTCACAATTTTCAGCTTGCCTGCCAGTTAGTCTGTTTGGAAACTGCTCCCACAGCAACTACTTCTGTGGGATATTCAAATTCTTGAGAATGTTTAAATCCTCAAATACGAACATCCCTGTATTTCTTGGGAAATCACACAGCTCAAGATTATGCAGTACATCTAAACTTAGATTTCCATAGCATGAGGAAATCCCCAGGTGGCAAAAAATTGGTACTACCCCCAGGGTAAAAATGCATTCCTGGGTGACCACAGCACTTTTTGCACTCTGGCAATTCCTTGCGATTGTTAGCTGGCACAATTCAGAGCATTGGGCCTGATTTTCCTCTACCTTGTACCATGTATACCATATTTACACCAGTGAAAAAATGAGTGCAAATTGGGTGTAAAATTCTGCTAAATCAGATTAGTAGTGTTTTACATGCTCTTTGCTCAGAAATAAATGACTGTACAGAACAGTTAATAAGTTGCTAGACTGGGACTCAGGAGGCCTTAGTTCTGTTCCTGGCTGTGCTACTAATCTGCCATGTACCTTTGAGGAAGTCATTTCCCGTTCTGTACCTCTAATTCCCCCCTCCTTTTGTCTGTCTTGTTTATTTAGAATATAAGCTCTTCAATTCTCTTGCTATCTATTTATTCAGTGCATAGTGTAAGGTCCTGATCTTGGTCGGGGCTTCAGAACACCCTTTAATACAAATAATAATAATTAATCAATACACAGGTGGAAAGGCAGTGGAGAATCATTCCCGTTAACTTTCACGGAGTTACTCCTAATTTAAACAGGTATGAGTCAGAGGAGAATAAAGCCTTTTATTTTCAAGTACTTTTGATAATAGAGGTAAGAAACTGTATCTTAACAAGTAAACTTTTGTATGGCTGAATTAAATGAAAGTAGTCATGTTCTTTCATCTTTTAAAAAAAATCTGCTTTTTTTTTTAAAGTCGTATAAATAGTGATGTCGTTACACAGGGCCGAGACATAACTTACTCTGAGATTTGCAGAATGAATGACATTTTTGCCAGAGAAATTCCATAGTATCGACAAATTTGATGTAACATGGAGAATAAAAATGTAACATTTACTAACAATCAGATCACTGGAAATAGTTTTTCTTACAGAAAATAACAAACTGTAATATTGTCTACCACCACCCCTCTGTCTTTCTCCCCTCAGACAAAGCGAGTCACAATCACATCTCTGGGAAAAAGGTCTAGTGTTCACACTTCATCAAAGGAGGATCAAACATTTTTAAGTTGTTCTTTTTTAACTTAATAGCTTCCAGACCATTATTAGTCATTTCTTATTTTTAAGTGTGAAAAGTCAAGGTACTTAAAATTAAGGCCATATCCCAAGATCATAACTACTAAGGAGAAACAACATAAACTTAAAGTTTGATCTATATCCTACTTTGGGGTTTAAAATTTCCTGTTGAATGCAAACATTGGTATATTTGCTTCCTTTTGTATTCAAGACAAAGTTCTGTGATGCTTCTATTGTGGTATTGCTATTACATCCCATACTATGACGTAAAGCTAGCATGATATTTTTCTGTGCCTCAGTGTAGCTCAGTTGATTAGTGTTGCCCAGTCAGATTTTAAGAGACTATTGTACTGAGTTGTAAATGTGAGCAATTGAATGCTTAAGATTTATTGAGAAGTGGAGTCTCTTTATGGGTTTCTTCTATTCCATGATGTTGCCAAGGTGACCATACAGAGTTAAACCAGTTTAAAATATAAATAATGATACCTTGAACATTTCAAACTCAGAATCTCTATTAAGTAACATCTGAACTGTCAAGGTTTTACAAGTAATCCTACTTGAAAGATCCTACAGCTTTTAGTAACATATCTTTTTAAGGTTACAGCCTCACAGAAGACCATTCATTAAATTATATATTTCCTCCCATAAATTGTAATGCAGCAGTATGCTGCCATAAGAAGGGAACTGTTAAGGAAAGCAAATTCCAGACAAGATGCAGCACTCATGTAATATCACTTTCGGATCACAGATTCTGCCATGTTAGTGTCTAATCATTCTTAGAACATTCTGAAAACATTAAACATACAGTATTCAGACAACTTCATCTGACCTTTGGAAACTAAACTAACTTGAAACATTGACTTTAGGACATTTTTAGACAACTTTTCCATTTTGCAAATATAAAGAGTATCAAACCAAAATGCTTCTCAGACACATAGAAAAGATTTTAATCAGTCTATGGGAGTCAAACAGATTTCAGAGATGGAAAGGACCTCCTAAATCATCTAATCCAGCCCTTCACGTACTGTACTGTAAGTGCAGGAAGAAATACCTTGAATCTCATGTTTCAGTCAGTTGAAACAGAGGGTTTAGGCTTTCACAGAGAGGACAGAATGTGCAGTTTTCAGAAAGAAATTACTGTAGAACCTTTCTTAAAAGTTTTAGATATTTCATAATATTAGAACATAAATATTTTGGGTAAAATTTTCAAAAGTGACTAAGAGCCAGATTGTTAATGGTATTTAGGTGTCTAATGAGACCGATAGATGCCTAATGGGATTTTCAAAAATTCCTAGGGTACTAACTCCCATTGGAAGTTAGGCACCTATCTGCAACCTAAATACCTATAAAAATCAGAGCCTACATGACTTGGGATCCTAAGCCCCATTTTCAAAAGTGACTTAGGTACTTAGAAGTCTAAGTCACATTGACTTTCAATAACGTAGGGCCCTAAATCCTTTCTGAAAATGGACCTTACATTCTAAATCATCTAGGCACTTTTGAAATGTTTACCCTAATTGTTCAGTTGTATTGTTTAGGTACAATCTAAGTAGGGGGTGAGTACACAGCTACATCACCCCAGGGAACCTTGAGATGAATTCCGTTTAGTTTCCCAGCACACTGGTAGAATGCAGCATGCTCCATGATGACTTCCCAGCCAGCTCTGCTGGACAGTGTGTAGGAGACAGGGTCCTGGTCCTGCATCCATACCACTAAACATCTTTTGGGGATATCTTGCAGACATCAGTCAACACATGGAGTACAACAGCGTCCAATGCAGAGGCATAAGAAGGAGGACTCCTTGCATCTTCCCACATTGTGCACCCACAGAGCAAAAAAGGTACATTCTGTCCTTAAATCAGGGAATTCAAATAAAAATGCAATAAAAGCCTATTCAAGTTTCCCTTCTGCATCATAAAAACAAGGAAAAGAAACTCCTCTTAGCTCTATAAACTGAGCAGATTTCCTAGTATTGGATTCCTTAGACATGTTCCTTGGGCTTTCCTTTTTCAGTGCCTTTCTCCTTCTGCTTCTTGGGTCACCTCCTCCTTTCACACTCAATGCTTCCACAGTTCCACTTCTTCTGTTTCCAGGATCGTTCTCCCTCAAGCCTGTGCACACATGCACACAGAGTCCAGTCATGCAACACACTTGCTTACCTCCATTTGAGCTATGCTGACACTGGCTTTTGGGCAGCCAGGAGTGTGAAGTGTAACTAGTGTGTACCATGCCCACACAAGAAGTGACAGTTGGTGATGAAAGCCATGGAAGCAAAGAAGTGGTATAGGATTCTCTTATTAAACAACCCTATGCTGGGTTCACCTACTGTCTATATCACATAGCTGTCATCTGTTCTAACCACTGGAACCAATCCTGTCACAAGCCAGCCTTGGTGAGTAATATGATGGGGGAGGGTGAAGTCTATTCCCAGGGATAATAGGGGGAAGGATAGGTGAGATGGGAATGAATACCATGCCATTTCATAATATGGATATTTTAGAGCAGAAATTCACACCAAGAAGGTGCCTCAGCTGTACAGCAGTGGTCAAACTAACATTTTCATTCCACATGCAAGGACCAATTCAGATTACGTGTAAATAGCTGCAGTTTCATTGAAGTCCATGTTGCTGCATCTACTGGGTCTGAATTTAGCTCACAGTAGGGTTGTGTATTATGCTACTGATCGCTACGGCAACATACTGTTTTTCTGCATTACCTAGATGCAGTCTCCACTCACACAAAGGAATGTTACAGCACTGAAACAATGTTGTTCTGATCTTGTTCACCAGGCAAACAGATGAACTTCAGAGGTACCTAAGGCAGCTCTAGATTATACCTTTGTGGGGGTGGTTTTAAACCATGCATGGAAGGAGCACACAGTGCTCTTCCTTGTCCTGGGATAATGCTCCCATTTTTGTTTGGCTTGGCTCCTTGCTGCTTATGCTCCAAAAGAGCACATTACTTGCAATGTGCTGCCCACCCTATTCTAAACAACGACGCAGCGTCATAATATGAGGGATATTTTTTTAAAACTGTTGTTGCCCTTGGATACAGTTACTGTTGTTTCATTATTTGTTTTTTAACTGAAGTTTCAATTGAGATTAAAACTTTTTCATTGGTAAGATTTTGCAGAAAATGTTATGAAATGTAAAGCCCACTGAAATCAACCCGAGTTTTTCCATTTAAGTTCAATGGATTTGGCCCATTGTGCACATAGGGACTGCAGATCATAAAAGCAATTCTCCTGCCCAAGAGTAACCAGCCAGCTAGCCCACCCCTTTTGCATATAGCTGGGGTCCAGTAAGCCAATTCCTCTTGAATGGAAGGCCAAAGGGAAATCAAATTCAGCCATGGGAGATAAAAGGTCCCCCTAGACAAACTTCTTTGGTAGAATAAAGATGGCTGAAGTGAAGCATACATAATAGGAAACCTACTTATATGACTGTAGAGTTTTATCTGGATATAGAGGCCTTCAAATTATTTATTTATACGAAGCAATATCAAACACAATTTCCACTCTAGGGGGAACTCTTAAATAATCAAACAAAAGGTTGTAGCTTCCTTGCCAAGTTATTTGAGGCTTCAAAGTTTAAAAAAAGGAAAAAAGCTACAACATGAAGTAATTTGATACACTTTGGCTCTGTTCCTATGAATCTGTTTCTCTCCACCTTCCACACAACATATTGTTTAAGTCTTGGCTATTTTTTTCTCACTCTTCTGCCCTGATAAGAATAGAAAGAAAAACATAAAAGTGGACTTAAATTGTGCTTAATCTTTTTCAAAGTGTATATACAGTACAGGGTAAAGGGGGGATGTATTACAGTCGTCAGCATAGCCAACCCTTTCTTCAGTCCCATGCACACTGCAACACCTCAGAGGAGCTCTGTTGAATCTCTCTTTAATACCGAGCACCAGAAAAGGGTTCACATAGAGTAAAAATAAAGCTAATCTAATAAATACAAAACATACAACTGGAGAAAATAATCTCAACACAAAATTGAATAAAAGCTGCATCAAAAAGACAATGAAGTCATTTTTCTTTCTGCTTAGTTAAGTAAACAGCTGACTAAAATTAATGTAGGTCTCAGACAGATTACATAGTAGGTTTAATTCACCAGATTTTCAGCTCTGCTGACGTGAGTTCAAATAGTGGACAAAACCCTGGGGTTAATGATCTTCTCCTAGTCCCCATGCATGCATACCCTTAAACCACTTACAATTTGGCAGCCTCTGCACAGGAAAGGGCCAGGACAGAGTAGCAAGAGGTTTGCATGGGAGAAATAGGGCCACATATAAAAATAAAACCCTCCCTACTAGCAAAACTAACGAAAAACCCATGGCGTTATGCAATGCTGGGCCTCTTAGTTGGAAGATAACAAAATGCAGTCCAAGAAAGGGAGTAAGAAATGGCTTTATGCCATCTTTGCGTTCTGCTATTTCTGGTTGTCCGAGAGGCCAGAATGACCCTCAATATATGTTGATATATATTAGAGTAGGCCCAGAGGCTGCTCTGATTTATTGCAACCTTACACAACTACTGAGGTTTGTTCTGTAGCCCAGAACAGCCAAAGCACAGGGTGCTTCAGTCACTCATCCTTTTGCCCATCCGAGCCCCACCTCAGCCTACTCCTATGCCGGGGACTACACAGGAGAGTAGTTCAGGGCTGCTTATGGCAGCTCTATACCACCACCATGCTTGGGGATGTAGGTGCTGGTACAAGGGGTGCTAGAGGTATGGCAGTGCCCCCGGCATGAAGTGATTTCCATCATACACAGGGTTTACAGTTTGGTTCAGAGTAGCAGCTGTGTTAGTCTGTATTCGGAAAAAGAATAGGAGCACTTGTGGCACCTTAGAGACTAACAAATTTATTGTAGCATAAGCTTTTATGGGCTCCAGCTCCATGCATATGCATCTGATGAAGTGGGCTGTAGCCCACGAAAGTTTATGCTCAAATAAATTTGTTAGTCTCTAAGGTGCCACAAGTACTCCTGTTCTTTTTTTAGTTTGGTTCAATAACTCTTAGTGCTCCCGCTATGCAAATTATTCCAGAGCCCCTGAGTGGGGATACAGATTTTCAGAAAAAGAAGTTTCTCTTCTGCATTCCAATATTGAGAAATTTGTTTTCATTCTGAATCAGAACAAGAAGTCTCAAAATTTCTCACAGAACAAAAATTCCAATAAATAATAATAATAATAATAATAAATTAATTCAAAATGATTTGTGTCAGCTTTTTCCCATAGAAAATTTTGTTGAAATCATAATATTCCAGCTAAATGTTTTGATTTAGAAGAAAGTATACTTTTTGACAGAAGAGTGTTCTGTGGCAAAATTTTCCACCAGCACTACAACTTGGGGCTCCCCTAGGGAACAATGTAAAGCGACCACAGCAGGTTTTTACCAATTTCATACAAAATTTTTACATTTTTAAAGTGAAAATGGGCCATGTTAAATTGAAGCAAGGCAGGATTTTCAATATTGTATATGTAAAATGTACAGATGGTTCTCATGTGAAAATGCCACCCATCACATATGCTGTCTCCACAAATTTAGATATATTTGAAGTTTTCTGATTTGGAGTTTGGAATTACTGGTAGTTTTGCATCTCCAAGGCAGAGTGGCATCAGCAGAGCTGCACTATTAGTTCCTCACTTGGTCCTCCTGCCTTAGCGCAGGAGGCTGAACTTGATGATTTTTTGAGGTCCTTTCCAGCTCTACATTTCCATGATTCTATGATGCTCTCATGTAATCAGGGATATGCCAAGATTTGGAGCACTGAAGACTCCACTGAGCAGGAATAACAAATGGGAAAGTAGGTTCCCAACATCCATCAATGAGACAACTGGGTTCTGAATTCATCTTCATGGTAAAGAAGAGATACCTAAGGCTAGGTCTACATAGCCCATGGCTGGGAGGCCAAGTCAACAGACAGCTGGGCTCATGCTAGAGCTCTAAAAATAACTGTAGGTAGAGTTTTGAAGTTGCGACTTGGGCTCCGAATACATTCTACCACCACCACCACACCTGGTCTGTGTAGGAGGTAAAGGGGTTGCAGCCAGGACTGGGGGACAGACCACTGGGTAAGTGAACTTTCACCTGCTGATCACATCCAGCAAAATTAAACTGGGGCAAAGCACCAGTTTCTGTGTAAATTATTGGGACTTATTTTCACTATTCCCGAAACAGTAACACTGAGTGCTTCCTTTCTTACACCACCAGACAGTTTCTTACTGCACTTGGTTTGCTTCATGGTATTGATGGTACTGAGAGAGCAGAAAGCCCTCACACAGTGTAGACTCTCTCTCTCTCCTCAGGTTCATTGTATTTCTTTGTGTGATTTTTCCACTCTAAGTCAGGGGAAACTATTAGGAGAGAGACAGATTTTTCTAATGAGCCTAGAGGTAATGCAAAATTCATGTTCTTTCACCTGCAGTTGGGTAAGGCATGATACAAAAATAGAAAAAGGGAGCCGTTGCTCGCTCTCTCTCTCTTTCTCTCTCTCTGTCTTTTTCAGAAGCAGGTACCCTGGTTGCTACTGGGCATCATGACCCACTTGTTCATTTTTAGGAAGAAGTGGATACTTTCAATGGGAGAAGCTCAAGCATTAGATTTGCTCCTTGGAGCATTAATAAAAGGGCTCAGTTAGCTTCATCTCATTATTTTACTATGAGTATTGACTTTGGCCTAGAGTCATGTATAGATAAAATGGTGCAAGGTCTTGTCCTAAGTGATTACTCAGAATTACAAATCATTTCACGTGTAACTGAATACTGCAGCCTAGCTGGCAACCTGCCCCTTGCTTTCCCCACCTCCAGCCCCCCTTCGCCTCTAATAAGAGCGTGAATCCAGCTTTGGCTGAAGAGGCAATTAATCTTATTCACTGAGAGCTGAATTTTAATTCACCAGCATGAGAACATACTTGCCTATCACATGGCATTATGCCAACAAAGATTTCAGAAAAATGGTTAATAAGTGCCTCGGTAGCAGGCAAGCAACAAACAGCATATAACTGTATATATGTCCTTTCTCTAACAGTGTAAATTCTATTAGACAGGACTGTTTTTTAGTGTTTGTAATTGGCTGATCACATCTGATCATGTATAAAGGTTACCCACTAAATGTATGTGTTTTAAAAGAAATGAGCAAGAAAGTGAGAAAAATAAATCTTAATAGTGCTGGGATTCTAAAAGCCCATTATTTTTAAGAGTACAGAGAGGATCAATAAAATAAAGGGACACATAAAAGCACTAGGTACTCTTGGTACATCCAAATAAAATAAAATTGAAAGCGTAAGGTTCAACTTGTAAAGCACTGGACAGTAGATGAACACATAGTCTGTTAGGGATATACCGGGTTTCCTGAGTGCATCTCCTGTGCTATATTTTAGCAATTTTCCCCTGAGCAAGACCTTAGCATTTTGTCCGAGGCTTCTTTCATATCTAGACTTGGTGGGAAGGAAAAATAAAAATCTTGAAGCAGTTTCTTTGTGCAAGTACCTATGAGCAAGTATATGATTTAAGATATGTCCCTGCTTAGTCAGATATCAAATTCCTGTAAGGTCACAAAACAGATTTTCCCCTCTAGTTTAGTACTTCCCTAAACAGTATAAAATGCCTTCAGCCAGCCGCTATACCAAGCCATCAAAGACATAAAAGTGCCTGCTCACAAATGAATCTTAGATTCAATAATAAAAAAATATATAATATTTTATTTACTAAATATGGTAAGATCTTTTATGGGAATATGGCATTGACAACACTTTTGGATACAACTATTATTCCTACATTTTTTAAAAATGGATCAAAATATAGAAAGCAGTATGGTATTTACAGCAGTTATTTCATTTCTTTTGTAAAGATGATATTAGTATCTTAATAGAATACAATGTAATTTCATTGTTTAGAATATAACGGACTAAACAATATGGCCCCAATTCTGCAAGCAATTTAAGGACAGGACTAGTCCACTGAAACCAGTGAGGCCTTGACCCTGCCAAATGGGGGCCTAAATTATTAACTATGAACTTTAGCGATATGTAATGGAGCTAGCATTGCAATAATTGCTTTGTAGTAGCATATGTATTTTTGGAATTGACAGGGCAGCTGTTCATTTTTCTGTTCAAATGTATATGTGTTTTTAATGTTCTTTGAGAAACCTTTTCAGGTCTTTAAAATGGAAATAATTGTAATTTATACTCTAAGTTTTATCTAAAGGGTACCAGCTATTTAAAAATTTTCAACAATTGAGGAAATACTTCACAGACATAGTTTGAAATTTGGCCCCTTCTAGTTAAACTCTAAAGATTTATACAATGTGCAAACCTGTGTTTAACCCCTTGGTGTGACTGGTTCCATTGCCTGTGCCACTGCTAAGTACTAAAGTATCAGGAAATAAAGACTCCTGGAAAAAGGGGTTAATCTTGCAGTTTCTGGAGCTATTCTTAAGAGCTTTCTTGACAGAGTGTTGCATGGAATACATTTGGTTATTATAATTATTATAACTAGCTAAGGGCCCATTATGTGATAGGGTGTACTCAATAAATCTTTTGCCAAGCTGTGGTTACTTTATATGTCAAGTCATATTTTTACTTTTTAGAGTTCAGATTGTCATAGAGAGTTTGCATGTTTTTGTTGTACCTTTCCACTTCTTCAGTGACATCTCATGGATTGTTACTTCCGGCTTATAATCATAGCATGAAAATTGCATTTTATCTGTTTCTACTTAAATAAAGAAACAGAAAGAAGGAACCAATAGAAAGTTACACTTTCTAAACATCAATTCACAACAGGGCTCTGCTATTCCACTTGCTCTTGGGTGCACTTCAGTGACGGGCAGCAGCACAAAACCTTAAAGCAGATAGGTGGATTGTGCAAAGTAAATCAACTGCCTTCTTAGTAAGGATTCCATATGACCTATAGCTTGCGCTAGTTCATCATCATTTGACTTATTTTAAGAATTAAAGCCAACTTGACATATACAGACCACGAGCTTTCTAATGATGTTTACCTGCACACATGTGCTTGAAGACATGTACAGTTACCATAGCTGCATGTGCAAAATCAGTACCTGTTCCTGCACATGCCTCACTAGGCACCTAACTGGCAATGTATGCATATATTTACTAAAGTTTGTATGCACAATTACTGTGGCTGAATTTGCTATCCAGAGCATGCTTTTCCATGCTCATTTTTTGTACATATGGGCCACTAAAATCTCCATTTTTGAAACATGATCCTAAATATCTAGTGATACATTATAAAGAACTGGTCAGTTTTAGGGCAGGAGAGGCTGATGTTAGTGATATATTTAGTGATATATATATATCCCAGAGGTTTGACTCCTCCCTATGGGCCCACACAATCCACCATCAATGAGAAACTTGAACACCTGAATATTCAAATTACTCTAACAGCTGGGAGAGTTGCTACTTTTGACATACCATTTGACTGGCATTACAATGTTCTCTAAAGAAAAATAAAGTTATGAGGATCAAACTTGATTTCATGCAAAATAAGCTTAAAGTTTGCATCTGAGTTGGTGGTGCAGCCAAAAAGATAAGTGTAAATTGAGAAGAAATTCAGAGGAATGGGAACTCATTCCAAAGTATATTCACTGTTATTGATCAGATTCCCTAACACTCCTGACTATTAGAAGAGACAATGACTTCTATTCACAATCCTAGAACTGGTCAAAATTTTGAAAATTAAAAAAAAATGTTTTTTTAAATTAATGAAATATGTGTGGGGTTTTTTTTTACTAGCTTATAGAATCACTGACATTTTTCAAAATTTAAAAATGATGATAAAATTTTTTGAGTTTTTTTTCTGGCATTTTTTACCAATTCTGCACCACCCATTCAGACCATCTCTGGGGAAGCAGAAGACACATGAAATGAATTTATGAGTTAACATTTTTATTAAATACGGTGCTAAAAAACAGGTTCTAACACGTGATGTTTTAACATCCCTTAGTGAAGGAGATCTGGCACACTGATCACAGGATGGGCCAGCTTGGCAGGAGCTGTTCCACTGGGAGTAGAGAAAGGATGCTCTTGCCAGCTGTTAAGAAAATGAGGTGTTCACCTAGTAAAATGCCTAGTAATGATTATATTAGTGAAATAGTTTCTTTGTGGCCATTAATTGCTCTTTCCTTTTTAACACAAATGACTGGATAGCATAGCTTTCACTGACTTCCAATGACATAGGGAGATGCGAAATCTGCTGAGCTCTACTGGCAGGGGCCGTGTCTCCTGTGTGGTGCTGGGCGTGGGAGGAGGTGTGGAGAAGGCTGATGTTGTTTGCAAACTATGTTTGCTCAGAGGTTTCACTAAGCTAAAGAGGCCTTAGACTGTGATGAAGCCCTACTTTTGGAGTCTGCCCATGGTATGTACTATATCAGCGTATTCCCTTGCTGCCCTGCCCATGCTTCCTCTCTTATTTGTGCTGCCCTTTCTGCAGGTGACATTGGTCAGCTGTAGACTTCTCAGAAGGATGAGGGATGTAGATACCTTTCTAAATAGTTCCCTTCGGAATAGATTTTATGCAGCTGGGACCCTGTGCCAGTGTTAGGTCTGAATGTATCTTTAAATATTACGGCCAGAAGATCTGTGCTTTAATAATGGCTAGAACTTTGTAGGTATGCACCATGAAAATTGAAAGAGCTTGAGATTTAGGGCCAGATTATTCCCTTTCTTCATCCATTTACACTGATGTAATCTCATTGGCTTCAGTGAAGTCACTCTTGTTTTACATTCGTGTAAGTGAGATAAGAATCAAGCCCAGAGGCTTCTTCATTGCAACTCTGGATTTTATACTGACTTTTATATATTAATTTATTAACATTTATAAAACCTCGATTTCCAAGATATAGGCCTTGGTGGAACCATCTGGTGAGAAAGAATGCTTATCTGATGAAAGTCAAAATTTAGGGACAGATCTTCAACCTGTGTAAATCTGATTTATTCCAGATGAGTCTCTGGCCTTCTGAGTCCAACTATTTTCCTTCTTTTACAATGCCTTTTTGAGTTAGGCTTGTGTACACATGTTCCATTACTGAATTATAGCATGTTATTCAGTATCTATTCATTAAACTTTGGATCTCAATGCTAATGGAGATAGGAAAGGATTAAAAATGAATATGCACTGCAGAAAACAGTGGGCTTCTCTTATTTTTCTTCTATTTTGTAGGTGGGGAAAACAATTAAAGGACATTACGGGAGGAGGGGGGGAAACACAAGTGAAACCCTATCAGAGTTATTTTATTGATCACAGAAAGCTGGCATTAAGCATTCTCCAGCCAAAACTCAAATGAATATCAGATTCATTTTAAAGAGTCTGCATCATGTTTCCCTGCGTTGGGATTTTCTTACTTTACAGTGCATGGAACACAGAGGACAGATGATATAGCTTAGGTGTAGGTAATCCCCTACCCTGAGAGAGATTTGTAGATTCAGTGATCATGTAAATTATTAATTAAATGTAGAGGAAAAAGAAAAGAGTAAACAGATTTGGTATGTGACCATGTTATTTGCTTTTAGCTTTGATAACCTCTCACGTTTAATTACATGTAAAAGGCTTTCTTGTATCACTTGTCAAAATTACAAAAATAGATATTTTCTACTTCCTCTCTGGCACCTTTAGGTGTCCTATGAAAACCACAACAGGGTATTGAATGTATATGTTTGTCTGGGTGACTACTCTGCAAATCAAGATGGATGGGATTTTTTTACTTTAATTAGTAAGCCCAGCTGGTCCCTGAGAAGGAGAGTGGGTTTGATTTTGTGGGGTTTCTAGGCTATTGTACCACCAAAGTTTCAGTGATTCATTAGAGAACTGGCTTTCACTGGTTTAAGTCTCTCCAGCAGGGGATCATGACAATTTAGGCTAAGATCACGGATGGGGAGTGATCTACTACAAATGCTAACATATTGTGTAGGGATTTCTCATATAATGGGAGATGCATTTATTTTAGCTAGTTCAGACTCCTACAACCATCATAAAACAGTCAAAAGGATTTTCATATACTTCTAGCAGAATTCTCAAATCTTCTCTCTTTTATTAACAGTTTTTTTCAGTGTTGACTCACTCCATCTCACCCCACCCGCAAAGAGACACTTCTTTTGAGATCAAGACTTAAGGGCTATCCAGGCTGCACAAGTTTGGTTCTGGACTTTCATTTGCTATTTCAGTCTGAAGGCACCTCTTTCTAGAGGAGCTCAGATCTTTCCTTTTTATTCAGCAACTGTTTGTCAATCTGCCTTGTCTTGTGTGGGAGAGCTACAGATTCGTTAAACAGCCAAGAGAGGTTGATACAAGCACAAAGCAGATGGACCTTTATCTTAATGGAACCCCTCTGTATGTTAAAAGGCTTCCACTGGTCCAGGCACTACTAGTGACAATCTGATTTCTAATTAAACCTGAAATTTCTATGTGGCAGCATATAATACTGCTACCAAGCCACCATCTTTTAAAATGTGATTTTCTACTAGGGTTTTGTATTTAGCAAGACCTTAGGGAGCTAGATTTGCTGGTGGGTTTTTTTGTTGGTTTGCTAAATATACAGTAAGTAGCTCTGCACTCTGTTTTAAAACTTCATAAGTTTTTACAACTTATATCAATACCCCATAACTGAAAGTGTGTAATGATTCTTAGAGATGGGTGGTCCAATCCTGTTACAGATGGCCCATGTGCTGGTGTCATAAATGACCATTTTATAGATGGATAATGTACTAAAGTCATAATTCTTTATTGCTGATGGTTATTGCACTAGATCATGACCCTTGGATATTGAAAGTCAGTTTTTAATATCACAACCATTTAGAGAGGTTAATGGACTAGGTTTTGCAGTTTTTGACCTTTTGCTGCTGAGGGTTAGAAGGTTGCATTTGCGTACTAAACTGCCAGAACATATCTGTTTATTTATCTTAGCTGTAATAGACATAGTTACTATTTTTCTTAAGAAGCTAAGAGCAGTGTGACTTGCAAGAAGGTAAGTTATCAGAGCTGCAGCATGTGAGAAATGTGCAATATGAGATTTTTCAATTCTTATTAATGAAATAGTGTTTGTTAACATCTAATCCTTATGATGTTTTATGCACAAAAATATAGTTGAAATTAGATTTTATCCGGTAGAAAAAAATCAAATCAGCAGTCCTGATTAAAGAAATGTTTAAAGGGTCACGGAAGGTTATGTGGTTGGCTAAGCTACCTATCTGTGGCTGGTTCAGGTGATTTGTGTACCCATCTGAAATGGTCACAGCGGATTTATCACAAGGCTTACGCCTTGCTGTTTAAGTGCATGACTTCCCTTGCTTCAGAAACCATTTCTCCTGTGCTATAAAATGTCTGCAACATAAAGGCAGCCATGTTAGTGCTTCTCTGACAGTAAACCTGGCATTAGGACTGTGGCATCAATAATGATAGTGAGTACAGCACATAAACATAACAAAAAAATTAAAAACCAGGTTTTCTTCCTTTTACTAGCCCAAACTAATTTGTTTTTATTTAGGAAGTAAAAGCTGTGGGGAGAGAAGGAAGGGGAAAGGAAAGATGCCTCTCAGCTTTACAGTAGTCAAACACATTGAGGGAGGAAACAGTCATTAAATCCTGGGTGTAAAGAAAAACAATATATTTTATAAAAGAAGTTTGTTTTTAAATATAAATGTGTTTTGATTTTTTAATGTTGTTTCCTAAAAGGGATCTAATGAAGAGAGACCTTGACAACAGAGCCAGAGAGAGGGTGAAATCATGGGAGCAAGAAGTGGGGACACTAAAGAGAAAAAGTCAAAACATAACAGCATCTCTAAAGATTGCCACCCAACCAAAGCTACTATGGCAAAAGCTGTAAGCCTAAAATCTCTGTATAGTTCTGGTTACATGTGCATGCTACATAAACCGGCATATTAAATCAATTCTCTTCAGAAAGTATATTTGCAGCATTTTCAGTAATCTCCAGTGTAAAAGCTAGATTTTTACTTAGTTATATTAAAAGCTTTCCAAACAGCATTTGTTATTACCATTATTTCTTAATAAAGTTACTTATGTATTAATTCTACAGTACTATGCCTCTGTGGGGAGGTTTACAGGCAAACAAAGCATGTTCCGACCTCAGAGAGTTTATAAAAGATTTCATTCAGACCCAACATATCTGAATTTTTCATCCCTATTTATCCTTCTTCTGCTCATTCCCACCTTTTTTTCTTTAACTGCTTCTTCTTGTCTATTTCAGAAGGGCAGGTGGGAGTGTTGCACTTTCACTTGCAAAGTCTGCAATGCTGAATGATTCCAGTATAATCAACCTACACTTTTATAGTGTCCCTTTCTGCCATGCAGCCCAGAGTGCTAACAGACTAATAAAATTAGCAGCTCAGATAATGATGAGCAGAGCAGGTCAAACAAAACAGTCTTTCAGCTTTGGAACTGAACCTGAAATGGTATCAGTCACAAACAGGCCAGAGACAGTGATGGGGGCTGGTGAGGTAGGACTTAACTGAGAGAACTCAGCACCTTGCAGAATCAGGCCGTAACATCCAACCTGTTTATTTTTGTTTTGTTTTGGGTTTTGTGGTAGGTTTATTTAGTAATCAGTTTCCTATCAGAATTGTGTTTTCTGAGTTATCTAAGTGGAAAGGATGTTTCTAACTAGCTCATCTGTAGCTGATTATCTCATTTTACCTTCAGCTTGACTCCATTTGCAATGAAAAAAATATATCAGTTAACCAAATGTTGATGTGATGAAGTACTTCTGATGTGGATTTTTTTCCTCAGGAATGTTTGGGGAGATAAAAGTCAACAGTACATTTTCAGCTTGAGTTTATGGAAATTTCCTGAACTCAACCAAAAAGCTTACGGATTTCACTGCACAATAGGCAACATTTCTTTATTATGGGGATCTAATCCAAAGCTGCCAAAGCTGCCATATAAATTGGAGAAGGAGGGGGCGGGGAGAAGATATCTTTTGAGATTTACACTGGTGCAAATTAGGCCCAAGTGCTTTTCTTCTTTCAAATGGGTGACCATCAGATCAAGTAACTACAGAATATAGTACTTAAAGTGATGAAGAAAGACATTGGATGGTCAAGTGATTAATGCCAAGCTATCCTTTCCCAGGTTAGAAATCCTAATTGTGTTTAGCACTGACCTCCATCCTCATTGCTATCAAGATATGTACAAGATTTTAATTGAGACTGGAAAAAATAAATAATTCTCTCCAGCTTTTTCTCAAAAAAATCTCTTTTTATGGAAACAAAACAAAAAGATATAACATAGTTAAATTTATCATTCTTTTCCCTATCTGAAACGTGGCTCCTGAGGGATAATAGTGTTGAATTGCTCAGTTACATATTTTTATATTTCCTTCCTTTTTTACTCTCTTTCTCTACCCCTTCTCCTTTGCTCATTGCTTACTCTTTTTTTGTTTGTACAATGTTCTTTTATTCTGAACAATATAGCATTTTAGTTCTTGTAATAAATGCCTTCATGTGAAGCAGTTCAGCTTAGAGAATGTTATTAGACTGTGCTCTCAGGCAGTGCACCTTCACACGATCAATACAAATCTGGGGTTCTGTTCATTCCTTCTTTGCTTAAATTCCCTGTAAATGTGCCAGAGAAGCAGCAGAGGGTGCCATCAATCATGGGCTACTGTGACATATGCTGAAACCTGACCAATGTTGAGATGTTTTAATAAGGCATCCATTAAAACCCTCAAATAAATTGCAATTTGAAAACAGAACATAATACCGGCCAAGTTTTCCTCATCCATCTTGTGGCATGTCATGTAATGTAATTGCACTGTTAATTTATCCAAGAACTTTCTCAGTACACTGTTTCATTGGCATTGCTTAATTTCCCTGAAGACTATTTGTGTATGTGTGTGTGTGTGCACGTGTGTGTCTGCTTCTGCTTCAGGGGTAGAGTAATGTTTCTACTTAGCATGGCATTAGCCAGAGAGCTAATCAAAGATTTGAAATGTTTGACATTTTGTCAATGGCTCCTCAGCTTTCTGATGTAGCCTCACCAGCTCTGGCCTAGAGCCTGACCCCCTTCCTCCTCCTTGCCCAACTTACCATTGGTTTATGCCCTTCAAGAGTGGGATCACTCACAGTGCCTGTGGATCCCATCAATAAATATTGACAATAGGGTTTAGGGACCATTTAAGATCGCAAAGCAATGGCACTCAAAATAAGACAATACTGATTTCTGTTCCCTAGCTTAGGATATGTGCATGGAGTTTTGACAAGGGTGAGGAAAGTGTGAAGCTGTAAATCAATAGGAAAGAAGGAAAAAGTGTTTTTGTAGAATAATGTCAAAGTGATTACATTTAATATATTTTTTTTAAAAGGGGCTGGGAGGAAATATACAGGCATGATCTCATATAGATTTCTTTGTCTTCCACGCATAAATCTAAAAATAAGCAATGCAATTCCTCATATAGAGCTGCATCAGCAGATTTTTTCACTTTTATTTATTCTTCTGGGTTTTTTACTCAATCATTTATCTCTTTTTGCTGTGAAAGAAACCATTGATAGGCATAACACAGGGCTGCCATGTACATTCAGTTAAAATCTAGTCTGCCACTCTAACTATAATGCCAATCAGATATTGATTTAAATCTATTAAATGTCTTCTCAAGGTCCTCCATTCTGAAGAATTAATGGGAGTAGACAAACAAAGGGTGCTGACCATTTTTTTCAACAAAATGAAATGTCTGCTATATATCAAACAATAATAATAAATAGTTATCAAAATAAATAAACAAGGGCAATTACATTTAATTTCTACAATTGATATCTGTTAGGACAACATTCTCTTTTTCAGTAGGGTTGGTCCGAATGTCAAATTTGGCTTCACTGATTTTAGATGTGCTGTAGGCATGTGTCTAATCAAAAATTTTGGCCTTTAAGAGTCTGGTTTTCAGAAATGCTCAAGATGACAGATACTGCAATCCCGATCATATATTTGGGGATCATTGTATTCAATTTATGGTTTATATACTGAGGTTCAAACTGGATTTTCCAGAAACTAGGAGAAAAAAGAAAGAACTTGAGATATATAAATGCTGAGCTTAAACAGACTCAGGGCCTTCATTTTGAGTGAGCAATCAGACAGGACATTTTGCCTAACAGGAGGCCCTAATTCTACTGAAGAGTTGGAATGGCTGTGGCCTACTAGGGCCCAAAAGACTGAGGGGTGATTCCTGGTGTGTTTATTAGTAAGCATGTAGGAACTTTTATTGTCTTTATGTGTTTTCTCTGTGGTATTTTGTAAAAAAAAAAAAAAAAAAGATTCTTCTCAGAAAGCTGTGTGTGAACTTGTAAATCTTGTAACTGCAGGAACACACTGATCATTGCCCTTGGAGAAAAAGCAAAGCCCAAGGGATGGTGTTTAGACATACTGGCTTACTGGAGGTATCACAGAGTATGGCAGGAATATACAGCCTTTAATCACTGTCAGAAGCCTGGTCTACACTACTCATTTAAACCGAATTTAGCAGCATTAAGCCGATTTAACCCTGTACCCGTCCACACAATGAGGCCCTTTATATCGATATGAAGGGCTCTTTAAATTGATTTCTGTACTCCTCCTCGATGAGAGGGGTAGTGCTGAAATCGGTATTGCCATGTCGGATTAGGGTTAGTGTGGCCGCAAATTGACGGTATTGGCCTCTGGGTGGTATCCCACGTGCACCATTGTGACTGCTCTTGAAAGCCGTCTGAACTTAAATGCACTGGCCAGGTAGACAGTAAAAGCCCCGTGAACTTTTGAATTACATTTCCTGTTTGCCCAGCGTGGAGCTCTGATCAGCATGGATGGCCATGCAGTCCCAAATCCAAAAAGAGCTCCAGCATGGACCATACGGGAGACACTGGATCTGATCGCTGTATGGGGAGACAAATCTGTTCTATCAGAGCTCCGTTACAGAAGACGAAATGACAAAGCATTAGAAAAAATCTCCAGGCTATGATAGATAGAGGCCACAGCAGGGCTCAGCACAGTGTTGCGTGGCAAGCGTAAAGGAAAGCCAAAGAATCAAATGGACGCTCATGGAGGGAGGGAGTGGGGACTGAGGACTCCAGCTATCCCACAGTCCCGCAGTCTCCGAAAAGCATTTGCATTCTTAGCTGAGCTCCCAATGCCTGGAGGGTCAAAAACATTGTCTGGGGTGGTTCAGGGTATATCTCGTCAATTTACTCCCCATCCCCCCCGAAAGAAAAGGTAAAAAAATTGTTTTTTCCCATTTTTCAATGTCACCATATGTCTACTGCATGCTGCTGGTAGACACAGCGCTGCGGCCCTGAACAGCAGCATCACCTCCCCTTCCTTTCCTGATGGCAGATGGTACAAAATGGTGGAAAACCGTCATCATCCTGTGAGTGCTCCTGGCTAGCCTCAGTGAGGTCGGCCGGGGGGGCCTGGGTAAAAATGGGAATGACTCCCTGTCATTCCTGGTAGATGGTACAAAATGCTTGGTAACTATCCTCATCATAGCAGCTGGAGCCTGAGCTCCATCAGCCCCCCCCCCTTCATGTCTAAAGAAAAGATTCTGTACTCCCTGGACTATCATAGCAGTGGGAGTCTGCGGTCCTCTCCCCCACACCCTTTAATGTCCTGCCTGGACTATCATAGCAGCTGGAGGCTGCCTCCCCCTCATTTTATTTTGCTAAAAAGTCAGTGTTTCTTATTCCTGCATTCTTTATTACTTCATCACACAAATGGGGGGACATTGCAATGGTAGCCCAGGAGGGTTGGGGGAGGAGGGAAGCAACGGGTGGGGTTGTTGCAGGGGCACCCTCTAGAATGGCATGCAGCTCATCATTTCTGTGGGATCTCTGGGGCTCTGACCTGGAGTGGCTGTGCTCTCTGGCTGTCTAGTAGACTTGCCCCATATTCCAGGCAGGACTGACTCTATTTTTAGACAAAACATAAAGAAGGGAATGACCCAGGGAGTCATTCCCATTTTTGTCCATGCGCCCCCAGCCGACCTCAGCGAGGCCAGCCAGGAGCACCCATGACAGCAGCAGACAGTACAAAATGATTGATAACCATCATCGCCAATTTCCAATTGCAAACGGTACAAAATGATTGATAACCGTCATTGCCAATTTCCAATTGCAAACAATGCAAAATGACCGATAACCATCATCTCATCGCCAATTTACAATGGCAGATGGTTCACTAGGAATGGTAACCATCTCTGCTACCTTGCAAAAGCAAATGAATGCTACTGTGTAGCACTGCAGTACCGCGTCTGTCAGCAGCATCCAGTACACATACGGTGACAGTGACAAAAGGCAAAATAGGCTCCATGGTTGCCAGGGCAATCCAGGGGAAAAACGGTGTGAAATGATTGTCTGCCATTGCTTTCACGGAGGAAGGATTGAGTGACGACATTTACTCAGAATCACCCGCGACATTGTTTTTGCACCATCATGCATTGGGATCTCAACCCAGAATTCCAATGGGCGGGGGAGACTGCGGGAACTATGGGATAGCTACCCACAGTGCAATGCTCCAGAAATCGATGCTAGCCTTGGTACATGAACACACACCATCGAATTAATGTGCTTAGTGTGGCCACGTGCACTCGACTTTATACAATCTGTTTTACAAAACTGGTTTATGTAAAATCGGAATAATCCCGTAGTGTAGACATACCCAGAAGGGAGTGGGCAGGGGTCCCTGCCCAGAGACAGGGGATTGATAGAGTCCTGAAACCTGACTGGGCACTCCTGGAGTGGACCACAAAGTTCAGGCACAGTTACCATAAAATGATGACACTTAACACCCCAAACTCCACTGGAAGTCATTGGGAATGGCAAGTACTCAGCACCTCTGAAAATCAGGCCCTGAATGTCCTGGAGTGAGTAAAATCATTGTACTTCTAGAATCCAGCTCATCAGTTTAAGTACTGTGAGATCATTTGAGGAAAAAAAACAAGCTCTATTTTCTACAAGCACCTGATATTTCATTTTTTGCCATCAGATTTAGGCATCAAAATATAATGCATTTTACCAGAGGCATATATACGAAGAAATCTTACTGCTGTCACTAACAAGGGTTTCCTTCCATGTATGGAGCGCACTTGACAAAAGCAACAGAACAATAGATATTATTCATCAAAAAGCCTGAATTGTTAGGTCCCAAAGCATCATTTATATGGACTTCAGCTACAATCCTGCTAATAGTCAACATTTTCAGAAAAGTGTGCATTTGTCTGCAGAAAAAATGTGCATTTGCTCACTTAATTTTTCCATGCAATTACCATAATTTCACATCCAAATTAAGCAACTGTATGCACATACAGTTCCTTGTAAGTCGGGTCTTATTTGTAGCATACATGCCTTCCCTTTTTTATCCTAAACATTTAAAATAATAATACATTTAAAAGTGCTTTAAAAATTATTTCTGTTCAATCAGTCTTAAAAATCCTCATTGTGATTATCTAAGGGTGATTTTTTTAATCCATTATGCAGTGAACATCGGTGAAAACACCCAGTTTTGCCATTGATTACAATGACATATCATTAGTGCAATAATCATCATATTACTTACATTTTTTATTTTCAATTTATGGAAAATGCAAATACTGGGGTAACGTTATTTAGCTAAAACAGGACAAAGAAATATTTTTAAGGGTGACCATTGTCCTGTGTGTATGAACTGTTGCTTTGGATTAAACTGACATTTCATTCCCACTCTTGAAATACATGAGTGTAATGAAACGTCAATACATAGAGAACAGGAACTTCAACTCCTTCAATATAATTTAAGGAGAAGTGAATATGAATATGAAGATATTGATCAATGTGAAAATGTGTGTTTGGTGAATAATTTAAATAAAGTTCTTATGTTTGTTTTATACAATTTGAGCATGACTCTCACGTATACTGAAATTGCTTTACACTGCTCGTTCTCATTGTGGTTGCTTTTACGTGGCCAGAGCAATGTAGAGCAGTCTTAGGGGCTAGTCTACACTGGGATTGTTAAAGTGCTGCCATGGCAATGCTTTAACGTGGCTTGTGCGGTAACAGCAGAGCGTTGGGAGAGAGCTCTCCCAGCACTCTAAAAAACTACCTCCATGAGGGGCGTAGCTCCCAGCACTGGTGCACTGTTTACACTGGCACTTTACGGTGCTGAAACTTGCTGCACTCCAGGGTATGTTTTTTCATACTGCCTGAGCAAGAAAGTTTCAGCGCATAAAGGGTACATCTATATGGCAAACAAAGGTGTGCTTGCAGTATGGGTAGGCATATGTAGATGGCTCGGATAACAATGGTAGTGAGAATGTGCCAGTGTGGGCTTCAGTGCAGGCTAGATATACCAGTACTAGCCTACCAGGGATTTGGGATATGTACTTGGGTTGCTGACCCATGTTGGGGTCCATGCTACTGCATCTTCACTGCTATTATTATCCTCACTATCTCAATTAAAGCTAGCATGGACATGTCTACCTGGGATGAAATCATACCTTCATTTGTGGTGTAGACATACACTTAGTGTAAATGAGAATCAGGCTCGGAGTTTAAAATAAAAAGAAACAACACAATAGAGTAAGCAGAGGCAAAGCACAAAGAACATACTCATGCATTTAAGATATAGACGTGCACCCTTTATAGAAATCAATGGAATGACTATTTAGTTTCTCAAAGAAGAAACACAGGGACATTTAAAGGATAAGGGTTTAACTGTAAAATCCATTGTGGCCTGCCCCAGTTAATGCTGAGAGTTTTTTTTAAATGGGTTGATTTGTTTTACTTTTTTATTTCCTTTCTATGAGCTCTTTCTTGAACTAATTTACAATTTTTGCATCTATTGCTGCCTTCAGCAATGTGTTCTATATTCACTCACCCTTCGTGTAATTAAATTCTGCTTGAATTGCTTATAGGCTTAAGCTCCTCCTTAACTTCAGTCTGTGACCTCTTGTTTCTGAGTTACTAAAATTATACTGAGCATACCATACCTTGTTTGACTGGTAAAATACCTGTGTCTGAATTCAATTTGAAGTTCAGATCTATGGGCAAAAAACTATGTAAACTTACATTTTAATAGAAACCTGAATCCTTAAAAACCCCTAACATTGTTGTTGACATTTTAGAAGCCTAGTGAGATAAAATTCTATTTTACATTATTAAAAAAAACGCCAGCCACACACAAAACCCCCAATAATCAACAACCAAGCAAACAAGAACACGCCCTTCACCAAGCTCTAACCTTGCCTGCCCCCCCACCCAAAATATTAGTTTAAATATTTTTTACTCCAAACATGGATATGGTTGAATGTTTTAAGCTCCCATTTGCTCTATTTATAATATGCATTTTTATGTACTTTCCTAATGCCCTTGTAGTTATGAGTTTCTTTTAACTCCACTGATTTGAAAACAATCCTGGGAAAATGTGCCAGTAAACTAACATGACCACATGCAATGATATTTTCAAGACAACCTCAAGAGAAAACCATTTAAATTTCATAGCATAAATCTGCGTTCTTGCTCAACCTTCTGTTAGCAAGTTGCTTGCAGAACTCTCATGCTAATTCTCCACCAAACCTCCAGTTTTATGAAAGCTATATTTTACCTGTTTGGTTATTTGCAGCCACATGAGAGTTGAAAAAGGAATATTAGCACCACTCACATTTTATACTGGGAGTCACAGTACTTGGTTGACCCCTTTTTCAGGTCCTATTGAATTTCCTATACAAAGGAAATGAAAATGTTTTATATTTAATACAGCAACACATAACAAGAGGCTTAGTTATTATGTGCAGTGCTGCAATTTTCAGCTTTGGTTTCAATGCTTTGAATAGAAGTGAAAGTGAAATTTTCTGCTTTTGTTATTCATCCTTAATCAGCTTTGATATAGCATATATATGATAAGAAGACATATATATATATATTTTAGTGGTTTTTACTTCCATTTTACAGCTATGAGCGAATTAGTGAAATGACTTGACTCAAGTCAAAACCAACCCACACTGGATTAGGCCTCATCCACTGTTAATTCCATCCTCCAAAGCCGTTGTTCTAACTATAGACCATGAAGTCAATATTATGATTTTATTTAGATTGTTCAAATCCTTTCATTACTAAATACAGAAAATACATGGTGCCCCTATTGAAGTCAGTGGGGGCAAGTACAAGCTGGGTAATAAGAAATGTCTAATTGCAACTGAAATAATGTCTTGAAATCTAAAAAATTATAGGATGGCAAAATTTACTCGCTACTGAAATTATAACTTTTTTTAAAATGAAGTATTTGAGGTTTATTCATAAACAATCATAATTTTATTTTTCTTCTATCCCCAAAAACTGTGCTTTAAAAATAAAATAGGTGTTCAAGTAGCTTACAAAATTTAGAAGGTAAGACTGTCAAATGTAGTTTGTACAAATCAATTACAGGGAACTCTGGGGATTTTACAACCACTCAACACATACTTTGCACATTTAAAAAAAAATCATACAAGAAGCTTCTTAATAAGAATGGTCATACTGCATCAGACCAATGGTCCATCTAGACCAGTATCCTGTCT
Organism: Gopherus evgoodei; assembly: GCF_007399415.2. Lineage (NCBI taxonomy): Eukaryota > Metazoa > Chordata > Testudines > Testudinidae > Gopherus > Gopherus evgoodei. The sequence goes on from NC_044325.1 coordinate 57,730,885, forward strand.
TCTGACTGTGGCCAATGCCAGGTATTTCAGAAGGAATGAATAGGGTGATTACTGAGTGATCTAGCCTCTGTCACCCAGTCCCAGTTTCTGGTAGTTAGAGGCTTAGGATACCCTATCACCCCAATAGCCAGTGATGGACCTGTCCTCCATGAACTTATCTAATTCTTTTTTTGGACACTGTTACAGTTTTGGCCTTCACAACATCCCATGGCAAGAAGTTCCACAGATTGGCTGTGCATTGTGTGAAGTTGTATATCCTTTTGTTTTCAGCTTACTGCCTATTAATTTCATTGGGTGATTCCTGGTTCTTGTGTTATGGGAAGGGGTAGATAACACTTCCTTATTTACTTTCTCCATACCAGTCATGATCGTATAGAAATCTATCAGATCCCCTTCCCCCTGCCATCTCTTTTCCAAGGTGAACAGTCCCAGTCTTTTTAATCTCTCCTCATTTGGAGGTTGTTCCTCCCCCCCAATCATTTTTGTTGTCCTTCTCTGTATCTTTTCCAATTCTAATCTATCTTTTTTTAAACGGAGAAACCAGAACAGCACACAATATTCAAGGTATGAGCATACTGTGGATTTATATATAGTGGAATTATTATATTTTCTGTCTCATTATCTATCCCTCTCCTAATGGTTCCTAACATTCTGTTTGCTTTTTTGACTACTGATGCACATTGAGCAGATGTTTTCAGAAAATTATCCACAATGACTCCAAAATCTTTTTTTTGAGTGGTAACAGCTAATTTATTCATAGATTCTAGGACTGGAAGGGACCTCGAGAGGTCATTGAGTCCACTTCCCTGCCCTCATAGCGGGACCAAATACTGTCTAGAGAAGACTATCCCTGATAGACATTTATCTTAAATATCTCCAGAGATGGAGATTCCACAAACTCCCTAGGCAATTTATTCCAGTGTTTAACCACCCTGACAGTTAGGAACTTTTTCCTAATTTAGACCCCATCGTTTTGTATATATAGTTAGGATATAGTTTTGTATGTTTTGCAATGTGCATTAATCAGCACTGAATTTCAATCTGCCATTTTTTGCCCCTTCACTCAGTTTTGTGAGATCCCTTTGTAGCTCTTTGCAGTCTGCTCTAGACTTAACTATTTGAGTAATTTTCTACCGTCCACAAATTTTGCCACCTCACTGTTTACCCCTTTTTTTCAGATCGCTTATGAATATATTGAACAGCACAGATCCATGGGGGACACCGCTATTCACTGGAATCATTTTCTGAATGTACATGAAGAAAGTAAGATGTAGACCAAAAGGGATAAACATAGTGATGTGATTTTTACATAAGAATGATGAGAGAAATTCAGAATTACATAAAGAATATTTAAAAAAAACCCTAAAACTTATTTGACTAATTCTTCTTGGCATTTTCTTCCAAGTTCTACTACTTCTTGGCATTTTCTTCCAAGTTTTAAACTAATTTAGTGCATGAAAATACAGTATAGTTAGCATTCAACTTTAATTGTAATGAGGTGACAACATACTGAGTAACTCATTATGAGTTGTAGATGTGTTTACAATTAGTTGACAATGTGTTGGATAAAGTGTTCTTCTAAAGTTGTAGATCTATTTACAGTGAGCAGTGGGGGAACGTTAATTAGTTGTCGATTTGTTTGTTTACATTGTTTTCGATTTGCAATTGCGATAAAACAAATTGCAGACTGATGAAGGATGATTGTTTGTGTACTTTAATGATTTACTGTAGTAGCTTGTCTGAAAACGTACTCAACTCTCCTTCATCTGTCAGTTTCCATTGCAAAAGCTTCCAGTCATAATAGTTTTATTAGCACAGCATGGGCCATTTCTAAGAACATTATGCATCTAAAAAATCTTGGTGCTTTCCTGTTCAGTCTGTTGTATTTTGGCGGGGTGTGCTGAACAGAATTCTTTCTGCTTAGTACAAGCTTATACCTTTTAAGGTTGCATCTTGAGCAGAAATTAATGAGCTCCAAGATGTACACATCTAAAACTGGACACAGTCTTTTTCTGAAAATTCTTTTCTAATTGCTGCCAGTCAATGATGTCAGATGTTTAAAATCCTATTGCTGTCTGCTACTACTACCTAATCCAAAAGGACTATTTAAAAATTACCATCAGGTTATGCTGGGTTATATGACACAATGAAATCCAATATACACTAGAGAGCACTGAAAAGCTCCTTGTTACAGTGCCTCTTTCAATAGTTTGCAGTAATTTGGTATAATCTACATATAATATACTGTGTTGTCGCAGTAACTGGATTCTCTTTCATAACTTCTGTCCAAAATAAAGTACAGACAAAAATAATTTTGTTGCTTGTATTGTTTCCACATTCTATTACACATATTTTCCATCACCATTCCCTGTTGCCCAGGAACAGGTGGGTTTCACAAGTTCTCTGTCTTTCTGAATTATTTTCAAAGAGCATCATATCACATATTCCACTCTCCTTTCTCTCATCTTCCCTCACCACCCTCCACTGTACCCACTGGTAAATGCTGCAAAGACTCGTCATCTTGCAATGATTAGAATGGGACATTCATGCAGCCTGATTTGAGTTTCTCACCTAAACTAATGGAACATGGAAGCATGCAAATCCCCATTATAAAAAAGGAAAGCCACAGTTTGCACAGATGGAGTTTCAGTTAGGGGTAAATAGCAGTATTGCCAACCTCAAATGTTCAAAAATCATGAGTCAGGCTCATAAAAAACTTGAGATTGGCTTTAAAATCATGAGATTATGTAAAAATAATAGATTTGGTGATATTTTTATTTGCCTTACTTCTTGAGCCTTAAGGGTGCATTGGGATCATATTTTCAAGCTTTCTCCACAGCCACATGGGCTAGAAACTTACTTTTTCTTTAAGAATGAAGACTGAAATCATCACATCTCCACTTGACTCCAAGAGCTGGGGCTTTAAGGAAAACAATAATTATCATGAGACTCACGACAAAACCATGAGAGTTGGCAACCCTGACTAGAGCTGCATCCATTTATAGCCGCACAGAATTTTTTCCAGTAAATGCAAAGTATGGATACAATTGTGCCCTAAAGAAGTCAGTGGAAGTTTGTCATTGATTTCAGTGTGGCACAAATGAGCCCCAAATCAGAAATATGTGCTGCCAGATCCATCTCCACCCTCCAAAATCCTGCTTTCTAATACTAACTGCTAAAAAGAAAGGTAAGATGAGCTCAACACTGGATCTCTATGAGAAAACGCTTACGGCTGGTGAAAAAATCACATATTTCAAAATGAATGAGTGAAAAGGCATTCCTTCTCTCCTCACTTTTTCCCCCCAAAAATGAAAAGTAGTCTGTGCAGGCAAAAAAAACCTACCATTGCTGCCTCTGAAAGCAAACATTGGTTATTGTTTTGTATGGGTGTATTCCACATCATCTCTGTGTTTTTATAAAGGTGCTGCCAATTTTTCAGCCACATTCTATTCTCAGATGCTTGCATAGACTTCCTTGTAATAGTTAGTAATGGTTCCCAATAGATATCGGAGGGAAGAATTTGTTCCTAAAAGCTGAAATACTACATATAGCACCAGCTCTAGCTGGTCTAAATTAACAGAGCCCCACTGAAGTGAGGGGAGTTGTCAATTTAGGCAAGTTGAGGATCTGGACCACAATGTCCTGAAAATACACAAGTTGTCCTCATGTCAATTTCTCTTAGCTTTTAGAGACATCAGCAATACCTGTAAGCCAGAAGTGTTAACACAGATTTACTAATGTTAAAACAAAATAAAACCAAAAAACCTAGCGATAGTTGCTTGCTCTAAGTTTCATGACTTTCCATCTTTGTTCTTTGCACCTTTTCCTTACTATGACATTATACAATTCATGTAATGAACAGAAGTTTAAGTTTTCAGTCTATTGATCTTTATTATGCTCATGAATTATGGATACTTTGCACCCACATCAGTTATACACAAAGGAAGGGGCTTGCACCTGTAGAAAGCAGTTCAACTTCTATGGCCTATCCCTCCATTCAAGGGCATGGACCTAGGCAGGCTGGGGGCAAGAAGGGGCTGCTGAAGGAGCTGGGTAGGCTCCCCCCATAATTTTATCCCACAGAATTGTGGGAAGAAGCAAAAAAGTATCTTAATACATCCACTGGCTTGTCACTTCATACTGTTTAGGGGCTCCAGGGATATCAATGGGGGAAGTTTATCCACTGAGGTACGGTAGAGCTAAAAGCGCTGCAAGTGTCACAGGAGCTTCACAGTTATGCCTCTTTTTCACTGCAGATCCCAGAGATCAGCAGGTTTTCTGATCTGAATCCCTTGCTTCTTCTGTGGGAAAGGAACGGGAAAAGAGAGGAAACCACACCCCCAGTGGAAGAATTCCCAGAACACTTCTATAAATGAAACTCTCTCCTCTCTATGCATTATTCCTACATAGGAGAGAATGATGCTCTATGTTAATGCAATGGAAAGGCTGTGATTTTTATTGCCTTAATGAATAATGCTTTGATAGCACTTTGAAGATAAAAAGCACTCTAAGAGCACTAAGTATTATTTGATGTGGACATAGCAGCACAATAAGGACAAATGTATGCATGAAATTAAGCAGAAAGCCATAACTTTTATTAAACTTTAACACAGGAAGGGGTGCTACCAGCCCATTGCCCATACTTTCCTATATCAGGCATTTAATTGGTTCCAGTGCATGGGTTACAGAGCTCCTTACCATATAATCCATAACTGGTGCGAGGGTTACAGAGCTTCCATACCGTATATGCAAGGTAGGCTCTTCTCAGCCTATCCCCCAGGAATAAGCTCTCTCTGAGTGCTCGCACCTTCCCCCCAGCTGAGGGGAACAGATGGTGCAAAAGGGTGGGAATATCATCCCACAAGAACCACAAGGTCTGACTTCAGCCCACAAAGGCCACAAGATCTGACCCTATCACATGAACTCAAGACGCAGTACCAAAGTCCCAAGTCTTTTACCTCTAGGAACTGTTCATTTTATTCTCCTAACCACACAGGAAACCAGCCACAAATAGCACCACATAAACAACTCCACTCTATTATCTCAGTTAGGTAGTAAGTGCATACCTACTCAACCCACTGCAGCTTGAAGGTGCTGTGAGGAAGGCACAAAAATTCTCTGGTCCTCGGCCAAGTGGCCCACGGGAAAAAGAATTCCGCCCTGATTCCCTAAATAGGCTATTGGCTAGACCTGCAATATCTGTCAGCCCTAGATACCATTCGTACTTTGGGTGGGTAGGGTGGGGCTGCTGGAACAGAGCTGAAAGAGACTCCACATGGCTGATGAACTGGACTAAATTCTGGGAGCTGGGGAACTCTGGTCAATCAGCACCCGTCTCTCCCCCAGCTGGTCAATGAGTGCCAGAGACTCGCTGGGGGTGGAGCTTCCTATTGTCCCTTGATTAGTGTCTCCCTTTCACCGCTGGTCCCATCGAGATCTCCCAAGATCTCTGAGGTGGGTGGATGGCATTTATATTATTATCATCATGATGTTATTTATCACCAACAAAATACAGAGTATATATTCCCTCTGACTTTATATATTCCCTCTGACACACACTTAGCAAAACTTTATGATAACATGCTCATATTCCATAATAAATAATAATAGTTAATATCTGATTAGTGCATTTTTCTAGCAAATCAGAGGAAAAGAATTGTAGCATGTAAAAAAGACACACACACATGAGTCTTCATACATGATATAGCAAGCTATTACAAACCACTTTGAACTGGAGTACAAAAAGGTGGGTTTTTTTTAGATAGCTCAGGTATACAGCACACTTTATGTAGCAGCCTGTATGTTACCTTAATTTCAAATATTACCCACTCCCTTGTGATGTAATGCTGTCTCTGGCATTGTAAAACTCCTTGCTCTTTCTATTTTCTTCACATATCAGGAGGTGGTAATTCTAATTATACCAGATGGAAAACACTGCTGCAGAACCAGCTGCAAAGGCTGTGAAGCCAAGCTCAGGTTCATGCCCCACCATCAGGCATGTTCTTTATATGCAACTGTTACTGCTCATTTTAGTAAAAAATAAATAAAACAGATTTTTGTGATAAGACAGTAGAGGGTTAATGTTCTAAAGGATAAGTGGGAGACACTCATAGAAAGCCCATTAACAAATAATTGGAGTTATGGGCATGCATCCACCTGCACTGCATGGAAAACTGACTAATTTTCATACACATTGAAACTTTGTGGCTTATTCTGTACCATCCACTGAGTCATTGGCCTCACCGGGGAATACAGCTATGCACATGTTCTTCCATTAGGAATTAAGATAGAGATTTTATTCACTAATTATGAAACACTGGAAAACTTTTATAAGAATTGAATATTATGTACAAATTTACTGATTCTGAAGCTCAATTGGCAGCAGAGAACTATAGAAAAGATCAAGGGGAAATTGCTGCTCATGTCATTTTCACAATATCTTACCTACATATTAATGTTCCAAGAGGACAGCTGCTGCCGAAGCTCATGCTCACCTCTACAAGTGAAAAGTGATGAAATTTAAACCAGCTTTTTACCTGGACAGTTTTTTAATGGCAGAATGTTTCAGAAATCTAGGAATGGCAGACACCTATAAATGTATAATGTGATGGATTAGTTTGTAATGTAGTCTTGATGCATATGAAGGTGGTGTTTGCCCTTCAGTGCAAATCCGTTTTTATGTCAAAAGGAATCCACTGGAATTAATAGTGCTTTGTCCAGACAGTAAGAAACACAGTACAGTATAGTAGTACTTTCCTTAAAAGACACTCTTCTTCCCAATAATGCAAAGAATTAATAAAGAAATCAAAGTTTCATAGGCCTGATGTGATGTGAATTTGTGATTTGTGAACTTACAAAAAGTTGGTAAGGAAACGTTCATCTCCATTTCCATCTCAGTAAGTGGCATCAATTGTGAACCTGCAATAGTTCATGTATCCATTCTGTGAAGGATATACTCTTTCATGTGAACTCAGGGCATGTCTACACGAGGACACTCAGGAATGGTAACTAAAAGATGCGAATTATAAGGGCATGAGTTAAAATGCATTAACACCTGTGTGAATGTTTCCATTTAGAAGTAAAGTGGCCTTAGTTTACTTTAGCACCAAAGCCATTTCTGAATGAGGGCATCCACTCAGGGTTTCTTGTGCTTTAATCAATACCCTTAAAATGCACACCTTTAACTCAGCTTAACTTTTCTGAGGGCAGGCCTACACTACAGAGAAAATTTGCATACACTGTGTGATGTAATTGAGCCAGCCTAAGCCCCGGTGTAGACACTGCTAGGTTGACAGAAGAATTCTTCCATTGACCTAGCTACTGCTCCTCAACAAGATAGATTTACTACAGCAATGAAAGAATCCCTTCTGTTGCTGAAGTAAGTGTCTGCACTATAGCTCTGCAGCTTTAGTGTTTCTAGTGCAGACATTCCTACTGTCCCCATGCAGTCATACCCTCAGTTTCAACAGTACATTCACATTGGCATTTACAGTGTATCCAGAATAGAGCCACTCAGCATACTTTTGTGGTCATGTAGCTCAGATAAAGCCCAGTACAGCAAAACACTTAAGCATGTGCCTTTAATGGAACTATTCACATGCTTAAAGTTAGGAACATGTTTAAGTGCTTTGCTGAATCAGGGCCTAAGAGCTGTTCATAAGAGACCCTATAATATACATGGATAGGGAGGTAGGTATTGGAGAATACTCTGGGGGCTTTATTTGAAAATAGCTAAAATGGGCCCAGAATGTATCATCTTCAATTGGATTTGTATGGATGCAGCTGCTGCATAAATGGGCCCATTGTGGATATTAGTCCCCAAAATTAGTACCCATTAAATCAAGGACAGAAAAGGAATTCGGCAATATTCTACTTTGCAGAAGCAACCCTATTTCCTTTCCATTATCCTCGCATTATGTAAAATAACATTTTTTAGGAATAGTATCTGTTGGAATGGTGTGAAATTGCCAGATACTGATATTTCCAATACCTTAATTTTTGTGTCCCAGATTAATTCAAATACCACTGTCACCTTCATTTTTTTAACATTGATTTTTTTTTTAAATTTAATTTTCCGATATAGCACTTTCTGTAGCATGGCCTACCTTTTTAATTCACCTAAATTATTTATTTCTCCCTTTTTGATGTTTCGAAGAATCTTTTCAGCAGGCCTCAGAGCAACACACCCAAACATGCTCAAACCAAGTCCTCCTCCACCACTTCCTGCTTGTGCACATGCCTCCCAGCACATGTTCAGTTTCAGGTCCACAGATGCTATTAGTGGTCAGCATCCTCCTGGGATGCCTTAGGGGATAGTGTGGATGCAGATTCTTTCCCCTAGTCCAATTTAGGAGAGTGTTGTCATCATGCTAGTGCAAGGAAAAGGAAGCATCAATGACCATTAATAAAAAAGTTCAGGCCATGTCTACACTACCACTTATGTTGGCAAAGTTTATGTTGCTCAGGGTGTGAAAAAGCACACCCCTGACTGACCTAAATTTCGCCAGCATAAGTGGCAGTGTGCACAGTGCTACGCTAGCAGGAAAACTTCTCCTGCCAACATAGCTACTGCTGCGCATTGGGGTGGTTTTATTATGTCAACAGGAGACTCCCATTGGCATAGAGCAGCTACACAACTGATCTTATAGCAGTGTAGCTGCATTGGTACAGATGTGCTGCTGTAAGCTCACAAGTGCCAACCCTAAATGTTTGATAGGAAGCCCTAGAAAAATCACAAGAATGGTTTAAAATCATGAGATTTTAAAAAAATAATAAATTCCAGGTCATGTTATTTGCCTTCTGTTTTTTCAGCCTTTAAGATTCATGTTTTCAAGCTTTTCCCCAGAACTAAAATGGCCAGAAACCTTTATTTTTTCTTTAATGGAAGCTAAGATTGTCATGTGACTACATGGCTCAAAGAGCTGGGCTTTTAGAAATACACCAAGTCTTGTGAGGTTTGTAAACACATCATTATTCCTGTAATACCAGGTACAATTTTTCATCCGGAAATGAGTTGTGTCAGTTAATGGTATTGCTTTAACAAACTGGAGTTCTGCATTAGCATTAAGCACTGATATTCAGCAGATTTATTGAACAGACCAGGCAGGCTCAGCCTCTTCTTGCAACTAATTATACCTCCCAAAGATTCTTGTACCAGCATAGTTTGGTGTTCATGTCATATCTGAGATGGATTCTCTGGGGAGTCTCTTTCTGTCACTTGTCCTCAATTTCTGGTTAGTGATATGGAAAGCCCCCTTGATATTATTGTAATGTCATTTCTGAACTGCCATACTTTGTTCCTTCCATGGGTAGTATTTCTGAGAGTACCACTGAGAGACTGGCTGCTAGGAAGGCATTTTCAGATGGAGCAAGAACCAGGTAATATCTGATAATGCATGTTTTAAATTCTTCTGTCTCAAATTCTCAAATGTAAAAGGCTGCATTCTCACTGGTACTTCATTTAGTTGCTGTGGACTTTTTAAAAACATGAAAAACTTCAAAATGTAAGTTATATTCAAGCTGCCCATCAAATATCACTTACTGTGGAAGCCAAGAAGATATTTTTTCTTCTCTAATTGGGCAACACCACTAATTACCGTTCTCTGTGAAACCATGTTTGATTGGTAGCTTGAATGTAAATAGGAACCATAATTTCAGATGATATTATATCAATATTGGAAATAGAGGTGTGCAAGCAATGGAACAGCAACCAAAGGGAACTTATTCATGGGCAATGAAAGTTACATGCATTTTAAGGCTATCTGATCTATGGTAATAATTATGTTCAAAAACATGGATTACTATCAAATGCTCATAGTACTTTACTCTCCCAAAATGTTTCTGGCACAGATTTAATCAGAAAAACAAAAAATGCATTAGAAATTATTCATAAAACATGAATGTCACATGTCAAAGTAAGTGGTCTTTGGATGAACTTTAAAGGGTTTCTATTATTATTCTTTAAATGTTGAAGAAACAGAAAAATACCAAATAATATAAAACAAAGGAACCAGGAATTGGACTTAAAATATTGGGTGACATACAAACCAATTTTAAAAATACTGGTTTATTGAACAGATCTGGCTTAAGTCTTTGTAAGTACTATCAAGATGCAAATTTCCCATGGTTGCCCTCCAGAATTGTCATTGCTGGTTTTCCTCAGTTTTTCCTGACCTGGGCCATTGTCCATCTTGAAAAAAAAGAGGATGAGAAATCAACGTGTTCCACAGCTACTGTACAGGTCAAAGGAGCAGGTATCTGGAACTGAAAGGGAAGGAGACTGATTCTGCTGATATTTTTCATACACTATTCAGTGCATGCAAGAGAGACGAAGGGTGAAGCTAGATGTCAGATTGGTGTAGAGGGTGTAGAGTAAAGTTGAGGATCTGGCCAAAAAGTACAGTTAGTGGAAGGGTGCTACACAGTTCCCTTCATCTTTCTTTTATCTATCCTTACACCAAGAATTCACAGCTCTTACTATTGCTAGACATATCCATTTGGTTTACCTGCTAATTTCCTGTCTGTGAGATAAGTCTCACAATTCATAGATTCAAGGCCAGAAGGGAGCACTATGATCCAGGGCCTCTCAGAGGATTCCGGGGGCCTGGGGCCATCAGCAGCAGGCGGCTCCGGTGGATCTCCTGCAGGCGTGCCTGTGGAGGGTCCACTTGTCCCGTGGCTCTGGTGAAGCATCCGCAGGAGTGCCTGCGGGAGGTCTACTGGAGCTGCGGGACCGGCAAGCGGCAGGGCGCCCCCTGCGTGGCAAAATGTCTAGAGCTGGCCCTGTTTGGCGGAGGGGGGCCCCCGCCGTGGGTCTTCGGGGCACTTTGGCAGTGGGTCCCGGAACGGAAGGGCCTCCCGCAGCCGAATTACCGCCAAAGACCAGGTTGCACTTAGCGGCAGGTCCCGCTTCGGCGGTAATTCACTGGTGGGGGGTCCTTCTGCCCTGGAGCCGAAGGACCCCCCCGCCGGCAAAGACCGGGAGTGGAAGAAGCTCCAGGGCCCGGCCCAGCAAGAGTTTTCCGGGCCCCCCGAAGCGAGTGAAGGACCCTGCTCCAGGGGCCCCGAAAAACTCATGGGGGCCCCTGCAGAGCCCGGGTCCTGGGGCAAATTGACCCTCTTGCCCCCTCCCCTCTGGGCGGCCCTGCTATGATCATAGTCTGAACTCCTGTATCACATAGGTCAAAGAACTCCCCAAAATAATTCCTACAGCATAATTTTCAGAAAAACATCCAATCTTGATTTAAAAATGGTCAGTGATGGAGAATCTACCATGACCCTTGGTAAATTGTTCCAATGATTAATTATTTTCACAGTTAAACATTTACAGTTACCATCTGTCATTTTAGGGCGTGAAAGAAAGTATTTCTAACTGGTCAGTTGGGCCTCTCCATTCCTGGATCGTCTGGTTTTACACTGGATTTTCTGTGTAAGCTATGGAAGTCATCATCTGGGAGTTGTTTTCTATTTCCATACCTTGCTAGAGGAATCAGGGATGTCAGAGAATTCCTGATGTTGTCACATAGCAAAGGCTGTGAGAGGAGATCCTTGGCTCCTGTAGCGCTTTGTTGGAAGTTCTATGAAACTGCATATGTGGGAAGAATCATGTAGCACTCACGCACATAGAAACTAGAGCTGGTCAAAACTCAGAATTTCCATTTTGTGGGAAATGCTAAGATTTAGAAAATTGGCTTTGTTCCAGATTGGGACAATTTTTTTAAATAGTTTCCCAACAAATAAAATTTTTGAAAAAAAAAATTTGGCCAGTTGAAATGTTCTGTTTCAATACAATGTTAATATTTCATTCCAATATTATCTTTTTAAAAAATGTTATATTATAATATAAAATAAATTTTTAACCAAAACCTAATTTTTGTAATGAAAACTCAAAAGTTCCCATTCCAATAAGTACAAAACAGAGTGTTTTAAACTTATGGAAAAGCTTTTTAAAAATTTTTTTAATTAAATTTTGTCAAAACTGACATTCCCATGGAAAGTTTAAATTTAAATGAAACAGCATTTTCTGATGGACAAATATTCCATCAGCAAATTTTCAGCCCACTCTAATTGACAGTAAGGTAGCAGTATTGGATTGTGATTGCTAAGCAAATGGAAGGAGGGTGGAGAAGAAACCTGCCTGTCTAATTACACCCATCAGAAAACTCCAGGTGGCCTCTGACTCTGTTGTTAGAGCCATGAAGTAGACAGTTCTGAAAGCCGCATGTATTTGCTAGGAGGGCTTATCTTGCAGAGCCAAGAAACGCCATGCTTTCTCTCAACTTCCTGCTGCAGTCAGTGAGCTCCTGAGCTCTAGGCTGCTAGGCACTACCTGCTGAGACTCAACACTCTAGGAATAAAAGCTATCCCCACTGTGCTCCACAATGCAGAACAGGAGGGAATGCCACAGCATGCAGTTGTAATCCTTTAGGGGGCAATCTTGCCATGTAGGGGTACCTGGTTGTGACATATTTGAGAGATGAAAAGACTCAGACAACCTCACACTGACTTACATCCTGTGCTGTCCCATTAAATCTATGTTTGACTAGTTGTGTTTAGGCATTAGCTTTTCTGTTTGATCTCAAGTTCTCGATTTATTCACAAAGTAGTGAATCCCTCACTGAATAATTTTTTCTGGACTGTTGTGCATGTTTCTGATTTGTCACACAGTTAGGTCTAAATTGGAATAAAAATGTAAGCACAACTGCAGCAATTTTATGTGCAGCTGACCAATTATACATCTAATATGTCATCTATATGTACAAGAGGTGCAACTGCACCTGCAATCATGGTAACTGCATATGAAAATTAAACACGTATTCACATACACACTTGTACACATGCAATTGTACAATTGTGCACAATGAAGGCCATAACTTTATTATTTTTGACACAGTTTCAACATATTTAACTATTTTATGTAAGGTTTGTGAGATATTGTTCCTAAACAATTAAAATGCAAGGGGATACATTTAGCTGCTGATTTTTCCTTTGGGATAGCAGAGTGTTTGAACTATTTTTTTTTAACTGCATATTTTTGATCTGGGGTAATAATACGGATACACAGAAAAAACAAACTGATTATTTAAAGAACAAACATTACATTAAGTGATGAATCAGCTGAGCAGTCATAGTTAAGCAGAGGGTAGGCAGGCTGATTAATCTCTCTGAGTGAATCTGTTGCTCTTCTCTTTCCTGAATGGAAGCTGATATGTCATCAGGAGAGGGAATGTCCTGGCAAATGGAAGTGATTTGGAACAGCCTGCTCGCAAGAGTCATGTGGGGGTGTATTGGGCATAAGGACAATGCAAAAAGGCCACCATGAAGACATTCTGCAGAACTGAAAAGCTGATGAGCAGACCCATAGGATAAGTAATATGTATAGCAGGGGTTCTCAAACGGGGTCGGGTCTCCTCGGGGATCGTGAGGTTATTACATGGGGGTCGTGAGCTGTCAGGCTCCACCCCAAATCTTGCTTTGCCTCTAGCATTTATGATGGTGTTAAATATATAAAGAAGTGTTTATAATGTATAAGGGGGGGTCACACTCAGAGGCTTGCTATGTGAAAGGGGTCCCCAGTACATAAGTCTGAGAACCCCTGATGTATAGTCTAAAAGGGAGCATTCTGGTACTAGGTCTGTGGAACCCTAATCTTCATTGCTGATGTTCAGTATGAAATCCATCATTCTCTGCACTCTTCCAGGAGTACTACATAGTCCACAAGGTGCAACAATAAACTCAAAGAGGCCCATTTATAAGAGTGAATACTGTCTCCTGCCGATCATTAAAATGGACCTCTACTTGCTAGCAGCCCCAGGCCCTGTCTGGGGATAAGTTTAGAGACTATTGTGTGTAAACAAGTCCTTTGAAAAATGCATATCATGAAAGAAAATCAAAATCTGATTTTTCAGAAAGTATGATTAATCGTTATATTACCATAGACAATCACAGTCCTTTAGGTTAACAGCTGAAGGGCCAAATTTCTGTAGTCCTGCCACAATGAGACTCTCATTGATTTCGTTAGCATTAGATAGCAAAAAGAATACAGGATCAAGCATGTAGTTTACTAATTCTTCAAACTATACTTGCTGTCACCAATATGACCTCAGTTAACTCACAGATTAATTTTTATTTTAGGTATGTTTCGTATTCAGATATTTTGCTTTCTTATTGGCTCAGACTGTGGAATATTTACTACAAAATAATCCTCAAGGTAAACACTTGAGAATTGTATTGCATTTCCTAGTGGGAACTCTCTCTCTCTCTCTCTCTCCTCTCTCTCTCTCTCTCTCTTTGTCTTGAGGCACCTGAGAACTTTTTTTCCCCATTGATAATAATACAGATGAGATTGGCGCTGACTTTCTTTGTGAAATAGCAAAGGCTATATGGAGAGGCAACGTGACATCATATTACTCAGAGTAATAAATATCAACTACAAGGTGAGCTGACTAGGACTGACACTATAATAAATAAAAGATGGAAAATTTAGTGAACCTCACACTGTATGAAAGAGGAAATCTCAAGAACGCAAAGCTAGACCTTGTTACCAGACAAGCAGACTCAAGGGCTGATGAATGCATACAAATGTAAGCTATACTACTATGGGAATAGGCCAAGTTGCATGCTTGTGAATTTATTAGCTGATAAACATCAGTCTTCAACAATGCTGTCTATTAACCGTAGCTGAAGAGAAATTAAACCTCATACCACCACAACTGCAGAGATCTTTGTGCATTTTTTAAAATCTTCAATTCATTGGAAATAAAAGGTTTAGTCAGACTCAATCATTCTTTATTTTACATTTTCTGGATGTTCTTCCACTTCCATTTTATCAAAGGAACAGGATTTTTTTGAGGAGGGATAATCCCATAATATGAAGAGAACACATTTGGAAACCTTTTTTGATTTACCATCCAGGAGGACTCCTAGATCAGTCAATTTCTCAACAGCCACTATATATAATCTGCACAATTATTTCTTCCCCCATTTACAAAAAACAAACACAACATACTATAACATTTAAAGAAGATAACCTAATGGAAACTATTTGACTATATTTTAAAAAGACATTGTGAAGATAGGTAATGCTAAGATTTATTCTGCTAGACAGTTTTCCTATTTGTTAAACTCGTATAATTCTTTACTATTTTTAAAGTAAAGCAAAAATGAACATTTCAGTGCTCTTTTTTTTTAATATGATAATAATAAATGCCGGCAGCTGTGCACACCAGTAACCCTAAAACAACCACTTAATGTTTAGACAGAATGGAAGGGAAAACAACATTATTTAAGGAGACAGATTTTATTTCCATCTTCCAGATCATATTGTATGATTTTGTTTCTTGATTGGTTGAACGTATTTCTTTGAATCAGGTTTCTGGTGTGACTCTTTGCCACAGTAAATCTGAAATTCACTTCATTTTTCAATATTTGCTTACAACTTGCTGTTTCAGGTAACATTCCTGTCAGGAAACTCGTTCACTGGAATATTCACAGAAGTTAACACAGAGGAGGAAAGAACACTTGATCCTGGTGTATAATTACCAACACAGGGAGAAGACATCTGATACTATAAAGCTCTTTAATCTAGCAGACAAAGGCATAACAAGATCCAGTAGCTGGAAGCTGAAATCAGCAAAGTTCAAACTAGAAATAAGATGTAAATTTTTAACAGTGAGGGCAATTAACCATTGGAACAGATTATCAAGGAATGTGGTAAATTCTCCATCACGAGAATCTTTAATTCAAAAACGGACATGTTTCTGAAAGATTTTTTCTACTTCAACCATAAATTGTTGGGCTTGTTACTAGAATCACTGGGTGATCATCTCTGGCCTTTGCTGAACAGAGAGGTGAGACTAGATAATCTTAATGGTTCCTTTGTGCCTTAAAATCTATGCATCTATTAATATATTCAAGTGAATTCATTTAAAAATCTGAACTAATATTGGTGGATATTTTTTGCAATATTCAGTGCCACAGCATGCGAACCCATCAATTTATTTGCTGTAATCAGGATGACAGAGTGAGTTTTCCACCTCCCCTCTTGTCACTTCATCAGTCACAGGTAATTTGTAAATAACAGTGACCTGAAAAGCTGATGCTTGTCCTTGTAACAAAGATAAGCCAGCTGAGAAAAGAAAGGAAAAAAAATACCTTGGCATCACCCTATGACAGTTTGGGGATATATCTACGTCAAATTTGAATTCCATTTTGTGTTGTAAATGTCATTTGTGATTGTAACCTTCATTGAGAATTATAGCATCCATCTTGTAGCAGAGGCTTCACACTTAATGGAAAGACTATGTCTGAAAAGCTGTGAGAGAGCAATGAAGGGACAACAGTTTCCTACAGGAACAATGGGTTTCCTATCAGTAGGACCATTGACTTTGAACATCTTTTTACATAGAAGCAGACAGGGCTGGAGTATGGCTGGAGCTTGCACCTCCTCTCAGCTTGCAGCACCTGGGGACACTGGGGACAGAGTCAGTTTTTAAAAAGGGTGCTTTTCTAAGGCCTGGTCTATACTACGCATTTAAACCGATTTTAGCAGCGTTAAACCGATTTAACGCTGTACCCGACCACACTACGAGGCCCTTTAGATCGATATAAAGGGCTCTTTAAATCGGTTTCTGTACTCCTCCCCGACGAGAGGAGTAGCGCTAAAATCGGTATTACCATATCGGATTAGGGTTAGTGCGGCCGCAAATCGACGGTATTGGTCTCCGGGCGGTATCCCACAGTGCTCCACTGTAACCGCTCTGGACAGCAATCTCAGCTCGGATGCAGTGGCCAGGTAAACAGGAAAAGCCCCGCAAACTTTTGAATTTCATTTCCTGTTTGCCCAGTGTGGAGCTCTGATCAGCACGGGTGGCAATGCAGTCCCAAATCCAAAAAGAGCTCCAGCATGGACTGTATGGGAGATACTGGATCTGATCGCTGTATGGGGAAACAAATCTGTTCTATCAAAGCTCCATTACAGAAGACGAAATGCCAAAGCGTTTGAAAAAAAAATTTACAGGCTACAGTGCTGTGTGACCAGCGTAACAGGAAGCCAGAGACTCAAATGGATGCTCATGGAGGGAGGGAGGGGGTACTGAGGACTCCAGCTATCCCACAGTCCCCAGCAGTCTCCGAAAAGTATTTGTATTCTTGGCTGAGCTCCCAATGCCTGTAGGTTCAAACACATTGTCTGGCGTGGTTCAGGGTATAGATCATCAATTTACTCCCCCCCCCCACCCCACGTGAAAGAAAAGGGAAAGAAATCGTTTCTTGACTTCTTTCAATGTCACCCTATGTCTACTGAATGCTGCTGGTAGACATGATGCTGCAGCAGTGAAGAGCAGTATCCGCTCCTCTCCCCTGCCAGGTGGCAGACGGTGCAGTAGGACTGGTAGCCGTCCTTGTTATCAACCTATGAGTGCTCCTGGCTGGCTTCAGGTGAGGCTGGCCGGGGGCGTCTGAGTGAAAATAGGAATGATTCTCGGTCATTCCCAGTAGATAGTATAGAACGGCGGGTAATCGTCTTCATCATAGCAACTGGGGGCTGAACTCCATCAGCCCCCTCCCTTTCCTGTGTAAAGAAAAGATTCTGTCCTGCCTGGATTATCACAGCAGCGGCATGCTGGGCTCCTCTTCCCCGCACCACTTAATGTCCTGCCTGGACTGTCATAGCACCGAGAGGCTGCCTCTCCCTCATTTTATCTCACTAACAAGTCATTGTTTCTTATTCCTGCATTCTTTATAACATCATGACACAAATGGGGGGGACACTGCCATGGTAGTCCAGGAAGGTTGGGGGAGGAGGGAAGCAATGGGTGGGGTTGTTGCAGAGGCACCCCCTGTGAACGGCATGTAGCTCATCATTTCTGCAGGATCTGACACGGAGCAGCTGTGCTCTCTGATACACTGGTTCTCTAGTACACTTGCCCCATATTCCAGGCAGGACTGACTCTATTTTTAGAAACCATAAAGGAGGGATAGACGAGGGGAGTCATTCCCAGTTTTGCCTTTGCGCCCCCGGTCGATCTCAGCCAGGGGCACCCATGATAGCAGCAGACAGTACAGAAGGACAGATAACCATCATCTCATTGCCAATTTACACCAGCAGCAGACAATACAGAACGACTGATAACCATCTCTGCTATCATGCAAAAGCAAATGAATGCTGCTGTGTAGTGCTGGAGTATTGCCTCTGTTCGCGGCATCCAGTACACATACGGTGACTGTAAAGAAAAAAAGCTGAACGGGCTCCATGGTTGCCGTGCTATGGCGTCTGCCAGTGCAATCCAGGGAAAAAGGGCGCGAAATGATTGTCTGCCATTGCTTTCCCGGAGGAAGGAATGACTGACGACATTTACCCAGAACCACCCGCGACAATGATTTTTGCCCCATCAGCCACTGGGCTCTCAACCCAGAATACTAAGGGCTGGGGAAGACTGCGGGAACTATGGGATAGCTACGGAATAGCTACCCACAGTGCAACACTCCGGAAATTGACGCTAGCCTCGGACCATGGACGCACACCGCTGAATTAATGTGATTAGTGTGGCCGCGTGCACTCGACTTTATACAATCTGTTTTATAAAACCGGTTTATGTAAAATCGGAATAATCCCGTAGTGTAGACGTACCCTAAGAAAGAGAGGCTGACCAATGCCAGAAACAGGGAGACTAGGCTAAGCAGGCTGGAATAGCTGCTTGGCCTAAGGACTCATATCAAAGGTAGAACTACAAGACTGATGAGATCAGACCATGAGGATTGTGTTCAGCAGTTTGTTGTTTTCCATAGATCCGTAACACTCTTGTGTTTTTAAAAGAGTAAAGTGTGTGTGTGTATAAGAAATTCCTTTGCTAAGCTTGTGTTCCTTGCTTGACCTGGCACATGGTCCACAAAGGGTGTAACTAGGAAACCAGAGCTCCCACAGCCAGGTGGATTCTTGGGAGAATGTGTCTAAGCAACTTGGGCGATAGCCACATTATGGAGCAGTATCAGAGCACTTAGTTATAAATATACTGGACAGGTTGTCTGCTTGCAAAAAAAATAAAGGCTGGTCATATATCTAAGCTGGAGAGTCCCCTGCTGGCTCTGAAGGTTTCTTCCCTGCAATCCCAGTTGCAAGGGGTATGTTGAAAGTGGAGGGGAAGAGAGGATTGCATAAAGGTGCATTTTGGAGCAATCCTTAGCATGTTCTTCTAGCCTGTGCCTGAGACTAGGCTGAGAAGCAGGGAGCTCTAACAAGATCCCTGATATGCACCCCCACTCCCCTCCAGTGTGTCCAGCAGAATCTGGATGCAGCAGAGAATCTAGCTCACTGTATTCTATGGTTGAGTATTGCCCAGTTTTATCCAGTGAAGTTCAAGGATTTTTATGGCTTCTCTTTGCGAAAACAAGATGCCAATTGCTGTTAATCAGGAGGTGGTAAAGCCTCTCCTCAAAGAAGCCATTTTTTATGTTAACCATCTTGCCAGTTACTGGTCTTCTGTGACTCATCATCTTGTGCAGGGAAAGTTATGTGAGACAATGACACAGGAACAATCTAATTGCATCGTGGCATATTTAGCCCTACCAGTCTGGATTTAAACATAGTTTTAGTAAAGTGAAGGTATGATTTATGATTGCTGATCTCATCCTGCTAATGCACTAAGCTACAGTATCTATGATGGTTTTGATTAGTCTTTTGTCACTGTTTGGTATCAATCACCATGAGATATCATGGAAACTGGGGAGCTAATGTGGTTGACAATTTCTTCTCTGGGTGGTCTCACAGGATGGGGCCCACACATGCAGGGTTTCTTAGTGTTCCATCCTGGTATCTCTCCTGTTTAATGTTTATGTGTGGGCACTCGGAGATAGTGAGATATTATGCCTGACAATATCATCTGCACCAGTATGCAAATAGCAATCAGAACTATATCTCATTTTGTATTAACCCAGATATCATGATTCTGTGCACTACCAGGAAAGGAAATGAATGTGAATGAACTGTCTTACAATGAAAAAAGCAGTGAGGTTGGAAATGAAGCTCCTAGGGAGATGTGTCTGGAGGAAAAGGGTGTGGGGATGGCTGTGGGTGCACTTTCTATTGTATACCAATACGTTTTGCAAGCTGGAGTTCCGTTACTAATCCTGGACTCTCAGAAATCATCTGTAGCAAATGGTACCTTTTTCCATCTGAGACGGCCCTTCTCTAATACGGATCGCACCATAGTGAACCAGGACTGTACTATGTGAAGACAAAGTTTGGCTACTTTTATTAATAAAAATTGATGCCATAGTTTGATATTTTTTTCTGAAAAATCATGTGACAGTTACTAGTTACTAGTTACAGTTACTACTACTAACCAAAATATAACACTTTATAATGGTAGGATTGTGCCAGAATCCCTTCCCTAATGTCATGAAATTACCTTCTTTCAACTTCTTTCCCCCCGCTGCACTACACTGCCCCAAATTCATCCCTGATATATTACCATTTAAATCAACAGAGTTACACCAGGGATGTATTGAGCTCATTGGCTTTAAAAACAACACTGTGTTTGACATTTTAAAAGCTCGTTTACAAACTGTTTCTCCTCTCTCTAGTTTCTCAGCAATGTTCCATCTGAGATCTGAGCATACTTGGGGGTGGGAGTGGGGGTTTGCAGGCTAAAGAATCAGAAGAAAATAAACTCTTCTTTGGATCAACAGTCCCAGCTGATGAATCCTTCCACTCAGAAATCAACCAGCTAGATCAATTAATACTTCACTGGCTTAGCCACTTCCCTTTCATAAGATGACAACTTCTTTTATTCTGCAAATGAGTTAGACACATTTAAACCTATATTGAAAAAGATATAGAAAAAGTTAAAAATCCATTGAAAAATCAGCTTCCTCCAGCCCCATGACTGCATTTTTTCTACTTGTGTTTTCTCTTCAGCTGTTTATTCTGAAAACCACTGTGAACATAGAGGCACTCAGTGCTGGATAATAATAGGGTATATGGTTTGCATTTCTGGGTTGTTTTTTTCCAGGCTTACATTTTACTTACATCCTGAAGTAATGCAAATGTACAAATGGTTTATTTCTGCCATTCTACCTTCTGTTAAAAATATAGTTATGGAACCATGCTAGTTGCAACAAGCTATTGACCTGGATGTGGCCTTCCATCTTTTCTGTGGGTAAAGTAGCAAGTTGGATTATTATTATTTGATTATTTGAATTACTCTAATGACTACAAGCCCCAACCGAGATTGGGGCCCCACTGAGCTTTTCTCACATGATAAGAGGCAGTCCCTGTCCTGATGAGCTTATAATTTAAATAGACAAGACCAAAAATTGGAAAGACAAAAGAAGTGATGTTAAGATTGGAAACTGCTTTCCTAAATGACTGAGGTTTTTTGGTTGTATTCTGGAGAGTTCAAATAATTCTTCTGAAGTATTTACTGGTTTGAAGTTAAACCTTCTTCTCATGCCTCACTTTTTTTGGATACATCTTTTACAGCAAAACTAGCAGTCATACACCCATACAGCTCCAGATACCCAGCTTTTAAAGTCCAAACTCCCTTTTTTCCCTGGAAAGTTTGATGTTTCCTAAAAAAAAAAAAAAATCTAGAACTGGTATTTAACTGAAAAGAAAAATGCCCCTCAAAGCCCAGCATTCTTCTTGAATGGCAACCCACTACTTGGATCACAGGAAGCTGACATGGGAGCAGAGCCTTCTTGTTGAAACACTTCAACCTTTCTGGCCATTCAGTAACAGATTTAAAGATGGGAATTTTGCAACAGAAAAGCTTCAAAAACACACTCCAACGAGAAACTGCTGAACTTGAATTGATAGGCAAACTAGATACTATCAATTTAGGCTTAAATAGAGATTGGGAATGGCTGAGCCATTACACACATTGAATCTATTTTCCCCATGTTAAGTATCCTCACAGCTTCTTGTCAAATTGTCTTAAATGGGCTATCTTGATTATCACTACAAAAGTTCTTTTTCTCCTGCTGACAACAGTTCATCTTAATTAATTAGCTTCTTTGAGTTGGTTGGGCAACTCCCACCTTTTCATGTTCTCTGTATGTATATATATCTCCTCACTATATGTTCCATTCTATGCATCTGATGAAGTGGGCTGTAGCCCACGAAAGCTTATGCTCAAATAAATTTGTTAGTCTCTAAGGTGCCACAAGTACTCCTGTTCTTTTTGCTGATACAGATTAACATGGCTGCTACTCTGAAACCTGTTGAAACGGCTTCAGCTCACAGGCTCCTTTCCCTGTGCCCTATCTTCCACTGGGAAGGGCAGAGAGATGGAGGAGACTTCTCTCAGGGGTTGTCTCAGGACTCCAGGAGTCAGCAACAGATTCCCCAGCTAGTGGTCTACACCACACATTACATTTATTTAGCTTGTCCTACAACCTTAACTAAGACTCCATAGTTCTCCCATAACTATATAATAAAACACTGCACATGCAGCCAGTGTACATATGGCAATACTAAATATAAGTTACAATTTTGGGTTACAGTGTGAGCTGGATTCATGTTTTGTGAACAGCAAGTTTCTTTATTTGCTTATGATATAAGACAGTTCCTTGTGGAGATATGGAGTCTGTCAATGAGAGTGGCTAAGGTACTGTTAAAAGGTGTCTTTTCATTTGGCATATCCTTGCTTGAATGGTTTGCACTGGCTGGCTATGGAATTTAAATAGTAATTTTTAACTACTTTTTTGTTTGCGATGGGGTTTATGATTACATGGATGGTCAGATATACCTAAAATACATAGTATGGGTCTCACTTCAATTAATGCTGTTAATTATTATTTATTTGTACTGAAGTAGTACCTAGGAGCCCCAGTCACAGAGTGTGACCTCATTGTGCTAGACACTGTAAAATACAGAATATTGAAAACCGTCAGACAAAAGGAAACCAGCTGTATAAATAAGAAACATAAAAAGATGCCTTTTTTAATTCCCCACCAATGCGTTGTTCCTTCTTCTAGTAATTAGCTTTCCCACAAATTTCATTTCCTTACTAGCTTTTAAGAGTTACTCCAAAAGCCTTCATTCTTCTGAGAAATCTTTCCTTTGACAGCTATCCTATAACAATTAGCAAAGTTTAGTTTTATGAGCAAGACTTGTAATGCACAAGCTTTCCTCTCTCATAGCATCTGTTCAAGTCTCTACTTACCATTCTCATTATCTGTCTAGATCTAGATTGTCTACTTAGCTTCATAGTTAGTTACCCAAGAGCTAAAACAAGAATAATAAAATAACTTGATTAGAATGTACCACACCTTGTGTGAAGGTATAGAAAATGTTGATTCAAGCTTCATAATTAGCTGTGAACTTGACTAAATGGCCAAATTATACGTTACTATCCAAACGTCCCTAAACTTTGAGAAAGTTTTGATTCAAATAAGCTTAGGACTATTTCTTCTGCAAATGTTTTCTTCTTTAGTAAATTCTATCTGCACCCTAGTTTTTCATGGCCTAGATTACTGATGTACAATAATCACATATTGGGTTAACAAAATGTGTGTCTTTATGTAAATATTTTTCAACCACTGCTTGACTGAAATGACACGTGAATAGACTTAGAATTCACTTCACGTGTTCTGAAGCTATAATATTCTAACATATTAGTTCAGTTGGATTCTAAATGGTTCACCAGACTTCATTTTCCAGTGACTCAATGTTTATGGCTTGTGCTCAGTTGTTTGAAAGCATGACTAAACAGTGTAAAATTGGTCTATGAAATCATGAGTCCAGAAGAATTCTTTCCTCTGTTGAATTGAATAAGCTGCATGTATATTTATTTTCGAGGTCTATTATTCTTTTAACCTTTTGAGTGTTTTAGAATTGTAGGGCTGGAAGAAGTAGTTATTCAGAAATGCCAGTTTTCAATCTGGAAACTTTATAGAACAGAAACATCTTTTTTTCATGAGAATGTGGAATTCTACAATAATTACAGCTTTATAATGCAGTTGACAGCAAAATTATACCAACTTCTCCAAAACCAAAAAGAGACAGAGGGAGGATATATGTGTGTGTATTCTATGTAGTGCAGTGGGGGAGAACAAATAGAGAACAGAAGGGAGAATTGCAGCAGCAGCTTGGCTCCTAAAGCTAACAATGACACTGGGGGCCTATCTCAGAGCCATAGCAAGCATAACCCCCCGCCTCCATTGTCTTCACTGGACAGAAAACTCAAAAGGGCCCTTAGCTTGCTAAACCATGGGAGCACAAGTCTTCATCCCTTGATGTAAATGTTACCTCAAAGAAACAAATAATTTGTTTTGCTTGATGATAGAAGAGGTAATACAGGAGATAAAACCTATAAGAAGTGCAGACAGATGCTTATTGCCGTTTGCAATGAATTGTATTTACCATTTCTTTTGATTTCTCGTCCAGTTTCCAGCCCTGCAAGTTCTTTCTGTTGTGACAGTGAGTCCTGCTGGTCACTGGGGTAACACAATAGCAAGTTCTTTTTTAGCTTTGATCTTCAGCTCCCCCCCACTGTCAGACACACATTATAATTTCAAGAAAAGAAAAGCATTTTCGTTTTCTGCAAAAACTGTCTTTCACTTGTATTAAAACTGTCAAAGCTGCCCAAAGGGAAAAGAGTACATCTCCCAACCACCACCATTATAGAAAAATGTGAAGCAGCATATCTTATCAGTTTCAATGTAGGTGCGGAATATTCAGGATAGTTTCACACAGCTCTGCTAAACATCACCCTTCTGTGGCATCTAAGATTCCATGGATGGCAGCTTTGAAAGGAATGGCTAAGGATTTAATTACAAGTGCAAGAGTTAGCAAACTAAAATGCTACAGAATCACTTAAAAAATCCTTGAAAATAGTTCTTTAGAATATTTAGGAAGCTGAAATTGTCCCATTAAATTTTCCTTTCATCTCAGCACAACAGGTTTATTGTAGAATAAAGATATAGTGTCCTACATTAAAAAATATACATTTTAGTGAACTGAACCTACAGCATAACAAAGCAAAATATATTTGACTGCACAATATTGATTTTACATGAGAGCACATCAGTTAGTGAAATGCAAAAACCAATAAAGCATCACCCATGGCTAGGCTGGATATCTCCAGACACAATTTATTTTTACATTTAAACCAATTACTGGGCTTGTTGCATTTAAAAATGCATACCATATATCCTTACAAGGACTTTTGTATTCAATCAAATCAATTGCATCGATCTCCATATTCTATATTAAACACCAACCTTAAATTAAAGCTGACACATTTTGAAGGCCACTATTCAAGTATCTAAGCAGAAATAAATTCTATGAGGCTTCTACATGGGTTTTGTTGCCCAAACATGAATACAAGTATTGATTATATTTTAACACACAATTTACAGGCTATTTCAATGCTGATTTTTCCCCCCAAGATTTGTTCAATAATAATAGAAAGTTATTGAAATAAAATGCTGCTCAAATAGCTTCCTATTGAGTCAGAGTGACAATGCCTTTCATTAATAATGGAATAATCCCACAAAAAAGAGATCTTTCTTTAAACATAATAGCGTTGATGTACACTCCTGCTTAAAGAAAGCATTTTCAAAATGTATTTATGTATAAGGCTTGTTTTCATTGTATTCATTATTCAAAAAAGTTGCAGCCACTATGAGCCTGAACAAGTTGTTTAAATTCCCACTGGAATCAAAAGGCAGCTACAAAGGAAGGCTCAGACTCCACAAACTCAGAGGGACTCCTCCTGTGGGCAAAGCTGAGCATGCAAGCATTTGCAGTATGCTAATGTTCTCTAGTTGAAATCCTGGCCCAGTTGAAGAAAATAGCATAGCTCCCATTGAGTTCAGTGGGACCAGGATTTTACCTCTATCTTTATTCACCCTGACCCACTCTGGTCTTTACCGTATCACTTGGACATTCTTGGTATAAAAACCTTCTCCCCTGCAGGCTCCACTGTTGCCTGGAACTGCCTTCTTTTCTCTCTCTCTCTCTTTCTCTCTCTCTCTTTCTACCTCATTCATTTCTCAGCTCTTTTTAAAACTCAGATAAGATTGTTTGTACTCCTTAATTTCTCTCTCCTGCTAAATTTGATTTAGCTCTGGATTGTATTGTTCAACTCTGTGGAGCTTTCTGGGATAGAGTTTATATAAAAGATGCTATTCAAAGTAAAATGGAAGAGTCAAGATTTTGGCCACATTTTCAAACATTTAAAAAAGCCGGGTACTCTTAAGCCATTTCCATCTCAGTTCATCTCTGTGTGCATATCTTGCAGCCATCAGATGAACAGCATAAGAACCAAGGAGGGAATTTCTCAAATACGCCAAATAGCTGCACAACACTACAGATTATGACTGCCTGGATTTAAGGAACATTTTTTGGCTGAAGAAACATTCCAATGGGATAGATTAATCTATGTAAACCACACAGCTCAGCTGAAACTGCTGTTCAGCATTCTAAATTGCCAGCTTCCTCTTCTTTCAGCACCAAAATGCACATTTCTTCCTATAATAAAGATATTTTATAATAGCAATAAGGCAGCTCCAGGGTGTGTGGTTATCTCAAGATAATCATACCCTAGAGGGATTGCAGATACTTGGCTGTGCCTCATAACACCCCATGTGTGTGTTTATCTCATGATAACCCTACTCTCTTTTGTATCTTATTGCCTAATTATCCTCTGCTAATGCAAAATACTAATTTTTTGTCTGAAACAATATGTGCAAGAATGCATTGCTAACAATCACTGGAGGACATTGATAAACAATGCTGCCATTACTTTATACTCACTTCTAGTAAGGAAATTTACACAAACAAAGAGCAAAAACTCAGATTTTTTTTTACTTAATTCAAATCCTTCTTTGCTTTTGTTTCAGTATCATAACTAAAATATTTCAAGTAGAGCTGGGTAAATAGCTTAAAAAAATAAAATGTCCACAACTATTCTCAGATTCTTTCACATTCTTATTTTACTTGTTTATTCCCCTTTCATGTTTGCATTCTACCAAAATCCTAATGAACAAGGCCCTGTGCAGGGGCAGACAGTGGCGCAGACTCAGGGGTCCAGCCATACAGCATTGTTGCAGGATCAAGGCCATTATATATTGCCAGGAATGTTAGCAATAACAGTTACCTTTTAACTAACATCAGGGATTTTTCATAGGGGGTAAAATTATGATCCTCCTTGAATCAATGGGAGATTTGTTTTTCCAATAAGTGAACAGAAACATATGTTATTCATGTATCCAACTGAAATTTATCAGGATAGCCCAAATTTTAATATTTGGGTAACGAATATTTGAAACAAACTTCTCATGATCAATCTACAGACTAAGACTAATGCCAGTGAATAATCTCCCATAACGAATAAACTTGAGAAAATCACGAACTATTCACTGACAAATCACAAAAAAAGGCTAACCATAAAGTTAACCCAAATGAATTATTCATTCATCCACAATTTAATATTAATATTAATATGATAAAACACTTTACACTACTATATCAAAATCATCTGCATAATACTTGCCTTTCCTTGTTTTAGGAAGCTATTTAATACAATTGGGAAAGGGATCTTGGTCAGATGATATTCTGATATATTAAGAAAATAACATCAAATTACATATATTCCCAAGATGTAACCTCACATTAAAGCTGCAAATAATAAATAATAGTATTAATAATAATAATAATAATAATAATTCATGATTCAACCATAGTAATATCACTTTGCACTTGTGCTGCATTTTTCATTTGAGCATCTCAAAACATTTTACAAACATTAATTGGCTGAAAATATTTTAGCATGTATATTACAAAATATAATATACACAAAAAGTAATCATTGGAATATCCACCAAAAATGACAATACAAATGTAAATATAACAGAAGAAAATAAGGGAGTGGGAAATACAATTAAACTGCAGATTAATAAATTACATGGGAAAACTACATTTAATGCAATGGTAAAGTTGGAAGCTTAAACAAAAGTCAGGAATTTGATATATAAAATTTTCCTTACAGCATTAACTCATCCACATTGCACATGCTGGACACAATTCTACTCTTAGCTGCACCTGTGCAACCCATCAGAATTTGGCCCATTAACTATGTTGTCATCCCCACTTAATGATAGCAAGTTCTTGCCTTTTTTTAGAATATCCACTTCTATACACTCTTTCTGTGTAAAATGCGTTCATGTTTCCCATCCTCCCACTCAGCCCAGCTTTTCTGAAGACCGTGCATGTTTGTCTCTCTTAACATTGCTTTCAGATCTAATTTCTGAGTCCCTTGATTATTTTAGTTGCCCTTTTCTGAATTATCTTAATGCAGTTCTCCTTAGAAGTTCTAATTCTGCTGCCAGCAAAGCTGCTTGCTCCCCCGGGCATTCTTGGCTGTGCTTGCTATTGTAGGTTCTTGAGAAGTGTATCAAGAGGCATACTCTCAGTAATCCTATCCCAAAAATATATTTTAAAAAATATAGTCAATAAATTATGGTGCTGATACAAAAGGTCACTAACCACACCAGCTACTCTTCCGTACTTGAGGTATGAATTGGCACTTTGTTTTTTAAAACAAAAAGACCAAATAATCTATAGATATTGTGCCATTCAGGCAGAGGTTCAGAGGGAAATCTACATGTACTCTAAATACCAAGATATTTCCCTGCATTAGCCACAAAACAGCCATGTCTTAAAGGAAAAATAAAAAAAACAAACAAATCCTGGAATATGCTGTGAATGAGATGCTACTTCATTAATGGTTATCTAGAAACATCTTTGCTGGCAAAGAACAGTTAATTAGCCAATCATTCATTTCATTCTTTAGATTTCACTGGCATTCTGTCCCTTACTCACTGCCTCAAATTCAACCTAACCTTCAAACCCTACACAAACTTTCCACAACCAGTGGGCATCACTCGCCAATGAGGTAGTATAGGTAGGAGGACTAGTGAATGCATGCTTGAGCACATGCTATGAAGTTCCCTTGTGTAAACAAACTATTGCTCTCCCTCAGTACAGGAGCAGTAGCAGAAATACAGCCTCCTCTGTCCTCGCAGGAGAGTGAAATTTTTGCACCCTCCTGTGCTAAGGGGGAATCTTGGATGAAATTTCCAGTCAAAAGTTGCTGTTTTAATAGTAAAAGCAATTCTTCGCTGACTTGTTTTTAATAGTTTCTATAATGTTGCAACGAGGAAGCATGTGAATGATGCATCCTGACAGGGCTAAT
Source organism: Gopherus evgoodei (assembly GCF_007399415.2). Taxonomy (NCBI): domain Eukaryota; kingdom Metazoa; phylum Chordata; order Testudines; family Testudinidae; genus Gopherus; species Gopherus evgoodei. Next base: position 57,760,083 of record NC_044325.1, read on the forward strand.
CATCATATTGAGTGAAAAATAGTTTTCTCAAAATAGGTGTCTAATAGGTCAGGTTATTCGATTCCACATGAATGAATTATAAGTACTAGACATGGTTTCAAAGGAGGTTGGTAAATCCAACCTAATAAATGTGACAAAACAAAAAATCATGAAAAGTGATGGATTTTTTCATAAGAAATCTTGGCCACTTTACTTCACAGGTCCCTGCCCTGATAGCAGTTCCAGTGCCTGTGGTAGATGTAAATATAAGGCCATGTCTACACTTACCGGGAATCGCTGCTACTACAATCAATGCAGCGGGCTCGATTGAGCGGGTCTAGTGAAGACCCGCTCAATCGACCGCATAGAGCTCTACAGTTGACTCCGGTACTTCACCAGAATGAGAAGATTAAGATAAGTCACTTGAGAGAGTAGACACCGCAGTAAGTCAGTCTTAGCTACATTGACTCCAGTTTCATTATTCATGTAGCTGGAGCAGTGTAACTTAGGTCAACTTACCCCGATAGTGTAGACAAAGGCCTAAGTGAAAAAGAAGCATAGAGAGAATTTTCGTAGGTTTAACAGCAACCTCATTCATTAAGGAGAGGCAAACTCTTCCCAGGGGTGCTGGTCTAAGTCTTCTCTTTTGTCTCTCTGAAACTCCTGGCTTGTCTAGTAACTATTGGGTACTGATTGTGTCCCATCTCCTACTGACAGAATGGGGAAACAGTGCTTCCTCTAACCCTTTACCTGCCAATATTTACCTTTGGGTCTCAGTTGGCATTAGACTGCCACTTAAAAAAAAAAAACAATCTTTTTTTAGCTCTACTGAGTTCCACACTGAATGTTTATTTTCTTGTCTATGACAGCGGGCTCCTAATAAGGGTTATAGTTATAACTGAGATGATATAGGAAACCATTTTGATGCTTATGAATCAGTGTCCTAACCCATTAAGCACAGGATGGGGTATTAGCTGGGATCTGCTACAGATTACCAAATCAAATTAGGTAACAGAATGACCAGCTCTTTATGCACATGTCTATAATATGTGAGGGGAAAAAGCTTCATGATCACAGGGGACTTCAAATTGGGTGATATATACCGGAGGTCTCATGTTGCTAGTACTAAAACATCCTTGGAATTTCTAAACATTATATGTGACAATTTCTAAACTCAGAAAGTGTTCCAGTCAATACAGGGAGATTCCATATTAGCCCTCAGTTTCAAATATAAGGAAGAATCAAAGAACTGCCATTTAATGCTAACTTAGGTACAAGTGATCCACTGAATATGAGCTCCTAGTGAGATGCTATGGCCAAATGCACTAATGTAATTCTTGGATGCATAAACAGGGAAATCTAGGTAGGAGTAGAGAGGTTATTTTGTCTAAATATGGATGAACTTGTAGGGGCCTGTCACCTAAAAGACATGCCCATAGAGACACTGAAAGCGTGAGTGGTTAGAGGTGCAGTTCACCCCTGAACTGTAACTTCTTTATCCAAAAACTACAGTGCAGAATTGAAGAGACAGAGACTGCTTCAACACGATTGGGATAGTGATTGTCTAATGCCCACATACAAGAGACAAGGTAGGGGAGTTAATATCTTTTCTTGGACCAACGTCTGTTGGTGGAAGGTACAAGCTTTTGAGCCTCACAAAGCTCTTCATCAGCTCTGGTGAAGGAAACCGGAGAGTTTGAGCTAAATACGAGTTGGGAGAGATGATTAAGCATAAGGGGTTAACACACATAGTAGGAGACCACTTAAAATTAAGTTGGTAACTGAGGGTTAACAGGCAGTGCAATATGTTACATATTGTAGTAATGAATCATAAAACCAGTTTGGCCCTATTGAGTCCATGGTTTTTAGTGTCTAGCAGAGTTATGGATTTAATTTCCCAGACTTGCTGTGGCACTAGCAGACCAGGTGCCCGCTCATGACGAAGCCCCAGGCCAATTCACTTGTCCATTAGTATAGATCAGTGGTTCTCAATCTATTTACCATTGTAGGCTGCATATGCAGCTCTCTATGTGTTATATGGGTCACATCCACACAATATATATATATATATATATATACACACACACTATGGCCCTGAGGATGTCACATGGGCCACAGTTGTGTGCTGATTGGGCCACAAGTGGCCTGCAGACTGCACGTTGAGAACCACAGGTATAGATCAAAGTTTTTATTAAATGTATAAGAGTGTATTTGGTATTTAAACCTCAGGAAAACTAATGGGATATTACATACATTGTGTTACTTATCTGTATCCTGTTTTAATGGAATAGCAACATTTACATTGCGTGTACCCCTGTAACTAAATAACCCATCAGATGAGGGAGAAGCCTTGTGGAATGCAAATGAAAAACTTTTAAGCGCCAATTTCAAAGCAAGTGCTCATTGTGTATAATGATCAGAGGTCAAAGACTCTAAATGAATTTCTCACTCTCTGCGATCAAAGGATAAGCCCATGTGGGTAATGACACAGTCAGCTTGTTTTCTGTGAGAAAAAGCTATAAGAATAGATTCAAGGAAAGATCCTTCATCTCTGGACTGTTTGATCTCTTAAAGGGAAGTGTGCCAGATGCAAAGCGGAGATCCTCAGACACAATCTGGGTACCCTGAAAAGACTTTTGGGAAACTGACAGTTTATTACCTCACTATCGCTATTTGGAATTACAAACTGTGACTCACTTGTGCACATATTGTGCCTGCTTTAACCTCTCAAGAACTCTCATTTCCTTTTCTTAGCTAATAAACCTTTAGTTAGTTTACTATAGGACTGGCTACCAGCATTGTTTCTGGTGTAAGATCTGGCGTACCAATTGATCTGGGATAAGTGAATGGTCTCTTGGGACTGGGAGCAACCTGCTGTGCTATGAGTTTTTGCTAAAGCGACCTTCTATCACAAAGTCCATCTTGTCAGAGTGGTAAGGCCATGGTAAGACTGATGTAGTGATCCAGGAGTTCACATTTGTTACTGGGTTGGTGAAATCTAATTATAGACCATCACCAATTTGGGGTGTCTGCCCTGTTTTCTGACAGTCTGCCCTGAGACAGTTGTAAGCCACTCCAGACAGCGTGACACTTGCATTGGAAAGATGTTGTGCAGGTTTCCTTTGAGAATGATTACTGACAGGTCAGATATGGAGTGATCACTTAGTTAAAAGTATTCACCTACAAGTGATATGATGTTTTTGTTTTTTATCATTTTTCAGTGAGTTCATCAGAGAGTGTAATGACGGTGTGGTTTCACCCACATAGTTGTTGTTGGGGCATATGATGCACTGGATTAAGTATACCACATGTTGTGATAGGCATATATCGGACTCATGAATCTTGAGATATGTCTGCAGGTTTTGCATGTTTTCTTTGGGGAAGGATTGATGGTATCTTTAAATTCTTGTGAATTGTGGTGTAGGGTCTTCTTTGAGTTTTTTAAAGTAGGTAGTGTCAGAGTGTTGTCTGTTGGCCTAGTTCATGCAGTCATCATGATTGAAGACTATGATGATGCCCTCTTTGTCTCCCGGTTTGATATTTAGTAGTTTCATATCACAGACTGTATAGCTATCCTCTAGGTGGCAGAGAGATTGTGGTATATGTAGTGTATGTTGAGGATTTCACAGTCTATTTTTTTCCTGAAGCAATCAATATAATGATCAAGTGTATGGTTTTGTCTCCTGCAGGTTATCTATTCAGATTATTCTTTTTTCTCAAGACTGTTGGTAACGATGTGGTAGTAGTTCTGGGTGGAGTCGTCTTTGTAGCGAAAGAATTTCTTGAGATGGAGTTGGCAGATGAATTCATCTCGTTCCCCTCATTTAGTATGGTATCAGGATCTCTAGTGATGCAGACATATGCCCACATCTCATTCCAGACACTGACTTTCAATTCTGGATCATGGCATAAGTCCAACACTGGATAGAGGCAGAGAACATCACATATCTATCAACACCATAAACAATCACCTTCCTACCTGGCAATAAAAGACTTAGCACTGGGATGTCATAGATATACTTCAGAGTGAGCACTGGTCCCACTCCAATCTGGAGGGATACATCACTGTGCAACCAGCCAAATAATGCTGATTGAACTCTCAGATGTGAAAGCAAAATTGTCAGCAGAATAATGACTAGCAGGGATACCTACATGCTGTTTTGCTCAACCTAGTGTTGGAACTTCATAAGTAAAAACATGGGCATGGTGGCCACTCCAAGCCTGAATTGTGTTAATACAGCCAATTTGGAGAAGGCATTTCTTCTATTCTTAACATGCAGGAAGGTAATTCTAATAGAAAGGAGATAGAATCTAGATTTTAAAAGCAAGGCTGCATTTTACTTGTCGTCTAGAGGAAGGTGGCAGACTCAGTGGGAACCATTTTAAATATATGGATCATTTGTCAATCAAAAGACAGATAAATGAGGGACTAATTATATGATATAAGTATTGACAGATTCACTGCGAGAACCCCCTGGTGGGGGTAGACCAGATGCTGCAATTTACTGGGGTTTATAAAGTGGTCATAAATGCCTAGGCTCCTCAAACTTGGGTAGCCCTGTTTTTTGGGTTAATGTTACATCAGAGAGGTGACATCTCACAGTCGATAGCAGCAATGGTCTTCTTTAAACCGAGCAAGAAGGGGTACAAAAGGCCTGACCAGGTTCCTGTTTCAAAAAAATGCTCTTCAGCTTTATCTCCACTGCTCCATCATTGAGCATGTGACCACTTGACCACACTGAGCATTTTAGATAGGAGGGGAGTAGAAAAGTAATTAAACAAACAAAAAAATTAGTGTTTGGAATATTGGTATTGATAGCTTCTTTGTAAAAAGTTCTAGGTATTATTTTTATTATTGGAGGGAAATAATGACTTTTTTCTCACTAGACATCTAGGGAGATTTTTATACTCTATGGACTAGATTGCAACTTGGACTACATGAAACCTTTATCCCAATGCATGGCCACCTGGACCTTTTGTCCGGACAGGAAGGGGTAAGCAGATGGATGAGGAAGGATTGGGTAGTTTTAGTTCCATCCCCCACATGCAATGGCCAGCAAAACTGAGGCAGCCGGGGGGATGCCATAATTTGCTGTTGGCCTATATTGGCAACAAATTATTCCCCTTCTCTCACTCCTTCCTCCAGAGGAAGGAGGAAGCTGGGAGGAAACTGAGCCTCAGAAGGGTGTGTCTGAGGCACACCTGCTAGTGCTCCTTCAGAATAGGTACAGCTTATGCTCCAATGCTTGCTCCTGGGAGATGTGCCATAAAGGCACAGCTTAGACCCAAATGTTACCAAGCCACACATATCTAATTTTTTTGCTCTGTTTATGTAAAGGTAATTGCTCACTCTTTCTTTTCTTGCTTTGCAGAAATAAGATAGGACTTTGGAATTTGGTTCTTTGAGTCTAAGGAAACCAGAACTCTTGAATATTTCTGTAATAGAAAGCCTGCTGCTGTAGGCTTGATTTGGGACTTTAATATCTGGTCTGAAAGTTTTTCATACATATTTTCTTATGATGCTTTATAATATTGAATTATTTATTTGACAAAATGTAACATCTTGTTTTCAAATCGCCTACTAGCAAATTCTGATTTTTCTCAATTGTATTCATTATTTAGAAATATTCATCAAATAATGAGTATATTTAATTCTTGGTCTGGAAATTACTCATGGGAAATTTATTGCAAGTGACTTTCCATGTTTTTGGAACTCAAACATTTTATGTCTCTTGACCTGTTTAAAATAAGATGTAGCTCTGCTGGAGGCAACGGAAATACACCAATGTAAAGGTGGAGTAAGTTAAAGGAGACTCAAATCCCTATTGCTACATTGTTCTGTATGAAAGATAAGTATCTTCTATTGCCTCTGTTTGTTTTCCAGAAGCAATATACACACACACACACACACACATACATACACACAACACTAAGAATGTTTTCCTTTGTTGGATACACTCACTTTATTTTATTTAACAAGCAACCTAGCTTTATTTCCATAGACTTGTGTAGGCTTCATAATGATCTACCTCCCTTTCACTGTGTGGCTTGAAAGCTTGTCTCCTCATCAACAGAAGTTGGTCCAATAAAAGATATTACCTCACCCATCTTGTCTTTCAGTAAGAGAGCTATTGAAAATGCCTATCAATAATAACAGCATTGCGATCCCATTTGTTTTAAGCAGCCAAAGTGAACTAAACCAGGGTCAAAGCCACAAGAGGCAAGATTTCATGCAACACAGGAGCCATTATCATAAAGGCTAGATAAACCAGATCAGAGCAGAATATTCACAAGTATATTAGTTATAGTGTCCAACTGAAAAAACTCCTGTCATGGTGAGAGATTATTCAGACTATGCATTACTGAAAAGACTTCAGCTAAATAGTTTATTCTTGTGTCTACACCTGAAGAGTAATATTTTTAGGCCTCATTCAACTTTCCAGTCTGCCCACATAAATTCCCTCTTCAAAGAAGATGGGACTGCTCCTCAGCCATCTTCTCTCCAATCTACGGTTCAGCTGTTTCAATTCTTGGAGTTCACGTTAAACAAATGATGGGCCCTGGGCTTCCAAGGCAAGCAGGATATAATCATGCCCTCTACCTGCTGATTAGAAGCATTTAATAAGATGACTGATATCCCAGTTGTAATTGGAGACTACATAGGCTGGTCAAACACTACCGGTCTCAAATCTAGCTTTATGAGGTTGTCGAACAAGAGTCTTATCTACTTCATCATCAGGCCACACAAGGAAACTACAGCTGATGCTCTGCAAACAGGGGTTACACCAATTGACTCAGCAGGATCAGTTGACTAGCAGCAGACTGCTGATTGGACAACTCTTAGTATAAAGCTTCCTGTTCTGGCACACACATTGTCTGAGCAACTAGTTGCTAGACCTGCTGCTGACCAAACTTCTGAAAGTTCCTGCTTCCTTGTCTGGTTCCTGCCCCTTGTTCCTGCTCTCTTACCCAACTCTATTTTCTGACTCTGGCTTGATCCTTGTTGTAGCTTCTAACTGAATCGGACTTTGACCCTTAGTGTGACTTCTGGCTCCAGCTGTGACACTTGGCAGGACCCTGACCGTGACCTTTTCTCCACTCTGAGCTCTGACCATGAGATCAGACCATCCACACTACAAGTCCTGACAATGCCTGACTGCCAGTAGGGAGACTACAGTCACAGATCTCATAGCTTCTGATACCATGATGAAATAGGCTAGCTCTGATATGTGGAATAGTCTCAGTATTAAAACAGAGATGTTGAGGGTTGTGTCACTCTACAGGATATATCTGAATATCCAAATCAACTCCAGAGATTAAACTGAATACATATTGAACTCTGTGAGAGTACCCCTTAACTTTCTGGTAGAATGTAGAGTGACTACCATTTCTAGGAAGATAAATGCTGAGCATCTAAACTAATATTGGCATGCATGTCGAAATACCTGAGAACCATACCTGAGGACTCCAGTAGTTGTTTCTCCATCTTAGAGATCTCAGTTATGAAATCCACTTTAACTCTTATGATTTATGCACTAGAAAAATCATAAACTGAAATCCAGTCCCTGGGCATAAAAAGTGACTAAATGCATTATTAAACCCTTCTTTTTGGTGGGCCTCTTCATGCAACTCAAGAAGGTTGCAACAATCACAGCCTCTCATCACGTCATTCTTCAAGAGACTAATTGAATGCTGAGTACCCAACCAGAACCAGCTGGGGAAAAACTGGGCTTGCACCATGTCATAAACAGATTGTTAAGGGTTAATGTCTCTTCTACCTGTAAAGGGTTACAAGCAGGGAACTGGACACCTGACCAGAAGACCAATCAGAAGACAAGATACTTTTAAATTTGGGTGGAGGGAAGCTTTTGTGTGTGTTCTTTGTCCGTTGTGTGTTCTTCTCTAGGAGGGTCTGAGAGAGACTAGACATTACTACAGGCTCTCTAAGTTTCTTTTCAAATAGTAAGTAAAAACAGGCGGTTTAGGCTTTTTGATTGTTTTACTCTATTTGCAATTGTGGATCTGGCTGGTTAACTTTTATATGTGTAGTTGCTGGGTTTATGTTGATTTGTATTGGTACTGGGGGGAAAGTCTCTTTCTGGTGTCTGTAAGCTATAGGACCCTGTATATTTACATCCTGAAGTTACAGAGATAATTCTTTACTTTTTCCTTTCTTTTATTAAAAGATTTCTTTTTAGAGAACCTGATTGATTTTTTTTCTTGTTTCCCTTGTTTTATTCCAGGGGATTGGGATAACTCACCAGGACGGGTGGGGGAGATGGGAGGGGGGAGAGATAGAATCTCTCTCTGTTTTCCTTGAATCTGTTTGCCTCTTTGTGGAAGGGAAGGGAGATGCTTCTCTGTATGGTGATTTAAGAGGTTGGATCAGTATCTCTCAGGATAGCCCAGGGAGGAAAATTCTGGGATGGGGAAAGGTGGGGGAATGGTTTATTTCTCCTTGTTTTAAGGACCCAAGGGATCTGGGTTCTTGGGGTCCCCAGGGAAGGTTGGGGAGGTCAGAGTGCCCCAAAACACTATATTTTTGGGTGGTGGCAGTGCTATCAGATCTAAGCTGGTAATTAAGCTTAGAGGATTCAGGTGCTAGTATCTCATTTTCTGAACTCTAAGGTTCAGATCTGAGAGGGAATGCTATGACACACCATCATTCCATCAGGTCTTAGTGATTCATGCCATATTGCGGTAATGTTCCATAAGGGAATTTAAATTGTGGTGGCTTTATTTTCAATCAGCCTGACATTACCCAATGAATATCTCATCCAAGAATTCAAGCTATCTGTTCCATCTCACATTTATAAATTAAAGCTTTTGTTTCCATGCAGTCTTGGCTTTCTTCAAAGATCTGTCTGTGCTTTGCTCCCAGAACATATTTCACATTCAGATATTCTGTTGCTTTGTTTCCAGATTTTAATGCCTCTGGCTTTGTTGTTTTGTTAATGGTCACATAAAAGAATTCACTGTGTAAATTCTGATGATTCAGTGGATGATTTAGAGCCACTGAAGAATGTAGTTGATTTGTGTCACCTTAACCTGTCACTAGTTATCAGTAATTATTTAATGTAGTTATTAGGCAAAAAAAAATTATGGACTTGTATGGATTTAAAAAGCCAAATAAAAAAGATTTTTATAAAATTCAGATTTTCAATCAAAACAGTTATTCTGCTTTGAGAAGGGGATAATGTGCAAGTTAAAATAAAAGTATTGTAGTCAGAAGTCATTTCTGGGCATATAGAAATTTCACACTTCCTTCTTTGATACCAGTGCCCTTGCTTTATTGTGATACAGGAATTAACCCCTGTTACTCAAGTTCCTTCATAGTGATCTGTCTAAGCATCAGTTTATTCTCTTTGATGCCATTACAGACTCATAGGAATTAGCAAATGTGTGGTGCTCACTGGTGAAATTATGATATTATCCATACTTTCTTATTATTCTGTAAAAATACTAATTCTGGGTCAAACCTCTCTGGAACAAATTATTGCTAGTTTTCGGCCCAAGAGGAAAACAGGTTAAGAGACGTTCAGCAGCCCTGGGAATCCTTTCCAGCTTGCGTCTTACATTCCTAAAATATCATGCTTCAGAGCTTCTGCCAGTCATCTGTAGGAGTCAAGAAGAGATTTTTCCCCCTTGATGTATTGTGTTGTCCCTTTCCACTGAACTTTCAGAGATAGCCATAGCTGGAGATAGGACACAATACAGGGCGGATCAGCACTCTGAGATGGTAATCAGAATTTTCTCTTGCAGGTGCTTGGCTGGCTGGTTCTTGTTCTCATGCTTAGGTCTAACTGATCGCCATATTCATTGTTGGGAAGGAATTTTCCTCCAGGTCAGGTTGGAAGTGAATTTGGAAGGTGCTCCTCCTGTTCTCTACCTGTGGTCCATAGTTTAGTCTCCTGAGGACTGTAATACACTAGTTGTTGGGCTTAGTGTAAAGATGTCAAGATGGTGTTGGTGGCCTGTATTATACAGAAGATCAGACTGGGTGATCTGGTTGTCCTTCTGATCTTAAACCCTGTGACCAAGAGATGGAAAGGAACAAAAACCTCAAAATGACTATAAATAAAGAATATTAACTGATTTCTGCACAAAACAATCTAGGCACATTGATGTAATCAATAACACCGATAGCAAACCATATCAAACAACATTCCTGCTATTGAAAAACTTGGTTTAGCTATGGAGAATTACACCAGGAATTTTAATATTATTGTTTAATTATTATTTTTTATCTTTAATCTTAATGGATGCAATGCTATGTGTATGTGTGTCACTAAAGACATATCTACTTGTTTTTCCTCTCTTCTTATGTAATGAATATCAGACTGCTGTATTGGTTTGAATTATAATTTTAATAATAAGAAACATAGTTTGAGATCAATCCATGAAGTGCTAATCTAATAGTTAGCCTTTCACCACTAGGTTACTAGTCCAAATCTGGATCAGGTTTATATTGACCAGAATTATTACCATCTGCAGGGTATTTCATGAGCTATTTTAAACTGGTTTTGTGGTTACAATGCAGTTACCACTGGACAAGTGTCCAAATAAAAAACTAAAAAAAAACTGCATTGGTTCCACAAAGAACAATAGTTGGCTCTTCTGTTGGCAGTCTCAGCAAAGAAGCCTAATGCCTCGAGATAAAAAATGGGCCCAGATAATGAACAACCCTTTCATCCGTAGTGATGGCTGTTTCAGTACAAAGTTGAGGAACATCATTGGGCAGGTGCAGAAAGCTGTTACTGCTGCTTGTTGTGCTGCACATGTTCTGTGGAGAAATGATTTCAGTCTGCAGAGATGTCAGTTCAGCAACTTTCAAGAGCTTCACACAAAATGCATTTTAATAAAAGCAATAGCAATGGATTAAAATAACAATTTAATACTCTTCAGCGTGCTGTTGAATGTTTCATGTTGAAACTTTCTAGCTTTTCATCTGTAAAATGCAGCACTTGTTATTGCTATAAAGATTATTTTTAAATGTTTTATTGGGGTTGGTAGAAAAAGTCTTACAACAATAAACACATTTGTTTAAAAAAAGGATAGGTCTACAGACTTGCTTAGTTACCCACCCACGGCATGAGATGATCTTTCAGTTCATTAGAGGCCTGGGGTGAAATCCTGGCCCCACTGAAGTCCCTGGGAGTTTTGCCATTAACTTCAGGGATTAAATTGATTGGGCCACCCTCATGAGCAATAGGAATGTATGATGGCCCTGATTCAGAAAAGCACCCACCCACACACTTATTTTTAAGCATGTGCTTAAGTACATCCCTCTCCAGCAAAGCACTTAACCACATGATTAGCTTTAAACACATATTTAAGTTCCATTGACTTCAGTGGGGTTTATGTGTTTGCTTTGCTGAACTGGGGCCAGGTTAAGATACTACTAAATCTGGGTTAGAATCAGGCCCTTAATGAGAATATATGCACATAGCTGAAGGGATAGTTTGATAGAGTCCTGAGGCCAAATTATGTCCTTAGAAAGAATAATGTTAATACTTTGCACTCCTATATTTCTTCCATCTGGGGAAGATTCAGTGCAATACAAACATCATCAAATTAAGCCTCACAATAGTACTGTGGGCTGGCATTCATTTCAAGAGGAGTTATACATGTATATTTCTGGGCAGAATTTGGTCTTTGGTTCCCAATTCTACCAGTTCTCTGAATCATGCAGGGACTTCATATATTATTATTTTTTAATATTCGCAAGGAATATTAGCACCTGTATTTTCATGCTAGGTTGTTATTAGAATCATCCAGAGACTGAATGAATTTTTCAGTAGAGTTTCTATGCTTGGATATAAATACCTACATTTTTCAACACAATTCACATTCAAACTTCAAACACCGAATTTTGCTTACTCTAGAGATTGCCTAACAGCAAGAATCCTTCCAAAGGCATGGTTTTCATAGGTGATACCATCCTGAAAACATCAGAGTTCATAGAAACCATAGGACTGCTATAATTCCTCCAAGAGATGCAACAGAACCACATTTTTGTCAGGAAAATTATTCCCTGTGAGACTAATGAGATCTCAAAATAACCACAGCAACACTGCAGTAAAAATACACATCAGCGGATTCTAAAAAAATCTGATTTAAACAATGTTTGGGAGGAAAGTTTGACTATTTTCCATTGTAACAATTTCCCTCAGTAACAATGCCACCACTCCTCTAATGCCACCTGACAATGCCCTTTTGGATTATCCCAGTTTGGGAAAGAAAGGAGGATGTAGACAGAATGAGATCCTCTAACTTTCCCACTAGGAAATGGAGTGCTGAAAGGGGAAAAGGTAGAACAAGCCTCTCCTGTCTAGCTTATATTTAGGTTATGTAATCTGGCCATGAAGCAGGGTGCTCAGATCATAAAAGTGGAATGGAGAGGTCTACAGGGGCCAAAAAAAAGTCATAGAAATGTAGGATTGGAAGTGAACTTGAGAGGTCATCAAATCCAGCAGCCTGCACTGAAGCAGGCCAAATAAGCTTCATCCCTGATAAGGGATTATCCAATCTGTTCTTAAAATCTCCAGTGATGGGAATTCTACAACCTCCCTTGAAATCCTATTCCAGAATTTAACTACCCTTAACTACAGTTAGTAAGATTTTTCCAACTAACCAATCTAAATTTCTCTTGCTGCATATTAAGCCCATTACTTCTTGCCTTACCTTCAGTGAATATGGAGAACAATTGATCACCCTCCTCTATATAATAGCCCTTGACATATTTGAAGACTGTTATTAGACCTCCCCCTCTTCCCCAGTCTTCTTTTCTCAAGACTAAATATTCTCAGATTTTTTTAACCTTTTCTCATAGGTCAGGTTTTCTAAAACATTTATCACTTTTGTTGCTCTGCTCTGGAGTCTTTCAAAAAGAACAGGACAATTGCCTCCTATGTCCCTTTTGTTAATACACCCCAAAATATTAGCTTTTTTTTTACAAACGCACCACATAGTTTACTTGTATTCAATTTGTGATCTACTATCATCCCCAGATCCTTTTCAACAGTACCATTGCCTACCCAGTTATTCCCCATTTTGCAATTGTGCATTTGAATTTTCCTTTCTAAGTGTAGTACTTTGCACTTATCTTTATGAATTTAATCTTGCCGATCTCAGACCAATTCTCCAATTTGTCAAGGTCATTTCAAATTCTAATCTTGTCCTCCCAGCTCAGTGTCTTCTGCTAGTTTTATGAGCAGATTCTCTGTTCCATTATCCAAGTTATTCATGAAAATACTGAATAGTACCAGACCCAGGACTGACCCCTAGGGGAAAAATGTGGGAAAAGAAAAGTCTGTTCCAATCAATTAAACCATGCTTAAAGGCAAAAATTAGGATGTGATTAAAAAAAGTGAAAGCTCCCCTTATGCCCATATTTGTGTGGCTGACAATGCTAGGAGAAATAGCTTTGAATTAAAATGACAATCTGTATGAAAGCCTTAGTATTCTGGAATGACTTCCTGAATGTATAAGGTGCAACAAGCTTGTCTTCAACACCTATGAACAAGTTCTCTTCATTCCCTGATTCAAGTTTGTATATATTTCTGTATCCTCCAAACTTAAGCTACCCAGCAGCAACCTCTAACTCTTCCCAATGGCAGATCCATTTTTGCTCCTCCGTACATATACTGCCAAAACAATCACTCATCCCTTTTGCTGCCCTGCATAAAAATCAAACTAGCCACTACTACAAAGTAAGGGTTTGATAGGGACAAAATAACTAGAGCTGAGCCGATTGGTAATTTACGCTCATGCTAACTCCAAGGTAAATTACAATCACACATTTGCCCATAGTTCCTTCTGAGTTTAATATGTGAAATTCTGAATATGTATTTTTCAGGCAAAGACAACCCCCCTTTCTTACATGGGCATTCCTAGGGGTGCCAAACATTTCCAAAGCCACATTTTTTAATACAGCCTAACCAATGACTGCATAGTTAGTATTCATTTATTTTCATTTCTAGCAATGCAGAAGTGGGGGTGGAATCTAGCTCTTAGACACTAATGGCTGTATTGCTACCAAATCATGAAAGACTAAAGATGTGTATAATTTATTGAAAATATCAATCTCTGCTAATTGTTGACTATTTTTAAAGTTGACTATTTTCAAAATAAACTGGGATACTTGTTATACAGTTGCAAAATAGTTATACAAATGACAAAAGGATACTTTAAAAATGTGTGTAGGTTTTGCTTCTGCCAGCTTCTGACTAAACAGTGACACATGCATAATTCTCAGAGTGAAGTAGCATAGCGTTCTGAATGAGGTTGTCATGAAACACTAAATAACTTGGCACTTGGGAAGCGAAAGCTAGCATAAATTGTATCTCCAGTCATTTGACTTTTATCATCATAGTGAACACTCTTTCCACTGGACTGTTTGTTCTCGTAAACAGACTATTCTATTTGGTTTAGCAATAGGTCTGGAATAAGCATTTTGTAGTTGTTAAAAATATTTTGATTGATGAAATGAAAAACTTGAACATTGCACATGTATGGAAAGAAGTTCATAGGCATGATGTGAAAAACCAGGACTATCCTGGTAAAACTGGGAGATATGATCACTTTATTGATCTCTGTTCATTTTCAATACTTGCTTATATTTTTGGAGGTTCTATTTACTACCATTATCCATGCAAACTATAATCTCTTCTGTTTTGAAGAACAAGAGCCAAGTTCAAAGATTTTCATCATCTACTTAGCACAAAATCAATCACAGATAATTGATTTGAGATCTTGTGGAGCAGAGATTAGAATTAAGAGTTGGACCTAGGTGATGGTCATACTTTCCTTCCTGGACAATCTGTTAAATAAAAACAATTTATGGCATAGGACTCTTCAAAATGGAACATGTTCATCTGGATAAATCAAGACTAAACACATGCCACACTATGAAAACAAAAACAAAACATTGACAGTTTTTACTGAAAAGTGAACCAGACCATCCCTTGAGCACTGCCATACCACTTGCATCCTTAATTCCTTTGGCCTTTTCTCTTCATGACAAGCTTTCCAAAGGAGATTGTCGGGTTTTTTAATCAAACAATCTAAACAGTTGTCTTTGAGATCACAAGACATTCTCAAAGAATGTAAAAAGTGCCTAATCCCCAAGGAAAACCTTGTTTGAGTGGTGAAATGCTAGCAGTAGAAATCTTGGAAATCTTGGGGAGTGGAATCTCTTCCTGTCAGAACTTTCAATAAAAGAGCAGCCAGAGATACTGAAAGCATTAAATAAAAATTACCAACAAGCTGTCTTACCTGTGTGCACTCGACTGAAAGGAAGGGCAAACATGAGCAGGTAGTGCTTGTACATCAATCAAAACACTGACAAGTACGGTGTAATGTCTGACAAGGCTGACGTGCTACACTCCCTAAGATATTCCTAACTGAACCATAAAAAGACAAATAAATTAGTAATAGTATCTCTCCTGTCAATGTCCTTTCTTGTGAACCTCTCATACTGTTCATTAGCATTGTCTGAAATGATTAATCAATACAACTTTTCCATGTTTGGGGCGAGGGGGGGATACTTTGTTACCATTTATTTTGCTATTCTTAAAAAAGTATCTGATTCCTTATAATCACTTATTTTATTTGTTTTTAGAGAAACATAACAAACAAAAATCTGCATGTTTTCCCAAATGTACTAGGAGCTCTTTAAAAGAAAAAAATGGTTTGATATAGTCATAAAAAGCAACGGATAACTTACCGTTTCTCATTTTGAAGTTCAGTTCTTGTCTTTCAAAGTAGTCAAATGTTCCAGATCAATTTTTTCTATTCTACTATGTAATCCAATAAATCAAGGTTGTGTTACTAGAAGCAGCATCACAGCACAAGAAAAGAAAATCCGATGATAAGTAACTGCCTATATGTTGCATAGTAATCCACAATTAAGGTTTTCCCTAAAATGTTATGTTATACAAGCTAAGTACACTCCTATGTGAAAAGTTTCTTACTCTTAATCTTTCTTGTGGCTCAAGGTCCATATAATGTGACCAATTATGACAATTATCTACATAAAAATCTATATGAGTAATGTAAAACATTTACAGAAGTGTTTAAATAATAATTTTAATGACACATTTGATGTGAAAAAAATAAGTTAATAATAAATTTGATATCACAATCAAGTCAAAGTTTTCTGTGAAAAATGTAATTGAAATGAATGGATCATTGTTTTCTTGAGGAGACGTAACCATGCAGGTGCTTGTCAGTGTGGAACACAGGCTTTCAGAAAGACACTAGTATTAAAAAAAAACAGTTTATGGGTAAAAAGTTATACATGAACATTACAGGAGCATATTGTAACAGACTTGTCTTGCAGAAGAGAACATTGGAATCAGCATTAGAAATATATATCCAGCATGTTTACAGGTATCTGGGGTGTGTCCAGCTCTCACCAAGGTTCACTATCCACATTCTGCCATGTAGTCAATAAGAGGATTGCAGGTCAAATCCAGACTGGCAGACACTTTTGAATGGACTCCAAAATCTTTTTATTTACTTATTATCATATTTGTTGTAATTTTTAAATTATTTTCTCTGGAGTCTGGATCTTGACTATACCTTGACCAAGAAATTTGGACCTTGACAACACATAATTGACTACCTTTGCTCTAGGCTAATGGAAAGAACTTCAAAACCCACTGAGATACTGAACCACCAGCAAAGCTAGGAATGTTCCCACGCTCACCATTCCATTCAGACAGAGAACTCTATCACCAACCAGTGCAATTTTTTCTTACCCACTATACAGAAGTGTCTTTTTACACAGGTCCAAGCCCTCAAAGAATACTAGTTTGTGCTATCCCTTAATTTTCTTAGTTGTTTAAAACTATACCACTTGATATATTTACATCTCACTTAAATATTGATTCAGCACATACAAGCAGCTTCCTGCTCTCTCTCGATATGCTAAACACAGGACTATATTACCATAATTAAGCACTCTAAGATGGCACAATAAAGTCATGGTTTAAACTGCATAATTGCATCCAATAATAATATCAAAGAAAAATTATGCTGAATCTCAGTATGTCAACAAACCATTGGCAAATGTATTTTAGAAAATAATTCTGAATGGGCAGAGGATAGATTAGATGATCCAACACAGTGGACTGACTCTCATAAAAAATTGTCCCATTTTCATGACTTTTTCTGTTCCATTTTTTACTCTGTAAAAATGTTCCTTGTGTGATCTACAGTATAGCCAAAAGAAATGGAAAATACACTCCTATCAGCCAAATCCCTCCTATGCCCCTGGAATACAAAAGTGACCATACTATCATTTAATACATATGCTCCATTGAGCTGCACCTTTAGATTAGCTCATCCTGGGAACTTTAGCATTCTCATCATTCTACATTACATTGTTTTCCACACCACATGAATGGTTGGTTATGGTGCTATTTAAACAGAGCTCATCAATCATTGCCTGACTTTCTGAGGCTTTTGCAATTGCTAGCTGTGGGCCAAATTGTATTACCCTTACTCAAGTTGAATAATGCCCTACATAAAAAAAAACAAAACACAAAAACAACCTATTAAAGTCAGTGGAACTATTCATGGAGTATGGTATTACACACTGTGTGTAGGAATATCACTATCTGGACTTATACTGCTTATTAATAATATTAATTATATGTGCAGGATATTATACCACCAAATATCCCTTGTATATCTCTAGTCATGTATATTCAACTCTGTCCTCCTAACAGCAAAATACTCACTGAAAAACCTATGCCCTCTTTCAGTTTTTCAGGTACACCTGAACCAT
This sequence comes from Gopherus evgoodei, assembly GCF_007399415.2. Taxonomy (NCBI): domain Eukaryota; kingdom Metazoa; phylum Chordata; order Testudines; family Testudinidae; genus Gopherus; species Gopherus evgoodei. Next base: position 57,777,856 of record NC_044325.1, read on the forward strand.
GCTTGGGTGTTCTGTCTTTCTTTCTGATCATCAGGCTGACCTGAGAGACAGTGCAGTTTGAGATATGCCATATCAGTTGCTCTGGCTGCCTGAGTATGCAAAAGAGAACACATATGGCTGTTCTCTTCTGTACACAATAGGTTACTTTAGTGACCAGGTCATAGATTATGTGAAGTGCACCTGTGTGAAACAGCTAATGTTTAAGGGGATGACAGTATCTAATAGTGGAAGCATGGTTGTCACCTGTAGTTGACAGAAAAAGGGATTGTATCAATTAGGCTCAGGGAGGAATGGATAACCCAGACAGTGCAATAAGTACAATGTTCTTACGTATTAGCTTGTAAATGAATGAGCATAATATTTTAGAGTGACAACGTCGTTAGTCTTTCCCATCTCCAACTTCTGTGATATATGGTTTAAGGATTCAATGAAATATAGTGAATTCATGTAGAGAATACAAAGGCATTATTGGATCTCAAAGGTTTTACCTCTGTTGCTAGATTACTTGTATCAGTGAACACCAGTTTTTAGATTATTTGCATAATCTAGATGATTTCTGAAGATATTAAACCCTGTTCCCAATATATAAACCAACCTAGACGCTATCAAAGTTTTCTGCCATGTTGCACACCTTACTCTCCTGAATTTATGAAGACTCTTTTCTTGAGCAGACATCTTCCACCCACTCGCTAGGAAGTCAGCATCTCAAGATTCCTTCTGAGCTCTTTTCTTATTCCTTAGGGAACTTCCCTTCTCCCAAAATATGGAACTCTCTTACTAGACTCTTCAGTCCTTGTGGTAAAAACCTTGCTTTCCCTGAGTAAGTGAATTTTATACTCTGGATGCACTGAAAGCCTTAGTGTCTTACTCTCCTCCCTCTCTATTCATTTCAATCACGGTTTTGTACATATTAAGATTGAAAAGTAATTAAAAACACATAATTTGTCACCAGAGTCTAGTAAATACTCATAATAGTTCATGTTCGTAAGTACACATACCACTTCTGCCTATCAAGATGTTTAGATAATTTGCATAAGGGAAGGAGAACATTTGTATATCACTTAGTTACTAAAAATGAAATCAATATCGGTATTTCAAGATAAAATGTTAAGGTTGCTGCAACTTCAAATAAGAAATTTAAGGGAGAATTTTGTTAACAAGGATTCCAAGACCAGTAGATTTAATTTTTTTGATGTCTTTATACTTTATATGCACAGATGCAAATGAAACCTAACACACACACATAAACACACACCAGTAACTTGAAGTCTCTCTCTCTCTCTTTCTCTCTCTCTCTCTTTCTCTCTCTCACCCACACACACACTCCAGTAGCTTGAAGTCAGTAGTTGCTAACCATTTCCACAGATTTCATACTTAACTTATAGAGGGAAACTATGATAATCACAGATAGCACTGACTGGTAATTAACAACAATTGCTGACCTTTTAGTGCCAACCACAAACTAGATAGTGGCTTTGAACTGCAGCCCTGTGTAGGGATGAGGAAAGCACAATTTCATCTAGTTTTACACCTTGCACATAAGATGTGTACAAGAAGCAGCACCATTATGATGGAACACATAGCTCCCTGATGCATTGGCCCCACTCTCCAGGAAAGTGCTAGGTAAGGGGTTGGTTGGATTGCATCCTCCCCACTAACTTTTCACTAGTTAGCTACCTGGAACATATTGAAACACAAGAGAGAGCAGTCATGTTCCCCAAAGTACAGGGAGTGCTATCATAAGATATCCTTGGCTTTTTCCAGACCACTCTAGTCTTGCATACTTGTCCAAGGGCATCATATAGTCTACCATCATGTGGGCATATTCAAATATATACATCCACAGTGTAAAGAAACTGTCCCATTTTGCCTTTGCAGACATAGAATTACTGTGGCATTACTTCAATGTCCTTATACTTTTTCCCTGATGCAGTTTCGAAGATGTGTTTTAGTGGGTCCTTTGCCTTCCTCTAAAGTACCAAACATAGTGATGTAGTGATAACAAAAGAAGTGATTAAACTAACCTAACTAAACTCCATATTCCCCAAATGAGAAGTGAGTAAACTCCATTTACCTGCATTTACCTTTGACTATACTACTGAGACACCAGATAGGGAGGAACAGTGCACTGAGAATCCTCCCTCTGAGGTTCCTGGCTGGTGTGTCTTGCACACATGCTCAGTGTTTAATTGAACACCATACTCACAGACAGGGAGGAATTTCCTCCCCCCAGGTCACTTAGACAGGAACATGGGAAGTTTTTTGCCTTCCTCTGCACTACATATTACAAGACATTGATAGTGGTATATGTGTAACTACACAGCACAGTGAAGAGTGGGCTGCATCCACACAGCAATGTGGAGCTACATACATCAGTGAAAGACTCCAGCAACAGGGAGGCAGCAGGGAAAGGCTTCAGCAGCGCTCACTGCTTGAGCCTTTCACTGTGGCGAGGAAAGGCTCTGGCAAGGGGGAGGCAGCAGGGAACCTCCATCCTGAAAGCCTTTCCCTGTAGCAGGGAGGCAGAAGAACACAACACTCCAAAAAATAGCAATGGAGCCAGGGAGGCATGGCCTACATGAGTAGAGAGTGTGTAGGGCATGTGTGTTATTACATATCCACACCCTGCAGTCCTGTCTTCACTCTACTCACCTAAACCGTGCCTCACCAGCTATCCTGCGATTTATATCCATGCTGGGAGGCTATGCACATGTGCTCCTTACATGCTGCCAAAAGAAGCTTGCTGTGTAGATGTACTTTGAGGCTGCATCATCTGCTGGGATCATCTGGGCATATCACCTAGTCAATACCCTGCCATTGTAGTAACCTTAGGCATTGGTGGCACCTCAGTATCTCCTGTTCTCTGCCTGTGGCACAACACAAGTTAATCTCCTGAAAACTCAAATGCTTTAGTGTCACTGGGCTCAATCCAGGGGCATTTGGGTCAAATGTAATGGCCTGTGATATAGAGGAGCTCAGATTAGAGGATCTAATTGGCCTTAAGCTCTATGTAACTATGAAAGGATAGGAAATAATACAAATGTTGATGTGACATTACTTAGCTAGAAAGGCAACTGTGACAGCTAGAAAGGCAACTAAGAACAGCCACGATATATGCATGTGCCTGAGCCAGAGGCTGAGTGAGTGAAAATATGAGAGAGAAAAGAAGGGTTATTTGTATGTTACTTGAGTTAGACTTCTAGCTGGGTTTCCCAAAGCTTATGCTCATGTACTAACAAACACTGTCCAGTCAGCCAGTCACCTCTGGAATTAATCAGGAAGTATGGAGGGGGCAGGACTCAAAGAGGAAAATGAATAACTCATTCAAGGTGAAATATAATTGCTTCTTCTTTGCCAGACAGATAATGTGACAGTAAAAATTCTTGGTCAGTTAGCAACTGTAGTGAATATAATGCATAATAATATCAGTAATATTTACTTTTGAAAGTGAGTTTAAGTTTGGGTATTTAAGAACTCGTGGTGTTCTCTTCAGCTCTGAATATGATAACAGTCCCAGAAAAGTATTAGATTCAAGGGATAATAAATTAAACATAGCATGCATAATAAAGATTGTTTAAAAACAACACATTTTGTCTAGGGGCAAAACTGAAAAAGAAGAACAGAAAGACTGAAGACAGCAAGTGTTTTTTTTTACCTAATGCAAGATTTCCTTTTTGTTTCTTTCCTTTTTGTAAAGTTCACACTTAGTTGCTCTCTTCAAAACCAATTCTAACTAATGGTTCTGTTTATCTTTAATATGGCTCTTCACTGAAGCTGTGATTTCTACTCAGAAAGTGTTATTACATATCTAACACTACATTGAGCACTAGAGATTAATTACATTTGAAATGCATCTGAGGTTTCTCTGGATGGTGCTGAAGGCTACTCAATGGTATCATAAAAGTTGTGTAAATTTAATTAAAACAGAGTTATTTCATAGGGACTACTCTCTGCAAGTGGCACCATAGTTTTCAGTAAAATAAAAGAATGGTCTCCCATAAAGTGCTCATGCATTCACACCAGCAGAAGAAAGAACTGGTGAATTATAGGCTGCCAGTGCTGTGTGAGATACAGAGTGAAGCATATGAGGAAACAAGGGAAAAATTCATTCATGGGGCAACTTGATTTCAGTGTACTTAATCCAGGAATAAATTTGACCATGAGGACCTCATTAACAGCCATGTCCATTAACAGCCATGTCCACGTCATTAACACCCACATCCATTATTTGTGTTATAAGAATGTGAATAAGGAGAGAATTTGGCTCAGTCTTGGCAATGTGGACTCCATTACAAGGTTTTTATTCCTGTGTGAATGGGCCTGGGAATCTAAGGGCTAGTCTATACTGTAAGTGCTACAGAAGCGCAGCTGCAACTCTGTAGAACATCTGGTGAAGATGATCTATGCTGACAGGACAGAGCTCTCCTGTCAGCATAATAAAACCACCTCCGCTGACATAATAAAAGCTCTCCCACCAGCATAGCACTGTCCACACCAGTGCGTAGGTCGGTGTAACTTACATTGCTCACGGGGGGTGGCTTATTCACACTCCTAAGTGACATAAGTTACAGCAACGTAAGTGGTAGTGTGTACAAGCCCTAAATGTGTTTTTTGGTTGGGAGAATATCAGACAGAATTGAGAAAGGGAGTTAAACTATTTCAACTTTCTTTATTCAAGCTTCTCCTTTCACATTGTTGAACACATTTACATTTTTCTCTGCTCTCTCCAACAACAGATTTAACCAATTCAAACACAGAGCAGTTGAATAGACTTTCAGCTCAACTGTGGCTAAGTAGGCAAAGAGTTTTTCAGCTGCAAGCTTCCCTATCTCTGTCTACAAGGCATATGTCACCTGTCTTTGATCTAACTACAGTGAACCCTAGAGTTAAAATTGCCACCCTTCTGTTCAGAAAAAAGCAAAACAAAATCTCTAGCTCCCTCCCATTAGAATCTTCCTTTTACTAAATCACAAGATTAATATCTGAGAAAACTCACCTCCGAACTGTGGGTAGAAAATAGGGGCTCATCCTAACTCCATCATAATGGCAGCTGGGAAGCAAGGGGGCTTTCTATTTGTTCTTACTTCCACCCATTCCACTGGTAGTGGAGAAAATCTCCATCTCACTTTCAAGAGAGATCATTTTTTAAACCCCTCTCTCTTTTGGGAGTGTTGCTCTCTTCTACTTCCTAATCTGTTTATTCTATGCTCAGGTCCACACTCTGGATATACACCTTCTGTAATACTGCTCATACTTGTCTCAGTGTATTTGAGACTATTTTTACAGATGAAAACTGTCTCTTAACCCACCATTTTATGTCCACATCCCATAGAGCATCAGTAGAAATCCAGGAACAGATATCAGAAGTCTTAGTGCCATCTGCCTTGCTATTACTGCCACACCATAAGCCCATTCTAGAGCAGGAAGATTTACAAATATAGGTGGGACAATCCCATCAAAATTAAGACTGTCACTCCAAAGTTAGAGAGACAAGGTGGGGTGAGATAAGATATTTTATTGGACCAACTTTCCTTGATGAGTGAAAGCTTGTCTCTCTCACCAACAGAGGTTGGTCGAATAAAAAAATATATATTACTTTACCTATCTTGTTTCTCTAATATCCTAGGACTGACATGGCTACAACTACACTGTATTCTAAAGTTAGGGCATATTGTAATGCTAACCTTTAAAACACTAGGTAGCCTAATTTAAAATTGTAATATCTCCCAGTGAGAAGAGACTAATCCCTTTTCACTTCATAAATTAACACCTAAACAGCAAAAATATTTTAAAGGCCCTATTTTTAGTTATTCTCCATAGTAACCCTTTCTTTTAGGATCACCATATGTACCACATTATTCAGTGATGCTACTTTAAAATTGTATGGAACATTAGAGCCCTATTGTTGCAGACTGCAAAGGGACGCTTTAAATTGCCACATGTTTTGCCATTTATGTTTCCTTGATAATAAAAATCTACCACACCACTAATAGTAATTAGTACTGAGATCACCTTATCTCATGTACATTATCAAGAGCAGAAAATTATAAAGATGGTAAAAGAATCTCTAACAATAGAGGAAAAGTTGATTGGATAGAAGTTTTGGGGAGAAAAATCTATGAAGACATCTATGACTCTGTATATAATGATAATATAAATTAGTTGGCTTGGTCCTGCTAATATCACAATATTAGCAATGGTTTCCTGTGTTCATCATTAGATTAAGTTTCCTTCATCTTCCACTTAACTTTTAATTATAGTCTCTAATATCTGACATTTGCTTGGATTTTGGTCAATCCATACAATGCCAATATTTAAAGATAAGGTCCCTGGGTTAATCAGCTATAAACCATTCCCAGAAGTTCCAGCTAATCAAATTTGTTCATGCAATTCAGTAAGTATATTGCCATGATAAGTTTTAGAACAGATGTCTGATGCTGGAGAAGCCTCTTTATAGCAGAATTTAAATCCCTCTTGTTCAGTAATGACATAGGTTATTAAAACACAGTTTTTTGAGTGACCTAATTAAGGCATTCTATCAAAAACAATCAAAGCAGCCACCCCATGCCCCTTTCATCTATGAGGTTTTTCAACCTCTAAATGTAACACTGATGAAAGCACAGCATGAGGAATGGATAAAATTATGATCTCAACTGAGAAATTAGCCTTAAGCACTTGTTAATAAAGGCAAATAGGATTTTACAAACCAACATATAAACTTAGTAAGCGTGGATTCTATTTTATTGCCTATTTGCAGCAAGGTAAACTAGACTGATATAATTACCACCCAAGCATTATTGTTTAATTCTTTGTTAATCTTTTTTTGGTGATGAGAGGCCTAGGAATCAGAGCATGGGCTCTTGCTAACCTCCCAATTATTAGCTGTCTGCTTCTTGATTATGCTACCATCTCCTCAGTCCTGACAAACAAGTGTTAGGAACCATCATAGTATCTTGCTCCTTCTTCCTTCGATAGAAGAGTTCAGTTTCTGGCCCAAGATTACTACTATTCGGCTGTAGATTCCTTTTGGGTCTGCTGATGTACAGTGTAAGAGCAACCTAATTTACCCAGACTTTAGCCCATGACCCTTATGAAATGCCAAGTTTCTCCAGACCCTAACAGCAAGAGTGAATGCTGAAAGAGCCCTAATAGTCCTAAAAGTCCTAATAATTATCAAGATTCTACCAGCATAAAGTAGAGTCAACAATTGTTAAGACTCTTTTTACCCAGTGTTTTTGCCCTCACTGCTCACCATAGCTGACATATCCCAACAGTAAACTATATTTATCATTTTATCTTCTCATTGGCGCAGATAGAGTTTTTCTGAATAAAAGTTGTTTAGTCAAAAGGGTTTTCTTTTAAATTGTATTATAGAGAAAACTTTTTGTTGTTTTGAAATGTCCAAAAGAGAAAAAACAAACAAACAAATGACATATTTTGGGTTAAGTTATTTAGTTTTGGGGTTTTCCTTCCCCTACTTCCTCTTATTGTCTTTCACTGACTGTGAGCCATTCACTGCCCCCTTCTCCACACACATTTCATCTCTGGCAAAAAGAAAAGAGGAGAGGAGTGAAAAGGATAGAGGGGCGAAGAAGGGGAGAAGAACCAACCCCCTAGACTTGAAAATTCAGTGTGCAATTTTTGTTGCTAAAAATGTTCACGCAAAAAAATCTAACAAGGTGTTCCTTGTTAGAGCTTGCAGAATGAAAATTTAGTATTTTTCATGAAGAATCTGTACCATTTTTCAATTATCTCTATTTCTAACATTTGATATCAAAATATTCCTTGCAGATAAGACAAATAAGGCAAATAATTAATCACTGAGGTACTAAACTACACACTAACAATGTACTCAGACATTGTACAGAACACAGTTCCTATTCCAAGAAGCCAACAATTGAGAAAGACAACAGTGTGTTTAGGCACAAAATACACTGGGAGACCTAGAGAAAGGCTCTAGATGTTTTGAGGGGTTTTGATTTCATTTTTAAATTATTACTAACAATTATTATTGGTGGTCTTTAGAGCATTCATAGGATTAACCCCTTCATAAGGCTAAATGGCTACTGGATGTCATTGTTGCTCCACAGAACTATAGAGGCAAGCACATTTGTGTGACTAAACCCAAAGTGATCCTTACAGGCAAACATTCTGAACTAACTTTCCTCTATTTGTCTTTATTTTTTCTAATTTTTAAAGAGGTCAGTAATATGTTAGCATTTTCAGCTTAGTACATTTTCATATTGATACACAGTGATATAGCCTCACTATTCCCACTAATATGATAGGAGCCAGGTGACTAAATATGTATTCACTGCTTTGAAAAATATCCCCATATACCACCCTTTGGAATGTGAAAGAGCAAAATCTATCAACCTTAATCTTAAAAGCATCTTGTTTTTAATAAACTCTTAGGAGGCATATTATAGGTTTTATTTTCAAGCTAAACCAGCAAAAGAACTTACAACAGAACTAATTTTGTGCACTCTTGAAAATTTGTGATCATTTTAGTAAAATTCTGTTAACTATAAGTAAGAACTGATTTGCTCATTTAGCAATGAGGTCTGGTATCAATCAAGGACTGAGTCTCATCTTTTTTTAATCATGACAGCAAATTAATCTCGAATAGGTACTTTAGAATTGCATTGGGGAGCTGTTCTAAAAGAAGTTTTCACATATAACATTATTAATAACAGTAATAACAACCACCACCAAAAGTTATCACATAGCACAATACTAGGAGATTAATAAGCAATAGATTAAGTCATACAAAAGGAAATGATCACAAATCTGATATCTGTCAAAAGCCCTTTATTGACTCCCTGACTCATATTTTCCAAACAAAAAGAAGCGATAAAGGGATCACTCAAGCCATAGAATGTAACCAGGGATGTTACACTTCTCCCTGCAATGCTGAGATAAAAGAGTGAGTGAGTTGTGAACCAGAATTGCTCAACTTTGCCTCCTGCCTACACCATTTATCATACAGTATTTATGATATATCACAAGAAGAACATATTTGGGGCTGGTTTTCATAAAATGAAAGAAGAAAATTCAAACTGCAGCTGTATTTTTCATGCTAATAATTAGAGACATGCATTCAGAAGTGTCCATTTATTCTATTCTGATATTATTTTCAAGTTTTTGTAGTTCCTGGCACCTACTTTCCCTCAAAGACAAAGACAAATAGTACATGTTCTGTTGTATGGGCACTACTTCTCTCCTTAATTTTATTTCATGCATAAATGAAATTGCATAGCTCTCAGACTGAGTGCAGTGTATCACACAATGGAGATGGGATTTAAACAGGGGCATTATGTGTCAACACCTTCATTAATAATTTGAAGGTTTAAAGTAGCAGAATTTGCTATTCTAAGAATAAGGCTGCCAATTTTCACAATACAACACTCTGTAGATGAACAAAAAGAACATGTATCACATGTACCTCAAGGTAACCAAGCAAAGGTATTGCACGTTTGAGGGCACTAAATGAAATGAAATTCTATGCCCTTTACATACATTTCATGTAAGCAAATTCAGGCAGCACTGATATTGCTGAACCAATATCTAACATCAGTTAAGTGGAGTGTGGATGCCTTGCAAGGATCAACATAAGAAATGTCAACATAGAATGCAGCTTATGAACAGGGTGAGGTGGACTGCAGTTGTCTACATTTAGGTTAGAACATCTTGGATGCGACTATATGTACCTGGCCTCAAGTAAGGTGCACACCAAATTAAAGCAAACTGTCCTTTCTTTCCAACTTGATGACACTATGCACTTTTTGTAGGGCATCCCATAGAACCAGCTATGTGCAGTGATGATCCACTCTGGAAGCATAAGTTTGAATTACTGTAGGATACCAAGATAGATGTTCATACACCATGTTGGTGAGTATGTATTAGGGGATGGAAGGGTGAGGTTGGGGTGGAGGTGGAGGAATGGATGGATTGTGCATGAGATGCATATTTGGAATGTTCTCTGTTCATCATCATCTTGCTTATCTCTTTCATGCAGGATCTGTAACGTTCTGATCAATTATTTTAATTTCTGCTGTATCAGATTTGATTTGGCGATTGATAAGTACAATATTGTGCAAAATAAACTCTGTGTAAAAAAATACTCATGTAAAGGTCATATAACTTTCTCCATAAGTTGGTCTCCTCTCATTTGACATATCTTTGTAACAGCAAGTTCTGAAAGCAGCAATGTATCATTCATTATATTTAGCCACTTTGGCAAGATAGACATCTTTCTACTTCCAGATATACATTAGACTTAAAAAGTATTACGGTTTGTTTTACAGAAAAACTGCAGGAGCGTTATCAGTAAGAAATGTAAAATAATACACTGGACCTTCAGCACTCAGACAGGGTCACATAAAAGTTGTTCTTGACATCTGGAAAGACATCCCCATGAACAGCAAGTATATCATTTTCACAAAACGGAGTGCCTAACTTTAGTGGCTGGCTTTAGGCACCCAAGCACAAAAATTCAATCCATAGTTTTCAAGTATTGCCCCTTTATGCCTTTGATGAATTCAGAAAATATTAAAAACAAAGGGATGTTTTGGGGCTAATTAGTTTTCATTTGCTAATTTAAATACTATGCTAACTCATTCTAAAGCTATATTACCTTCTGTGCAGTTGCATGACATATCATGGACAAAAACTGGGCCTTTGAGAGTTTGTGTTCTTTATATATAGGGGCCTGAGTGAATTCTTAAAATACAATTTAATATGTACAGTATACTTTGAGCAGGCAATAATGTGTAACAGAGGGTGATGGGCTATGTTTGAGATCATCAATTGCTTCTGACAAGCACATTCTAGAATAGACAGGCCAACAAAGTATCCAGTTCATTTTAACACTCTTCAAGAGCAACCAACTGCCTTCCCTGTTGTCTTCCACTGGGGAAATGAACTGGCTGTCCCAATCTTGTTAGCAAGGAGAAAGCCTTTCCTTGCCTCTATCCTGCCTGTAAGCAAGAGGAGACAGTAGGTAGCCTCACTCTCTCTTGATCAGGGTAGGCCTTTTAATGCATTGAAGTCCTTCTGAGCAAAAAAGTCACTGCATAGAAATCCAAAAGGACAATAAAGCAAATGATGATTGTCTCCAAGGGCCACAGCAATAAAAATAAATCCCTTGAGTAAAAGTAGTTCCTAAGGTTGTGACATATTGGAATTTCTATTTCTTTGACAGTATTTTACTGCTGTTGCCCTTGGACCCAGTCAATACTTAAACAATCTATTACTGAGTCAGGACAGAAACTACATAATATAAGCTGGTTTCTGTTATAAGCTTGGTTTGGATTCCCTATGCTTTCCTAAAAAGTTGCTTTCTTCATAAAATTTTGTACATATAGTCTCTACGAAAGCAGAGTTTGTTTTTGGTAAAGTCTGAAAGGTTAATTGACAAGTTATTTTTAAATACAGTGTAATTGTCCCAGGATATTAGAGAGAAAAGGTGGGTGAAATAATCTCTTTTATTGGACCAACTTCTGGCGGTGATTGATACAATCTTTCGAGTTGGAAGAAGAGCTCTGTGTGGCTTAAAGGTCCAATAAAAGATATTACCTCACTCACCTTGTATCTCTAAATTAAATCTGAGTTTATCAGACTTTGGAAAAGTGGTGGGTTTTCATTTTCTGAAAAGTGTTATAACATTATTATTTTTAAAAAGGATGACAAAATTTCACACTTGTGTTGTTCACTAAGCCTCAAGGAGAACTAACATGTAGTGTAGGGATATTTAGACCAAATTGGGAAGCAAAAGATTTTAGTTAGTGAAAACAGAATGTTGTGGTCCCCATATATATTACAGCTTCCACAGAGGCTTCATAAAATGTCACAAGCTGAAAGCTAATTTCAATTTTCATAAAAGAAGGCTAATTCTACATTAGAAAGGGCCCTGACCTTATGAACGCTAAAGGGTACAGGCTGAGGTTTCAAAGGGGCTTGAAGGAATTAGGTGCAAATCAATTCCTTAGACCCAATTTCCTTAATGCTTATTATTTTGGGTAGTTCCTTTGTGCACTCAGTAGTAAGCATTTGTTTGTGAGACTAGGCCCTTTGCTTGTCACTAAAAGAGTCACAGGTTATTCATGGAGCTGGGAGTAGGACCAGTTATGGCTGTTGGAACTCTTCTCAGGTCTATCATTCAGTCATGCATCAATAGGGAGGTATCCAGTGCCTCTTCTCTTTCCCACTCTACACACCCCTTCATAGTCAAGATCCAGGCCTTACTGAATACCAACAATCAGAGTCTGAGTCAGATTTCAGGGTCCCGGTCAGGAGGTGAGGTCCAAATCAAGCCAAGGTTGAAGCCAGGAGATCAAGAACAGGAAGCAGAAATGATAATGGCAGCTATAGAAGATCTATACTGTTGCCTGGACACTTCCTGGACTACCTCTTGATTTATATAGGACAAGGAGCCATGAAGTTGCTGCCTGTCAGACCCCTTGAAGCGGGACTTTCATGGTCTGTGTCCTCAGCAAGTGATGGGTAGGGCTACGACTCTGTCACTGATAATGTGATTTTAAGACATGTCCATGAGTTCTTCAGATTCAGATTCAGCTCTGGGCAGTTGGGGCTCAGGCTTCAGCTCCAGCTCTGGGCAGCAGGGCTCGGGCTTCAGCATGATTTATTGTTTATTGCCCTTGTATTGTCCGTGACTTCTAATTAAATCTCTGTGCCAAAATCATAGCCTTAGTCATGGGTAGTGGGTAGTGGGGTAGTGGGTAGTCATCATAGCAGCTACTGAGTGGGAGCATGGAGATGGCTGTTGCCTACTGGCTCTGTAGGCCTGGGCTCAAGACCTGGGCCTTATATTGACAGTTCTGGGACCCTCCCAGAATGGGGGATGGATTTCCAAAGATAAACATCTAATTTTAATCAGTTTTGATAACCTCATAATAGTAGAGGCCTCCTAACAACACAAAATAGAGTAGAAAAGTGGGTGCCAAAGTTACCATTATACATTTTATGAACATACTGTTAGAGTGTATCTGTATACCCAGCAAGGCAAACAAAATTTTTTGTGGTGAGTGGTTTGGGTGTGCAATTTGTAGGTGGAGTGCAGTGAGAAAGAGGGCAGAGTTAAGGTTTGTTTTAAAGACCTAGCTTAAATTTCATGGGTTTAAACATTTTTTTCTTTTATTTGTTTGTTGTTAAAATATACCAGTCTATTGACAGTGCTGTAAATGTCAATATGTTTCTCTGAGCCTGTACATCTGTATGTACAAACACTATATGTCTGATTCTCCACTTCCTTGCACTTCATGTAACCATCTACACCCACAGACAGTGAGTGCAGAATGGAGTTCTTCGGCTCCAGCTTCAGCCCCAGGCAGTGGGGCTCAGGCTTCAGCTCTAATGTTCTACCTCTACACATGAATGGAGTGTTTGCATTTAGTAGCTTTTTACACAAAGTTTACCCAAGTGCACATGACTGCACAAGGCACAGGAGAACCAGGCCTTATCTATCTATTCCCTAATACATATACATAAAATATGTATACATTACACAAACTCTACATGTTATGTGCAGGGTGAGGGAGGTGAAGCCCTGTGTTTGTTCCTAAAATGCTACAGATTATCAGGACCGGCGCCAAGGTTTCTCGAGCCCTAGACACATGGCCATTTCGCCGTCCCCCGCGCTGATCCCGCGGGTACTGTGGAACTGCTGCAGGCATTCCTGCGGAGGTTCCGTTGGTCTGTGGCTCTGGTGGGGCTGCCGCAGGCATGCCTGTGGGAGGCCCACCAGAGCCGCAGGAGCAGCCGACCATCCGCAGGCATGACTGCAGCAGCTCCACCGGAGCCGCGGACCAATGGACCCTCCGCAGGCATGCCTGTGGCAGGTCAACCGGAGCCGCCTGCCGCTCTCCTGGCAAAATGCCACCCCTTCAATAATCCTGGCGCCCTAGGCGATTGCCTAGGCTGCCTGAATGGTAGTGCCAGCCCTGCAGATTATTCATGAGAATGGCAGTGGCACCAACTTCTGTTAGGCCCTGGTCCTTGAGGTTAATTACTAATTGCCACCACTCCTCAGGCACCCAGTGCATCTTCTGTTCCTCTGTCCACATTACAAATGATCTGTACATCACCCATTATATCTGATGTAGTCTGACATATTATTAATAATTTATATAGTGCCCAAAGTGTGCTATGTACTTTACTACGTATATGGTACTAGTATTCTCTAGCTCTTCAGTAAAATGCCTAGCACACTTTGGGCACTACATACATTATTAGTAACTAGGTCAGATTCACCACTGTATTCCAACTGCTTTGCATCTCTCTGACAATATAAAGCAGCTATATACTGGGCTTAAATGGCTGGTTCAGCTGGGTTTACAGCTGCATTGCCTTGGTGGCCTAGCACAAAGCAGTGGACCTGTATGAGTGAATCTTGCTTGGCCCAACACCTTCACTGAAGTGGCCCAAATGAAAAGATCCAGTCTTTCAACATATTAATTATGCTGTCACCTTTTTCAAAATCAGAATTTGGAAAGACAAATGCAGATTGATGAAGACAGCCAGAGTTCAGGTTAGCCATTTGAATAGTACATCTGTAAATAGTTAAAGTGGGCTGCAGCAATTAAAGACTCATGAATATAGGTCACTAGTTTACTCTCATGTCTAGTTTAATCTGATCTAAAAAAGGAGAATTTTTAAACATTACTATCAGTCATTTTTCCTCAGTGCAAATTTACTGCTAAGCTCTGTATGAAATCAAAATATTATCTGAAAAAGGGATGAAATCCATATCATTAGCAAAACAAACCATAGAAAAGACAGTCTTGTAAATGAGCTGTAGCTTAAAAAACATATTCCTGCTTATTCCTAAAAAAGGACCCTCATAAGATCAGAGGCCTATTAAAAATGTTCGACATCTGTTGCTGTGTTGTATGAAGGCAAGACAGAGATATATTAATACCATATGTAGAGGAATATGATTCAAAAATCCAGCTTTGCTGGTATTTCCCAAATAGGTTGCCAGGATTCTAGAATAAATAAAATCAAAGATAAATGATTTGGGGGGGAAAAAGCCCTCATCCTGAAAAATTAAGAAATCCCTCAATCAAAAAACAAAAAAACAAACCCTGATGATATATATATATATATAATGTGTTATAAAAAATGGTTGTAGCATGCATGGATGTGAAGTGATATGTAACGCACAGGACTGGGTCAAAAAGGAACATGTGGGGAAAAAAACCATTAAAGTGAAAAACATGTCTTTAAAAGATCAAGAAAAAAGTAACATTAAAATACTGTTGTTTGTCTTTGGTATTTGCTTTTTGTCCTGCTATCTGGGAGGCCCAGCATTCAGAAACCTCAGACTGGAATAGGTTTCTAGGACCAAGCAAGGCAATGGCCCTGATTCTCCAAACATTTATGCTTGTGATTTTACACGAGCAGTCCTATAAAGCAATGAACTCCTCACATATCAAGGGCACAGTTCTCTACTGTGTCTCCTGAGAAATACAGCCCAAAAGATGCAGCCAAAGGGAGAAGATGGAGGGCAAAACTGGTTTTACAGCACCCAGACTCCAGGCTGCCAAACAAGATCTGTTCTAAATTGCAGCAGCTCTTCCTGGACTGCCTATATGCTACTCTGCAGACTAGAATCTCTGTAGCGCCAGGCATTACAGCTACCCTCCTTTTCAGCTCTGCCCCTTGCATCAGCCCTATACTGCTCTCGTGTCAGGAGGATTTTTCTTTTCTAGTTGCTGTGCATTCACACTTGTGTAAATGGGAATAGTATTTGGGACCCTTCTCCTCATCATCTCTGCACCCATTCTAAACCTTTTCTTGTCAGTTCTGATCACACAACTCTTGATTGTCCAGGACTAAGAATTTGGGGGAGGGTTAGTATGATGAATATTTGGGATAACCCCCTACGCTTAATTCATTCATTTTGTATAAAAATGTGCTTGGGAGTCGGGGAGAGAAGTCTTTAAACTTGTCTCCCCATTTTACCCCAAAGCCTTCTGCTGCCAGTGCAGAGCCCAATTATCTCCTCCCTTCCAATAGGGCTGATCAGAGGTCAACAATTCTGTTTTGCAGCAAATTTTTTGGAATGTTTTCACAAAAACAGAATTGTGTCAAAATGTCTCCAAGGTTTTGATCCAGGGAAGGACCGTGAGTGTGTGTGTTCAAGGCACTGGACCGGGATATGGAAGATGCAGGCTGATTCAAAGTGTTTTTCATGCCAGATCACTCTGCATCAGGCAGAGTAGGACCTTTCATATCCCAGGCCGGCCCGATAACCACCACCTTCGATCTATAGAGTGCAGGAGTCTCTTTTCCTCTCTCTCTTTCTCTTTCTTCCCTCTCCTCTGGATGTAAACTTAGTTGAAACCAATATATCTGTGTGAAATGTTTCAGTTTTGTCAAAAATGTTCCGACTATCTTTGCCTTCCAGCCTAGCAATTGGTTTCCATAGCTTTACACTGTCAAAGCTACCTTTGCAAAGGAAAGTGCTAGGAAATTACTTTAAAAAAAAAGATGAAATTCTCTCTCATGAGACCCAAACCCATCTCTGCTAACAAGGGACTTGCAGTAGCCCCCACAAGTCTCCTGCAGTTCATTTGTGTGACATCGTATAGGGGTATCTCTTGGGAAATTGTGACTGTGTACTGGCAAAACATGATCACCAGCAAAAAACCTTTTCAATAGACTCCTGGAACCACCCCTCCTTTCCGTTTCCAAGAAACCAATCAAATTGCAAAATCAATTAAACTAATTAAATCTTCACAAGCTTAGGCCTTAATTTGGCAAATACTTTTGTTACTGATCTGTTCTGCAAACAAATTTCCAGCTGGACTGTTCATTCCCTCACAGTTAAATCAATCAGGGCGAACCTAACTCTTTTGTAAAATATGGTGTAATGAGAATGTTTTTTATTTTCTGTGGTGATTTTCTGAGACATAGCCACAGAAATGCCATTTTGATGAATTATGCCAACATATTATAAAATATATGTATATTTCACATACAACCCTGATTGCCTTCCCTTTGGGCAACCACAGTCACCACAGTACAAGCCATGCACTGCACTCAGCAGCACAGTCAACACTGGAGAGTGTTCATGTCTCTGTATCAGCTGTTAAATTGGGCATAGTGGTGAAATGATCTGTGTTCTCTTTTGCAGCCAAACAGAACATTATCTCTGTGACAATCATAGGGCCTGATCCTGCAAATAACTGGGGGCTGATTCTAGCCCCCATCTGGGGGCATATAAGGACCACAAATGATCCTCAAAGCGCAACTTACAGTCATGTAACTCTGGATTTATATGGATGTAACCGAGAGCACAATATGGCCCTGCGTCTTCAAAGTGTCATTACACAAAGAGCTCTGCTGAATTTTTAAGAACCTGGGGCAAAATTCTGCTCTCTTACACATAACCAATGCTACTGAAGTGCTGGTGACTTCAATTGATGTTTCACAGCTGTAGCTGCAAGCAGAATTTGGCTAGCTACATGAAACAATGGATGACTTTATACTGGAGAATCTTTCTTAAAAGAAATATCTTAAAACAAAAATCAAAATGGCTATTTTGATTTTTAATTATAGAAGCCGGATGACGACCTGAGCCAGATAAGCTCTCTCAAGCTTCAGAGCTTGATTATTCAGAGAAAATTCACATATTTTGTTTTATTCTTCAGTGAATTTCCAACCTCCCAGTTAGAAGTGGAAGTGCCCTTTATATGACCCTCTCCATTAGAACAGCTTTCATTTGTGGTATGGTCAAACATATGGTTTTCTGCCTTTTGGAGACAATATGGAAAACCAAACTTTCTCCAGTCATATTTTATTTTAATTTTTCTTGTTGGGGGAAGTGGAAATCTCAGAGGCAGTCTCCATATGAATTTATGAGGCTGCCTATATTTCTTCTTTGTGGAGCCCAAAGTATCTGAAGTGATTCTCTTTATAAATCATCAAAAATGAAAAGGGTGGACAGAATTAATGGTTTAAATGCAAAGGACAAAAAATGAAAAACTAAATAACGTCTATTGTTATTTCATAGGAAGAATTTTACTGTTCGTGCCTTTTGGACTTCAGAATGGAAAATCTTGGGAACTGGAAGCAGAACTTCACTTCCATCCCACTGTCAGTGCTTTGGAATATTGTGTTCTTCTGCTGAGTTTGTTTTGTGTGTAAATCTTCTCAGTCCTCAGTTTTCTCTGAGGATAGCACTACCTGTCTAATATTAAAGTCTCAAAAACTCATCAGGAGATCAGGAGATTTAGAATCAAAATAGGGCAAGTGAACAGGAAGTCATTTAATAAATGCAAATAATTGAAGCGCATATCTTAAGTGTTCAGTCAACAAGGACCACTCTGAGTCCTATTATAACAATTCATTTATAATCTATGGATAACACACCAGTATGAAGAAATTGTCCTCTTCTCACATACATTGTAAAACACAGTAAGACCAAATTGTGGCAGCCTCTTCTCAAGCTTTGCTGACATAAGGGATGAGAATACACAGGGAATCCCCTTTCTCTCCTCCCAGCATCCTCATCATAGGGGGCAGCCATAATACAACTGCTTGTGCTGTCTGAATAAACAAAGGTTGCTACTCTGCCCAAAAGAAGACACCTGGTGGGATAAAGTCATGGTTATGGTTATGGCTCTCTGTGACTGGCTCTCTGTGACTGTAAGAGCAGAAGACAAGGGGCTTCCTGATATGTGGCATTGAATTTCAACTGGCCTGACCAGTTCCAGGTACCCCAACTCTTTGTTGTTATTATCTGTATCTAAAAGGTGTCATGTGATGTGTCATTGGAAAACTAATAACTCTCAGATCGTTAATATTCCTGTGCGACATACATACAATCAGAAAAGTTTATGCAGATGTGCTGGAATTATAACTAAAATGTCTTTAAACCAGAGATGTCAGGGGGAGTTTGTAAACAGGAAAGAGACCAACACTTCAAACCAAGTGTGGCCAAATTCCATGAGCTATTCATTTGTATTTGAGGTTGCAGGAAGAGATAATCTGCATTGTAAAAGTCATCAGTGGGAAAGACGACAGCATGGAGTCTACACCAGGCAGCATGGTGTCCAGACCCAGCAGGGAAAAGGAACTTTATCTGAGGAGGCACTCCAGAAAAACACATTTCAAAGGTTTACTGGACTATAAAGAGAGGGGGAGTGAACCCTTACATTATATTTCACCTGAGGAGACAAGGAAAACCACTCCCTGGACTCTGTGGGGATTCTGGCTAAGAGCTAGTAAGCCATCATGAGAAAAGGAAGACTGATGAGGAAACTATCTTGAGCAAAGACTGTAGCTTGTTAAATTAGAGTCTTAACCTAACTTATTCCATTAGAAAGTGTATTTTTACTTTTGTTTGTTTGTAACCTTTTCTATCTTTATTCCTTATACTTGAACTCATTTAAAACCTATCTCTTTTTGATTAAAGAAACTTGTTTTACCCTTTAACTAAACCAATTCAGTGCATTGACTGAAAGGAGGGGTTCATTAACCCCTGTTGAGCAAACTTTGAAAAGAGCAACAAACTTAATAACTTCTGTAAGTGATCCAGGCAGGGCTAGTGCAACCTATAAGGCAACCTAGGCAGTCACCGAGGGTGCTAGGATTTGGGGGGCAGCATTTTCTTCAGCAGCAACCACAGTGGCCAGATCTTCGGCTGCCCCAGTAGCCGCCAGCATTTAGGCGGAGGGAGCTGGGGCAGGGGGGTGCTGAGAGGGCCGCCTGCAGCAAGTAAGGGGGGGCGGGGAATTCCCTTGCGTGCCGCCCCCCCCTTACTTGCTGCGTGCCGCCAGGGGAATTCCCTGCCCCAGCTCACCCCTGCCCTGCCTCCTCCCCAAGCACACCATCACTGCTTCACTTCTCTTACCTCCCAGACTTGCGGTGCCTAAGCTGATTAAGTGAAGCAGCGACGGCGTGCTCAGGAAGGAGGCGAGCAGGGGTGAGCTTCTTCACTTCTCCTGCCTCCCAGGCTTGCAGCACCAATCAGCTTAGGCACCGCAAGCCTGGGAGGTGGGAGAAGTGAAGCAGCGATTGTGTGCTAGGTGTGGAGGCGGAGCAGGGGTGAGCTGGGGCACGGAGGGGTGCCTAAGGGTGGAGGGGGGGTGGGGAGCTGCCGCAGGGGGGGTGCCTCAGGGCGGAGGAGGGAGCTGCTGTGGGGGGGCACCTCAGGGTGGAGAGGGGGAGCTGCCATGGATGGGGCACCTCGGGGGGGCACCTTAGGGCAGGGGCTTGGGGACGGGTGAGGTCGCAAGGTGGAAGTTTTGCCTAGGGCATGAAACATCCTTGCACTGGCCCTGGATCCAATTCTGGGGAAATTCAAAACTGGGAGGGTGTTGGGGTCACCCTGCAAAGAGTTACTGGGTGGTGGAAGATGGGATGACCTGCATGCTTGTATGCTGGCTGTTGGTGTCCAGGCTATGAGCCACAGCAGCATAGCACTGAAGATACCGAGTGTTTCAGGTTAATCAGAGATGGGGGAAAGTGTACTCCTTTTCTGCTGTACCAAGTTTTGCTTTGGCCCTCTCTCTCTCACCCCCTAGAGGAATTATGCCTTCTGCAGGGTGCTACAATTTCCTCACTGGTCGGTGCTCCACTAATCTTTCACAGCCATAATTTATGCATTAGACTCAAGCAGACATTCATAGATTCCAATGCCAGACAGGACCATTGTGCTCATTAAATCTTACCTCTGGTATAACACAGGCCATAGAATTTCCCCAAAGTAATTCCTAATAAAGGTACATAGAGATCACTAAAATACAGAGTCATATCCAGTGCCATTTATTTTATTAAAATCCCAAAATGTTATCTGATGGGTAGCACAACTCTTTCATTAAAATATCTGTTTCTGAAAGAAATGAGCACCGGTATTAAAGAAAACATCAGTTCCCTGCTTTAATCACAGTGTATACTTACATGGAATGTCTTTAGATTAGCAGCCTAACACAAGTGTATACAGCAGGAGTCCTCTGCTAACAATTTCACAGTAGTGACTAACAGATTGAATTAAATAGCTTTCCAGTTCAGCAAAATGCAAGGCTTGCTATTCTGCTGGATTGAAGTAGCAGTTGGTATCATCCTGTTCCTACATATATGAATGTCTCCATCATAGGTGGTAGGTCACATTTTCACACAATCAAGTAGCTGCAGCAGCATCTGATTTCTCTCTGAGGAGGGCAACCACTATTGGTTCACCAAGATAGTTATCCTTTCTTGACACAACTCGGATGTGACAACTCATTTGCCTAAGCCTCATTCATTCTTCCACAGCAGAAGGCTAGTATTCAAGTCACAGACCTCGAAGCTAATAGTTGGCTTTTGTGAATGATCTATAGATGGTTTTGAGCTCCTGCCAAAGATAATACATCTCCTCATAGAAGAAGGGAAAAAAAGGAACAATAAAAGAATGAACTTTATGGGAAGAGTAGCCTCTTTTCCCATAAATGATGAATCAATCCATTATATTTGTGATAATCAATGCCGTGGATCCTCTTCATGTCAAGGTAAAAAAAAACTTGGTGAAGAGGCAAATCATTATTAATTCATTCATTGCAATAACATTAATCACGGTGAGCTAATGTGATATTAATGTGGCTATAATATGTACTTCCATAGGAATTTCACTGTAATATAGGAATTAACTAATGTACCATGGTTTTAAAGAGTGACTATGTTGATAAATAACACTGAAAGCTTTTTAAATAGGGCGTGGCATGAATCTACCTACTTGCTACCTTCTGGTGGTGGGGAGATTCCCACCTCTACCTCCACATTTGCAGGTATGCTAAACTGCTGCTTTGTTTCCTGTGAATTATTGCCTCTAGCAACAGCCAGTCAGCCTTTTCAACATTGCTGTATTATTCCAGGAAATATTGATGTGGGAGATTAGTACTTCTGGGAATGGAATCAAAGTTGTGATGATGCTTGCCATTGTCTGGGAGTCAAATGCACACTCAGGCTTCTGACCAGCCTTGTCCTCAGAGTAATCGGACTGTTCCACAGATGTATTTCCCAGGATGAATTTCAGTAATGACTTCTGCTATACTTTTATGCTTACTGTGTACCATGCATGCTATTGTCTGCTCTGTCTGTATCTTGACTACATCAAAGACCCCTTGGGACAGGGGGAGTGTTTGTTTGCAAAGGGACAAGCACTTGTAACTTTTCTTTTTAAGTAGCTTCTTTTTCTGGCCACTGCAATTAACAATGGTTAAACAGAAGCTGGACTACTTTCAGTACTGAGTTTCTCTTAAGAAAAGGGTGGAGGGAAAACCACACTGGGCATTGAGTCCTGATTTAGCTTCCTCCCCGCCAAAAATAAATAAATAAATAAAATGATATTGAAAGAGACTCAGCTTACAGGGAAGTACTTTTGAACGTGGATAGTTTGAAGCACAATTGAAAGAAAAAAATTCCGGCTACACTGGCTGACAAGTGACAAGTGTGGATTGGGGAGCTGTACTACACCATTGCACAAAGGCATTCTGTTTGTGGAGGAATAAGATGGATAGAATGATCCTCGCTGCACTGTTGGGATAAAGTAGTGCAGCCCCCTAATCTGATCTTAACACAGTGCTTGGGAACAGACCCTGAACAGAGAGCAATTTGATCAGGGAGAGTGCAAGGTGAGCTTTAATCCACCTTTGCACACACATCACTGATATGCATCTTTGTATCTTAGTTGTACCCATGGGTCTGGCCTATTATTTTCTATTACATTCAATAGAATGATCCAAAATATCAAGAGAAAAAATGCTACTAAAGTCTATTGGGCTTTGTCATTAAAGAATTAATGTATCTTATTACAAAATTTATTCATCCTTCATACTTACAATGAATAAATATACTACAAATTTTCCTAGCAAGAGGTATTATTTGCTGAGAATTTTTGGTTATGGCTTATCTAAAGTGTCATTATTTTGGTGTGATGATGTTAATACATTTTGATTTGCTGGAGATTTCTGCCATCCCAGAAATTGCACTCTTAGAAATGAATTTATTTCCATGGGTTTGCTAAGGAGCTCAGATTTATTTCAGAACAGGCGAGCTAATTTTGTTTCCAATAAACAATATTTAAATGTTCAGTGAATGCAGAAATTACCAATATAACAATGCTGCCAATAATTTAACAAGACGTCGCCACAAAATGTCCTCTCTTTAGATCCAATCCTGCAATTAGGTCCACACGGATGGAGCATTCCACATACATGGAGCCCCACTGATAAACCATTTCTTCGAGGGCGTAAGGTCTTCCAAACAGTAAGTTAGGGAAATGAGGAGCCTAT
Source organism: Gopherus evgoodei (assembly GCF_007399415.2). Lineage (NCBI taxonomy): Eukaryota > Metazoa > Chordata > Testudines > Testudinidae > Gopherus > Gopherus evgoodei. The sequence goes on from NC_044325.1 coordinate 57,801,153, forward strand.
TTGTTTGTTTTAAACTTTAAACAGAAGTACTCTCCCAACAAATGGACATCAAATGCATTTGATGGAAGTGTTTATACTTTGTTCCTGAAATATACTGTGTACAAAAATAGTGCAGCAATGCAAGGTGGGTAATTTGAAGTGGGGTTGATGACCTTGTATGGAAACTTCTGGGAATCCTTCCTGGAATACTTTTTGAAATTGTCTGCTCTTTTCTGCAATATAGTTAATTCCAAAGACAATACATTTGTTCCTGAGAAGTATTTTTCTGAGCCCCAGAATATTTTGACAAATTTCCATGTAAAATATTTTCCACTCTCCAGATGTTTTTAAGAAAAAATAGAAAAGCAAGAAGTATCTGATAGAAATTCAAATAGAAAAGCAAGAAGTATTCAAAAATGTGTTGCGGTTGCTAATTCTGAAGAAACATCAGTTGTATGAAACTCACCTGGAAAAGAAGAATGAATTCTAGATTGGCAACCAGGACACACTAACCTTGGGCTCAATCCTGTAAACACTAGTGGGTGTAGTGTTCACTATTGTGAACAGTCCAATTTAAGTCAATTTAAAAAGTCACAGCGGTAAGTAATAAACCAGTGAGTGTTAACGGGACTGGGTCTTTTCCATTCCTCATTTCCCTATCTGTAAAATGGAGATAACAATATTTCCTCCTTCCATCTTCTGTCTGTCTTGTCTATTTAGGTTGGCATCTGTTCTGGGAAGAGGTTATCACTTATGTGTTTGTGTACAGTGCCTAGCACATTGGGGCCTGGATCTTGCTTAGAGTCTCTAGATACTATGATACTACAGATAATTACTAATAATAAACTAAGGATTTTTCCAAGGAATAGAGGTTGTGAGAAATGAAAACATCTCGAGCATCAGTTACAACCTCAGGCAAAGTTCACCAGATAATTTACAACACTAAAGAAAGCCCTCAGTGCTCTCCCATATCAGAGAGGGAATGTTTTTTCTGAAAAGAGAAGGAATCCTAAGGATTTTCATAAATAATTTTCAGTACTAGATGAGGAGAGGGTCCTGCCTGAAAAATCAGTGTCAGATTTCTCCTTTCTTTCAGCTTTCTACATGTTTTACAACCCCTGAAGAAGTTACATCCTTCTAAAAGAAGTAACACTGATGTAAAGGAAAATGCCACACTGGGGTGTGTTAACGTTTGGATTTACCTTTGAAGTGTAACTTTAACTGCTGTGAATATTGTTTCTATGTGTGTGAGAATCATTTTACATTTTTAAAAATGTATTCTACTCCATATACCCCCAGAACTGAAAGGAAAAAAAAAACCTACTACTAACTGTTGAATTTCAAGAACCAGAAGAAATATTTTGTGTTTGAAAATGTCTCTTAGGGATTATCTACATGGAGACTGAGTGCATAGAAAGCCAGGGTGTAAATTTACAGCACACCAACCTGCCACATACTAAATGGCTGTGCGGCCGTGCACTAAATTTCTATAGCACACTTTGCCCCTGTATAGTAGCAGGGTCCACACAGCCACTTACTGTGCGGCATGCTGGTGCACTGTCAATTCACACCCTGGCTTGCCACACATTAAATCTCTGTGTAGACAAGACTTTATATACAGCTTAGGTTATTTAAATTGACAGAATTATGTTTAAGATATTCATAGTAATATTACTTTTATTTCATTTACTAGATTACTCCATCTGCCACTGTTTTTTTTATAGTCACAAGAGCCTCCTATCCCCCAAAATAATAAAAAAAATGAACTGCTTTATTGTTCATTTGCCTCAGTTGTTGTAAGATGGAGTCTCATAGCAATAACCATGAGTTTCAGTCAGTTCCTAATACAATGGCTGAAACACAAGAAAGAAGCTGAAGACTAAACTGAACTTCAGTAACTGGCATTCTAATAATAAAGCACAAACATTCTTATATCTTAACTATGCTTTGAATTTTCTCAGCAAATGGATTGGAAATTTATATATTATATATTATTATAATTATACTATATTATATTATAGATTTAAGAAACCAGGAAAATATGTAGCATTCTGGAAAGCACTCAGTAAACCTCCAGTTCTCTTGATGATACCCAGAAACATGTTTTTGTTTGTTTTTTAGAAATGGAAAAATAATTATAAAACATATTGTGCTAATAAATCAAAAAAGGTGCTTGAAATAATCTCATAAAATGTTATGGCTTAAATTATGCCCTTCATCAGTATTCTTTGTTTAACATTTTATGTTTATTGATAAATGAAGATGCATTTAAATAATTCAAACAAAACATTAGCTGCAAGCAAGGAATTAATAATTGATATGACTGGAAGGGCTTTTTTCACTTGGGAAATAGATAATATTAGCTTAATGTGGGGCTGTAGGAACAGAGGAAATGTAATGGATCTGCTTGCTTTAAACTGATGATAGTTATTGTGGTCTAAAGTTGCTACAAAGGCAAAAGCAGGACAGCTCTGTAACTGCAATAGATTTCACTCATAGGAGTTGACAGTGCAAACTGTGGTTTGATACGCCAGATTTATACGTGGGAAGAGATCTAATGAATTTGACATATACTAAAGGGAAAATATAAATGCTATTAAACTGAAATCTGAGAATTTTTAAAAGACAAAAACACCAGGATTATTGTGTTGTAAAAGATTTGGAGATTTTTTCTCTGTCTCCTATTTTATGGATTCCTCCATCAATAGCTGCTCTCTGAGCCAAAGAAGCACCACTAAGAATACAGCAACACAGAAGCCAGTGCATTCTTTAGGCTCCTCAGAGGAAGTACATTTAGTCTAGAAACACTCATTGTAAGGTTTTATTTAGATTTTGCCTGTAAAGGAGCCAAATGGTTCTAGCTGCACGTTTGGACAGACCAACCTCTCCTTTGGTGATCTAGAGGAGGATCTCCTTCAAGACTGCTTCAAGAGAGAGACTTCTACTGGTGAACATATCATTTCTGGTGTTTTTGCTTGGGACCAGGTGAAACAGAGCAAACAAATACAAAAATCATAGCCATCCATGACTTTGCAATTCCCATATCCACTCAATTTTGAAGACACTAAGTGCATAGCATTTTGCAAGAAGGTCCTTTTTAAATTAAATGTATATTATTGAATAATGGTGTTAATGGCTCTGCAAGCCAATTTTTCACAGTACCTCAATCCAGCCTCTGATGCAGAGCAGCTATGATTTTCTCAGCCTCAAATTCTGATTTGAAAATGCAAACAGGATTAAGCATGTCAATCAATTAGTTTGGCATCTAGGGCCTGATTCCAATTTAATTTACAGTGGTATAAATCTGTAGCAACTCCACTCAAGATAATGGATTAAGATTAGAATCAGATCTTTTACCACCTGGTTTGGCTCATACACAAATTTATATTGTCAGAGCAGTGCTGGACGGTCACAAACAGAATGTCCAAAATTAGGGGCTGCTTTTGGAAACTGGTTGACATTTTAAATGAGTTTTTTAATTTGAATTCAAGAAATCATAAATACATAATATAGGGGAGATGGAAAACTTGCATCTATGCAACCTTGATTGTTGGGAATTACAGCAGTAGAGAAGAGAGGGGACGTAGAATTAAAAAGCCAAAATTGTTTGTATCAGTTGTAATTCATGTTGTAACCATCATAGTTACTATATAGTGAACCGCTGCTCTAGTCAAGTTGTTCTGAAAGCAGCTTATGAGAGGGTTTCATTGACTATTAGGCTGATTCATAACCAGGAAACCTTCTTTCTATTCCTGTTTCTGATGTTGACGTGCCATGTTACCTTGGGCAAGTGTCATAAACAGATGGTTAAGGGTTAATGTCTCTTTTACCTGTAAAGGGTTAAGAAGCTCAGTGAACCTGGCTGACACCTGACCAGAGGACCAATTGGGGGACAAGATACTTTCAAATCTTGGTGGAGGGAAGTCTTTGTTTGTGCTGTTTTGTTTTGTTCATTGTTCGCTCTTGGGGCTAAGAGGGACCAGATGTTCACCCAGGTTTTCTCCAATCTTTCTGAATCAGTCTCTCATGTTTCAAAATAGTAAGTATAGCCAGGAAAGGCAGATTAGTCTTATGTTTGTTTTCTTAACTTGTAAATGTGTATTTTGCTGGAAGGATTTTTACCTCTGTTTGCTGTAACTTTGAATCTCAGGCTGGCGGGGAGGGGAGGGAGGTCCCTCTAGTCTATATGAATCTGAATACCCTGTAAGCATTTACCATCCTGATTTTACAGAGATAATTTTTACTTTTTCTTTCTTTAATTAAAAACTTTCTTTTTTAAGAACCGGATTGATTTTTCCCTTGTTTTAAGACCCAAGGGGATTGGGTCTGAACTTACCAGGAATTGGTGGGGGGAAAGGGAGGGGGAAGGTTAATTCCTCTCTCTGTTTTAAGATCCAAGGAGTTTGGATCAGTGTAGCCTCTCAGGGTAACCCAGGGAGGGGGAAAGGATGGGGGGTGGTTTATTTCTCCTTGTTTTAAGACCCTAGGGGTTTGGGTCTTGGATTCCCCAGGGAAGGTTTTGGGGGAACAGAAAGTGTGCCAAACACTGTATTTTGGCTGGTGGCAGTGTTATCAGATCTAAGCTGGGAATTAAGCTTAGAAGGGTCCATGCAGGTCCCCACTTTTTGGACGCTAAAGTTCAAAGTGGGGGAAAAAAACCTTGACAGCAAGTGATTTAACTGCTCTATGTTTCAGTATCTTCCTCTGTAAAATGAGAATAAGAAGACTTACCCTTCTTTCCAATGTGCTTTGAGATCTACAGATAAAGAAATGCTATACTATTTTATCAACAATTTATGAATTTTCATTCTGACTGAGGGCTGATTAGCTTTCCCTTGATGGCTTAATTCAAAGCATAGTGAGGTCAACAGTGGGCCCTTCAATTGACTTCAGTGGCTTTCAAGACCCTAATAAAGTTCATGTTTCTCAGTTTTTCATCTGCATTTTTGTGGATGTTTGCTGATATTTGCTTTCAGTTTTGCACCTCTATTTTAAATATGGGGTGATTTACTTATTCACTTAAAACAAACTAGATGATTAAAAAGCCTTTCTGTGCACACCAGCACAGAAGAGTAAAAGTGGTTAACGTTCAGAAGTTGAAATGGAAAAAGCCAAGTTCGCCTATCACTTCATTTGGAGTGAGTCATCTAGGTCTCTTCATAGTGAAGTGAGATTATGGACCTGATTCTCCATGCTTAGCACTTCGTGTAGTCACTGGGGTAAAGTGGATGTAACATGCTACCAAATCTGAACAGTTGTGATTTTCTACCTACTTTACAAAGGTGTAAATGACTACAGAAGGAGTAAGGCAGTGAAGAATCAGGCTATGTATCTCCATGTGTGTTGAGTTCACACCTGAGCATCTCTCTGAGTAGGTTGCTTTTGCTATGACAGACAGATGGTAAGCTTGCACAAAGTTGGTTTCAAAAACGTTAATGGAAGAAAGCAGCTTTGTTTTCCAGCCATTGCAACACTCAACATGACATTTAGATAGACTTGCCTGCATAGACAGCAGGCACATATGTCTGCTATTTTGTTTTAAAATATATGTACTGCTTTTAATTACACCATTACAGCTGTTCACTAAATGACACCTCTAGACAGAAGCATTACAATGAAAAGAGGGTATCAACAGAGGGACAGTATGTGCATGTTACTCCTAAGTTGCCAAGAAATGCAGATATAGCATATGGTCACTTTGTAAAGGTGCGTTGAACAAAAACAAGCAACTACCTGAGCCAATTTTTGTCATTTTGAATTCTCCTGATCAAAATGCAATTTAGTTTGATTTGACTCTTGTTAATTTGAATTATATTTTTTATTAAAATATGAAACAGTCTGCTTTACAATTGGTAAAACTATTTTAAAAAATAAATGATTGGAATGACACATTGCCAATTTTTTTTCACTTGTCCGGAGCGATTTTTTAAAAATTAATGTATAATTTTGCAACAGCAGAAGAATCGAACACTATTAACAGCTAGTTTGTGTGGACAGAGGAAGTTATAAGTTATACTAAAGATCCCACTGTTGATGTGTCTATGCATGATTTCCCTTGATTTATCTCTTTATTGATCTGTCTTGGAAGGGCCTTTGCACATGGGATTGCATAAAGGAGCATTAACATAGCCCTAACCTTCTTTGTTAGTCCTTCTGGACATTACCCGGAAAAAGGCAGGATTTGGAGAAAGAGTGACAGGATAGAAGAGCATTGAAAGAGTATTATTATTATTGTTGTTGTTTATTATTATTCTTTATTAGCAAATGCACAAATTCTACAGTAAAGATGGAAAAAAGTTCAAAATACAAAATACAAAGTAGAAAGATAAAACAAAGATGTATAAGTGAAAAAAAATGTTTGAAGGGCTTATATAGGCATCACATAAGGTTTTAGCCATTCAGTAACCTTGGTGTCAGCAGTGTGATGTCTGGAAAGTCTTCCCAGTAGACAAGCATGAGATGAGCAGCAATGCAGAAGGTATGTGGCATCCTCAACCAAACCATAGCTACACAGAAGGCTGTTTCTGAGTCCTCAGGTAAGGTCATTTATTGTATACCTCACCATCCCACATCTCAAATGGTTGAGCTTACACAAAAGGAAATGTGGCAGCTCAAAGCCAGGCAGTCTCATATCAGGCAGAGTGATGAGGACAGGAATTTCTTACTGAGGGAGCAGCTGATTCCCATTCTGTTCACTATCTGCCACAGAAGTGGTCAGCAGAATAGTTCAGATTGGTTTTCTGTTAGGGAGTGGGTGGCAAGGCACTTCCGATACATATCTTGGATTTTGTCAAGGAGGTTCTTTGTTGTAATACAACTCATGATGTCTGCAGGTAGGATATTGGAAAGGATTGGTAGCCATTCGGTGTTTGCCAGCTTCATTGCCCCTCTTATTATCCTGATCATTTGATTCAGTTGTACATCAAGTTGCTTTGTGTGGGGAGAGTTTAACCACATAGAAGCACAATATTCTCCAACTGAGAAGCAGAAAGCTAGCAGAGAGCTAGCATTGAGCTGTACAATGTTTGCTCATTTGCTCCCTAAGTTGAGCCCACAAGTTTATTTAGAAGGCCATTTCTGCTCTTAATCTTCTGACCTACCTTGAAGAGGTTGTCCTTGTAGGTAAGTGCATGAGCTAGAATTACTCCTAGACATACTGGCTTTTGGTCAACAGAATTGTTTTCCATTCAAGAACATGTTGAGCTCTCTTGATACATTGTTGTGGTTGAGATATCTTTGACATACTAGGCTTAAGTCTGCACTTCTTGCAATAGCCACTGTTGATTGCCATGTTGTCCTCAATCTTTTTAAAGTTTCTATCTCTTGAAACTAGGCAGATGTCATCTGCATACTCGAATGGCTCTGAAATTGTTGGAGGCCGATCATTTGTAAATATGTTGAAAAATGCCAGAGCAAGAACAGATCCCTGAGGGAATGCATTCCTCTGGATCTTCTGTGTGCTCAGTTTATTGCCTAACATTGCTTGAAACTGTCTGTTTCAAAGCATCATTTCTGTAGCCATAACTATGCATCAAAGTAACATCACTGACATCTTGACCAGCAGACTAGTGTGTCATATAGTACCATATGCTGCTGTCAAGTCAAGAAACACAGTCCCTGTCTTCTCTTTCTGTTGGAGACCATTTTCTATATAGGTGGTAAAGGGAAGAACTTCATCATGAATGTTCCATATCTGAGGCCTGCCTGGTCATTACTCAGAGCCTGCTCTACAGTGCGTATAACCCTCTGCAGAATTAGTTGCTCCTGAAGTTTGTAAGAACAGCTCAGAAGTGATATTGCATGATAGCTAGCCAGAAGGGATTGATCTTTTCCTGGTTTTTGTACAACTATCATCCATATCTTAGGCACCTTGCTCTCATGGATGACATGGGATATGAACATAGACAGCCATTTTATACTCTTCTTACCAAGATGTAGCAGCATTTCAGTGGAGACAGGCTAGAATCTTCTTCAGTATGAGGAAGCACCATTCCCTCTTTACTGAGTCCTTAAAGGGCCTGTCTCTGTTAAATGTTGCCATTTAATCAAGTGTGTTGTGATGCAGTTCAGGGACACTTTACAGTGATGTCTGGGTGGTGTTTCTTTGCTGTTCCAAATTCCTAATGAGTGATGACTCTTTCCTGGTAGATCTTGTTATGTCCATATTTCCCCCAACATTCCCTGCAATAGGCATTGAGGCTGTCAGCTAGGAAGTTTGCAATTTCTGAGTCACCAGATTCTTCATTATGCTTAAAAAATTCTACTAATTTCTCATCTAAACAGGGTTAAGAAGAGTGATAGGATCTGAGAGGTATATATTACCCACCACAACAGACTACAGGGAAGGGAAGGTTGAACCGAGTATGTTGGTGATGTCATTTTGAGGTAAGTGCAGTAACTTTAGTCTGGCCAGCAATTTATTTCAGGATTGCTTAATCCTGGTCACAAGTTAAGCAGACCCTCTGTGGTAATATGGTGTGGCACAAGCTGCATTCCTTAGGCTACAAACTAGAGAGTCAACCTTTGTGTTTGATCAACACCCTCAATAAAAAGTCGCCTCAGTGTTCCCTCCATTTGAGTTCTGGCTCTTCTCAGTTCCAGTGACTAAGAAGGCTTACTGAACAGTGTGTAAAACACTGAAGATATGAAATAAGGAATTAATCATAAGGCCTGATTCTCCCCTAAAACTTTTAAAATAAGTTTATAATACAACTTACTTCAACTGCGTTGTTCCTAATTTACCCTGGAAGCAGTGGGAGAGCAACCAGTTCCATAGTAACATTGAAGAGATAGAAAAGACCTAATAAGTCATATAGCCCAGCTCCATGTCACTGCAGGACCAAGAATTCATAACGTTTGATCAAAGAAAAGGGGAAGGCAAATCCTCATCCATGAAAAATAATTACCAGTGCAGCTCTGATCTCCATTTCTGTTGCAGCATGATGAAAGCTGGGAACCATGGCAGAGGAGAGAAAAGAATGCCAGGCCATACGACCTCAGAGCAGCTGTCTATATCATAGAAACAGTGCTGAGCCAGATGTTGCTCCACCAGCTTTGCTTGTCTGAGGCTCCAAATCAAGTATCACTGTAAACCTCCAGGCCATGATGGCAGCTGTTATAAAGCCTTTTGGTCAGAACAAATGTCAGGTTTGTTAATATTGCTTCTGGGCCAATAGGACAGAGCAGTGAGTGGGGTTGTGAGAAAAGATCAGCAACTTCCTAATTAGGTCAATATTCTGCCATCCCACAGTACCTTTTGGTTCAGGACAAATGTTTGATATTCCCCTAAACACAATCTTGAGTGCACTAATCCTTCAATTGATTAGGTAGTCTATGTGCTCAGCTAATTCTTCAGGGGAATCACGCGATAAAATTCACATCCTATTGACTATCCAAGGTTTTAACTTTTAGCAGTAGTCTTCAGATCAATCCATCATTTTTCATATCTGTAATTTGAACCCATTAATATCTGCAGTGGTGAATTTATTATACTTGCATTGCATGACTACCAGAAGTGGAAGCTCACATTACCTCATGATAATACCATTGGGCCACATCTTCCAAGCAACCCACCCACAGCACTCCCATTGAAATCAATCTGAATCTTGAAGTGAGTGGGGTTCCAGAGTCAGCCCTTTCCCCTTACATAACAGGGAACATATATCCTATAACTTAGCACCATACATTGATCCTCTTTGATCAAGTGAAAGAGATTATGCCAAGCATTAAATCACAATGAAGGAAGGAAGGGGATAGTTTCTTTCTTCATATGGCTTTGATGAGACAGCTCTTTGCTTATTATATTCAGTTATAGGCACCTTAGCACACCAAAATACTGATAAGGGACAGAGTACAGAGTAAAATAACTAAAATGATTTTGTATCAGAGCAGTAGCCGTCTTAGTCTGGATCTGTAAAAAACGACAAAGAGTCCTGTGGCACCTTATAGACTAACAGACATCTTGGAGCATAGGCTTTTGTGGGTGAACACCCACTTCATCAGACGCATTCACCCACGAAAGCTTATGCTCCAGTACATCTGTTAGTCTATAAGGTGCCACAGGACTCTTTGTTGCTTTTTATAAAATGATTTTGAGGACTCAGACCCTGATTAAAGAAAAACCAAGGAGGTTAATATACACACAGCAGCTTGACTAATCAATGACAAAGTGACAACATGATAGTTGTCCATACATTTTTGAAGTTGTAAAGAATAGAAAATAATTATTTATAGATACGAGGGACTATAACCAGAAATAAAGGGATGAAATTCAGAAGGAGCAAATTTAGGCTGAATATCAGGAAAACATCTTGGCATTGAGATCAAATATGCAGTGGAATAGTCTCCCAAGGAAAGTGGTGAAAGCTTGAGAAACTTTAGAACTATATGAACAGAGCACTAGTAGATTTGCTGCACCAACAGGGGGAAGGCCTTATTTCATCTCTAGTTTCTGGTCTTCTGTGTTATACTAAATCCACTAGGCCTCTCAGTTAAATGGGTGACACACACTCCAACGTTATTATGAGTCTTTGTGGTAGCTCTGCACAATACAATTCTAGATGCTTTTGAGGAAACCCTTTTAAATTAGCTTTTATCTTGGTCTTTGTGCAGCCTCTAACTACAAGGAGTTGGTTATAGTAACTTTTGACCAAGAAAAGCGAAGGTGGATCATGGACAATTGGGTTTTCATAGTTTATCTTCAGGTGACAAAAGGGACAGAGAGAGACAGAGCTGGCTCAAGGTAGAGCTGTTTGGAGAGTTTCCATCAAAACTTATTTTCCATTGAAAAGTGCCAAAGTAAATGCAAGTGAAATATGTAAGTGAAATGTTTTACAGAAATATGATAGTTTTAGCAAAAGTTCATTCTGAAAGAATTTTTAAAAAAATATTTCACAAAAGGTCAAAACATTCCATTTTAACATTTTTGGAAGTGAATGTTTCAATATTCTGTTTTTAAATGACTTTTTATTTTTGATTTTTAAAATTTTATATAATATAATTTTAAAAAATCCGAGTTGGAATTAAACAATTCAGTTGTATCAAAAGGAAACATTTTGATTGATCCAAAATAAATATATATTTAAAAAAAATAATTGTGTGAAACGAAATTAAACTTGTGGAATCCTACACACACACACACACACACACACACACACACACACACACACACACACACACACACAAAGAAAAACCCAATTCTTGCCTAGCCCTGCTCGAAAGATAATCAAGTTCCATAGATCACTGGACCCTGTTTCCTTCCCACTATCTTTCATATGTTTACAGAATATACTTTTACGTTCCTCACTTCCACTCCCTTGTTCTTGAAAACACTTTTGCTTCTCTAGTCTGCTGTCCAACAATGGATGAATGTTGCATAAAGATCTCTGGAATGACACAGGAATTCAGTCACTACAGGACAAAGATAAAGTATCACTCAGCATCATATATACTACATTTGTACAGGCTGATTTAGTGCAATGTTCATGATAATACTTTGTATGTATAACCTCATACTGTATAAAACAGTATAGATGATAGCCATGATGGAGAATCTGCTCTACTATCGTGGCATGGTACTGAACTATTAGAAAACAAGATAAGGGAAGAGCAGACAGTCATTTTATATTTTTTTTTAATATGAATCTGTCAACCTTATGTTTAATCATGAGGGTCTTAATAAAGTCTCCTTATGTAAAATAGGTTGCCAAAACAATTTTATCACACCTACAATATTTTGTTAAGAAATGTGAGCTTGAAAGTGACTCTTAAAAATGATCTTAATATTTCACTATAATTTAGGTTATTACAGTTTTCTGCAAAGAGGGTGTACTTAGGTAAGCATACAGCTGGTGTGGGAAGCACCCTTCTATACAGATAAGAAACATAAAAGACACTGTTTATTTTTAGAAAAGATACCATACGTAGTGCAGCATATTAGACAAGGACAAATTCAAGCTCCAGCATGTAACTAATATATAGTATTCATGATCTATGCTAAAAGTGTTTTCTTCCACAAACTTGTGGGCTTCTAGGGAAACCAAGGCTCACTATACTTGGCACACTTTGCAAAACTGTCTGGCAGATCACTGAACACAATGTAATTTGCTCAGATTGAAGGTCATGAGTCAGTTCCTGCTAAATCACCTGTTTTCTAGCCTGCTGCACCCCTTAAATGAAGAGTCCATACATGCCCTCTATATAGAGGGTATCCGCCCTCAGATAGTTAAGCTGGTTTGTAGTCTTGGAGTCCTTCTGGACATTTCAGTGCTACTACTCAAATATCACAGCTGCAAAAAACCCAAACCTTCATCATTCATGGTTGGTTAAGAAACTGAGCCTCAGTGCAGGATGCAGGGTGGTAGTGGTGGTCTGTGATATATGTCAGACTGTGGTCCCTTCTGGTGGTACCTTCTGACCTGAAACTCTATGTCTCCTCAGTCCTATCAGACTCAGACTAGACACAGAGATCAATGAATTTGTTGTAATTATTACTGTTATGTGTATTATATTATAGTAACATCTAGGAGCTCTAGACAAGACCGGGACCCCATTGTGCTAGGTGCTGTACAAAGACAAAACAAAAATACAATCTCTGATGCAAAGATCTTACAATCTAAGTCTAAAACAAGAGACGACAGATGGATACAGACAGATAGATGGAGAAGTAAAAGGAAACTATGAGACTATATTGGTCAACATAGGCAACTGTCCCACCTCACCAATGGTTTAAAAATTGTCAAGTTTTTTGTAGACATCAGAAGAGATTAATTTGATGGAGGATAATGAGTTTGCTTTGCAGATGTTTACAGAGCAGCATGAGAGAAAGCACAAAGGTAGTCATCTGAAAATTTAACATTTAGAGTCACTGGGCAATTAGAAGTTGGAGTTGACATCAGTAGGCGAGTAAAATAGCATTTAGCAAAGCGAAATAAAATGACATTGCAGTAATCAACATGAGACAGTGATGACAATTCCGATATTTCTTGGGTGGGGCAAATTCCAATCCCTGCTCCTCCACCCTTCAGAAGCTCCTCCACACCCAGGTGTCCCTGGGCCAGGGAGCTTTCTCTCTCTCTTATCCACACAGAACATAAGCCAGTACTGCAAGGATTCAAGTTCTCAGCCATGTCTCGTGTGCTCTGCTATACAGAAACAGACTCCCAGCGTGCCAGGTTGCAACATCATTAGGCACAGCCTCTTCTACGTGTGGACAGAGGGGCAGCCAGGACAAATTTGCGTGGTGTTGTGACCAAATAGCCAGAGTGCTCTGCCATATTGTTTCAGCAGCAGCCACCCTGATTTAGTATGGAACCACTGCTTAAAAGTGGTTGGCACAGGGCCCCCCAGCTCTGCAGCTTGTACTTTAAGTAACCACAAAAAACTCAGGGGAGTACATTCCTCTCCCCTCCCCCTAACTGGCACCACTGACGTGAGATAATGAATTCCTGGATGAGAATATTAGCTGTGTGGATGGACAGGAAAGGGGTAAAATAGAGACGATATGGAGAAATAATCTGCATTATAATCCCATTGGCATCCTGTGGATGAGTGTAAGCTTTCAGGCCCTCTATGTGTGCTCCAGCTCTCACCTGCAGTCCCTACTGAAAACCCTTTTCAGTTTCTTTTTTCTTCCACTTGCTCACTGTTCCACAATAGCAGATGAATGTTCCACAAAGACCTCTGGAATGACATTGGAAATCAGGTTCTATATGAATGAGTTATGGACAAAGACAAAGCATCTGAACTTCCTCAAAGGTGATAGGGCATTTGTTAGATTCAGTATTGTGGCTTAGATCTATCTTAATTAATATTCATTAAATATATCTCGATGAATTTTGGTGCTAATTTTATTAAAGGACTAGTGGCCCTGAATTAAACCAGTCACTGTATTAAGTAACCAAAACATTCCCCTGTCATGATCACAATTCTGAATTTACTATTAAAACGTCTTAAAATGTGATCATCAGCTACTACTTTACTATACTTTGAAGGCAAAGCCCAAATAGCATGAAAAATGACAACCATCAGCATGCTACATTCATTCCTAGTGCCTATATGTCTCCCTTTCTCAGTTATAGTTCTTCATCACTATTTTTCTTACATTTAATAAAATAACTCTTTATGTAGTAAAGAAAGAAGGAATAAAAAATGGCTGTCCAAAAAAACCAAAGTACAATTAACAAGGGACAAGAAAATATCTGCTGTAGAATGCTTGTTGTTTTCCCTGAAGTGATATATTAGCTACAGGAAATCTCATTACAATTTGATGTATGTGTCACTTTAAGAGTGAGTCTTGGATTGTGGAACTAGCGTGTGTGTCATGTGATGTAAGTATTTTTATTGAGTAGGTAATAGCTAAAAGCCTCATAAATCAGCTAAATGTTCTCCCAATTTATAGAGAATATTTGATCTTAGAACATTACCGTCTTGTGAGCAACTAAGAGAAAGTGGAGACATGAAGAGTGATGGAGATGGATATGCTGTATAATTTGTTTAGATTTAGAGTATCTGGGGCTGATTCTTCATTGCCTTGCACCTTGTATAGTCATTAACACCTGTGCAAAGTGTGTGTAAAATACTACCAAATTAAAATATTCCACTTACAAAGATAGTAGAGTTGTATACCCACTCTTCACAGGCATAAATAACTACATACACTGAACAATCAAGTGTGTTAATTTCAAATAACACCAACAACTAATAAAATTGCTATATGTTTCTGGACTGATTAAAATCTGCCAAACAGTGATGTTCCATGGGGATTAACCCTGTTCTCTGCCCATCACAGTTAGATCCATGATCTGCTAAATGTCTTTTGCAGCAATGAAGAGTGAAGTGGAGCGATGCTCTTGTTTCCTTATGTGGCTGTGTAGGAACAATGCTTAATCTAGCTCTACATATTTAACTTTCTATTGGCCAATAGCAACAGGGATATTTGAGAAGTGATTATATATGTGCACAAACAAAAGAGTAACACATGGATCCACTTTCACGTTTCTGCACAGGATTCCTTATGCAGTATCTGATACCTGCATTAAATATTTCAAGCTTAAGAGTATCTGTCATTAGTATAGTAACCTGTACACTAAGATCAATTTGAATATTAGCTGAATCTGAACTTTTGAACCTATTGCCACACAAGAAACTGAACAAGAGTTATGGATGTCATTTTTTTAAGTTATGAAGTTAAATAACTTTTATTTTCTGTTAGTAAAGAAAAGCTGTTGAACATGTGTCTGATTTCAAAATAAGTACTTCAACATATCTTTGAAAATATGATTTGTGAAGGTTGTGATGCTCTGAGGCATTACTTGTTGGATTGCTCACCTATTCATATTTTATACTGCTGAATACTTTCCACTTTAAATCACATCAGAGGCCTTTAAAAATGCTGGTACATTCCAAGACATTTTTTTAAATCAGAAAATATGAAAACAAGGACACTTTAAAGTTTCTTTTTCTTTTCTTTTCTGGCCACACAGGCTGTGTCAGAGACATAATTCCTTGGAAAAGTAGGCTACTCAGATTTATTGGCAGGGTACAAGAGTTTAAATTCAAGATTTCTTCTGCCATACTAATGCAAAGTAAATGCAACTCATACTCTGAATAATTTAATTGCTTCTGTGCTGGGCTCTGGGGACTCTATTTCCATGATCTGTTAAGCAGTATTCCATGTAAGCTATATTAGTTGTTTGGTGATCAGCACAAAGTTAATAAAAATAGTCATAGCAGCAGAAAGTGGAGACATTTGTTTGCCATATAGGCTGATAAGGAGCCATACTTTTGTTCTGTGAGTGTACAGCACCCAGTAGAGTCTTGCCCCTCAACTGGGGCTCCTAGGCACTATCACAATTCAAATAACTACAGAGAGGAAATGACTTAGAATTCCTTCACATTTCTTTGCTAGGACTTCCTATCTGAGAAGGGGATATATGAGTTGGAGACTACAAGTTATGACCAAAGAAAGCTAAGGATATTGCCTGGCTGATATCAATGGTTTCCCCATTGATTCATTTGAAGGTGCTAGTTGTCAGGATATACTCTTACAGGTCATGCTGTTCAGGTCTCTTTGAGCACATCACAAAGGCTTTGAATGGCTTCCCAGTTGAGGCTATATCTCTTACGGTCTTCTTCTCAGAAAGCCCCACCATGGCTGATATCTTAGGAGGTAAGAACATATCCTCTTCTCCCTTTCCTGCCAACTCTCACTGAGCCTCTTCAGCAAATAAAGGCTGTGCATTATGGACATCTCCCCAGACTTTCCACTCTTTCTCCAAAGTACATGCATCCTTCTAAAAAGCAGCCTCCTAATCTATCTCATGCAATAGCTAGCAAGTCCCTGTTTCACTAGCTCCCCTATTACCTGTCAAAATAACCCTACCACAAACCTATGTTTATCTCTGTAGTCCTAAAATTGCCTGTCTCAGTTTTTGTATTTGGGCTGCAGGCTCAACAGCCAATGGTGGATTCTGAGTCCACCTTCACCTGTGGCTAATGAAGCCTGGGCCCACATAGTCCCCTTTGTGAAATGCTTAGACACATTAGGTCACTTTATTTAAAAAGGAAGGGAAGAATGGTGCAGTGGTTGAAATAGTAGCCTGGCCTAAAGCAAGCATTGGTTCAATTCTTGTTCTCTTCCCTCCTCCAGATAGCCTGTGTGACCTTGGGCAAGCTACTTGGGGCTAGATTCACAACAGGTACTCAGGTATGCAACATCTTTTAGATATTCTGCTACTTAATGGGATTCACAACTCTGAGTTAGGCACCCAAGCTCCTTATATAATGCACAGGGAAAGGTAAGTACCTATAAAAATGGAATCACAGAAGCCAACAAGCTGAGTGGGACATGCCTTACCTAGCCAATAGAAAATGCTAATTAGGCATGAATAGGGTGGCCTAAGCCCCATCCCACAAAAGGAGTTAGGCACCTAACTCTGGGCTGGAGGGAGACATCTATCTACACTTCAGATTCACAGCTGTGAACTTTATTCTGGAGTTAGGTGCCTAAGCCACATCAGCCCTTTCCTGGGCTAGCGGTTAAAATAGTCACCTAGGATGGCAGCAACCTTGGTTCAAATTCTTCCTTTGTATGATTCAGAAGAATTTGAACCCAGGTCTCTCATGTCCTAAAAGGATGACCTAATCCACTAAACTATACAGTACTCAGAGGGAGAGCTGGTTTTTCAGTCTGTCTGGCTGGAGCTGTTCCGCTTTATATAAATAATTAACTATTCATTGGAGCAAGTTGGAAATCCCCCAGGAAAGCATGCTAACCACCAGGCTATAGAGTCATCCTCACTCTTCTGCTGCTTAATGAATATTTAACCATTTAGTACAAAGTGAAACAGCTTCAACAGCAAAGACTGAGAGAGCCATCCACCCATATACTCTAGAATACCCTATAGTCCAGTCATGATCTAGTAAGGTCATGCTCATGAGACAGCTGGGTTCAAATTCCTCAGGCAGAGAAAGTTATCAGCTTTAAAAGAAAAAAATTCCATAAAAAAATCCTATGACTCTCAAATCTATACTCCAATTTGAATTAAGTCTTTTGGAGAAGTAACTTCTTGCCAAGCTGTCCTATCATACTTTGGATGCCATATAAATAAATGATAATACCTAACATACTTTCATTTTGTGCCCAGACCAATAGTTACCTGTTTGACAAAATAAAACCAAACTGAAATTACCCAATGAAAGAATAATTACAATTAACCCACCCCCAAAACTCAGAAAATCATTAAGAAAGTGAAATTTGGTGTAATTTTTGAAATAATGGGCCAGAATGCCAACTGGATTAAATTGGCATAGCTCCATGACCTATGCCAATTTGACTCAAAATGTATGATGTTTTAAATTTCTCACAAATACCCTGACTTATAAACTACTAAATTTGAGAAAAGAAACAGCTGAATTACAGATTGCTTATTTGTGTCACAAAACATACCCTATTTATGTAGGTTCTCTACTCCATTTGCTGAAGTATTTGGACACTAAATACAACATGAAATTAAAGTAGATGCTATCATAGTCTTTCTTACAACATGTCTTCTCAGGCATCCAGAGCTTCTAGAATTAGAAAAGAAAACCACCAAGAAAAGTTATAATCTATAAACGTGGCCTCTGTTTCAAAAACACAATCAAAATCAAATTTCCAGCGAAATCACACAAATAACCAGCAGAAAGTTCTAATAAACAAGCTACTGCAAGCCATGTTGTTCTCTGTTTTTTATTAATCAGAATCTGCATGTATCCTAGGGAAAACCATTTCGAAGCACTAAAATAAGGACTGAGAGAACCATAGCAGTCACATTGACACCAGAAGTAAAAACTGTTAATGTGACTTCTAATCTAGAAATGAGCTTAATCATAGTATAGATGTTTTGTCATCAGCCTGCTGTCAAGAGAAACAATCCGTCTGTATTGTATGTGCATGACAAATGTCAGTCAATTCAAGTCAGAATACACTGAAGTACTGCAATTGTGAGCTGTGGAATTTACATGTTTGAAATAATACTAGATAAAACAGCAAATGAAAATGATCTTCAAAAGTTTTGTTTTCTGCTGAGACACTGTTTTTTTCTATCTTATATTCTTGGTTAGTCTTTTATTGGGTGACTACTGAAGAATTTCAACGTTTAAAAGTAAGTATCTGGTTAGATAACTTATCAGAAAAAGGTAAATTTTTAAGGCAAACCAGTCAGGCTACTAGCTATTTAATATTGCCCCTTTCTGTTAGCTATGAGGTCTCAATCCAGTTACCACTGAAGTTAATGGGGGCTGGAAAAGGCCATAACAGCATAGGTTTTGTGCATGAAGTTTTTTATACTAATGTAAAAAAGGATGAGCATGTGACTTTAAACACATGTGAATGAAACAACTGCTGCTTCAGAAGGGGCTATAGGGATACTTTCAAAGGCACAAATGGGAGTTAGGCAGCTAACATTTGTGCATTTGAAAATGTCCACATCTAGGTCTAACAAGACTATTATTGCCAAACCGTATGTATAGTTCCCCTTATACTAAACTGCTTTTGATACAAAAGCTACTCTGCTTTTCCATTATTAATACTTGGTAAACACTCATGATGTGCCTCATGCTATACAAGACCAAAAATAAAAATAATCTCTATCCCAAGGAAATGAGCATGGTAAAACACATAGTAGAAAACGGGAGAAGAAAGAGTCAAAAGCTGCAGGGCAGTTTATTCTGGCAATAATGAGGTTTTCTGAGTATTAAGAATTCTACAGACACATTGGTGTGGTTCTTCTTTTGTTTCTTTCTCCCGTTTTGTCTTGGATCTATTGCTGGACTGTGTAACAAGGCAGCTTGTCCCTTTGAGAGCTACAGGGCTGGGAGCAGATAACCCTAGTTACTAGGTAGGCACACCTGATAAGAGAGAAGGTGATTCCCCAATAAGAGCACCAGAACCTGGGGAGAGAGAGACAGAGAGTGTGAGTGATGGTAGCAGGGGATGTTCAGGGATAGAAATAACTGGAGTGAGAGACTTCAGTAGAGGTCTGCTGAGGCAAGATATGGCTGCTGGCAGTGAGTGTACTCCAGAAACCCTGAGGTAACAAGTGGGAATAAAAAAACACTGTGGAGGCTATTGGGAGTGAGCAAGCTCCAGCAGAGAATCCTGAGTCTTCAGGAAAAAGGCTCCAGGTAGAGAAGGCCTGAAAGAACCCTGGTAGAAAAGACTGGGAATATGGACTTGATGGAAACCAGTGAGCTTTACGTGGGGATGATCTTGTTATTTTAATAAATCCAGCCCTAAAGAGGAATGTGACTAAAGGGGAGAAGAGTTATTTGGTAGCTTGATTTAAGGGACCTGAGTTGAAGAACAGGGAAATTGAGGCAGGGTGCCTGCAGAGTGACTGACTGTCCAGGCCACAAAGGGGTGCTTGAGAGGTGGCTGGTCTGTTCACCAACCACAAGTGCTCTCTGCAGAGGACTCTTTTTCTCTATGTGCTGTGTTCTTGGAAGAAACAACTTTTGTGTGTGTGTATAAAAAAAGAAATCTGCACTTTCCATATCACCACTACACCACCCTGGATAATGCCAATGGGATCTATAGATGAAATGTTTGACAGCTCCAAAGACCCAAGAAAATAGCAGACACATTTAATCTGCTTTCATAAGACTTCCAAAGGAAAAAAAAATCTTTGTCACTAAATCCATGGGGATGTAAATTAGGATAACTGCATGTGCAAGGCCTCACATTTTTTGAAAACAAACAATTGATTTCTTTAATCTTCTCATGAAGATGTTGATCATTAATGTGTTCTGACGTACCATCTGCATTTGTGGATAAAACCATCAGGCAATTCCAGTCAGATTTGACAGCAATAATATTGCTAGACATTTAGATTATAGACATATTGGAAAATCTTACTGTAAGTATGGCAGAAATGACTGTGCTGGAAAAATAACATTTAAATGGTTGCATGCCAGTATTGACATTTGAAGATATAAATGAAACTTTATGAAGAGATTGAATTTGCTGAAAACTACAAGTTAGTTGAACTCCAACAATAGCAGATTAGTTCCATGCAGTAAGAGAGTTCATGGCTCCTGAAATTCTGAACCAGGTTGCTGCTAACCATGTAGGCACCCAAACTTACCCAGTACCTAAGTGTTTGCAGTAAAAGTTCCCTAGCTGCCTAGGTTCCTGCCTCTGGGCATGGGCATTGCTGCCTCCGTCTACTGGGTGGGACATCTGTCATAAACAGATGACTAAGGGTTAATGTCTCTTTTACCTGTAAAGGGTTAAGAAGCTCAGTGAACCTGCCTGACACCTGACCAGAGGACCAATTGGGTGACAAGATACTTTCAAATCTTGGTGCAGGGAAGTCTTTGTTTGTGCTTTTTGTTTTGTTCGTTGTTCGCTCTTGGGGCGAAGAGGGACCAGACGTACACCCAGGCTTTCCCAATCTTTCTGAATCAGTATTTCATGTTTCAAAATAGTAAGTAATAGCCAGGCAAGGCGGATTAGTCTTATGTTTATTTTCTTAACTTGTAAATGTGTCTTTTTGCTGGAAGGTTTTTTGTTTGCTGTAACTTTGACTCTCAGGCTGGGGCGGGGCGGTCCCTCTAGTCTATATGAATCTGAGTACCCTGTAAAGCATTTTCCATCCTGATTTTACAGAGATAATTTTTACATTTTCTTTCTTTAATTAAAAGCTTTCTTTTTAAGAACATGATTGATTTTTCCTTGTTTTAAAATTCAAGGGATTGAGTCTAAACTCACCAGGAATTGGTGAGGGGAAAGGAGAGGGATGGTTAATTCCTCCTTGTTTTAAGATCCAAGGAGTTTGGCTCTGTGTAAGCCTCTCAAGGCAACCCAGGGAGGGGAGAGTCTGGGAGCAAAAGGAAGGGGATGGTTAATTTCTCCTTGTTTTAAGACCCAAGGGGTTTGAGTTTTGAGTTCCCCAGGGAAGTTTTTGGGGGAACAGAAAGTGTGCCAGACACAGACTTCTGGCTGGTGGCAGCATACCAGATCTAAGCTAGGAATTAAGCTTAAAAGTGATCATGCAGGTCCCCACTTTTTGAACTCTAAAGTTCAAAGTGGGGAAAAACCTTGACAGCATCCATCCTACCTAAGCCCCAGCGTGATTCACAAGCCAGTGAAGACAGGCATTTGGCTCCCTAAGTCACCTGCAGAGGCCCGATCTGGTAGACACTCAGCACCTGCCTACTGGATGGGCTCCTCAGGTAAGTTCACACAAAACAACTTGGGTAGTTCCCTTATAACCTTTAGCTTAGAGTACTCAACCAGGATGTGGAAGAGCCCCACCAGACTTCCTCCCACCAATTCATATCCTTCCTGCTGAGTAGGAGAAGGGATTTGAACAGTGAGATGCCAACTCTCAGATGCATGCTGTAACCACCAGGCTATACAGTCATTCTATCTTTGTCAATGGCCCACTTAATATTTAATTATTCAATAACTTAATTAAAGTTGAACAACTTCAATAGGAGAGATTGAGGGATGGACACATCAGACTCTTCTAGCGTCTAGTGCAGGGGTTGGCAACCTCTGGCACGCGGCTCACCAGGGGTACTTATCAGACTCTTCCAGTGTCTAGTGCAGGGGTTGGCAACCTCTGGCACGCGGCTCACCAGGGTAAGCACCCTGGTGGGCCAGGCCAGTTTGTTTACCTGCCGCGTCTGGGACGGTGAACCCTGGCCAGTGGGAGCCGCAGTCGGCTGAAGCTGCCGACGCGGTAGGTTAACAAACTGGCCCAGCCTGCCAGGATGCTTAGCCTGGCGAGCTGCGTGCCAGAGGTTGGTGACCTCTGATCTAGTGGTTAGGGCATGCACCTGAGAGGTGGCAGATTCCTGTTCAAATCCTTTTTCCCTCTGAGAAAGAAGGGGTACCTGAGTGCAGGATCTTCCACACCCAGGATAAGTACCCTAATCAGAAAGCCAAAGGTAAGGAAGATGGTTGCCTTCCCTTCTGTTTTGTTTCAGGGCCATCATGTCACTTAGGCAGCTGAACTCAACCAGAGATAGGTGCCTCCCTGCAGCCCAGGAGGCACCCAACTCTATGGGAGGGGCAGTGCTTAGGACACACCCACTCACCAGCATCTCCCGTTTGCTAGCTTACATGGCTCCTTGCCTAGCACACTGGCTTTGTGAATCACAGTTTAAGGCATCTATCTCTCTTTATTCATTGTATGGGAACCTAGGTGCCTGACTCAGGCTTCATGGGTCACAGTGTCGGCATGCATCCAACGAAGTGTGTATTCACCCATGAAAGCTCATGCTCCAATACGTTTGTTAGTCTATAAGGTGCCACAGAACTCTGCTGCTTTTACAGATCCAGACTAATACAGCTATCCCTCTGATACTAGTGTTCCTGTGAATTTTCTAGGTGCCTAAAAGTTAGATGCCATAACCTTCAGCATTTCAATGCCTAAGTCCCTTTGTGGATCCCATCCTTATTCCATTTTCAAACCCTGTCCTGCAGAGGGACATTCACAAGACTGATATTTTGGCATCTGTGCTCAATGTAAGACCAGAGTTTTCAGGCAAAAGTTGCTCCAAGTCATCTTTATTTTCTCCTGATCCTGGAATAGCCTGGTTCCCAGTGTAAATCAGTGCAATATCCAAGCAGGGTGGACTGGAAGTCTGCTCAGTAGTGAGAGGTTGCTAGGAAATAGTAAACATATGTCTAGGGGCCAGGATTACTTAAAGACTGCCCTCCCTCAGACAGACAGAGCTAGAAAGGCTGAAAAGGCCCTCCCTGAAGAGAGGAGTACAGAACCTGTTTGATTCCTTCATTTGTTACGCTTATATTTTGATGCCTCAGAGGTGTCAACTCAGGAGCCTCTGATGGGAAAAGACCTAGAAAGGGAATTTTCCTATTTGCTTTTAAATGACTTTATGGGAGTGGTCCATTGTTTGTTTATCATTATAAGGGCTCTGGCAGGAGAAGGCTGATTGAATGAATTCCAAATGTACTGCCGTTCGTTTGCTTTGGTCTTCAACATGGACCAAACCAAGATTTAGGAATACTGGGATCTTCACCCAAATTGCTGATTAGGTATATCTCTGCATAAAACTGTGCTCATTATCTTGAAGATCATCTTGTGACCATGTCTCCAACTACACTGAAAATATTAAGTAGCAGTCATTTAAAAACATAGAAAATAACACATTGTCAAGTAGGAATTTGTCATTAGCAATTACTTATTGAGAATTAGCAGTGTGCTACAAACATGAAAAGTTCTACAAATTTCTGGGTCTTATTTTCCTTCCAGAATTCTCTTAGGAGGCCACAGTGGCAGAAAACCATGTACCTACTCCCTTAATTTTTTTTTCTTGAGGATAAATCTTTATCATAGCCATTTATTTATTCTGAGATGTCTTAGAGATAATAAAAGAAGGGACTGGGAAACCCAGAGAAACTATGGGCAGTAGTTTGAACCAACATCTAAAATTGCATCTATGGTTTTTGCAAGGGTAAAATCTATATTTGCATATGTAATCTACATAGATAATTTACTATATAATTTGTACACACAGCTGCAGATTTTGAACATGAAAATCTTGCAGGTGCAATGACAGAGGCTGGCTGTGAAAATGTGGGTAAGATAATGCCTTTTATTGGACCAACTTCAGCTGGTGAAGAAGAGCTCTGTGTAAGCTCAAAAGCTTGTCTCTCTCACCAACTGAAGTTGGGTCCGTAAAAGATATTACCTTGCCCACTTTATCAATTTAAACTTTCAATGTTACTAATGCTTCCATTTCTTGAATATCTGTTTACAGTGCTATAGTGGTACTATTAGTTGGCTAACAGTAACAGTAGTGCTTATGCTAATACAGGACTGCCATGTATTATTACTGTATCCCCTACTCCTGCATGCTACATGCCTTCTTGTTCTAAAAAAAGGAACTTGACTGATTGGATGAGGACAAGAGGCATTCATAGTCTCTCTTCTTCAGCCATCTTCCATCTTCAAAAGCTTTGGTTGTACAATAGGGAATTTCAAATCCACTACTGAGTGCTCAGGTGAGTTTGAAACCTCTCAAAAGTATCTACAGTTTTTCTAAATAAAAAAAACTTTTCCTTTATTATTTTCTTTCTTTTCAATGTATACTATGGTTATAAAAAATAGCTCTCATCTCAGACTCTGGGTGCCCCTTAACAACTTCTTTAAAATCATAGCCTTAATAAATAAGGCCAAGTCATCAGCTGGGAAATCAGCATAGCTCCTCTAACATTGGGGAGCTAAGCCAACTTACAACAGCTGAGATCTGTCTCATAGCCTAACATATCACCCAGATCTCATAATATTAGCAACTTTTTCATTCCCATTATGGGTTAGCTATCATTGCTAAACAGGCATCTGGTTTCTTTATCTAATGCTAAGTCTTTTAGATGATTCCCTAAAGGTATATTAGCGAAACATGAAATCAAAGCTGTTCGAATTCTATAAAGAACTCGTTCAGACCATGACCTATGGCAAAAAGGCTCAATGAGCTCTGGCTATAGTTTAAACACATTCCTCTTAAATTTGGGGGGAGGGGAACTTCTATTTCATGGGATTTAGGAAACATAGCATGCATGTTATATTTTTAAGGTATTTCTTTAACTTCTGTGAATACACCTTGTATTCACACCCTAAACACTATTGTAATAATTGTTGTAAAAAGTATGCCTCGTAAGGTATCATTTGAAAAAGCTCACAATTTTCTGCTAAAATATGCATGGCAACATTGTATGTGAAGCTATAAAATTCCCCTGTATGACGTTCCAAACCCCATAGCCCTGCCCAGGCAGATGTCAGGTCTGTCCTAAACAAAGGAAGGAATGTGAGCTTGCCTTAATTTTCATTTAAGCAGTAAACTGAGCCATCTAGCAGGGAGGGAAAACAAATGAAGTTCAAACAGGTGGGGGAAAAAAACCAGCAGGAAACATCCTTCCATGTAGCCTCTATCTCCTGGGTCTCTGCTGGAAATGTTTTTCAAGAGGAGGACCGAAACTATAAAACAGAGAAGTGATCATCCCAAGGGTTCCCTTCTCTCCCCTTCCTGCCCTCCTCATTCTCTGTACTTGAGGAAACAGCCGTTGGACTTTGAGGAAAGGGTCCTAACCTGAAGAGTTTGTTCAGTAACCTTGCTGGAAGCTTGTGAGAAGCTGCTTTACAACTCAAATCATTTCTTAAGTAGATACTAGTGAGTGTTTTACCTTTATTTTTCTTGTAATAATTTCTGACTTTTATGCCTTAAAATTTACCTCTTTGTAGTTAATAAACTTGTTTTACTGTTGTAGCTAATCTAGTATTTTATTTAATCCAAGTTGAAGTGTCTGGACAACTACTTAAGGTAATAATATGGCCTATTATCCCCTTAAAGAAATAATGGACTTAATACTTTTGTACTGTCCAGGAGAGGATTGGGCAGTACAGTATGTACATTTCTGTGGGGGTCTTGTGGTCACCCTGCAGTATAACCACGGCAAGCAAGAACAAGGGTGTAGCAGGCAGGCTGCAGTTACACACAGACACTCAGGGCATGGCTTGCATGCTAAAAGACTTTGTGAACAGTCCAGGTGGGGACTACTACAGCAAGACATTGTAAAGCACCCAAGGTTGCAGGGCAGGGGTGACACAGTGCCCCCTCCCCATCTAGTTTGGATTGTATCCTTGGTATGTTGCAACCTCCTCTTCGACTAAATAATCTCTTGTTTATTTTGATGGTGCAGTGTGTAATAAGCTCTTAAAAGTGATATAAATAATGATATATAATGCTGAAGTATTCAATATTGATGTCATGGCACTGCTAACTTTCCTCTTGCACTGAATTTGACAGTCCCAATTCAGAATCTAATCCTATGAACAGTACTTGCTAGTACAAATAGTTCCTCTGTAAATTCTATGCCGAATAGTGTTTGGAGTATCAAACTCTTAATTTGTTCTTCTAAAAGGCAAGTATATTTTTCTTATTTCCTTTACTTTTAAGCAAGGGCAAATAAGATTAATTTAGGAAGCAGTTCTCCCACTCTTATTCACACCGAATGGTACATAGGAATTGCCTTACTGGAACACGCTGACAGTCCATCAGTTCAGCATCCTGTCTCTGTCAGTGGCCAGCACCAGATGCCACAGAAGAAGATGCAAGTATCCCACAGACGTTGGATATGGGATAATCTGCCCCCATGAAGGTCTCATCCTAACTCCTAATACTTTAAACCTGGCATAAGCTTTGAAGCATGGAGTTTTTGTAGACCTTCCAAAACTCTTTGCCTTTGCTATTATAACTCCACTTTTCCTTCTTATCCATATAAACATTCAGTCCATTTTTAAATTTCAGAATAGATCTACACTTATCATGGTGTTTAGAATGCATACACTGCTTGGTCGACTAGAAAAGATATAAATAGCAGTATAAACAGTGAGGCACTGCTTAGGCAAGTAGACAAACCCTAGGGTATATATACCCTACATAGCTCTCTACATGGCCAAGCAGTACCTCCCACATCTATACTGATATTTTTAGCAATATAATGTCCCTCTTCCTCCTGCCTGCTAGAGCTTTCACTTCCATTTGTAGCTACATGCCACAGTGAGTGTGGATGCAGCCTGGCTTTCACTGCAGCATGTAATTATACGTACCCTACGCATTGCCATGAGTATAGACAAGGCTTTACTAAGTTTTTGGCCTCAATGACATCTTGAGGCAGTGAGTTCCACAGCCTAATTTTGTGCTGAGTGAAAAAAAATTTCCTTTTATCACTTTATTTTAGTTTTATTGAATTCCCCTTACTTTTGTGAAGCAGAGAGAATAGAAGCTCCCAAGGTATCTCTTCTATGCTAATCATTATAGTAGGTAACTTGATTGTATCCATTCTTAATCTTCTCCTTTTCAAGTTAAACAATTCCAATCTTTTCTGTCTCTCTTCATAAGAGTTTTCCAATGTCTCAGATTATTATTGTTGCCCTTCTCTGCACACTCTTTAATTCTGCAATATCCTTTTAAATATGGGGTAACCAGTACTTCACACAGTATTTGAGATGATGTAGTACCATCAATTTGTATTAAGGCATTCTAATATTTTCATACTATTCTCCACCTCATTCCTTACACATTGTAACATCATATTTGCTTTATCAGACTGCAGGTACACTTTGAACAGAAGTCTTTATTGAGTTGTCTAGTGGTGCCGAGGTCCTTTACCTGATATAGTTAATTTAGAAGCCTATAATGTATAGGAATATTTCAAATTTTTTAATTGAATTTTATCTCCCATCATGTGGTCCATTTGCCTAGCGTGGTTAAATCCCTCTGAAGCTCCTCTCGGTCTTCCTTGGACTTTAGTAACCCAAATAACTTTGTCATTTGCAAATGTTGTTGCCTCACTGCTCATCCACCTTTCCACATCACAAAATAATATATTAAACAACATGGGAGCTACCATGGAACTTTGAGGTATCCTGTTAACCTTTTTTCATTATTAAAATTGGCCATTTATTCCTACTCTTTCTTTCCTATCTCTTGATCATGATGATATTTTGTCCTTCATGCCATCACTATTTAGTATCTTTAGTAGCCTCTTGTAAGGGACCCTGTCTTTTTGAAAGTCTAAATAAATTATTTCAATGGATTCTCCTTTATTCATTATTTTACTGATATATTAAAAAAAAAAGTCTAATCGATTAATAAGATATCTTTTGCATTAACAGAAATTGTGCTGGTTAAACCCCAATTATATCATCTGTTTTTAATTATAATTTCAACCAATTTACCAGGTATAGAATTGAGGTTTATTGCTCTGTTATTCCCTGAACCACCTTTAGAGTCTTTTAAAATATAGATACAATATTTGCTACCTTCTCATCTTTTGGTATAGTAGCTGGTTTTAATGAATACCTAACTCAGAGCCTTGGTCATACTGGTGAAGAGTCACTTAAAATTAATAATCTCATTGACTTTAATGTGACTACTCACATGAGTAACTACACACCAAGGTAACTAAGGGTGCACAGTCTGGCCCTGTTTGGCTATTCCCATTTTTGGCACATTTTGAGTAGCATACATTGAGTAATACCTCACTCTGTGAACATACTCTCTGTTATCAATAGAACTGCTACAGCATAACATAATACTTAGTGTAAGAGGATCAGAATCTGGCCCTTTGAAATAAATGGGACCATTCACTGAGTAAAATACTTCTCAGCATGAGTAAGTGTAGCAGAATTAGGCCCTTAGATTGCATTTCCATGTTAATCTTATATAGTGACTACTGTGCAATTTAAATTAACGTTTAATTAATGGTGTGGGGTCTATCTGACCCCAAAGTGAATAATAAAAAAAAGTACATAAAATTTTCAAGCCAAACCTGTGCCTTTTGATACACTTAAGTGGTTTCAATGAGATGAGGTTAATCTTTCCACACAGTTTTTTATCACCTACCTGTTGTGGAATTTGTGTAGCAAAAAAAATCACTAAAAAGATAATGGGGTCAGTGAGACCCCCCCCTCAATGTTAGTCAATGGGGAAAATGAAAGTACTACACTTCCAAGGTCTTTGTGGTTTTAGTATAGCAAAAAGTAATTCAAAAGGTATTGAGGCCAGCTCTCTGCGAAATTAATTATTCCAGTATCAGATTGTTTTTATTTTGAGGCAGCAGTTATGATGCAGTTATACAAATCTTTCAGCATTGCTTTTATCATCATGGTTTCAGTTGTTTTGGGCTTTTTTTTAAATGCATCAATAGAGTCTTGGGGGGTCTGCAAGATCCCACATAACATTTGCCTCAAGTATCCTCACAAGTGTCTGGCAAACTGAGTTTTTTTGAAGATAACACTGTCAAATTGATTTACTGTGAAGCCAACACTTGCTAGGAAGAGTTTCTGAGAAGCCACAATTGTCAGATACATTTTCTGGCAGGCCCACACACTTGACAGATACTATTGCTGGGGCAAAGACTCACAACTGCATGGCACAAACACATTGCATATCTAATGCATATATTGTTTGGCTTTTGTTGAATCACATGTAGCAAAAAAAAATATTTGCATAAGAGATGGATTTGCTCAGGGACCTGGATATAGAAATGGTGAAATCCCTGGTGCAGGAAAGGAAGATTGTTGTCTTGCCTCTAGGGAAGAAGCATCTAGTGTGCTGGGTACTGATCGAGAGCCTACACTGGCACTTTACAGCGCTGCAACTTTCACGCTCAGGGGTGTGAAAAAACACCCCCCTGAGCGCTGCAAGATACAACGCTGTAAAGCCTCAGTGTAATCAGTGCTGCAGCGCTGGGAGCTACACCTGTAAGGGATGCGGTTTATGTGGCTGCGCTTTGAAATTTCAAGTGTAGCCATACCCTTAAGAAACAGGGAAGATGTTACATCTGTTCCAGAGACCAAGACAGAAAAACATCAAAAATGTGCTAAGTGTAAAACTTCGCATGTTCAGAACATGCATGTATTTGCTCCATTTGTTCAAAGTAGTAGGCCATTGATTTTCACTTTGCTGTGTCTGTGCCTTTTAGGTTGTTGCTGTAACTATCTGTTTTCATTGTCTAAGTATGGGGTCAGCTAGACCCGCACCTGTATAGTGTGTAGCTTTTTAAAAAATGTGTTTGACCATGGAGTCAGTTAGACGCCAACATGAATACTGTGTAGTGTGTCTGAACCTAGGAAAGTTTTAACTTGTTCATCGTTTTATAGCTCACCAGTTACAATAAAATCAGTTTCCAATGCATCCCATGTGGTTTCCCCCCAGTTTTGACTTATTAGGAGTCTCCAGAATCACAATATGGAAACAGATAGATGATTTTCATTCCAACGGGAGGGTTAAGAAATGGGACACTCTGTTCAAAGCTAGATAACAATAGATGAAGGGAAAGTCTCTTTACCAAGACACTAGCCTTTGAAGTTTGTTCATCTGAGAGAAATCCTGGTCCAGAACCATATTTACATTTGTTATGCAAGTAATACTGCAAGAGGGCTTACAAGTGTAGGAGAGAGAGGGAACATATGGAGAGGCTGGCAGATATGGATTCCCTGGTGTGGTGGTTAGATTCCTTGCTCTGAAAAGGCAAGCTTTTAAAATTCATAGGAAAAACCATAAAATGCACAACCGGTATGCCAAGCAGTACTGTATTTAAAGAAGAATTATAATTATGAAAGAGAATCAAATACTTTAACATCTAATACAGTTTTAGGCTTTAAATAATTATATGCTAGTCAAACAGTAAAAGTTGAATTAATTTTTAGAACTGTCACACACTGTATGTTATCAAATCTAATGAGTTCCTTTGTATACTTTTTAATTAAATACCTGGGCTTTTCCCCTCTCAATTATTTATCACTTGCCATAGCATCCTCTCTTTTACAAACAGCAAGAACTTACAGTTTCACAGTGACATCAGTTGATACAAGTTTCTGTAGTGTGAACCTGTGATCCTGATCCGAAGCCCATTTGAAGTTAATAGGAGTCTTTGCACTAAACATCAGTGATCTTTGGATCAGATTTCTGGTGCTGATCCAGCAATGTACTAAAACACATGATTAAATTCAAGCACCAGAGTAGTCTCGTTCAAATCATTGGGACTATTAAGGTGCTTAAAATTAAGCCTACATGAGTATTATTGTTCTAAGATTAAAATTTACAAGTGCAGAATTCACAATTTAAGAATTCAAATTGTCCTATTTTGCTTTACAATGTCACTCAGCTCTTTGGAATTTTCTGTATTATTATTTTAAGATGGTTTAACAGAAAATATTAAATAGGTAAAGTTACCACATTGCCCAGGAGAAGAGGAATTGTATATGAATCAAGAGATATAGCTAGGAACAAAAAGGAGAAATAAAACAAGGGAAATTAGAAAATGCGGATACTGGGGGAAATTCCATAAATATAAGATCTACCAGATTCTAGAATAAAGGGTAGGCACACCATTGCTTGTGACTTTTAAACCTAGAAATAATTTAGTAAGTGTACAATAGGGTGGAGTTGAATGGCCAGATAGCCTAATGTAACTTCTTAATTTCTATAATCTTTGTGCTTTCTTTGGAGATTTCACACCAGGCCAATATTATGGGTACCACCACTTTTTTTTCCCTATGCCCCAATTTAGCCTCATATTTTATAAACTAACC
Organism: Gopherus evgoodei; assembly: GCF_007399415.2. Lineage (NCBI taxonomy): Eukaryota > Metazoa > Chordata > Testudines > Testudinidae > Gopherus > Gopherus evgoodei. Next base: position 57,832,745 of record NC_044325.1, read on the forward strand.
AAATCAGGCATTCTCTACTCTTATTATCTTTTATTATTTACATAAATGCTGAACTATGAAAAGCTATGACAGTAAGAAAATGTTAACATTAATTAAAAGAATTTCACATCATTTTAAGTCTTACGTTCAACTAAATTTTTCTTGTGCTCCATATTTGGTCCCTGTCAGGCTGGAAGACTAATAATGTGTCATCTTTAACATACCCAGAATGTTATAGGTTTTATTTTAGAATGCTTTCTTTCAAAATTGTTTGGAATTAATTTGGTCAGATGCCTCTTCTCTTCTCTTCTATTCTATAGAAGTTACTACAGTGAAGAGAGTACTATAGAATCTGAGCACCTGAATCTGAGCACCTTCTAAAAGTGCAGTTAAGTGATATGCCTAACATCTGTCATATGTGGTTCATTCTCTCTCTCATTCTCACCCCAGGGGGGAAATTGTGTCTGCAATGTAGTTTTCTGTGCATGTGTATTATGCTAGTTTTTAATTATATGCTTTCATGTTATTTTTCCACGGGACTGCAGTCTAAATAGTGCATTAAACAGAATCTGAAACAATGTATAGTGAACTCTTGGAATTCTCCAAGCCTCAATGATCTTTAACACATTATTCACATAAATCAACCTAATCCCAAAGCATATGGTCCCAGATGGAAAGGAGAGGGTAACATTGGCTTTCCTCCCTATCTCTCCCTTTGTCAAATAATAAAACTCATAATATTTAAGACACAATGGATCTAGCTATCCAATTTAAATATTTACAGGGTGCCTATTATTTTGGTATAAGTGCCAAGGAAAGGGCAAGTAAAAGTGGTAGCTTTAGTTCTCAACATTTTAAGGCTGAGAATCTTTGCTATTTTTTTGCAATTATTCTTATTAATAAAGTAACATTGATTTATCTAAATTAGAATATGTGCTTTGTAATATCAAATATAATATAAAGACGATCTAATAGCAGAAACATGGATAATGACTTTATTTTGAATGCCATTTAAATGCAGTTTGTTTGCTTGTTTTGTTTTAAACAAAAATTAACTTTTATTTTTCAGCAGCAAACAATCTTGCCTTTTTGGAATAGCTTCAGAAACAATCTATATTATACTGTTCCAGACCACAGTAAACATTTGCTAAAATGAAAACAGCCTTAGCTTTCCATAAAATAAATATTAATAACTTATATTTAATTCCATCTGTTGGTAGAAACTGGTGAATATTAAAACTAGCTTTTTTGAAAGCAAAAGCTCCCTCATCTCTAGTGGGTACAGCAATTTCATACAGAATGTGTCTGGATCCTAGATGGTTTGTCTTTCTCGCAAGTAGTGACCCACTGTAGGAAAGGAACTCCATCTTTAAATCCACAGGCAAATAAGATTAAACTTTCCCTATGAGTTTGCAATAAATTTTTAACCTAGGCTGAAAAGGCCATCTGAGCCCGAATCTCATCTAAGCTCCCAACATCTGAACTCACATAAACATGTTCCAGTCTGTGTTGGGTGGAGAGATGGGTGAAGCTTGTCAAACTTACTTCAAACCAAACTTGGAAGCATTTGCACAGCTCTAATATTTTTATTCTGTAATCGTATTGCAAATTGAATATAATCACCATTATATAAAAATAATATAATTTTTTTTTATTGTTGGCAGCGGATAAGGAGGGCATTCAAAAACTATTGGGCCAGATTGCCACCTACTGCAAGATGTATGAAAGATCACGACCATCCAGGTGGAGCTCCCTTATCCCCAGCAACATGGCTTCACTAGCCTACAGCACCTATTCCAGCTACAGTATCCTTAGCATATGTAATGTGGCATGTCACTTTACCATTTACACAGTTGCCTCTCTGTATAAAAGTGAATGAAACTTATGTTCAAATTTGCTCTGGAAAACTGTACATATGGCAAAGCTCAAGTGAAAATCTTACCAAGCGCCAATAACGCTAAGTTCTGGACTATGGGAAATATATATCTATTACCTGGCTTGCTTGTTTGTCTGCATGCCAAGAAGCCTGAACATCCATCCCATAATGTTTGGATGCATTGCAAACAAATGTCAAAGCAAGCATTATACCCTCTGCTAATGTAAGTTTTCAGGTCAACAATGTGATGTTTGAAAAGATTAATCCCTTGCTGAGTAATATTCATCTGAATGCTTTTAAATGTTGGTTTATATGCAGATAGTGAGATATGTACCATAAACACAGCTGTTAGAGGAAAATATATTCCACAGGTCCTACAGTGAGGATCTCTGATATTCAAATAAATATTTTTTAAAAGTCTTGATGTTGTTGTGAAGGCCTTCACTTTTCATCTATGGAGAAAAAAGCTGTCTTCCTGTTTGATGGGCCGTTTCTCTGAGATGAGTGAAAAGGAATTCTGGCTATCTGCAAAGAGAACAGAGGAACTCTTTCTGCCTTTTGATGTGGCATACATTGTATGGAGAAGGGTACGGGGAAGAAGGTTTAGCATCCAGCCCTCTTTTTCATTCCCTGAAGCAGTTGGGGATTTTCTTCTTCTGTCACCACTCTTATCAGCATGAATGTACACATATCAGCACTCTGACAAAAACAACAGAGAGATGCATACTACCTGCCAATCCTACAATCTTCTTGTCCAGTCTAATAATTATCAGATATTTCACAGATCAGCTTTCTAATCCAGGTATTTCTATTGTACTACTTTATTATCTCTTGCTGCAGGGTGTGAGTTTACAATACAGTATTGCTATAGTTTTTGATACTTTATTACTTGCTTCCATTTTTGGCCTATTTCAAGTGTGATGTGTGTCAGTAGGGTGCTTACACTGCAGTTCTCATTCAAAGAGTAATACACCACTATTGACAGGCCTATCTAGCAGTGCATAGCTTTTATGCTGAGTTTCTTTTCTTCACCTCTTCCTTTAAAAGATTTTTCTCTTTTGCTTTTGGTGAATTAAAGTTTCATTACTGGGAAGACAGTGGCAGCTTCACATAGCAGAGTTAGAAATCATTTTAGTAAGCAAATAATTCAGTTGTGTGTATTCCAGAGACCAGGGGAAAAGCTCACTGTGCTGTAGAATGTAATTGTCGTTACATTTTTGAATCCTATTATTTAAACGTTGAATTTAAAAAAAAAACACACTTCCACCCCCTCTCTTCTAGAACCTAGAGTATTTACTTAATTTGCTTTTAAAAGAGAGGATGCAATCTCAGATTGGAACATAACATTTCCTTTTAAAATGCTTTAGTTCCCGATTTGGCTCAGCAGATTCATAATGCTTGCATCATCTTTCACCTGTTGGTCACAGTATGGCCAGCTGAATAATATTCACAAATAATGTATTAAATGACTTTTTTCAGTGGTCCCCCCCCTCCCCCGCATTATTCCTAATATGAATCTAGAATCAGGAAAGTATAGTAAAACTAATTACAGTAGGTAGCTTAAAGAGGCTTGATCCATTGCTCACTGAAGTCATTGGAAAGATGCCCATTGGTTTCAGTGGATTATGGATGAGGCACTTAGTGAAGATCAAAGCTCATCTTGAAAGGTATCTACCAAGCCATTACCAAGAGCTATTGCCACCTGATGGCTGCTTTCCACCTAGATGTGCATGTGCTGGTAGTTGTTAGTGCCTGTTTTTCTTTTGCTGCAGCTTTAAGCAGCTTTCTGCCCTGGCCTCCATGTTCAGGAAACGAGCACACAGTTTCAAGCGAAAAACATTTCCTGTAAGTCACCGTTTGATGCTAGGCAAATTTTGTGGTCAGCCATTTCCAGGACACCCCCCCCCCGAGGGTGGTAACGAGGCACCTGCAAGTCTCCTAATTAGGAGAAACCTAGCCGAAAAATTGAACACGTCATTACCTTTATAAATTGTCCAGTGCGTATAGAGTGGACAGGGAGAAACGAAAAAAGCTGGACCTTGTAACCGAGCCTGATCAACTCGAGGACTCCCTCGGCCGCGTGTTTTAAGGAGCCTACCCGATTACCTGTGATGATGAAGCTTTCGTGGTTTGTGTGTGTGAGTATGCCTGGGTGCTGATTTTGCTACTGTTGTTAGCTAACTGAGTCTGTATTGTGTTGTAAGCCAGAGTCTCACGGCAAGCTTTAGTTGTCTTATTGCATTTTGCTTTTATTTAGATGAGTAATTGCATTTATGCTTAATAATAGCACCAATAGCACCCTTATTAACCCCTGGAGGGACCTGAATAACTACTGGGACCTAGAGAGGTACTAGGGTCAGCTTCTGTTTGTAATTGCAGTATTTTTATTATTTGTTCTGGTATTATATTGTAAGCCCAAGTTGTAACTAGTATTGAGTTGTTCCTTATCCTCACCTGTGACCCATTCAATAAACCCTCAATTTTTAACCCCATGACTGATTGTTTGCGTTATCCCCATTGCTACCTTCGGGGCACTTGTCACCCCTCCCAAGGGCATCCAGTGATCGAACCTCCGCCCTATCCCAACGCTCATTACCCGGTAGATAATGGGCACCTTGTGACCATATCGGTGGAGCGAGGGGCGAGAGTAATCAGTAATCAACAGTAGTTACATGCATAGATAAATACACACAAATCTGGGGTGATAAAGCAGTTGTCAGATGGCAAACACATTCATTTTTGGGCGCAGATCCTCAGTTGACTTCGATGGACCTATGCCAATTTTCACCAGCTGAGGATCTTTACAAGTTGAGTTGCACTCTTTACCACTTGAACTGCCTGCTTTAGAGTTTGTCTGTACTTTACTAAAAAACTTTCAGATTTCAGCAGCTGAATTTTCAGAGTATTTTGTTGTTACATGCAAAACTTTGTTCAACAAGAGAATTGTGTAAAGCATGTTATCAGTTAATTAATTTGCATAATATACTGGCTAAACTACATATTTAGCTTATTGACCTGAGCATGCTTTATTGCTCCCTCTCTTATACAGATACTTTAATAATGAATGCAATGTACATCTCATTAACTTTACTTACTGTAATATAATCTTTGGTGTTTATATTTACTGATCTGGGTATTCTCAGACTAATTTAGTTTTCCTTCCTACTGCACTTATTAAAATAAGGTGATTTTTGTAATGATGGATGTCTCATCATTATTTAGATCTACTTATATTAATTGAAAACATGACAGAAGATAGTTAATAACTTTGGGCCAAATGCTTATCTCAGATAAACTGGAGTAAATTCAGAGTCAATCCACCAAAATAACTGAAGTTAAGCATCCATTTTCTCTGGTGTAGAGGAGAGTAGAACTTTAGTCTTCCTGATATTGCATATGTACTCCAAAATTATAGGCACTATTTAGAGTCAGATACATAAGGGTTTAAGATAAAAGCATAAGAATATTGTCACTATGTCAGGTAGTAAGAAGACTTGACCCTATCCAGTTTATTTTCTGAAATATATTTGGCAACAAAAATACAGTATTCAACTAGATCATCAAAAATGATCAACAACCAAATTCTACTGCTCATTCAACAATAGATGTAACATGATTGAAGGGAGATATGAAATTTATCTCCAAAGTTCATGGCTTGAGTGGTATTCAATCCACTTAAAGTACGCAGCTCCACTGGCAGTGCAATCGAAGGACTCTGGAGGTTTTTCGCCTTCCCCTGCAGCGTGGGGCACGGGTAGCTTGCTGGTGATTTCTCTGCAGCTTGAGGTCTTCAAACCAATTTTGAGGATTTCAATAACTCGGTCCTGGGATAGGGGTTGTTATAAAATTGGATGGGTGGGGTTCTGTGGCCTGCCTTGTGCAGGAGGTCAGACTAGATGATCAGATTGGTCCCTTCTGACCTATGAGCCTATGATTCTATGAGTCTATTACTCTGTTTCCCATCTAGATCATCATGATATTTTGTCTGACCTAAAAAATATGCAATTGGATCATCAGAGTATTTATTTAAAATCTTAAGTACTAAATCTTTTCTGCACAAGCAGTAGTGCATAGGTATAAACAGGTTGAGCAAGAAAAAGTTAAGTGACTGGAGTAGCAGAAAAACATGCAACTTAATAAGGTAGAGTAGGCAAACACTTTAGGAATTAGCTGGTTATGTTTCTTGATAGGAAAGTTGTTTTATAAATGCTGCAGAATTGATTATGTATGCAGTTGATATGAATGGTCTTCAATGGCAAACACATAGCGCTACATCCTCAGCAAATGTAGATTGATGTAGTGCCATTGGATTTCAATGGACTGTACACCAGCTGAAGATCTGGCCCACATACTGTCCTGCTAACATGCTTCTAAGACAGGCTCAGATCCTGAGCTTAGATCTGAGCTTGCATTGTGTTTAAGGCCTGAAGAGACCAGCAGACCATCCAGTCTGACCTTTATATCACAGGCCCCTCACTCCACCCACCACCCACATAGTAAACCAAATAACCAAAATTAGACCAAAATAGTACACCCCTCAGCAGACTAAACTATTGTATGGCACAGGCAGAGAATAGGAGGGACCAAGGTGCACCAGTGTTCAAGGTCCCTTCAATGGCAGGGAACTGATTGAGAGATACCCAGACTTTCCAGGTAAGCAACCAGGCTTCAGTGGAAGTTGAAAAGACCCCACCACTGTCACTGACAGTCTGACCTGGGGGAAAATTCCTTCCTGATCCTTAATATGGCAATCAATTAAAACCTGAGTATGAGAAAAATAATTAGCTAGTCAAGGGTCTGAGATCCTGAATTACCAGTTCCACTCAAGAGCATCAGTCCACCCTGTCCAGTGTCCCAGCTCAAGCTGTGGCCATCTCTGATACTTCAGAGAAAGGAGAGTTCACTGTGTGTTACTTTGAACACTATAATTTGCTTACTTGCAGTAGTGGCCCTTAAAACTATGCTAATTTTTATCCAAGACAAATATATAATGTTGCCTCACTGACTGCAATATTTATTTGTACTTCTCTATATATTTATATAGGAAATTACTTTGTATTTTCCATTTTCAAGGTATCTAAGTGCAAAATTTCTCTGAGAAAATTTGGGAAAAGATTTTAAGGGTCATCAACTGCACATTTTACAGATATTATTTGAGCTCACATATTCCATAAGGGACCCCAGCCTGAACCAAAAGCCCATTTTAGTCAATGGGAGTTTTACTATTTGCTTCAATGGGAGAAGAAACGGCCTTTAACAGGAAAAGCTTGAATTAACTCCTTGAGGAAATAGGCCCTACTTTTTGGCCCCTGCAATGATAGCATCATAAAATATAAATTCCACAGGTTAATTGAGTACAGTAATAAAACTGATGATCGACAAAACAGTTCAGATGTTAGAGTAACTGGGAAATACACTTTTTCTTTGCTCTTGTTTCATAATTAGACATGCAACTGTTGTTTTGAAAATTTCCCCTTTTTGGCAGAATGTTATAAGCATCTTTCTTATCCCCATAAAACGAAGGAGGAAAATGAATTTTCATTAAATCATTATACTGAATGCCACACTGAGGATGAAATGCTTTTGAAAATGTCAAGCTTTCCCCTTCAATTTTTTTCCCTTTGACATATTAAGTGATTAACTAGGTCACATTAACTCCATAAACATTTGAGTTGAAATTACACCAACAGAAACACTGAGTCTAAATAAGGCCATTAAAAACAAATCAGAATGGAGGATCAGAGCTACTAGAGCCAGCATCTAATGATAAAAGAACAAGAGTACTTGTGGCACCTTACAAACTAACATATTTATTTCAGCATGAGCTTTCGTGAGTTACAGCTCACTCCTTTGGATGCACAGAATGGAAAACACAGACAGGAGATATTTATACATACAGAAAACATGAAAAGGTGGAAGTATGCATACCAACAGGAAGAGTCTAATCAATTGAGATGAGCTATCATCAGCAGGAAGAAAAAAATTTTTGAAGTGATAAATAAGATGACCCATAGAAGGTGTGAGGAGAACTTAATATAGGCCTGGTCTACACTACACGTTTAAACGGAATTTAGCAGCATTAAACCAATTTAACCCTGCACCCGTCCACACAACGAGGCCCTTTATATCGATATAAAGAACTCTTTAAACTGGTTTCTGTACTCCTCCCTGACGAGAGGAACAGCGCTGAAATTGGTATTGCCATGTCGGATTAGGGTTAGTGTGGCCGCAAATCAACGGTATTGACCTCCAGGCGGTATCCCACAGTGCACCATTGTGACCGCTCTGGAAAGCAATCTGAACTCAGATGCACTGGCCAGGTAGACAGGAAAAGCCCCTTGAACTTTTGAATTTCATTTCCTGTTTGCCCAGCATGGAGCGCTGATAAGCACAGATGGTGATGCAGTCCCAAATCCAAAAAGAGCTCCAGCATGGACCTTACGGGAGATACTGGATCTGATTGCTGTATGGGGAGACAAATCTGTTCTATCAGAGCTCCGTTACAGAAGACGAAATGACAAAGCATTTGAAAAAAATCTCCAGGCTATGATACAAAGTCCACAGCACAGTGCTGTATGACAAGCGTAACAGAAAGCCAAAGAATCAAATGGATGCTCATGGAGGGAGGGAGGAGGTACTGAGGACTCCAGCTATCCCACAGTCCCTGCAGTGTCCGAAAAGCATTTGCATTCTTGGCTGAGCTCCCAATGCCTGAAAGGTCAAAAACATTTTCCTGGGTGTTTCAGGGTATATGTCATCAATTTAAACCCTTCCCCCCCAAAAAACAAAAGGGAAAAAAATGTTTCTTGCCTTTTTTCAATGTCACCCTATGTCTACTGCATGCTGCTGCTATCCACTAGCAGCCCCTTCCCGATGGATAGCAGTCATATTGTACTATCTGCCATCGTCATCATCAGCCCGTGAGCGCTCCTGGTTGGCCTCGCTGAGGTCAGCCGGGGGCACCTGGGTGCAACATTCCAGGAATCGATGCTAGCCTTGGGTACATGGACGCACACTGCTGAATTAATGTGCTTAATGTGGCCACGTGCACTCGACTTTATACAATCTGTTTTACAAAACCGGTTTATGTCAAATCGGAATAATCCCGTAGTGTAGACATACCCACAGAGAAATAGATTTAATTAGTGTAATGACCCAACCATTCCCAGTCTCTGTTTAGGCCTGAGTTAATTGTATCTAATTTGCATATTAATTCGAGTTCAGCAGTGCTATTATTACAAACCATACCCTTCCACACCAGATTTCCTTTGGCTGGCATCTTTCTAAAGGCTATATTTTCATTGCTCATATTTTCTTTTGTTTCTTATTTGCCTCCAAAATATAGTGAAGCTGTTTGCTGAGTCTTTTCTATTATTCATAGCAGCTGAGTTGTATTGATGAAAACATGTATAATCCAATACCAGGAAGGACATTAGTCATAACATTTTCCAGGCTCCCCCAGCTCAGACCTACTAATATTTGTATCAACTTGCAAAGATTTAAAACTGATCATCTAATGCATTTCATATCAATGGCAAATCCTATGAGACCAATTGGCAGCTAATTCTAATGAATAATAAAACCATTTCTTCCCTGTACTGTCTTTTATATATCCATGGGATGATTCACACAATAGTAGCTACTTGCTGTTTATGAAAAAGGGCCTCACCCTATAAACAGACATCTACGTGAGTAGTCCCACTGAGTAGAGTGAGAATACTCATAGGAGTAAACTTACTCCCATGCATATGGGGGGTTTGCATGACAGGGCCTTAAAGTAGTATAGAAATTACAGTGGAGAATATACATGGAAGAAAGGGTGTCTTTTTTTCATTTAATCTACTGTCTCATAACTAATTTTCATCTGACATTTTTCACTGCATGCCAATGAAAATATTCACACCGCATATTTGAGTTTGTTTCCTTATCTCAGAACCTTTTGTCATCTGAAGAGTATGATGCTGTAGATACACCAATACTGCTGCAATCCAGTTCATAAGCTGCATCATGAAGAGTTCAACAACAGTGCCATGGATATACAGTATATGAATTTTATTTTTCTGAACTAACTCTAAAAATTAGTCTGCACCATAATGTGTCTCCTCTGGAGTTACAAAAACTCATTTAAATCATTCTCAGTGTGACACATTCTCAGTGGCCTGGATCCATCAATGTGCACATATAAACTTTAAGCATGTGAGGTGACCCATTGATTTCAGTAGGACTTTCATGTGCTTAAGGTAATATATGTGTTTAAATGTTTTGCTGGATTGGTGTTTATTTATAATTTAATACAGAGGTCTGAAAGCCAAATTATATGCTTATCTGCAGGAAGAACTTGGTGAGACTTGAACCTAGATTCTCAGATTATTTATCTATCAACCGGGCTAAGAGAGCAGCAGTATAATCAAGAAATGACTCTTATAACTCACCCTTGATTTAAGAGATGATATAAACTGTTGTTATTGCTTCCATGTCAACCAAAACAAACCATACTGTGAGCAGTGGCTGGCAAACGAAAAACAACTGAGGGCCAAGCATATATACATATATCTTAATTTTGTTATTTAAGGGATTAGAAGATCTCCCTTTTTTTGGAGCTGAGGTAAATTGGAAGCTGTGAAAGGAAAACTTACCCAAACTCTTCTCAGAGAATTCCTGAGTTACAAATTACTGTGGAACTTTGGACTACTTATTAAATGGACCATCTTTGAAGCATGCAAAAACAGGATTTGGTCCCAAATTTGAGATGTGATCCTCACTCAAAGCATGCAAATCATTAATTTTAATGGGAGTTGCACACACGCATCAAGGGACATTTGGGCCCCCTCCTTTCATTTTCCCATTTTGTAATACAGTAAATGCCTTGCCATATGATATATTTCTCTTAATAGACACACCAGAGTTGCAGTAACCCCTTGGATGCACAAGCACAAGTTTTTTGCCTTCCCTGCTTATCATTACAGTGTATTTACTTTCTTCCTAAAGCCTCAACATGATTGTCTCTTAAAATTTTGGGAAATGTAATATTTACTTTTTTAAAAAACTGGTAAAGTTTAGGCATTAAAGCTGGCATTTTCAAAGGAGCCCAGAGGAATTAGGCACTCAAATCCCACTGACTTTTAATAGGATTAGGACAGCTTACTCCTTTAGCCTCCATTAATAATCACAGCCTACATTCATTGTTCAAGGACATAAAGACATATCTGGCTTGGTTTACCCTTAAGTCAACCTTGTCTCAAGCAATCTGCACTTTAATTGAATGATGCAGATTTTTAAAAGATAACACATTAAGGCAGGTCCTAACAATGACGAACACAAAAATACCATTTAATCAGTAACTCCCACATAAAACAGTCAGTAAGACTGGAGAAAACCAAACTGAGATAGTACTTGTTAGCAACGCAGGGGCGAGTAACACAATAATGTGAGACCCAGTTGAGAAGGAAATGTACTAATTTTAAAACTGTATGAGGAGAAAATAACACATCTCAAAATGGAGGTTTCAGAAACCCCAGAATTGCAATAAAAGCTCAAGTAGGACCCTCAAAGAGAAAAATCATAATGGTTATCATTAAACTCATACTGAAATGAATGAAAGTCAGAAGATCACTTAAAATGTATGAACAGACCTGACAAAATGTCAGCTAGCTGATCACCACAGAGTGCAACACCAAAACAATAACAAAGCATAGGGAGTACTCGTAGGCAACAACCAACAAAAAATGTGCAGAATTCTAGGAGGGTCTTAATACCTTATCTCTGAGCACAATTCAGGCTGCCATTAATGTATACAGTCTTGAAGGGACAGAGCTACCCACACTATTTCAAGGAAGAGATATGCAAACGAAAGGTATCCCTGTGATTGATCAGTATACTTGAAGCTTTCTTTATATTATATTTTTTCAATGTGTTAAAAATCCAGTATTTATGAATACTGGTCTAATATGTGAGATAAGTAAACCACACAGACTATTTGGATATATAACAGATCAAGTGAACACGTACCAGATGAATGAGTTATATGGAACAGTAATGGTTTTGAAAAAGCATGAGGCAGCCTGCTTTATTCCACTAGATGATAGAAAACAAATTGTTCACAAAATAGTTTAGACCCTCCCATAGCCTCCATCAACTTATGTCATCCTACTCTAACAAGTCCTTCTCCTCATTTTGGTGCAACTCTAAAACTACTATCATCATATAAAGAATCCCTTCTTCTGTCTGCTTTTCCAGTCTTTCCTTTTATGTGACTTAGGCAATTGGAGGTCAATCATTAATTAAATAAAATAGTGTCAAATGATCACAAATTACATCATCACTTGTTTCACATTCAATTCTGAAATTTACATCTTGATCAGCTAACATAAAGAGATTATTTCTTCACAGTCTGAGATTGTGAAGCAGCCTCTGTTTTAGGGAGTTAACTATTTACTGACAAGTTTCCTAATTGTACTGTAACTCAGGCTGTAATACTGCACCAGTAAAAAAAAAAAGAAAAGAAAAGAAAAAAGAAACAGTATACTCTATGAGACACAGAGAAAATCAGGTGGAATATATTATTTCCTTTCCTAGGACAGCTGTTTATCTATATTGGGTACAAACATTTTTTTTACAGAGCCTATAAGCAGAAGGACAGTTTGCTAAAATATAAAACACTTTATATAAACAGTATTCCTGAGACTAGGAAAGCCTAAATTACCTGGGACTTAGTACTTGGAAGACAAACTGGTGGTTACAAGCTAATTGGCCAATTGGCCTGCATTCACAGAGTTCAGTACATTCATTCCTCATGAAGGACTGAACATCCTACAGACATCTCCACCCAAGATCTGTGAATCAGGCCCATGCTCTTCCTGGCTGGTGAAAGAGTCATAAGCAGCTGGTGTCACCAAAATAGCAGTGTCTTATTCAGAGAAACAGATTTCCTGTTCTTTTTAAAATGCACAATACTGTGATCACACTGAAGAAACTCATCCTAGATACATTGCTTCCAGGATCAATCCTTCCATTCCTGAGCAAACTCATAGAGAAGCTAGTCAAAGGCTAACTATGAGCTCAGCTAATTGAAGTTAATTTCCTAGAACCTGCACGACCCGTACTTAGGCCAGCACATGAGAAGAAACAGCTTTTGTGGCACTGATGGAAAATCTTCTGCTAGTAAATAATGGATAACAGACATCCATTCTCATCTTCTTGCATCTCTGTACAGAATTCAACACATAAGCTACTGCTATCTCGCCTGACAGAGGTGGAAGGGATCCAAATGAATGTGCTAATAAGCCCCACTTTGTACACTGGTTTCCCATAGAATACTAAATCTAGTTCAAGATCTTGGTCCTTATTCTCAAAGATCTTAATGGCCATCATAGTTAGAAGATTACCTGTGGTCAACAACTCTATTTCTCGGGCACAAAGGAACTTTCCACAGTAAGGGTAAATAAGGATAATCTGTGCAGGACACCTAGCTATCTTGGGGACCAGTCCAATACTGTGGAACAAACCCCCATGGGAACTGAGGACCATCACAAACCTCACCATCTTCTGCTCCAAGTGCAAATCATACTTCTTAGACCTCCCTTCATAGATTCATTGATTCCAAGGCCATTGTGATCCTCTAGTCTGACTTCTTAGAAAAACATCCAATCTTGATTTAATAATAATCAGTGATGAAGAATCGATAAATTGGTTCCCTTGGTAAGTTGTTCCAATGTTTAATTACCCTCACTATTAAGAATTTATGCTTTATTTCCAGTTTGAATTTGTCTAGCTTTAACTTCCAGCCATGGGATGATATTATATCTTCCTGTGCTAGAATGAAGAGCTCATGTAATGTTTCCGCCAGTGGTGCTGGCAGCATAAAGGGATGGGTCCTCATTTTCTAGGGCTTTTTCTAAAATGTAAATAATGCTGGCTTGAGCCTTTCCCTTGTAGCCTGGAAACAAACACACACACCCCACCCCTCATTCTGGGCACCTTTGATAAGCAATTTATATCCTACTTGCAAGCATAGTGACCAGAGGATTTTTAAACAAGAAAACTTTACATTTACCCAGCTATTTTCCTTCCCTTTTCATAACAAACTTTACAACATAACAGTTTCTACTACTACTACCCTAAATTGTAATTGTTCTCAGAATGAGCCATGAGCGACTGACACAATGTTATCCCCTCCCCAGATCCCCATACAGAGTTAGTTAGTTCAGAAGTCCACAGGAGAACTGGGTCTGGAATGCCTAGGCAGCTCTGGAGCTCTACTACCTGTCCCGCTAGAGTGACATTCAGCTATTATGCTGAGACAGAGAGGCCTCAAGGTGCTGAGGCAGATAGAGGCAGTGGCTCCTGACCCCTCAGATCTGCTCCCTCCATAACCAAAACAGCTACCCCCACCCCCTGACTCAGCGCTATCAATGGGACAAACTGCTGTTTTGCTCTGTCCTTTTGGCATTGATTGGAAGCACTCAAATAGGTGTTATTGGTGGACTGGAGCTGCTGCTATAGCTCTTGACTTCACCAAAATGACCCCAAACCCAGTCATTTCCCACGTGGTTCCCAACAGGGTAGTCACCATTAAATATCTGCCCCAAGTACAAAATTTAGCCAAATTATACCCCCATCACCCAAATTATCCACAGTGAGTATTGAAATAAGGTACTGCCTCATTCAGTCAACTCCCCGTGCTCCCCAGCAGATGCCACTAGAGAGCTCACCCAGTTACCTCCCATCCCTCGTAATCTTCAGACTCCAGGACTCACACTCATTATTAAATATTTTTACCTCATGTAGGTACTTATTGACTTTAATCAAGTCATCCCTTAACCTTCCCTTTGTCAAGCTAAATAGATTGAGTTCCTGACTCTATCACTATAAGACATGATTTCCAATTTTTTAATCAATCATTCTCATAACTCTTAGAATATCAGGGTTGGAAGAGATATCAGGAGGTCATTTAGTCCAATCCCTTGCTCAGAGCAGGACCAATCCCCAGACAGATTTTTATCCCAGTTCCCTAAGTGACCCCCTCAAGGATTGAGCTCACAACCCTGGATGTGCTAGGCCAATGTTCAAACCACTGAGCTATCTCTTCTCTGAACCCTCTCCAGTCCATCAAAATTTGACTTAAATTGTGGGCACCAGAACTGAACGCAGTAGTACAGCAACAGACACATTAGTGTGAAATAAAACTCCACTCTACTCCTACTCAAGATGCCGCTGTTTATGCACCCCAGGGTCTGATTAGCCCTTTTGGGCATAGCTTTGCACCGGGAGCTCAAGTTCAGCTGATTATCCACCCCCACCCCAAGTCTTTTTCAGAGTCACTACTTCTCAAAGCAGAGACTCCCCCTCATGTAAGTACAGCCTACATTCTTTGTTCCTATATGTACACATTTACATGTAGCCATATTAAAATACATGATCCCAGGTTACCAAGCAATCCACATCACTTTGTATCAGTGACCTGTCCTTTTCATTATTTAACAATCCTCCAATTTTGGGGTCATCTGCAACTTTATCAGAAATAATTTTATGCTTTCTTCCAAGTCATTAATAAAAATATTAAATAGCCCAAGAACCAATCTTTGTGGGACCCCAATAGAAACACAAATTGTTTGATGATGATTTCCCATTTGCACTTAAAACTAACTAATAGGTCTCAAAATGTAATGTATTTAATGTGTCATGGTAATTTTACACCTTTCAAATTTTTTAATCAAAATGTTGTGCAGTACCAAGTCAAATATATTTCAGAAGTCCAACACTATTATCTTTATTAACCAATCTTGAAATCTCATTTTTTAAAAAAGATATTAGGTTGGCTTGACAGGATATGTTTTCCATAAACCCATCTTGATTTGCATTAATTACATAACTATCCCTTAATTTTTTATTAATCAAGTCCCAAATGATCTGCTCCATTATCTTTCCCAGGATCGATGTCAGACTGACAGACCTGTAATTACCCAGGTCATTCTGTTTACCCTTTTTAAATACTGCCACACAGTTCTCTGGAACTTCCCCAGCTCCAAGACTTATTGAAAATCATCATTAATGGTCCAGCAAGCTCTTCAGCCAGCTCTTTTAAAACTCTTAGATGCAAGTTATCCAGACATGCTTATTTTTTAAATGTCCAATTTTAGTACATTTTAACATCCTATCATAAACACATAATGTATATAATCTTGATGTGGAAGGCAATAGGAAAGCTTCATGGTGACCCCAACATGGTAATATAGTCATAGAACCTAGTGAAGCAGATGACACTTAGCAGCAGCTCTTGGAATGGACTGAAGGCAAGTAAAGTCAGGAGGAAGTTGCAATAGTTAAGACGAAAGATGAGTGAACTTTTGACAAAGGTTGTGACTATCACAGTGAACAGAAAAGGAGAAAAGATGATTTTTAGACATGTTGTAAAGGAGGAAGCAACAGGATTTGGCAACAAGCTAGATTCTGACAACATCATCTAGTTGATAGAGAAGGATGGGAGTAGTAGTAATACTAAGCTTGTATATGCTTCACTCAGCAGAAGAATTGCTGAGTTTTTAACAATTGATTGGCTTGGCGAATTCCTGTAGTAAATGTAAGATGTGCTTCACACAAAGAACAGCAGTTCTGTGGAGGAAAAGTCATGGGTAATGAATCACTCTAGCAGATGTCTGAGATCTACAAAGTGCTTCTGCTGCTTCAGCTGTTTCTTCTTATTTTATCTCTGAAACATTGCTTTTGGTTAATGCTCAACATGAAAAACAAAAATATATAAAATCACTAATCGTTTGTATGTGCAAAACATTCTAGATTATGAATCTCATACGTATTTAATGTCATGATCAATCTGATGTTTGAACGCCCTACTAATTTTAACAGTTAACATTAGAAAACTTACTACTTTTATCCACTAATTTTCAGAAGAGAACTGATGCACTCTAGAAATAAACCATAATGAAACAGAATACCCAGTGAGAACTTGCAGTGCTTTGCTTGTTAATTTACAGGTTTTGGTACAGGACTGTAAATGCTAGACATCTGTATTATTTCCATTTCCCAAGCAGTAACTAAAATTGTTGATGAAGTTGAACTTCACATTCAGTTTAGATTTCATAAAGTAATGAAATCCTGCCAGGTTCTGAATTTTAGCCAGATGTCTTATGTGGCCTGCCCCCAGGATCTGTTGGATTTCTCACTAACTGCTTTAGCGCAGCCAAAAGTCTTTCTCTTGTGTGTCTGACCTACTCTGATCTAATCCTAATGTTGAAAGTTGGATGGTTTAGTGCTCACATTTATATTTGTCCTATTCATAAGTCAAATAGAGGGAAGGAGAGCTAGGAATGATTAATTTCTCTTCTTTAATATGTAAGTGCAGGAGATAATAGTGTAAGAAATTCACAAGCCCACTTTTTAAATGTTAACTTAGGGAACAGCTATATCACAACTGACAGGCCAACTCATCCAGAATTGAGACAGTTTCAAATGAAGTTCATATCTCTGTTTTTAAGAAGAAGATTTATACATATATCCAACTTTTTATACCATGCCCACCACTGCAGACTCTGGGCATCTGTATAGTGCAGGTGTTCCATGATTGGGACTAATACAGAAGCTCACGTTCTGTGAGTGTTCAGAGGGGATTCAAATATCAGAGGGATAGCCATGTTAGTCTGAATCTGTAAAAGCAGCAAAGAGTCCTGTGGCACCTTATAGACTAACAGACATATTGGGGCATGAGCTTTCATGGGTGAATACCCACTTTGTCGGATGCATCCTACCTGCATCCGACGAAGTGAGTATTCACCTACAAAAGCTCATGCTCCAATATGTCTGTTAGTCTATAAGGTGCCACAAGACTCTTTGCTGCTTTTACAGAGGGGATTGTGATTTCAAATTTTGCTGAGGACTTCTAGTGCTCCCTTTCTACTTGTAGGCATGTATCTAAATTCTTCAACAGGGTGTGCAGTGATGAGAAAGAAAGCACTGGTAAGAGAAAGGGGCCCAGGCATTCATCCTTGCTGAAGACTTGTAGACATGGAAGGAGCTGAACTGGGACAGCCTGTAGAAACCAAGAAGGAGTATTATGTTATTTTAGCAGATCCTGTTAGCAGTGGAGTTCCAACAATGAGCAAACATATAGTATGAATTGATCCCTTTCCTAGGATTTTAATCGGTAATTCACTAACAAAACATAAGACTCAATCTAAGTGTTCTCTCTAGGTTGGGCTACTCCTAATGCTGCTTCTTCCCCAGCCCCTAATTTTGTTTAATCAACAGAGCCCACTAATACACTGGCCAACACTAAAAAGAGCCCCCTGCCACCATGAGTCAGCAGTAATGACTCACATTTCATTTCTAGCACCTGTGTTAACAGAGTGAGATAAATAAATGGAAAAGTAGAGCCACTCCCACACAACTAGCAGATATTACAGTAATATAAAGATGCAGATGAAAACCACTTCAAACACTGCTAATACAATGACTGGTACTAATGGTACTGATCCAGGAGTCAATGCTACACCACCCCATCTAAGCAGCCTCTATAGTACATTAAGTGGCTAAGGCCCCAATCGGTTAGTATGCCAGCTGAGAATACTTGGAGCACATGTCCTTTGCAACCTGCTTTCCATCTCTGCCAGAGAGGTATAGAAGTTGGCTATGCTGGCTCCATTCCTGCTAGAGATTACCTCCAACTAGGGAAATGCTCAGATGAAGAGATTTGGTAGTTTTCCTGCCTGTTAGTGCTGCTGGATTAATACAAAGGGGCTAGAAATAACAAGAGAAAGTGATGGTTGCTGGTGAGGCATAATAAAAGCAGGCTCAATCAGCTATTGTTTGGTCTGCTGGAGGAAAGCTCATTTCATAGTCCTTTGCTGCATCTCTCTACTGCTTGGCAACCAAGATTTTCTCCCCTCTGAAAATAAAGGGCTTACAGAGTTCAGGTGAGACACTGCTGATTGAACTAAGCAGGTGCAGGACCAGTTTCATGGCTCTTATCAATGGACCTCTGAGTCACAAAAGCATAGTCTTCTCCTTTCTCCTCTAATATAGATTATATATGTTTTACCTTTCAATTTACACAACATAATGTTGCATGTGAAATTGTTGTTATCTAATCCTGTTGCATACAACAAACCCCTGTGCTGGGGAAAACAGGGAAAAAGTGGGGAGGAATACACAGTAGGAAAATAGGCTGAATTTGCTCAATGCACTGTACTATATGAAAGACTTCCATTGGAAAAGACAGAGCAAGCATACATAAATCTGTAAACCTCTCTCCTTATGAGGTCTAAAAACAACGTGTTGTGCCTCAAAATGACATAGTACAAGAACTAAAATAAGGATATGTGGTAACTTAGCAACCACAAATATTTACAAATACATAAGTCAGAGCTGTCAAAATATCAGGGAAAATTGTATACCATAATAATGTTTCATAGCTAGGCAAAATTAGCTGTGTTGTGCATGGTTGCCATAATTACTCTTAACAAAAGTGGAAGTGTTGCTTAGATTGCTGGCATCAGGCATCTTGGGTTTGGTAGAGTCTTAACTTAAAAACAAGTGATGCCAAGAATGGATGTACATCTATTGATAAGTTTCTATACCAGTGACTCTTTGCTAAGATGTTAAACAGCATGTATTAAACAGCCAGCTTTCAAAGCTCTAGTTAAGTCCAATGTTAAGACATAGTGTTAAGTCCAATATGACATGATAAAAGAGCTGTAGTAAGTAACTTGGGTGAGGATCAAACAGTCACAAACATTGCCATTTCTGGTGGGGATAGCTGGCAAAGATTTTACCCATAACAAGTGTTTTCAAAATCAGTCCCTGACTTTGTTTGGATTAGACATGTATTCTGATCCTGAATCATTTCTCAGCCCAGAGGTCAAATCCTTAGTTGGTGTAAACAGGTACTAGCTCCCTTGACTTTAATGGATCTGCTCCTCGGAAGTTCAGAGTAATTTATCTTAGTAACTTCAAAAATAGTTAAACTGTTAAAAACTGACAAAAGGAATAATTAATATGAATGCACAGATGGGCATGAACCAGGACACCAGAAATGAAACCTGCCCTGGCCTTTGACATTTGGGGAAATTTTTATCTGTATTAAGGTTTGGATCCTACATTTCCCTAATAGGGCCCATTTCTATAAAGGTCTGAACTGGAACACCCAAACTAAACTACTCCTGGATTTTTGGAAAATTCAGATTCAAATAGTGCTACTGGCCTATCTGTATTGGCAGAAAAGGAAACACTGCCCCAGAGGCAGTTTCAGGAAGCAATAGATTTTCCATTGGGGGAACACACCCCCTGCTCCTTGTACTATTCCCCACTGTGCAAGTGTGTAAAGGCTATTGGCTGATCCACTGAACTCCCCTACAGAGCCTGACCCTGAAAAATGTTGAGTACTCTTAATTGCGAGTGCATTCACTAGACAGTGAAGGTACTCACCCACCTCACATTGTTGCACTCACAGACTAAACCATGTAGAAAACTTTTAACTTGTGAAAATTATCAAAATACTTAGGTAATTCCCTAAAAATCAATTTTTTAAAATTTTTCATTGAGAGTTTATGGAAAAAATGATATCACTCTGTAAATATTTACCTAAAGTAACAGCAAAGCTTGTCATTTTTTTCAGAGAAGAATTCTACACTGGGTTATTTAGTTTGGCTGGTTTTTGTTTTTAGCCCTGAAAAACAAAACCATATACTAGCTTTGAAATGCTAGAACTTACCACATTTGCAAATTCTCATAAAAATCTAAGTTTTCACATAGCAAAAAATGTGTTATTGCATCAGATTTTGTTTTCTGTTCAGAAACTCATTTTAATGAGAAAGATGATCAAAACTCAGTTATTTCTTCAAAAGTTTTATTCAGCCATGCCAAATTTTCAGTGAACTTATTTGTGCTGATTCTAATAAGCTGAACAACTTGTTTTGGCTAGAGGTATCTTTTCTCCATATGGAAATGCTTGTACTAGCTTTTTTGCCAATTACGCGGTTGAGAGGAGGATGTGGAGAGAAGTCCCGTGTTGTTTTTTTGTGGTGTAAATTCACTTTGGAGGCTGAAACAAGCTGCATAAATTGCTTTGAGAGAGCTTGAATCTCTGTGATGTGTATTGGCATTGTGACATCCACATTTTTGTATTGATAATCAATTTATACAATTAACGTTTTTAACAGATTTAAGGATGCACCAAAATATTAGACTAAGATCTCGGCAGAGAAATATAAAAATAAAAGCACCAATAATGAGACGGAATGAAAAGGAGCAGAAAAGAACAAGACAAGACATAACAACAGCCATACTGGGTCAAACCAGTAGTACATCTAGCCCAGTATCCTGTCTTCCAACAGTGGCCAATGCCAGGTG
Source organism: Gopherus evgoodei (assembly GCF_007399415.2). Classification (NCBI taxonomy): domain Eukaryota; kingdom Metazoa; phylum Chordata; order Testudines; family Testudinidae; genus Gopherus; species Gopherus evgoodei. Next base: position 57,853,959 of record NC_044325.1, read on the forward strand.
CTACAGAGGGAATGAATAGAACAGGTAATCATCAAGTAATCCATCCCCTGTTGCTCATTCTCAGCTTCTGGCAAACAAGGGTAGGGACACTTCAAAGCATGGTTTCACATCCCTGCTCATCCTGGCTAATAGCCATTGATGGACCTATCCTCCATGAACTTATCTAGTTCTTTTTTGGACCCTGCTGTACCCTTGGCCTTCACAACATCCTCTGGCAAAGAGTTTCACAGGTTGACTGTGCGTTGTGTGAAGATATACTTCTTTTTGTTTGTTTTAAACTTGCTGCCTATTAATTTCATTTGGTGACCCCTAGTTCTTGTATTATGAGGAGGAGTAAATAATACTTCCTTTCCCCACACCAGTAATGACTTTATAGACCTCTATCACATCCCTCCTTAGCTGGATTTTTTCCAAGTTGAAAAGTCCCGGCTTTATTAATCTCTCCTCATATGGAAGATGTTCATTTTTGTTGCCCTTTTCAGTGCATTTTCCAATTCCAATATGTCTTTTTTCAAATGGCGTAACCAGATCTGCAAACAGTATTCAAGATGTGGGCATAGCATGGATTTATATAGAGGCTATATGATATTTTCTGTCTTATTATCTATCCATTTCTTAATGATTGCCAACATTCTGTTAGCTTTTTTGACTGCCGCTGCACATTGAGTGGATGTTTTCAGAGAACTATCCACAATGACTCCAAGATCTCTAATGAGTAACAGCTAATTTAGACCCATCATTTTATATGTATATTTGGGATTATGTTTTCCAATGCGCATTACTTTGCATTTTTCAACATTGAATTTCATCTGCCATTTTGTTGCCCATTCATCCTGTTTTGTGAGATCCTTTTGTAACTCCTCGCAGTCTGCTTTGGACTTAACTATCTTGATTAGTTTTGTATCATCTGCAAATTTTGCAACTTCACTGTTTACCACTTTCCCTAGATCATTTATGAATATTTTGAATAGCACTGGTCCCAGTACAGACCCCAGGAGGACACCACTGTTTGCCTCTCTTCCTGAAAACTAACGTTTATTGCTACCCTTTTTTTTCTATCTTATAACCAGTTACTGATCCATGAGAGGGCCTTCTCTCTTATCCCATGACAGCTTACTTTGCTTAAGAGCCTTTGATGAGGGACCTTGTCAAAGGCTTTCTGAACATCTAAATTCACTATATTCAGTAGATCACTCTTGTCCACCTGGATGTTGACCGTCTTAAAGAATTTTAATAGAGTGGAGAGACATGATTTCTCTTTACAAAAAAGATGTTGACTCTTCCCCAACAAATTGTGTTCATCTATGTGTCAGATAATTCTGTTTTTTATTATAGTTTCAACCAATTTGGCTGGTGGTGAGGTTAGGTTTACTGGCCTGTAATTGCTGAGATTGTCTCTGGAACCTTTGTTAAAAATTGGTGTCAACATTATATTAGTTATCCTCCAGTCATTTGGTACAGAAGCTGATTTAAATGATAGTTTATATACTCCAGTTAGTAGTTCTGCAATTTCACATTTGAGTTCCTTCAGAACACTTGGGTGAATACCATCTGGTCCTGGTGACCTATAACTGTTTAATTTATCAATTGTTCCAAAACATCCTCTAATGATACCTCAATCTGAGACAGTTCCTCAGATTTCTCATCTAAAAGGAATGGCTGAGTTTTGGGAATCCCCCATCCTCAGCCATAAAGACCGATGCAAAGGATTCTTTAGTTTCTCCGCAATTCCCTTATCTTCCTTGAGTGCTCCTTTAGCACCCTGATCATCCAGTAGCCCCACTGGCTGTTTAGCAGGCTTCCTGCTTCTGATGTACTTCAAAAAAATTAACAGTTTTTCAAGATACAATGGTTCCTCTTTGCATTAGTCAGCTTAGGAGACAGTAAAAATGTGTGCTAACGTTGAAGTTTTTTTAAAAGGCTGATTTCTGTGAACTGGGGAAAATATCAGTTGATGATGGCACAATATAAATAAACTTTACTTTTGAATGGTGGCAAATGATGAGGGTAAATGAAGAAAATACTGGCTGCTTCTACCCAGGCAAAATAAGAAAGCTTTGAAAGAAAAATGCACACTTGGAAAAGGAAACAACAATCTAAGGATAAAATGAATATGGGTTCAATGCCCAAGATAAGAATCATGGGCCTGTTCCAGGTGATTTTAGACTCACCACAGATAAGTAAGCAGACTTTGCTCTAGAACTGGGATTGGATATTGTATAGGGAAATTTTACACCATCTCTTCCAGTTTGAGATCATGGCTTATTTGGGTGGCAGACCCTTTTAATTGTTCTGCCCTTGACAATTAATGAACTGAGTCAACTTCAAACATCTCTAAGAGAGAGTATTGCAGAGCTGATGGGCCACTCAGCTGATGTTCTACTGGGGCATTGTGATGATTTGTTGTTCTGACCATCAATACAGTACACCAATCCTCTTTTCGTACATCATTCTCATATATCTCCTTGGTATAAACATGGTGCAGAGGTCACGACAGTCATTGTGCTACAAAAAGTGATTTTTTTGATGCTCAAATAATGTTTGCCACAGCTGTTGCACAGCCAATCAGGAGAAGTTAAGTTTGAAGTCACTTTTTAATCTGGCAAAGATAGATGAGGAAGAATGTGTTTTGGTGTGGCACTTCCTCCTTCTCTTTGGATTTCAACAAAACATCTTTCAGGCTGAGTGGAGCAAAATCATGGTTAGTAGGTGAGGAGGAGAAGAACCATCTCAATAAGGTGTCCTGGAAAGGGAGGGTGAGATACAGCATCACTGAAATGGAAAAACCCTTTCAGTAACAGCCTTTAGATGGATGCGCATATGATAGCTGATGCTACATGAGGCACAGGCTTTAGACACAAAACAGTGAGGTATGTGTGGTGACATGAGGTAAGATGCCTTGCCTTCCAAGGCAAAGAAGGAATCCAAGAAGGTGATCTGGGTGATTTCAGAAGACATAGGAACATGAAGATCACATGTGTAAATATGATTTTAAAAGTTAAGTACACTCAAAATGATTTCCAGGAATTGTCATTTTAAAAATTTATATATAATCAGAACATAAAAGAAATGCAGGAAAGCTCTTTTAAAATCAATAGCTGACAAAGAAGTCAATCTGCTGAAGGAATACATTTCTTTCAAAGAGTAAACGGCAAAAAAATACACAATAAAAAGTAGTTGCAACAAAACAAACAGTATTTAATAAAATGGCAAAGCCGTGGTAAATAAGTTTTTATTGAAGGAATAGACTTGCAACTTATGATGAGAGAAGTTTCAAAGATTCAAAGACTAGTACTTTCCCCAACAATTGGGTGGCTTAGCCAAAACTTGTCTGAACTATCTAAATCTTCTGGGTGTATAAAACTGGACAGAGAATGAAATTTCCAATACTTCCTACTTCTTGTAGGGCAGAAGATACTGGGTGGGTTTTTAAATGAGAATAGTGGTGGCATAACTGACCCACAGAAGCCAATAGTGAAACTCCTATTGACTTCAATTGGAGAAGAACTAGGCCAGAGCTGAGAGTTTTGGAAAACTGCATCCACTGTGAAAATGTTAAGGTACTTTAGCACTTTTTACAGTGCTTTCACTCCTCTTTAGGTTCCAATAACGTGTCAGGCATAGGTGTAGAAGGGGCAGAATAGTTCTTATTTGATCTAAAATTATTTTCCCCATTCTGACATGTAAGTTATCCAGTAAACAAGCATTGTACTTTAGTTCTAAATGATCTACATGGTGACAATGTCTATAACTCTATCCCAGGAAATTAGGAACATATTCACAGGGTTTTTTGAATATTTTTTTACATTTATACATATAGGGCAGTTAAACATTAAAACTGGGACTAACTAAGAATACTGGTTAAAGTCAGCTGGCTTGCAGACTATATAGTACCTGAAGTAAGTGTTGCAGCTGTTTGGGATTAGTACTTACTTATCTTTCCTAATTATGTCTGTGACTCGGTTTTTTGGCCCTGCTTATTTCCTTACAGTTGAGACACAGTAGACAGGGAAAAGGTCAAAGTTTATAGCAATGTCTCAGGTACGGATACTTGTGGAAAGATTCTCTATTGCTGTCCTGTGTAAATGCCAGGAAAGCTATTACCTCACCCACATTGTCTCTCTAGGAAAGCTAGAGTTAGCTGCCTACTATTCAAAGGTAAAGAGAATCTCCAGATGGAAGCATTTGACCATTGGCTAGTGTCATTCAAAAATCACTGGCATATTTGAACAAAGAACTTCACAGATACCTCACGGGATTGAGCTTAGGTCAAGTCCAAATTTGAACATCTGGAGAAAATGAATCTACAGTGCTGAGTGAGGATGGGAGGAGGAAAAAGATGCCGACAATTTCTAAGTTAATTGAGCAAAGTCATTGTAAAATAGAAAGTGCTGAAAATTTCTTAAATTACTTAATACTAACAGATTCCAAAACTAATCACAGGTTCTATATGTTACTATTCTTTGGCTAAAGATAAGAGAAATCAAATATAAAAACATCAGAAATACTTCTCTGATTAGTACTCTAAGTACATTTGTTAATATATAGCATAAAGCAAATTAGTGCACATTATTAGAACCCGTAAGTAAATTAATTATTTAAGTACAAAATAACCAATCATAAAGTTTCATGACTTATTATAATGAAAGCTGAATCCATGTATCTGTGTAAGGGAACTTTTCTTTCAAAAGCAGTCAGTGACTCAAGAACAGAGGTGTCAGGTTCCACCGTAGGCAGCTCTGCAAGTAATAAGTGTCATGCACTATCAACCTAGGCCATAAAATGCACTTGCTTTCTTCAAGCAGACCATCAGATGTAGATTAGGTTGCATACTCCATGCTCTCTGCAAACACTGCAGGTAAGCAGATGCCAGCAGAACTGACATACTTGAATCAGCATCTAGGATCAGTTCAGTGGAGTGTGACTGCAGTTATCTACACCAGTGATTTATCACATTCTGGTCCATGGACCATAGAGTACTTAAAAGTGGTTTACCATAGTAAAACAAAGATGTGTTTTAGCTAAGCATAAGTTTTTAGGCCCCATACAACAGGCATAACTGGGAGAAATTATACAGCCTGTAATATATAGGTGGTCAGACTAGAAGATCTGATGTTCCTTTGTGGCCTTAAACTCTATGAATCTGATACTCTTTAAGTAATGACACGTCCTGTTGGTTTTCCCAGTCCAAGTCACTTTGGGCTCAGGTGTGTCAGTTCAACATAGGCCAGAGTACTGGTGGTGTGTAGCTGTCCCCACCCCATCCAACAGGGTGCTCCAGGAAGCATTCTTTCTCAAAATTCTCAGCATGAGAAAGAAGGCACTCACAGCCACATCCTTTTATAGGGTGTAGTTTACAAGCCCCTTTGGAACACTGTGCACCTCAAGGGGGGTAAGGAGGAAGCAGTTTCAGCAATTCCTTGAACACAAGGATTGCAGTTATACTTGGTCTTTACTTGGGCCATGCAAAAAGAAAAAGAGGCTCTTTATGCTCCTCCTTCACCTCTAAACCATCACCAGATTAGAAAATCTGGCCCTTTGGAAACTATATGGTGTTTAGAACAACTAAACGCTAGTGCCAAGCACTTTTCTGCACTCAGTGTTACTGCTTCATGTATTGTTGGTTTTGTTTTGTTAGGAATTTCTTTAGTGATCCAATTTGCAGACATCAAAGTTGGAGGGGTTGCAAACACAGAACAAAACCTTCCCATGAAATGACCTGGAGAAATCAGACCAGTGGGTGCGGTAGACAATAAAAGGAGTTATGGTCCTAATGAATGTAAAGTCCTGAATTCAGAGAAATGAAGGCAGCAGCACAGATACAAAATGAGGGGAGTAACCAAGCAGCTGTTCCCACAGTATTAAAGTGACATCACTTTCATCTAGTCCCCTTAATACTGTCCTGATATTGCTTGTCTCTATAAGGAAACTATGCATATTGTCTCATCCCACAGCTTCCCTGAGAATCAGGATGCTGCAAGAGGAGTTCAATCTTAAACAGCTATTCACAATGTGCAAACAGTTTTTGAGAATCACAGATCTACAATCAGGGAGAAAATTGTATAGGAAATGCAGACACCAGTCTCATCTATGCTGATTCTAGCTCAGGACTTAGGAGGTCTCTCTCTGATGACATTAGGCAGCAGAGGTTGTGGGCTAGATCTCCAAAAGTGACAGACTCAGCACTAACAATCCAGGAAGTATTTGGAGAATATTGGGGACAACTTCCTAGTGCAAGTGCTGGAGGAACCAAACTAGGGGCCATGCTCCTCTTGACCTGCTGCTCACAAACATGGAAGAATTGGTTGGGGAAGTAGAAGTGGGTGGCAACCTGGGCAGCAGTAACCATGAGATAGTTGAGTTCAGAATCCTGACAAAAGGAAGAAAGGAGAGCAGCAGAATATGGACCCTAGACTTCAGAAAAGCAGACTTTGACTTCCTTAGCAAACTGATGGGAGGTCCTCTGGGAGGCTAATATGAGAGGGAAAGGAGTACAGGAGAGCTGGCTGTATTTTAAAGAAGCCTTATTGAGGGCACAGGAACAAACGATCTTGATGTGCAGACAGAATAGCAAATATGGCAGGCAACCAGGTTGGCTTGACAGAGAAATCTTTGGTGAGCTTAAACACAAAAAGAAAGCTTACAAGAAGTGGAAACTTAGCCGGATGATTAGAAAGGAGTATAAAAATATTGCTCGAGTACGCAGGGATGTAATCAGGAAGGCCAAAGTACAACTGGAGTTGCAGCTAGCAAGGGAGGGTTTCTACAGGTATGTTAGCAACAAGAAGTTCAGGGAAAGTTTGGGACTCTTACTGAATAGGGAAGACAACTTAGTGACAGATGATGTAGAAAAAGCTAAAGTACTCAATGCTTTTTTTGCCTGGGTCTTCACAGATGAGATCAGCTCCTAGACTGCTGCACAAGGCAGCACAGTATAGGGAGGAGGTGTGCAGCCCTCAGTGGTGAAAGAACAGGTTAAGGACTATTAAGAAAAGCTAGACAGGCACAAGTCTATGGGGATAGATGCAATGCATCTGAGGGTGCTGAGGGAGTTGGCTGATGTGATTGCAGAGCCATTGGCTATTATCTTTGAAAACTCGTGGCGATCAGGGGAGGTCCCGGATGATTGTGAAAAGGCATATATAGTGCCCATATAGGGAAGAGGGAGAATACGGTGAACTACACACCGGTCAGCCTCACCTTTGTCCCTGGAAAAATCATGGAGCAGGTGCTCAAGGAATCCATTTTGAAGCACTTGGAGGAGAGTAAAGTGATCAGGAATAGTCAACATGGATTCACTAAGCGCAAGTCATGCCTGACCAACCAGATTGCCTTCTATGATGAGATAACTGGCTCTGTGGATATGAAAGAAAGCAGTGGACATGATATATCTTGACTTTAGCAAAGCTTTTGATACATCTTCCACAGTATTCTTGCCAGAAAGTTGAAGAAGTATGGATAGATGAATGGACTATAAAGTGGATAGAAAGCTGTCTAGATCGTTGGGCTCAATGGGTAGCGATCAACAGCTCGATGTCTACTAGGCAGTTTGTGTCAAGCAACATGCCCCAGGGGTCAGTCCTGGGGCTGGTTTTGTTCAATGTTTTCATTAATGATCTGGATGATGGGATGGATTCCATGCTCAGCAAGTTCATGGATGACATTAAGCTGCAGGGAGAGGTAGATATGCTGGAGGATAGGGATAGGGTCCAGAATGACCTAGATAAATTGGAGGATTGTGCCAAAATAAATCTGAGGAGGTTCAACAAGGACAAGTGTAGAGTCCTGCACTTAGGATGGAAGAATCCCATGCACTGCTACAGGCTGGGAACCAACTGGCCAAAAAGCAGTTCCACAGAAAAGGATTTGGGGATTATAGTGGATGAGAAGCTGGATATGAGTCAACAGTGTGCCCTTGTTGCCAAGAAGACCAATGGCATATTGGGCTGCATTAGTAGGAGCATTGACAGCAGTCGAAGGAAGGGATTATTCCCCTCTATTTGGCACTGGTGAAGCCACATCTGGAGTACTGCATCCAGTTTGCCTCCCCCTCAACAGAAAGGATGTGGTCAAATTGGAGAGAGTCCAGCGGAGGGCAACAAAAATGATTAGGGGGCTGGGACACATGACTTATGAGGAGAGGCTGAGGGAACTGGGCTTATTAGTCTGCAGAAGAGAAGAGTGAGGGAGGATTTGATAGAAGCCTTCAACTACTGAAAGGAGGTTCCAAAGAGAATGGAGCTAGGCTGTTCTCACTGGTGGCGGATGACAGAACAAGAAGCAATGGTCTTAAGTGGCAGTGTGGGAAGTCTAAGTTGGATATTAGAAAAAACTATTTTACTAGGAAGGTGATGAAGCACTGGAATGGGTTACCTATGGAGGTGGTGGAATCTCCATCCTTAGAGGTTTTTAAGACCTGGCTTGACCAAGCCCTGGCTGGGATGATTTAGTTGGAGTTGATGCTGCTTTGAGCAGGGGGTTGGACTAGATGATCTCATGAGGTCTTTTCCAACCCTAATCTTCTATGAGCCTATGATAGCAATGCATAACTTTAGGTGTCCAGCTGCCTAATTGAATCCATAACCCTAAATCAGGCACCAGAGCTCCTTATACAATGCATCAGAACAGTTAGGCCCATAAGAATAGCATCCACAAAAGCAAGTGAATTAAGCCAACAGGAAATGCGAAGGAGAGGGATAGGTGCCTAATTCTAAGTTGGAGGGAGGTGCCTCTCTCTGTTCAGGAAGATTCAGACATGAACTCTTTCCTGGAGTTAGGCATCTAATCCCTTTCTCACAAAAAGTGGAAGTAACAGTGTCACCCGAGATATGGGATAACCACGTTCAAATCTCTTCTCCATCTGATGTGGAGCAAGGATTTGAACCCACATCTCCCAAGGGTGTGCCTGAACCACTGTCCTTAAGGATATTCTGATGTAGGCCTGTCTGACTCTCCTGGTGACACTGTTCCATTTTATATAGAGAATCATCAGAACAGGGACTTGGGTCTCCTATATCTCTGGTGAGTGCCCTAATCTCTGGATGACAGAGTTATTCTGACTTTTTCTCTGACCCAATGACTAATTATTTATACAGAACAGAACAGCTTCTGTGGGAGAGACTTATAAACCCACCCCAGAATATCCCATAGGCCAATGGTAAGGGCCTCTCCTGAGAGGCATGAGATGTGGGTTCAAACCCCTACTCCATATCAGGCAGGAGGAATTTAAATCTGGGTCTCCCACATCTTGGATGAGTGCTCTAACCCTGGGCTACAGGAGTGCGGCAGCAGGGGCATTTTTTGTAGGATGATCTGTTTGGTGGCCTCTGTATGCCTACCAGCTTGGGACCCACAGCCAATATAGATGAGGGAATGCGTATTTGGAGGATCCTCCTGGGGTTTGATGTGAAATAGGAACTGACTATCAGAACTTAGGGAGGTGTGTGGATACCTTGACACAGATTCTTAGGCACTTAGGGGACTTCATTGGTGGAAATTTAGGTGTCTACAGAAGTAAAGGGCAGCTAAACAGGATTTTTGAGGCTCTAAATTTCAGACTTAAGTGCCTAAAATGGAATTTAGGTGTTTAAAACCCTTTGTGGATCTAGCCATGTGTGTTTAGTTAGTATGAGAGCGCTAGAGAGGATTAAGTGTTCAAGAGCTTCAATAAAAAATCCCTTTTATAGTTTGTGTATCAAAGTCCAGTCTCTTCTGTACCAAGAGAACTCAAGAACAGGAAGAGAGGAGGAATGGCTAAAGGGGAGTGAATTAGGGGAGCTGAGAAAGACACTAATAGGGAGAGGGGTGAAGAGAGAAAGAAAAAAATAGGGAATGAGAGATGCAAAAACAAGAGAGAGAGAATGAGTTGATGTTTATTTTATTGAAGACCTCCTGCCATAATCAGGGGGTAGCTGTGTTAGTCTGTATCCACAAAAACGAGGAGTCTGGTGGCACCTTAAAGACTAACAGATTTATTTTTAACCCACGAAAGTGTATGCCCAAGTAAATCTGTTAGTCTTCAAGATGCCACTGGACTCCTTGTTGTTTTTGTTTTCCTGCCATAATATTATCCTGGAATATTTACTTAAATACGTGCATTTAAGTAATTATATGTAACATCTACAACTGCACAATATCCAAATACAGTTAGATTATTTTTTATCTGTGGTGAACACAAGATGGATTCAAACAATGCACTTTATTATTTCCTCTTTTCATGTTTATCTCAACCTCTGAACTTTCAGAGGTTCTGCCATCTCTTAAAAATTGTCTGCATTCTCTGAAGTGCCACACACATCTTGGTTATTTCAATATTTTTCTAGGTTGCTAATGAGCTGTTAGGTCTGTTAGGTCTTCTGCGTATTTTTCCATTCAGTCTTGGTCTTCATCTTCTCCTTCATGAGACTCTCCATGTGTTACTAAATCCAAATGCCAGTCAGGAAAAGGTACTAGTCCCAAATGCGGATATAGTACAAATTTCCTGAATTAGTCTATGTTAGAAACATTCCAGGGTGCAGTGTCCATGGCTTCTGAATTATCTAGAAATACACACTAGGTTTCATAATCTTCCTGTTGCACAATACAATCCAGCAAATTTTATGTTATTGCCAAAACCAGGTTCCTTGGAAGATAAATTTCCTAGTGTGTAGACATTCCTATTTGTTAAGGTCAGAAATAGAAAAATTCCCCTTCATACCATAAGGCTGAATCTGCAGATGCAGCAGGTAAACAAACTGACCCGGCCTGCCAGGGGGCTTACCCAGGTGGGCCGGGTGCCAAAGGTTGCTGATCCCTGGGTTAGACATTAGGAAAAGCTTCCTAACTTTAAGGGTAGTTAAGTATTGGAAAAAATTACCTAGGGAGGTTGTGGAACCATTGGAGGTATTTAAAAACAGTTTAGACAAACAACTGTCAGGTCTGGTCCAGATAAACTTAGTCCTGTCTCAGTGCTGAGGACTGAACTAGATGACCTATCAAGGATCCTTGCAGTCCTAGATTTCTATGATTGTTGATGCAATATTTAAAAACATGGAAAAATTATTGTAAAAAAATTCTGTTTCTATGGCAGACGTTTTCAGCTACATGCAATTTCAGCTACAATTGTATCTAATTATACGCAGTAGTATAGTACACAACTTAACTGGGTGAAATAGGACTCCATTTTCCAATGACTTAAACAGAATTCACATAGTTGTACAAACTATTGAGACACTATTCTATACCAGCAGAGATGTATATTCTAATGTGGAATAAAGGCAACTTATATTTGAAGAATAAGAAATATAGAATAAACAGTCATCTTTAAGGTATCTCAAGTTGGGCATCCAAAAACTAAACCACTCAATCACTTCTGAAGACCTGGTCTTTAAGGTATGTGCCTCAGTTTCCATCAGTAACCTATGGATACTACTAGTCCCCCTCCCACACACACACACTATTTGCCTGTCTTGTTGATTTAGATTGCGAGCTCTTTTGAATAAGGAATCTCTCTTAATACCTGTTTGTAAAGCTTCTACCACAATGGGAACCTGGTCTGATTAGGACCCCTAAGTGATACAGTAAGATAAGTAAAGATTGAGGATGCCCAACACATCATTCAAGGAAAAAGACATTTTCACTTGAATTTGTAATGCGGGAATGAGCCAATTAATAATAATCAGTAAGAAAGCCTTCTCTTGGGGAAAAAGAAATTGACTCCACATATAACCAGGTTAGACACCAGTATATGAAAATCACCAGTAAATGAAAATCAGACCACTTATTCTGGTGTGTAACTCTGGATTAAGGCAACTGTAAAATTTGAAGAACCTATATAACTTCTGATTTCTGGCTGAGGCTTGAAGTTTTTCTTATGAAATTGCTGTATTTTCTGAATACCTCTAAACATAAGTGAATTCCATCCTTGCTAACAAGAACAGAGTCCCACCTCACCCAGACCAGGTACAATGAGTACAGCCACCTATTCCGAAGAAAGCACATAGGGGCAATGGGTTAGCATAAGCCTAGCAGAATCAGTTTTTTTCAACCTCTCTGCAGGCAGAGGGAGATGGTTGTGTATTTGGGGATTTTTCCACTAAGACACCAGAGTATCTAGTCTTTAGAAACCACAGAGGCTAGGTGGGTCGGGGGACAATTCACAGGGACACTCAGGAAGTTTTGGTCAGGAGAAGGGAAGAGATTGGCATGCTTTTGTAGTGGCGTATGGAGACGGTTTAGCTGCAGGGCCAATTGAGGTCAAAGCAGGCTGACCTGGGGAGAGACAGAGAGAGGCTCCATGGCTGAGAAACAAGCCACGTGCTGTAGGAGAAAGACTCTGAATGCCACAGAGGACTCTAACACCAACCCAAAAAATGCTCTGGAATGGTGAGGAAACTGAGGCAGGGAAATGTGTAAGGGTTATTATTTTTTTATATAGCTATGTAATTTTCGTGTTATTAAATAAAGAGCAATGATGTTTTAGAATCTGTGCAAAGTTTGTGTGTGTTGTGTTACACCTATCATCTGTGACCCCAGAGCGCACACACAGCTGGATTTCCAGGAGACAGGGTATTTAGATTATGGGGTCATTATTAGTCCTAGTGGCCAGGCTGTTGACCCAAGGGGTCTAAATTCTCAAGAAAGAATGCTAGATAGAGGATGGGATGCTGGGAGACCAGATGCCAGCTCATGCTAGAGCCCCAAGCCAATTCACTTGTATATTGGTATATATCAAAGCGATTGTTAAATGTATAAGAGTGCATTAGGTGTTTAAACTTCATAAAAAACACTGGGATGTTAGTGGCATTGGTTTCACTTATCTGTATCCTGTTATAATGTAACAGCAAACATTTGTTTTGTATATACCCCTATAACTAAATAACCCATCAAACAGGGGGAGGCCTTGTGGCATGCAAATGAAGAACTTTAACAGAGAAGTGCTAATTTCAAAGCAAGTGGTCACTGTGTGTGACAATTGGAGGTTAAAGATTCTAAATTCACTCCACTCCCTCTGTCATCGAAGGAAAAGCCCATGTGGGTAGTGTTCCTGTCAGCTTATTTTTGGTGAGAAGAAGCTATAAATATGAATTCAAGGAAAAATCCTTCAACTCTGAACTGTTTTGGATTCTAACAGTGCAGAATAACTGAACGAAAAGACAGTTCCCCAGAGTTATTCTGGGTAACCCTGAGAGAATTTTGGGAAACTGGCAGATTACTCTGCTAACATTTGGAATATGACTCATCTGTATGTATATTTTACCTGCTTTAACCTCTCAATAAACTGTCATTTCCTTTTCTTAGCTAATAAACCTTTAGTTAACTATAGAATTGGCTTTTAGCATTGTCTTTGGTATAAAATCTGGAATACCAATTGATCTAGGGTAATGACTGGTCTCTTGGAACTGGGAGCAACCTGCTGGGCTGTGATTTTTGGTTTAAGTGACCTTTTATCAAAGTCCAGTTTGTCTGAGTGACAAGATAGTCCCCTCAGACTCTCCAGTCTATCTGTGACTCTGTGGTAAGACTGGTATACAGACCCAGGAGTTCACATTTGCTACTGGCTTGGTGAAATCTAATTACAGAACATACCACCACTTTGGGATATCTTCCCTGTTTTCTGACAGTGCCCTGAGGTAGGCACTCACGGTTGTGAGGCACTCCAGACAGCCTGATGGAGGATTTGCACTCCAAGCCTGTGCCGAGGCACTCCAAGCCAGGGGCACTGCATGGACTTTGTTCAGACTCTAGAGACTTAAATTGGGGGATTCAGCATTTGGATCACCTCACAGCAGTCCACTGAGTGCATAAGATGGGGCATTTGAGTAGATCTGTGTCAGCAATTGAATTTGAAAATGCTGGCCATAGTCAGCTGAAAACTTTGCTTTGCTCCCTAACCAAGAAACCTTGACCTGGATGAGTTAGCCTGTCATCCATCCAAAAACATTCATAAAATTAATGTCGCTCTGTGAGCTCAAAGTAATACAAGTCCTGAATTCTTTAAAAATAGTCTTTCAAATATCCATTCAATAATCAATCAAGTAAATGGACCTGTGCTCTTTCATCAACGGGATAGTCATCAAAAGTCTTAATGACTGAGAAGATAATTCATACAAACCCCAATGAAATCCAAATTACTATGTAAAAATATCTTTGCTGTCATGCTCTCTCTCACTTGGAAAGAATACTGTTTTTGAATATCTTAGAGGGCAATTTTTTCAAATAACTTCTTAAACTAGGACACATGTATAAAAATATTGTCAGGACAAATCAGATAGTTTATTGACCAATTCCATATATGCAGTACATAATCCTGCACCATTTAAGCCAAAGGGAGTTTTCCCACTGACTTCAATGAGAGCAAAATTGGATCCTAAAGTATTTAACAACTCACTAGTCTAGAGATGAATTTAACTAAAAAAACTAGAAGCCTTTGACCATGTGGAAAAATAAAATCTATGAATATCTCCAATTTTACTTTGTGTACCGGGGATCCAACATAGTTTGGTTATACGCATGAAATATGCATAAGCTTATAAAATCATTCTCAAGAAAGAATCTCATTCTCTAAAGCTGTTCCTTTTTAAAATGCCAACTATAAGCAACTTGGAAGAGCCTCTGTACCTCTTCCAGCTATCATTATCACAAATAATGACGCTTTAAAAAAAAATCAAATCTCCCTAAGGATTTCACAAGATTTACTTGCAGAGTACAGATGGTTAGGAGAAACAATAGCATGCTTTTCTTATACCAGATACCACAAAACACAAGATCAAAATGCTGTTTAAAATACCCTGCAACCAGGATTTCTGAAGCATAGCTCTTCTATAAGTAACCTCTGATACAAGACTACCACTGCACTCCATTGTAGTCCCTTATCATCATCCCTTTACAACATTCATTTCTGCATTATGCACTAAATCCTTGCCTCTCAAACATCGTCTTCTGCAGAGGGTTTCCTGAGATAGCTCATCAAAAACAAGGGAGAAAGAACTAAATGTAGATGTATGTTATGGCTTGTCTGTATGATTCCAACTCAAATAAAATGTCACCGTAGATTGTACAAATCACTGTGAACAAATACAGTCTTCAAGCCTGGTGTAAAACATCCCCAGATAAGACTCTAAGACTATCAAATGCAGCTTTGGGACATGCTTTTGTCCCCTTCATCTTTAAGCTCATAGCTCAATCCAATTATCCACAATTTAGCCTCTGCCAATGATTTGTGTACACTTGTGTTTCAGAGGCGGATTTTTTGTCTGATTCAAGTCTAAAACTTTACAAGCTGAAAAAATGCATGAAATAATATAGAAAAAGCATGAGGAATTACTCTATAAAACAGACTAAAGAGTTTCTAATCACTTATATTATCTATCCCCTTAAGAGGTCTAACGTACAGTTTAGCTATTTTTCTCACCAGCACAAACCATTACGTGTAAAGCTTTTCCACCCAAATAAAATTATTGTAACTTTCCAGAATTACTTATTGTAGAACCTTGCATCTGTAAGTTAACTATTAAAACCATACATGCTAGATTCTTTCCATGATTTATATTTAAAATGCCTATTCTAGGCGCCAAACTACGTAGTCAAGCACAACCATTGGATTCTGATGGTAAGCAAAATTATTCCTTTGGGAGGATTTAGTCTCAGGAAATTTACCTATATATTAAATAAATCAGACACCATTTTCTCAAGCAGATTTCCATAACAGATAATTCAATACAACTTTAAGACTCAATTCTGCAAACACTTAAGCACATGAGTAACTTTACTCATGAGTAATTCCATTAAAGTCAAGAGACAACTCACATGGCTACATTTTTGCAAGTTTTGGTCCTAATTTTGTCAGACAAATTGTATCTCAAAACACTTTCTATAATAAAATTATGTAATTATAGAGTTAAATAATAGCATAGGGAAAGGAAGTGTAATCTAGACAGACCAGGGGAAAATATGTATATTTTAGCTGACATTCAAAATGAGGAAAATAGGGTGGAGAAGAAAAGGAAAGTTTGAAAATGATAGCTGCTGTAAAAGAGGAGACTCTTCCACTAGCAGTAGTGAGATTGTGTGAATGGAGTTAGAGAAAGTCAGTGCTAGAAGTTGGAAGAAGGGGAACAGGAGATGGAAAGACAGATCACAGGGCAAATTTACTGCTAGAATAGAGCAGGCTTCAGAATTCCACTGATTTCATTGGACTTGAACTTAATTGTAAATTTGAAATTCAACAATGAAGTTCAATGGAGTTGTGCCATTTTATGTGACGCAAGGTCTGCGAGACAGACTGGGCAGGTTGTTAGAAACGTGAGGGTCAATTCTGAACTAAATCCTGAAATGAGTGATGAACCAGTGGAATTGTTTGATGATAGAATGATGTGGACATCTTGTTTGTCTAGCATTCTGGGAGATTGTGGGCAGCAAAATCCTGCATAAGATGGTGTTCGGAGAACTAGAACTTGGAGGTTTCAAAGAAGAGAGTTAAACATCAAAATGAGAGGAGGTGAAGACATGGAGGAGGATTTGAACAGAGGAGGAATCATGTAGCTAATGTTGTGGAGATGGCAGTAGATAGACATAGGAGGTGTGTAAGGAGAAATGAGGGTTTAGGTTCATGTAAAGTAGACAAAGTATTTGATTCAAAATCAGTAACTATTTAAAAATTTCTTAAAAGTAGTCAATACCTTTTTCAGAACAGTTTTTAGTATAGTATTTTGTTAAATGTTATTTTCAGACATTAGTTTCATATCCACCTTCACTTCCATCAAAGTTGGAGACACAAGCCCAGATCTTTGAGTCTTGCCAAGCTAATCCAAGTAAAGGGCTGGCTTTTGAGAGAAGCCAGTTTAGTCAAGGAAACTAATCTAGTCCTCAGCATATTAACAGCTTCATCTTATATATTTATAGATTTAAGGCCAGAAGGGACTACTGTGATAGTCAAGTTTGACCTACTGTTTAACACTGGCCACAGGACTCCCTGAATTATGTTTTGCTTGGTGCTGAAATTTCTCAGCTTCAGTCACATGAGGGAGGTTTCTAAATTTAAGTAATTCCATAGGAGTCTACTGAAGCAGTGCATGCATTTCTCTGGCGTTGTCCAGATATTCTGCCAAGAAGAACATTATTGCCGAAGCTCTCCTGAGAACGACCATCAATTTGCAAGAGATTATGCCAAGAAATGTCTTTTTCCTGTTTAAATACCCACAACTCCTTTTGGGAAAACATACAGGGCCAGATTTTTCCATCTTGTGCAGCAGCTTTCTGCTGTAGCACCACCTGACTTGAAAGCTGGCGTATCCCGACCCAAAGAGACCCAGTGATGTCAAGCTGGCATAGAAGCTGTAACACCACTTCCTCCTCCCCACCCACCTCCCATTCAGCCATTTTAACAGAGAAAAAGTGAACTGTCTAGAGGGAAAGGATTATGACCAGAATGCCCCTATGCCACACACATACCTGGCTGCAATTTGAGCCCCTCAGGGCTGATAGCATATAGTGTCAATCACAGCAGCCCTTAAGTGTCTAAACCACCACAAGGATGGCATAGCAGCTGAAGCAGTCAGGGTGTACAAAGATGAGCTTTAAAACTTGTGTACACACAGGCACACATGCACGCACACACACACACACAAACACCCCTACCTCATTTGCACTGTGTTCAATTCAACTGTAGTCAAGTATTTGGCCCTTACAGTGTAAGGGGCTTATGTGAAGTATTTCCCAGGGTGTTAGAGCATTCCCTGCAAGTGACAGTGGGCAAGGGCTGCTAAAGATAAAGTAGTGAGTGAGAGAGTAAGATGAGACATGCAAATTGGAATGCAGGAACACTTACTGGAAGAAGTTTGGAGCTAATGAGGTCTTAAAGAGAACAATAAATATGGCACGTGTACAAATGGAAGGTTGCAAAGTCAAGATTCTGGTGAAGAGAGTTCAACCTCCAGAAATGGTGTTGGAATTATTTTGGATTAAACTGTGCAGAGGCATGTCGTAGAGGTTACCAGAAGGTAGGACTGACTGATGAGTGTTAAACTGTGCTGGACACAAGTAACTATCTGTCTAGTAAGTGGGTATGCACCACAGATAGGAGAGGATCAAAAAGTTAAAAGAGTTTCAGTAACTTCTTGTGCCTTATTGGAAACATACCATCCAATGAGAAGGTAATATCAGAGCAGATATAAATGCATGCAGTGGAA